>NC_052065.1:2061799-2736486 GCF_903992535.2 Arvicola amphibius | reverse complement strand
TAAAGATAAAGTAATACTACATCCAAGGCATAGGATAAACACCACCAGAAGAACGTGAGAAAAAAAATCACATCAGACATGTGAGAGACCCAGAAATAAGCAAACAGGACTAACGTAGAATACAGAAATACTAATTCTATTAGAAATCAATTTTCTAAGATGAATGAAAGAGCAAGAAAGGAATACAGATTCAATACAATAAGAAAAATAACAATGAAGTGGCAGGAATTAGTAATTATAGTCAATAAGAATCTTGAATGTAAATGGTCTTCTGAATAAAAGATCTGCTGATGGGGTTACTAGATTGTAAACAAGATCCAATAGTCATGTAAATAGAAAAACTAACATTATGTAGACAAACATGAAGAGACTGAAAGTGAAAGGAAGGAAATGCTATTCCAGGAAAAGGAAATTTGAAAGCAAACAGGAGTCTTTATATATATTGGACAAAACAGACTTCAAAGTGAGTAAAAATCAGAAATTACACCAAATTTGGTAAATGAAATAATCCATTAGAAATTTATGATGATTATAAAATATGCAGCACCCAGCTTTATAAAAGTACTAGATATAATGGGGAAAGTAAGTCTCCATGTTATTACAGTGGGAAATTTTCATATCTCTCTTACATCAAAAAGGTAGATCATTTAGGCTAAGAAAAGAAAAAAAGTCAAAAGAGACACTTTAGAGTTGATCTACACCAAAGATGAAATGATCTTAACAGACATCTATAGAATATTTTTTCCTAGAGATATACACATATCTTAACAGTTTATAGAACTATTTAAAAGTTCATAAACTGTTAAAATAATTTCTCAAATTCAGTCATATCTGATGTGGGATTTCCCTCTGCATGCTGTGAATACCATTAATGAGTAAAGAAACTACTTTGGACCTATAGCAGGGCAGAACTTATCTAGGTGGGTAAAACTAAACTGAATACTGGGAGAAAGAAGGGCAGAGTCAGAGAGAAGCCATAGAGCCGCCAGAAACAGATGCTGGGAACTTTACCTGGTAAGCCACAGCCATATGGCAATATACAGATTAATAGAATTGGGTTAAATTAATATGAGTTAACCAATAAGAAGATAAAACTAATGGGCCAAGCAGTGATTTAATTAATACATTTTCTGTGTGATTATTTTGGGTCTAAGCTAGCTGGGCAGCTGGGAACCAAGAAGCAGCCTTTCTCCAACAGATTGGCATACCAATGTGGGTAACTATATCCACATAAAAACCTGAGAAAGCTAAAAAGAAATCCTAGACACAAAAGACCAGAGTTAAGCATGGTTTGGTAGCGGCATTTACATGGATGGGCTCTGTTTGCTAGAAGCAAGCAGAGGCATGGCTCCCTTAAAAAAAGTTTTCCTGATTCAGCCAAAGCAGAAAAAAGGCAGGGTTTTTAAATGCCAGCTCTCTGAGCCATGCTGCCAGCACGAACTCTGACGAAGTTCAGTTATCAAGCATTTAAATAGATTTTGTAAACATTGTGTTACGAACTGCTTAATGGCTGGACATAGACAAGCTGCACACTTGGAGATGGGGTGATGTGCACTGCTCAGAGGCAGTGAATGGACCTCCTCAACCATGTTAGACTGGGTGGAACAAGCAGGAAAACCGTATATGCCCTAGTAATGTTGCAGCTTAAGTTTTTTTCATAATTAAAGCATTTTTTTTTGTTTTCTTGGTTTCTTTTTTGTTTCATTATTTATTTATTTATAATTAAAAATTTCCACCTCCTCCCATTTCCCTCCCGCTCCCCCCACCTCCCTCCCCCTCCCTCTCCAGGCCAAAAAGCAGTCAGGGTTCCCTGCCCTGTGGGAAGTCCAAGGTCCTCCCCCCTCCATCCAGGTCTAGGAAGGTGAGCATCCAAACAGACTAGGCTCCCACAAAGCCAGTACATGCAGTAGGATCAAAACCCAGTGCCATTGTCCTTGGCTTCTCAGTCAGTCCTCCTTGTCAGCCACGTTCAGAGAGACCGGTTTGATCACATTCTCCCATCAGTCCCAGTCCAGCTGGCCTTGGTGAGCTCCCATTAGATCAGTTCCACCATCTCAGTGGGTGGGCGCACCCCTCGCGGTCCTGACTTCCTTGCTCATGTTATCCCTCCTTCTGCTCCTCATTTGGACCTTAGGAGCTCAGTCCAGTGCTCCAATGTGGGTCTCTGTCTCTATCTCCATCCAACGCCAGATGAAGGTTCTATGGTGATATGCAAGATATTCATCAGTATGGCTATAGGATGGGGCCATTTCAGGCTCCCTCTCCTCAGCTGCCCGAGGATCTAGCTGGGGATATCTCCATGGATACCTGGGAACCCCTCTAGAGTCAAGTCTCTTGCCAACCCTAAAATGGCTCCCTTAATTAAGATAAATACTTCCCTGCTCCCATATCCACCCTTGCTCCATCCCAACCGTCCCATTCCCCAAGATCTCCCCATCCTCCCCTTCTCACTTTTCTCTCCCCATCTCCCCTTACTGCCACCCCACCCCTACCTCCAAGTTTCCAATTTTTGCCTGGCAATCTTGTCTCCTTCAAATATCCAGGAGGATAACTACATGTTTTTCTTTGGGTTCACCTTATTTAGCTTCTCTAGAATCACGTATTATAGGCTCAATGTCCTTTATTTATGGCTAGAATCCACTTATGAGTGAGTACATACCATATTCATCTTTTTGGGTCTGGGTTACCTCACTCAGGATAGTGTTTTCTATTTCCATCCATTTGCATGCAAAATTCAAGATGTCATTGTTTTTTTACGACTGAGTAGTACTCTAATGCATAAATATTCCATACTTTATCTTTCTTCCATTGAGTGGCATCTAGGTTGTTTCCAGGTTCTGGCTATTACAAATAATGCAGCTTAAGTTTCTAAGAAGCGCTTAACATTTTAAGAAACGCTCCTGGACAGTAAAGAATTACTGATATACAATAGAACAGATTTCAGACATAAAAGAACTCTAAATGAGTCATAATATTGGATAAATGTACGTAGGCTGGGGAGAGAGAACAAAAAAAGTATAGAGAGTTATAAAAAGAAATGTTTTCTTAAAAAACAAAGTCTTTTAAAAGACAGACTAAAAATCAATAAGCCACGAAAATATGGAAAATTAAGAGTCTGAATTATGTATATTATTGTGTTTTCTTTGGGTTTTTGTCTGTGAAAGAACTAAGTACAGAGAGATATTTCATTGTATGGGCTGCTAAGCTAAATTAGCATATATAGTATAAAGGTATCTTGATTTCAAAATATGGACCTAAGGATGTATTGCTTTGGAAAAGTGGTTATTCTTTTGTTTTCACAGAGGAAACAATACACAGAGAACCTGTGTATTGCTTCCAGACTAATATTGTTTGATTGACTAGACCTTGATAGGTTGCTGTGAACACCCCCCCCCAAAAGAAAATATTTCACCCAATAAACAGAGGTAGGAAGCTGTTTGGAGAAACTATGCCCATATTACCAAATATTGTTTATAAATGTTTATTTATACTTTAAGGGGGATATGATATAGATATTTGTATTGGTATAGCTCTTGATTTATTAATACAAATTTAAGCTCAATTTTGTTTTATATATACATATATATTTCTTCTCTTGATTAAGCTATTGTGACTATATAGCTCATTTAAAAATATAATGTATAATTAAGAAATATAGGTTAATAGTCATTTATAATTGTCAAGTTTATAGTCATGTTAGATTTTCTAGATGTACAGAGATGAATTTCTGATGAATAGGCATTCTTCAAACCTTTCAAAGACTATAAAATATGGCATTTAAAATTTTTTAAAGAACTTAGGACTTTTTGTGACAATGAGACACATCTGCTACTGGCAACACCAATCTACTTCAAGAGGAAGATGGGCAGTGAAGAGGCTCCTTATGGAGTTTGTTAGCCATTTGGGCAAGAAACTGTTTTTGCCTGGACTTCTTGATAAATTGGACATGTAAGACCCACAGAGAAATGACTGCTGAACTTGCCTGAAGGTGAGATGATGCTTCAGGGTTCCTGCTACATGAGAGAGTCCACCAAACATTCTGCAGGACACAGAAAATGTGATGGATATGCTGCCAATATAGGTGGAACTGTTTTTGAAATTTCCTGCTTCATGGAAAATTCTGCTGGATACTATGGGACTGTGGGCTGAAGATGGATGCTCCAACATTACAGAAGGACTTTAAGTGACTGTCCAAGCAGCGAGATGTCTCTGTCAATTCTAGAGTTTTGGAAGTTGCTTACAATGCACTTCCTGTATACTTTGGTAATATTATATCCTTCTGGAATCTTTGATGGAGTTGAAGAATTTAATGATGTAGGTGTGTCTTCTATCTATCTGATGATTTCATTGATTAATTAATAAAGAAACTGCTTGGCCTGATAGGTCAGAACATAGGTGGGTGGAGTAGACAGAACAGGATGCTGGGAGTGAGGCAGATGCCTTGGGCAGTCGCCATGCCTCTCCTCTCTTGGTGAGTCGCCATGGAGCCAGCCTCCAGGTCATACATGCTGAATCTTTCCTGGTAAGCCACCACCTTGTGGTGCTACACACATTACTAAATATGGGTTAAAGCAAGATGTGAGAATTGGTTAATAAGAGGCTGAAACTAATGGGCCAGGCAGTTTTAAATGAATACAGTTTGTGTGTTGTTATTTCGGGGCACAAGCTAGCCAGGTGGCTGGGAGCTGGGCAGTGGGACGCGGCCTACAGCTCTTACTACATAGTTATAGTTTTCTTTAGTTATGATAAAAGATAAAATAGATATAAATATTGTAACTGTAATTCTTTCTTGATACCTGCTTTGTTATATGTAATTTTACTATGTTAAAATTAAAACCTTTTTTTTATTTAAACAGACAAAGGGAGGTGATGTGGGATTTCCCTCTGTATGCTGTGATTACCATTAATGCATAAAGAAACTGCTTTGGACATATAGCAGGGCAGAACTTAGCTAGGCAGAGAAAACTAAAGTGAATGCTAGGAGAAAGAAGGGCTGAGTCAGAAGCCATGGAGCCACTGGAGACAGGTGCTGAAAACTTTACCCAGTAAGCCACAGCCATGTGGTGATATATAAATTAATAGAAATGGGTTAAATTAATTTAAGAGTCAGCCAATAAGAAGCTAAAACTAATGGGCTAAGCAGTGATTAATTCAATACATTTTCTGTGTGATTATTTTGGGTCTAAGCTAGCCCAATGGCCAGGAACCAACAAGCAGCCTTTCTCCAACATATATCATAATAAAATTAAACTAGAAATTAATCCAAAGAGAAACAACCAAACTATGAATATACATAAACATTGAATATTATACATTTGAAGAAGGGGTTTTTCATTGAAGAAATCATAAGGGAAATAGTCTGTGCAAAAGAGTCACCTTTATTTGTATGAGTATTAAAAGAAATATATTATATTTTGTTATTATATATTAAAAAAAGAAAAGTCTCAACAGCAGAAGGAAAATTACCACAGATATTAGAACAAAAATGAATTAAGGAACCAAAAGATTAGTATAAAGGTCAATGAAATAAAGAGTTTATATTTTGTAAGGCTAAACAGGATTGATAAACTCTGAATGACTAAGCAAGAGAAAGTGAGAGCCCTTAATTAAGATTAGATTAGTTAAACATGAGTTGTAGAGTGACTCTTATAAATTTAACAGTCATCATTCAAGAAACGAAGGTAGAATTGTTACAAATTCATGACCTGCTTATGATATGTAGTGAGACCCTGTCTCTAAACAAAACAAGCTACCCAAATTAATGTAATAAAATTACAAAAACAGAAAGAAGAGTTATTAGAAGATAAGTTTAAGGATGGTATTTAATTAATTAAAAAACTTAGGAGAAATGGATAATTATCTATGTACATGTACTTATCCAGATCAAAATAACATATACAAAATCTAAATAAATGTAAATATGCCAGCAATGATACTGAAGCAGTAATGAAAAGTAATGTATCAGACTTAAAGAGTAAATAGTGTTGCTTTACTACCTATTTCATATAACTGGCAAGGTTCACTTCCAAGTTCATTCTATGATGTCACTATCCTGATAAACATGATAAAGACAAAGCATAACCATGGGGAACATGGATTAAAAATCTACAATATCTTCAATATAATCTTTACAGTTTGAATTTGATAACACATTAAAATAATATTCTACAATCATGTTGGTTTCATTCCAGAGATTTACAAACCAGTAATAAATAATAAAATGGTAATGTTCCTGAAAAACCTACATAGACTCAACATAATACTTCTCAAAATATCAGTGAAATTCTTCAAATAAATAGAACAACCAACTTTAAAATTCACAGATGTGTGCAAAAACCTCCAAGTATCCAGAGAAATACTGAAACCATAGCACTATCAGATACATGAAACAGTGAATTGGGAATATAGAAATTTATACCACTTGATTCTTGACAAGTTAGGTGAATTAGAACAAAGTGTGCTGTGTGTATGTGTGTGTGTATAAGTAAATGATATATAAATCCTTCTGTATAATATATATATTACTAAGTTAATATATTGATCTATATTGATATATAGCTGCAGACTTTTATGTGGCGCTAGGAATACAGATTCTCACACATTGTGTTCATGGATGGAGCCTTCTTCCCTGGCCACAAGTAATATTTTATAGACTTTGCAAGATTCTTGTGTACAAGTGAAACATAAATTTAAAAATTTTGTATCAAACATCAAGTTAGGGACTGGAGAGATGGTTTAGATGTCAATAACAGTTGCTGCACATCATGAAGTCAAGAATATTTATACAAGCACCCATATAAAAAGCTTGAAGTGCTAACTTCTGTAACTCCAATTCTGAGAGATTCAACACTTTCTTCTGACCTCTGTATGTGCACAAATATGTATCTGAGCTTATATGCACATACACTTACACAGACACGGATAAATAAAAATCTCAAAAATAACAAGTTAGAGTATACGTTTCAAAGTATCATTCAAATTTCACCAGATTTAAACTAAATGTTCAACTTAGAAATAAATACATCCAAAACAAAAATGGTTAGGCCTTATAACTTTTATGATTATTTAATTGCAAATTAAAACAAACAATAGAACTGAAATTGGTTATTTGCCAGCATGTGTAGGTTTGACAAATAGAGACACTAGAAGATATTGACAGTGCCCATCTGTTGAAAACTGGGTGTTAGGGTCCTTATTTGTCTGGAAGGGAGTATGCAGAAAAGAAGGAAGCATTGATATCATACAATTCACCATTTTACAACCACACTTTGGGCTCCATTACCCTTTCACTTCAGATAAGATCTTTTCCTGTTTTCTTTCTGTGCCTGTTGCTCTTAATGCTAATTCTAACAGGATTTGATTCTTTGGAATGACAGAGGAGAGCTAGCACACTGAATCATTGTGATGCCTTGGGAAGTTCCCAAGGGACTATCCAGTATTCTTACCCAAGTGCTAAGCACTTCTCTGCGACTATCTCTCATTTTGAATGTATACACTGAAATAATTCAATGTGCTGGAAAGTCCTATGATTTATTTAATTTCCCTATACTCATTTTGTGTGTGAGTACCTTATGAAAAAGATTTGAAGAAAATCTTAAGGCTTTATTGTTCAAAATCTAAGTGTTTGGCTGGGCATGGCATTGAATGCCTTAACTCTTAGTAGTTGTGAGATAGAGGCTGGCAGATCTCTGTGAGTTCCAGGCAGGTCAGGGCTTAATAGTGAGTCCCAACCTCAAACAAAACAAAACAAAACAAAACAAAACAAAACAAAACAAATGTAAGGTAGTTATAAATGCTTTCTATTTTATTCTGTTTGAAAGATCAGCGGAATAGTTCTTTCATTATAGATCTAGTCAAACCATCAAAAGGTACAACAACGTGGCTTTATTACAGTAATGATTTCAAGCGTTGACCAATTGTGGTTTGCCCATTGATTAGTTAGAATAAAAGTGATGGCAAGAGGGAATCCTAGAACTCTGTTTTCACTAGAATTGTATTCACTTCAAATACAAAACCACAGTGTGTGGTTTGATCCCTCTTTATAATTTATGATCTTTATTTTGTATGAGATGAAGGATACACTGGTACAACTCAATAAAAGCTAATATTGGAAGTGCTTTCAAGTTGTAAAGTTGGTGTCATCTAACTTTATATTTACTTGCCCACTGACTTCTCTTTGCACACATTTCTGATATGTAGACATCTAAGTGGGAAGAAGGAATGCTCACTTATACAATGGAATGAATTTTGCTCTTTTAATTACCAGCATAAATCAAGTGTGTGGATTTTTTTAAGCTGTTTCCAATTGACATTCATAGTTTGTAAATGAATTGCTGTGGACCCTAACATCTGGCATGTCTTAAAGACATGTTTTCAATGAATAAACAAAGATAATTCTGCTTGAAGAAATCTACCTATCTGTGTTTCACAAGTCTTTGGTCATTGCTTTTCTCCTATAACTGCATACAGAATACATAAAAAGTTCAATCATTGTATCATCACATTTGTAGATAACAACCCTTGAGCAATGTTTTGTAAAATTAATACTGATTCATCATAAATTTTGAGAAATCTACACCACCGTATATGATATATCTCCTGGATTACCTGTAGGAAAATAGTTGTATACAAATTTCTGAACTTTCTGTTATTTTGAATATAAAGGACCTCAAATGTAGGTCATTTATATTCATGTTGAATACTCCAGTATTATGTTATACCTGCACTGAAAAAATGCTGTTGTAGCAGATTGAGTTATTTTTCAAGAAATATGGTTTTGCTCTCTTTATAGATGGAGTATGTCTGCCAATCCCAGTGACATAGTGACATAGGACTTAGCCATGTGATGATAGCCAATAATATGCTGGTGTATCTGTGCCATTTCAAGGTCAAGAGTGGGCTTTATAGTTGCATATTATTCTCTGTGTTATGGGAAATTTTGATCTCTTCCAATTTGAGGAAAACATGTCCAAGTACCTTTTGGTTCTATTTGTTCAACTATAACAGACAAAGTAGACTGAGTATAATTTAAAATTAATGCCTAGATAATCTTAGTTAAGATTAGTCTGTGTCAGCTGAACTCCAGCTGAATCAAGGGAATAAATTCTTATTACTTTAAGTCATTGTGCCTTTGTGATTGTTGGTAGCAATCGGTGTCTATAATATTTACTATATACATTACTTTATTTGTTGCTTTGTAGAGTTTTGTTTGCTTTCTATCATACATAATTTTTTAAAAAGGAGAGTAAAAGTTCATGATTTGATTGTATGCATAACAAAATCAGCTTTGAACAGGATCACTTGGCCCTTTCTCTTTTTAGTGCCTCCCACTTCAAAATGCTTGCATCTCTTACTAGCCAGCATTCTCTTAGATCTGCAATTAAGCTCAGCACACTCCAGTCTCAGCACAATATTCTTCATAGTTTTAGCCCTTTTGTGGAAAAATAGACTTAGTCTGCCAACCGTAGCTACTCTGTTTCCAGTCATAATGCCACTTTCCCTGGGTATACGGAGAATCCTTGCCCTTCTTGTACTGTGATACTCTACGAAGCTGGTGCTTGCCACATTTCTTGTAGAATGTTCAGTAGGTCTTAGAAATAGTCACCATATTTATGGACTTGATATCAGGAAGGAAAGAAAAAGGCAAGGCCAGCAATGGGAGTTTATAATATACTTTGCTTTTTTTTTTTTTTTTTTTTTTTTTGCTAGATTAGAAGATCCCGGCCTTTTATATTCTTTGGTACTCCCCCAGTCCACACCACTGGAACTAATCAGTATATTCTATTTACAGAAACTGATGTTTCCCTTCTGCCACATATTAGAGTAGGTTTTTACTGGGCCATTGGTAGGTCGTGGTGATAAATGTTACATTTCAGTGGCAATCTCAGAATATATTTTAAAGGCATAGAGGCTAAACAACTCTTCAGAATAATGAGAGAAATTGAACAAGTGGAAAATTCATCATTTGATGAAAATGGTGGCATTTTATGGCACTTTTCCCATTCATTATAGAAAAGCTTTTTCACATAACCAAACAGGCCATTTTCCCCCTCATAGTAAAATTGGTTATTTCAGGAGCATTAGGTCTGAAAAACTTTTTATAAAACAGTGCTTCTCCACCCCCCCCGCTTCATTTCTCTGTGAATCTAGTATTTTTTAGAACTGTTTCAAGTCTAAAGCTGATAAATTGACTTGTATGTTTTTAAAAGGGGTATACATGATAGAGGTTAGGTAGGCACATGACATTAATCTGTCATCAGTTCATTCTTTCCCATATACTCCATGGAAACACACAGTCCTGGAGTTTATTCTGCTTTTGCTGGAGTAAAAAGTCAAAGAAATAGGGCAGGGCTATAGGAAACCAAGGCTATGGCAAGCAAAAGATAAACAGGGAGAAAAGCAAAGAGAAACATTATTGCTTAGATGAGTTCTGCAGGGTACATAGGCAGGTTGGGGATCTAAAAACAGGGCTAGAAATACAGAGCACAAATTAATCAAATATTACCCGAGTGAGTTCCCTTCCTAAGACAAGACATAGATTTCTACTCATATCTCTAACCTCCCTCCAAGAAATATAAACTAACATTTGCATTATTTTTGTGAGGAAAGGGTGATAAACTATAATTACTTACTTTGATGGCTAATCTAATCATTGTCATTGGTACCAAAGACATGAAGGAATAATACACATTATACACTTTGAGTGTCATAAAATGGGTCTAGGTTGCTTGTTTGAGGTGAATACAGCTTACTCATCTAATGGAGTAACATTTTAACAATACCAGGTACCAAAACCAGAATTTCTTCTGTGAGTTGGTAAGCATTTGGAGCATGAAATATAAAACTGTTTTAAAGGAAAAGGGAATGGGATGTTAGTAACTACTACCAAATTGTATCTGTCAATCAGTAGTGGCAGAGGAGTGCTTAGCCATTCTCTTGAAATGGTTTAATTAAATCTCTTTCTTGCCTTGAATATCTGAATCAATTTGACAAGACATTTAAAGCAACGGTTGTCTAAAGAACAAGCTCCATTCTGCAGCAGGTGAACAGACTCTTCCTAGCAGGGAGAATTATTAACAGTAATTAATTATTTTCAAATCCTGGCCTCAACAGTGGCAAAGCTCTGTTGGAACATTTTATATAGTTTTGATGTGACACTTCCAGCCTCTAATGTTTTGCTTTCTTTGAAAGCTTGATGTGTAAAACCTGGGCGTGTTTGTTGTTATGGAACCACTCATAGTTAAGATTTCTCTGAACTCATTAACGAGAAAGATGAAGAAAATAAAAATGTTCCTTTGTAGAAGAACTCAACAATCTAGTACAGATTCTTTAGGACTTAAAGGGGAAAAATCTAGAACAAATCCAGAGGAATTTAGGTTACAGAAAGGCAATTTTAGTTAACTAATAAATCAACGGGGGTAGAGCATGTGATGGCCAACAGCCTCCTTATATGGTATAATATAAGGAATATAAGCCTCCTTGATATACCATAGTACATAGAGATTAATTAATGAAATGAGGTGGGAAACTATAATTACCTATAGTTAATATAACAAAATAAAAGGGCATATCAAAAATAGGCAGAAAGGAAAGAGTTACCCCCATTTCCTTTCCCCTAACTGGCAGCAGCCCAGCATGAAGTGTGATTTCTCCCAATTAGGCAAGGAAAAGAGAATTAACTTCAGGTGTTAGACTTTAAATTCTCTACTTGCCCTACCTTGGTGAAACTCAGTGTTGAGAGAAATCACACAAGGCCAGCAATTTTGAATTGAGCCCTTGGAATGTTAGGCCGTGTATCAAACAGAAGACTACCACAGCTTCTCCTTCCAGGGCATGTTGTCCTCTCACAAGAAATTTACTCACTGGAGAGCAGGTTCAAAAAAATTAGCCCAGGGTTTTGTTTTGCAATCCAGTTCCAGGCTCATTGCAGTAAGAATTAGCCAGATGAAGTTCCCAGGCACCAGTCATAGCTCACAGACAGAACCTTTAGATTTCGCCTGGCAGCAGACGAGGACCTGTAAACAAGCACGATAGTTTTGGTTTCTAGAGTTGTAGCGAGTCCAGCTGATATACGTCTTCTCACTGCGAGTTTGTAGGATTCAGTGCCTGTGAGATTCAAGTGTGGCCCAGTTCACTAGCGGCCTTTATAACCAAAGGATAACAACTGCCACTCATAGCCCTAACGCCCATCAGCTCAGCTATGATTATCAATCAGTCCAGTGCTTTGACGGAGCTCTAGAACTGTGCTTGCACTAGATAGAGACCCGTGCAGCAGTGACACAAAGTTGTACTTTGGCCTCCATGAGCACTACTGCAGTACAGGCCTTAGTGTGCCCAACCCGGGGCAAGTCTGACACTGTGTGGGGCAGTATAGCAGCAGCTTCTGTGGTGAAGGTAATTTCTCTACCAGGACAACTTCAATATGGGCTGCAAAGGATGGTACAAAATATTATTTACTATCTTTAAGAAAGGGTAATGAGCACCATATTCTTCCAAAGAACTCGGGTTTGTGTTTGTATAGCCAAACACTGATCAGGTTCTAATGCCCAACCTTCTGTTTCAGTACCAACTCCACTGCCAGGGTAAAATTGGAGCTAGCATTACCTGTCTCTGCTTGTAGAATCTTTGGGCAATGAGTCCACTTCAACAATAGGCAGCCTATAGAAGTGTGGGCCTCATTAATACGTCAGTGTCATGCTTGTGTTTGCAGGCTATAGGCTCTAGTTATAACACTAGATATTATAACTTTGGTGATATTAGTGGTCTCAAGTGTGAAATATTAGTGTACAGTGATCCTGCTTGGATTCAGGCAAAAAAATCACAGTGCTTTACCTTAGCTGTGATATAAATGAGGCGTTTGGGTCTACTCTGGCACTGGAATCCCAGGAGGCTTGTAGGCATAGACTACAATCTCTATGTACTTTCTTGTTTCTTTCTGGACAATATACCAGTGATGTATGGGCTATGACTGCCCTGTGGTCCTGAAACAGTAACAGTGCACAAACAGTAGACTTCTGGGAAATCTGCATCTGAATACTATCCAGTGCTGAAATAAGAGAACTGACCACAGGCTTGGAAAAATCAACTGCCTATGATCTCTAAAAAAGGCATGCATTAGTAAGTTAGATTAAGTGATTAGAATAAATAACAATTTCTTCAATAGTCAGGTGATGTCATATATCAAAAAGCATCAAGAACTTTTAGGAAACAATCACTTCGCCTAGTCCTCAAAGTAAGGGGACAGGAATTGATGTGATAATAATCACCACAAAAAAAAAAAACTCTCAAAGAAATTTAAAGAACTCTTTTGAGGAAAAACAATAAGCTCGAATCAAAGAGAAAAGCATATTTCAGTAATTTCACAGAGAAACATAACAAAGAAGAGAAAACAAGGGAAAACTGTTGAACTGAAAGATACTCAGTTAAACTAAAATCGGAATAGATCAAATAGAAAAATCAATGTGCTCACAGACAGGCCATTTCTTGGAAAAATACACTGTGGGAGAAGAATAAAAATACAAAACCAAAGAGGAATGGATAAAACACAGAATTGTGGGCTACTATTAAAAAGAAAATATTAGGTTATTGTGATCCTAGGAGGACATCAGAATAGCAGAGAGGTAGAAAACTTATTAAAAGAAGTAACAAAACTTCCCAAACTAAGAGAAAGGATATGAATATCCAGATATGGGACGATGAAGGGTCATCAGTCAAGAATAACCAAGTCTATGTTAAGACAGTTTACAATTAGATTCTAACAGGTTAAAAAAAAAACAACAAGATTCTCAATACTTCAAAAGAAAATATACAAATAATTACAAGGTGCACCTTTTGTATGACAGCCAGCTTATAGTTGAGGATGATGATGGGGTCAACTTAGAAAAATAAAATAACAGTTTTAAGTGTATATGCACCAGATATAAACACCCACATATATAGAACGAGTATTAACAAACTGAAAGAGAATAGAAATTCCAATGTTTAAAAACCACTTATGAATGGGTACATATGATAATTGTCTTTCCTAGATTCATCCCTTTGCCTTCAATTTTCAAGATGTCATTATTTTTTTCTGCTGTGTAGTACTCCATTGTGTAAATGCACCACATTTTCCTTATCCATTCTTTGGTTGAGGGGCATTTAGGTTGTTTCCAGGTTCTGGCTATGACAAACAATGCTGCTATAAACATAGTTGAGCACATGTCCTTGTGGTATGATTGAGCATTCTTTGGGCATATACTCAAAAGTGGTATTGCTGGGTCCTGAGGAAGGTTGTTTGTTAATTTTCTGAGAAATTGCCATACTGATATCCAAAGGGGCTGTTCCAGCTTGCATTACCACCATTAATGCTGGAGTATTTCATTTTACCCCACAACATCTCCAGCATAGGTTGTCATCAGTGTTTTGGTATTGGCCATTCTTACAGGTGTAATATGGAATCTCAGAGTTGTTTTGATTTTCATTTCTCTGATGACTAAGGATGTTGAAACATATAGCAAAGAAAACCAGCCTACAAATCACAATCCCAGAGAACTTAGACAACAATGAGTACCCTAAGAGAGACATACATACATCTAATCTACATAGGAAGTAGAAAAAGACAAGATCTCCTGAGTAAATTGGGAGCCTAGGGACCATGGGAGATGGCTGAAGGGGAGGTGTGAGGAAGGGAGAGGAACAGAGAAAAATGTATAGCTCAATAAAATCAATTTGAAAAAAAGAAATTTTAATGTAATAGTTTAACACTCCATTTCTCATTTATGTTTTAGTAGCCCACACTAAGGAATTGACAGTTTGGTCAAACAGAAAAACAACAAGTTAACAGCAGTTAAATGGGACCCTAAACCAAATGGGCCTAAAAGAAATCTATGAACTATTCCATTTGGTACTGCTAATTATATATTTTTATTTTTCTCATGAGCACATAGAAAATTTCCTAGCATAGATATGAAGTATATAAAATAGAACAAAAATTTAAAACTTAAAACCACACTCTTTCCTGATCATAATATGCTAAAGCTGGAAATTAAAAGCAAGAAAAATTTGGAAATTGTATAAGTACATGAAAATTAAACATTTTACTTCAAAACAATTGATACAGAAAGAAATTATAAAGGTTATTTTTTAAAAAATTGTGGAACTAATTTATATGGACAGCAATATACCAAAACCAAACAAATACAGCAAAGCAAAGATCCTAGATTAGGGTCTTTTCATTTTTGTAAGCCAATGACATTTCTCACTGTATTCTAATTATTTGTCCTTCAAAGAAGCTGTTTTTATTTTATTTTATTTTTGGCAATAGACTGAAGTTTCTACAGAGATCTACAATGGGCCAAAATGCAGAGAGTAAGTGACCATAGTATGTCCAGTCTCAATTGGTACATCTACAAAACAAGTTCTACACCTAAGGTCTGGGGAGCATTGTAGACTAGGGCTGGAAATATGAGCAAGAAGAGAACAATGATGTCTGTTGGTAGATGGTGTCTTTTAGTCCTTACAGGGATGGTGTACCTGTCGAAGCTCAATAATATGTTTGTCTGAAAAAAAAACAATGTAATGATTACATAAATTGATATGTTAAGATAGATAGGGAAAATTTCATAAGGTGCCAAACTAGATAGTTACAGGAGAGTGAGAAAAGAAGATCAGTCTTTCCCAGGCATAAGCTCCATGTTAGGCTATCTAATTCCAAATGGTCAGCTATAAACACAGATATATTAGAATAACACTGTGATCAGTGTGTTACATACATGTGTACAGGTGTGGGACTTGTGTGTGTTTGTGTGTGTGTGTGTGTGTAGAACAATAATTATAGAAGTACAGGACAGACCATAAGTGTAAGAGGTAGTTAGGGGGCATGGAAGAAGTTGGAATAGTGAGAGAGATGAATGGGACTGATAGAAATACAGTACTTGGGTATAAAATTCTCAACAAATAATTTAATATTAAAAAAGGTAATTCATAGTAGTCACCATCCATGTCAATAAAGTACACATGCACAACATATTACTATATCTTGAAGAACTAGAAAAACAAGAACGAACCAAATTCATTGTTACTACAAGGATGGAAATAATGAATCTCAGAGTTGAAATAAATGCTGACTAAATAACACAATGAATAATAAATGCATCCAAAAACTTGTACCATGAAAACAAAATACATAAGACCTTATGTAAACCAAGAAAAAGAAAAGAAAATCTCAGATGAAGTCACAGAGAAAAAGGAAGATATTAAAAGATAATACAGATACACAAAAAATCATTAGAAATCATCGTGAATAGACACGTGGCAACAAATTTGACAGCCTAGAAAAAATGACAAATTTTTAGACACATGTACCTACAGAGACTGAGGCAAGAAGAATCAGAACCCCTGAACAGACTTATCACAAGGATTAAGATCCAACAAACAAAACACCCCACCAAAGAAAAGCCGAGGAAAAGATGGTGTTACCGATGAATTCTACAAATTATTTAAAGAACTGCTACAAATTCTCTTCAATTTATTCCACATTAGAGATATATAAATTTTTTCACACACATTCTACCATACCGAAATTATTTTCATACCAAAACTTAATATGTTTTTTTAAAGAAGAATGCAGTCCAGCATTACAGATCAACATAGATGTAAAAATTCTCAACAAGAGAAACCAACTAGGTCTAATAGCACATTTAAAGATTATTCATTGTGCCTAAGGCTGATTCATCCTAGGATACTAAGGTGGGTCAGAACATAGAAATCAAAAGAAGGGAAACCCTACTAATCAGAAAGAAGGCTATTGTCATATATATGGTCAGCTCAAAAAATATAGAAAAGACATTTGATAAATGCAGAATATTTTCATGATAAAAACTGAACAAATTAAGTTTAAAAAAATGCTTCTCAAGATAATAAAGATAATTTGTAATGTCAATAGTTAAGCTTATACTGAAAATGGAAAAAGATGTAAGCACTGTAACAAAGCAAGAATGCCCATTTTTTTCACTTTTATTCAATATAGTTGTGGAAGAGTTAGCCAGAGTCATTAAGAGAAATAAGGGGAGCCCGGCAGTGGTGGCACATGCCTTTAATCCTAGCACTCAGAAGTCAAAGACAGGAAGATCTCGGTGAGTTTGAGGCCAGCCTGGTCTACAAGAGCTAGTTCCAGGACAGCCAGGGTTGTTACACAGAGAAACCCTATCTTGAAAAACCAAAAAGAAAAGTAAAGAAAAATAAAGGGGACCTAAATTGGAAAAGAAATCGCCACTTTGTTACTGATTTCAGATGGCACAATCATATATATATATATATATATATATATATATATATATATATATATACATGTACACACGTATGTATATACACATACACAAACAACTGTAAGTACTGTACTCAAATATATTTTAATCAATAAAAAGCACCAAGTTTCTCCCTAATTCTATAATCACTCCCTCTATAAAGATATCTTTCACTGCCCTTCTTCTCCATCCCTCCCCCAACTTGACCATCCTGTTCCCTCGTGTTCACATCCCCTATCCCTCCCCTCTACTCACTACCACCTGTTGACTCAGGAGATCTTATCTATTTTCCTTTCATAGGATGATCCATGTGTGTTCGTCTTAGGGTCCTCCTTGTTACCTAGCTTCTCTGAGTTTGTGGATTGTAACCTGATTATCCATTGCTTTACATCTAATATCTTCTTAAGAGTGAATAATAGCATGTTTGTACTCACTTATAAGAGGATATTAGATATAAAGGGAAATTCCCAGGAATCCACAAGGATGACTGCAGCTAAGACTCCTAGCAATAATGGAGAGGGTACCTGAACTGGTCTTCTTTTGTAATCAGATTGGTGGCCACTCTAATTGTCATCATAGAACATATATTCAGTAACTGATGGAAACTGTTGCAGATATCCACAGCCAAGCACTGGGCCAAGAGCTCCTGGATTCCTGTAGAAGAGAGGGAGGAGGGATTATATGAGCAAGTAGGGGAGGTCAAGATCACCATGGGTGCACCCAGAGAGACAGCTGATGTGAGCTAGTGGGAGCTCATGGACTCTGGACTGACAGCTGGAGAACATGCATGTGCTGTGGGAGATCCTTCAGCCAATAGCCTTTAAGATACCAGCCCACTTGGGTGTGGTCTCATACTATAAATGCAGCTGTAAAGCATGCACTAACTCTCTTGCGTCTGACTATCACTTCCAGCTGCTAGATTCAGTTCCTGTTTCCCATTTGTGCAGAAGACTGTGATCTGTGAGTCTACCTCTAAATAAAAAACCCTTTATTATATGTAGTTCTGAACTAGTGTGGGATTATTTTGTAACTTCTGTCATCATGCATGGGATTTAACTAGGCCTTCTGAATGTGTGTGACAGTTATGTGGCTTGGTCTGCCTGTAGGACCCCTTGTTGGGGGACCAGGGTTTATCCCTGGTGCATGAACTGACTTTTTGGAACCCATTTCCTAAGGTGGAATACTTTGCTCAGCCTTGATGCAGGTGGGAAGGACTTGGTCTTGCCTCAACTTTATATGCCAGGCTTAGTTGACTCCCCATGGGAGGCCTTACCCTCTCTGAGGTGTGGATGGGGAGTGATGGAGAGGCAGGGAAGACGGGGAGGAGGGGAGGAAGGAGGAACTGTGGTTGATATGTAAAATGAATAAAAAAGTCAATAAGTGCACCAAACAAATACATAATTATCTGTATATACATAATACATATTTCTTGTGTTGTTATCTGCTAATATCAAATAATCTAATAAATCAGGAATTTTTTTTAGGTTTTCATTAGGTCCCTCACCTAGGAGATTGGTGAGTTCCACAGAAAAGGGGAAGAAAAGATTCTAGGAGTCAGAGGGCATGGAGGACTTCAAGCAACTAAGCAGGGCTCACATGGGCTCACACAGACTAAAGCCACAAACATGGGGCCTGCACGAGTCTGTACCATACATCCTTGCCTATATGTTATAGCTGTTAGTTTGGTGTTTTGTATGAGTCCTAACAGTGGGATCGGGGTAGTATCTGACTCTTGACTGCTCTTGGGACTCTTTTCCTCCTACTGGGTTGCCTTGTCCAGCCTAGAGATTAGTACTATTGCCTTGACTTATTGTATCTTGTTTTGTTTGTCTTCTCTTCGAGGCAAGTTCATTTTTTGAAGAGTAAATGGAACAGGAGCAGAGGTGGGGGGTAGCTGTGAGGAATGGAGGGAGGTGAATCTGTGTTTGGGGTGTATTGTGTGAGAGAATAATCTATTTTCAAGAAAAGAAAATTCCATTTACCAGAGCTACCACAAACATACCTAGAAATAAATGAAACTAAATAGTTAATCAGAAATATAAATATATAATGATGAATTGAAAAACAAAAAGATGCAGAAACACATCCTATGTTCATTGGCAGAAAGCATAAATATTGCTAAAATGTCAATCGTGTGCAAAGTGATCTAATGAGTTAATGCAAGTGTTTTAAAAATGATATTATTCACAGAATTAGAAAAATAACTAAAGATTACACAAAACCACAAAACCCTCAATATTCAAAGCTTTCTGGATCAAAAAAAGAACAAGGTCATAGTTATTTCATTATCTTTCTTCATAATACACTTAAATTTTGTATAATATTCATGATCATAGAAACTCTTACACAGAACAATTGAGCACAATAGAGAGACTAAAAGAAAAACTAAGCATCATCTGTAGCCATTTTTTTTACAAATTTACCAAGAATTCATATTGCAGAAAGGAATATATTTGATAAATGGTTTTGAGAAAGTTGTATATTCACATGATGTAGAATGAAGCTAGACATTGTTTCTTACAAGTTATAAAACTGTTGCAAAATCAGTTAAGGAGTTGAATACAAGCCCTGAAATTGCTAAAAGAAAAGTTACAGGAAGCATTGTTGGACTTATGATAATGATGTCTTTTAGAAAATTTCCAAATTCAAATAAAAGCAAAATATTAATAATATTATTCCAAACTAGAATGCAGCTATACAGGAAAAAAATCAAGAGTGCATAGACCACCAAAGAATGGGAGAAATTATTTCCAATGTACACATTTGATAAGGGGTTATTGTTTAGAATATATAAGGAATTCCAAAAACTCAATTACAGAAACACAAATAACCTGATTTTAAAATGGGAAATAGATGTAAACAGACATCTATAAAAAGAAGACATACAAGTAGCCAAGGCATATATAAAATATGCTCAACAGCATTAATCATTTTGTAAATATAAATCAAATCCACAAAGATGTGTATCTCACTCTAGTTAGAAAGGCTATTAATATGAAAGATATTCCAAACAACAAGTCCTGGTAAGAATGTAGAGAAGGATCCCTTACACTTTGTTAGTAGGGCTGGAAATTAGTCCAGCCATGATTGAAAATTCTATATAGGTTCCTGAGAAAAGTTCAAATGAAATTGGAAGATGACTTAGCAGACCCACTCCAAGGAAATAAAATCAGTATTCTGAAGTGATTTCTGCACCCCTATGTCCAATATAACACTATTCCTAACATCCAAAAAATGGAAAAACTCTGTTGACCTACTGATAAGAAAAATGAAAGATGAGTGTGTGTATGTGTATGTGTGTGTGTGTGTGTGTATGTGTGTGTGTGTAATGCTATTTAACCACAAATTAGAACAAAATACTATTTTTTGTTACAGTGTCCATGATAGGTAAATTAAGTCAGGCACAGTAAGACACATATAACTTGATCACAAATGGGGAATCTAAAATGGCTGCTCTTATCAAAATTGAGAGTAGGAAAGTCGTCAGTAAGTCCTAGTGTGATGTAGCTCAGTATACACTGTATGTTTCAAGAAGCTGGAAAAACATGTTGCAGGTGGAAATTTTCAACATAAATGATAGGTGTTTGAGAAGACAACTATGTTTCAGTTTATTTAAACATCATGTAATATATAAGTGCATCAAACCACTGCATGATGTCTTACTAATATATATAACATTTATATTATGTAAATGCACAGTAATAAGAAACTAAAACCTTTCATGTTCTAGTCTATTTTATTTTCACATTCCACTTTAGTTAGTTGTGCCTTTGAGGCATTATTAAGAGTAGAAATATTTCAGGACATTTTATTGGCAATGGGCAATATTTGCTAGCTAACATATTGTTGCAAAGTTTGCTCAAGATTCTTTGAAACCACTCCGCCTCTAGAATCCTTTTAGTTTAGAAACATTGAACTCTCGTTGTTCTAGCCATTAGCACATGGCATTAGAATGTGACAGGAAAGAAAAAGCAACAGCATCTTTCCTACTCAAGAAGGGGAAGTCTAAAGAATGCTGGAAGAGGAGGGCATGAAATGTTTTTCCAACAAATTATACTGCACAGATCTTGGTATTTGGAAGTTAATCTTGCTCTCTCTTAAAATTCTCCATGAGTAAAAGCAACAGAAGTAAAGACTTGGCAGAAATCTGCTGTAGAGAGCACACCACTGTCGTAGAGCACCTCTAAATGAATAGGAGTGTCTTAAACTGTATATTTTACAACACATACCAATTGCTCTGAATCTTGTCATTAACAAACAACCTGAGAATTAGTTTAGAGATGGTAATCTCTGTTGAGTATTTATTTTTGTGTTGGAAGCAAGAAGGAAGTATAGCTTTCAACACCCTCCCCTGCTTTGCTGATGAATACAAGGAAGCCCAGGAGTCCTGCTCTGTGCAAGAAGTGCAACTAGAATTCATGAAACTGTATTTGATATTAATAATTCAGGGAATGCCTTGAACAGCCAAGTGCTTGGGAGAGGCTGAAATAAACTTCGAAAAGATCAAGTTGAAAGCTGAAATGTTGGAAATTTCCTTTGCTGTTTATAAAACTGCAAGTCAGAAGGTTGGCATAAACATAGTTGTGTTCAGATTCTAGCGCCTATGTTGTTCTAAATCCAAGCTAGTCATTTAATTTAAAACTAAGTCGATAAAGTAATCCTCAAAATAATAATGATATCTTTTCACATTACTGCCCCCACCTTGAAAGATGAAGTTGCTGTAATTCCTTGCACTTTAAATGGTACAGTGTATTACAGCATCACATGGTTCTGCCTGGAATTCAGAAAGAAAGGAAGATAAAAAAGAGACTAAAATAGGCACAAATAATTGTTCTGGCACCTTTGAATAGCAGAAGAGAGGTGAGACAAATGATTCTGACTGGAGTTTGATCCCTTAATTTTGTGTTTGGTCCATTTCAAACTATTTATAGTTTTGTATTTTCTTCTCAGTAGTACTCCTTTCAAGTCAATACAAACTTAGGACATTGCTCAATTATGAGGAGGGACCAAACTTAATAATAATACTGAAGGAACGAAACAGCTCAGGGAGGAGGGAAATGGCTTCAAGGAATTAAATACCTGCTGTCATTTCTCCTACTGTCAGATAATCCATGGACAAATATTTAGATGTCAACTTGCTAATACACACCTCAGTAGCATTCATTAATGACGATCTTTCCTCACTCAATGTGAAAGCATTTGGCTTCCTGTGACTGAGGAAAGCAATTCTAGGGGAAAATTCCCCCAATAATAGCTGAGAAACACAGACAGCTCTAATGCTTGTTTAACACCTAAGAAAAATATCTAATAGCTCAATTTATATAGTCCGTGACACTCACCTGTAGAACGCCTGACATACGGTATTCTCTTGTAGAAATTATTTCCTTGATAATTGTTTTATAAACATGAACAAAGTCCATGTCACATATCTTCTCAATACTAAGCGTCTGCATTTATATTTAAGTTGATTTAACTTCTTTTTAGTCCTTGTACAGATACAGAGTCATGGCCATCACTCAGAAACTAAAACCAAATCACCTAGAGGCTCCCTTGCTTTCATTCATTCTGAATCTCTTCCTATTTTCATCTTGATTCCCATTCTCTGTCTTTCTCCCACTTCTGTCATTCTGAATTCAGTTTTCATCTGACATCTGATCAGATACTGCTTGAGAGTGCCTTAGAGCTGCCGTTCTCCTCAACAAACCCATTTCTCATCCTTTTCTGTTTTGTTCCCATTGCTATGAGAAGCTTATCCAAATTCCCTCTGCTTCATTTCTGTTTGGTTACCAGAGGTTATTTGTGTTCCTGGATTTCCTAAACTGCACCCATACATATCCTCTGCAGATTCTTGTAATCCTCTTTTCTGACCTGCCTATAACAGGAGTACCAGCTGTTCTCAGTGTTGCCCACTGTTCACCAAGCCCCCTCCCCCGAAAAAAAAACCTGCATAAAGTCTTACAAGCACAAATACATCGTTTTTGCTTAACTCCCCTTAAGTCACTAGGGTTCAGAGTGTCAGCCTTTTCCTGCCAGCACTGTGTCTGTCTGATAAAAATTCTGCATGGCATTATTTTCTTGCACCTTTGATTTCTACCCTTCTAACACTGTTAATTCCCATAGTAGAGAGATCCTAAGGTAACCTTTGCTAATCCTTGCCTTCTGGTGTTCATGTCCTTAAATGATCCGTTCCCTTTGAGTGTGGGTGGAACTCATTGCTTGCTTCTATCTAAGAAAATATGATAAAGATGATAGAAATCTGAATCTAGTGATTCTATCATTTTAGACAAGACCCCATCTTGCTAGCACTACCTCGGTCTCTTCCCCTCCCCCCATTTTAAATTTTCTTTTCCCTCTTCCTCTCTTTCTTTCACTCTAAAGAAGCAAATGAGTATATTTGAACCTGCTATGTGAAATGCATTATTTTCCACAGGGAAATAATTGCAAATCATGTGTAGGATCTGAGGTCTATGCCTCACAGGCATAAAAAAAACTGAATTTTCCAACAATCTGGATAAGCTTAGAGTTGGATTTCTACTAAGATGAGCACTCAGATTAGAGACAGAGTCTACAGATTTTAATAATAGCCCAAAGAAACAAAAAATGAGTAACCTCAGTGTTTCCATGACTGGAATCTTGATCCCCAAACAATGAAATATTACATATGTATATTTTTGAGATGCAATATTATAATTGTTATACAACAATAATAAATAACTGATATAACATTCCTCCTTCGAATATAAGGCAACTGAATATTTCTACAAAACATTAACCGAATCCAACTCTCATGTGAATGGTTCATGATTGTCTCTTACAGATTGTTGGGAGTAAAGATGTTGAGCATCATAAAAGATGTTCGAAAATCTTTTTTTCTGATTTTTGAGCCAACCCCTCATCCTCTTTCAGAGACATTTGAGGGTCCACAAGGCAGAAAACACAGGAATAGGATATTCATTTGGGCCACATCAAGTAAAATAGAGTGTTTAAGTTTGAGGTCTATCATCTGTGCAGAGAGAGCTTGGAACAGTACCAAAGGCAGATATCACCATTAAGGCCCACCTGATCTCTTTTTACTGGCTAGTCCACAATCTCAAACATTCCATAACATCCTCAAACAGTGACAACATCTGGGGACCAAGTATTTCAACCCTGGAATGTGTGTGTGATATTTCAGACTCAAACTATAGTAAGTTTTCAAGTAGCTTTCTTGTTTCCAATTTTAAGTCTTTCAAATCTTCCCTACTTCCATCAGATGAGCAGATTGTGGTTATGTCATTCTTTGGAGCACAGCACCTTGTTCTTTTCTCACATTTCATAGGATAAAGCGCAAGCTTAGCGTATCAGGTGAGGCTTTCCATTAATATGCTCACCTACTTTTATTTTGATCTCTAGCTCCATACTGAGCTGTTTTACTCACAACAAACTTGCACTAAAAGCTTTCACTAAACTTTCCAAGAAGGTCTCATTGTTTATATTAATACATTCAAATATTTTTTATCTTTGTATTGCCTATCCAGTGGAAAATGACCTCTTAATCTGGTCATTCAAGGTCCTCCATGTCAATTCTGGAATTTTACTACTATGATGGGAAATGTAGTAAATGGTTCAAATTGAGGATAAACAGGGCAAAAAAAATGATTAGGTGACTCATGCTTCTGAACTTTCAAATTCATTACAAAATGAATTAGGCTACAAGTGTAGGCCTAGTGATCCCATCAGTATGAAGGACAATGAGTGTTGAGGCCTGGGAAATTCACTGACACAATAATTTTTACACATATAACTCACACCTAATTTGTCACAAACATTTTCACATTTAGTAAACAAGGCCTTGGAAATTCAAGAAACTCCCTGAGAATTACATAATTTGTAAAGATCAGAAATAAATTTCAAAAGCAATATCAACTATTTGCAATGTACAAAGAAGTTTCCTTTTAGAATCTCCACACTGAACATCACTTATGCCATAATCACATTCAACTCATATTGCCTGGTGGAGCCAATATTCATGCAATTTTTGAACTAAAAATATGTGGCCATTTATTCCTCACAGAACTATCTGCAAATGCAGAAATTATCCAAATTGTGTAGAACTAGAACCACGTGTCATATGTGGGTATTGAGTAAGTAGTCTGACTTAATAATTAAATTTTAACTCTATTTAAATTTAGATATATAACTTAGCCACATATATCTATGTTCAAGGACACCTGTGTGTGTTTTTGTGTTATTTTAGTATCAAAGTATTATTTGCATCACTAAAGGAGTTTAGAGCCTTCTTCCCATTTCTATTTTTTTGGAATGATTTGAGTAATGTTTGTTGAATTTCTTCTTTGAAGTTCTGGTAGAATGCTATGGTAAATCCATTTGATACTGGATGCTTTTAAATTGGAAAACCTTTTATCACTGCTTCATCTTACAAGTCTGTTTGAATGATTTAATTTGTTTTTTCCTTGATTTAATTTTGATATGTTATATTCATCTAAAAATTCATCCTTCGTTTTTATATTTTCCAGTATAGAGAAATACAGTTTTTAAGTATTTATTTTTAATAGTGGTGTGGGAGGATTTGTGTGTGTGTGTGTGTGTGTGTGTGTGTGTGTGTGTGTGTGTGTATGTGTGAACATGAGCACAAATACCCATGGAAGTCAGAGGCATCCAATCTTCTGTAGATGGAGTTACAGGTGATTGTGAGCTATCAGATGTGGTTGCTTAGAGCTGACCTCTGGTCTGCAAGAAAAGAACATTCTCTTAATCACTGACTAAACTCTCTATCTCTGGAATATTAAGATATAGCATTATGATTTTCCTAATTTCATTGGTAGCTGTTTTAATGTCTCCATTTTCATTTCTATTTTTTAAATTGGAGTCTCCCCCCACCTCTTTAATTCCACTGAGAGTTTGTCAGTATTTGTTTATCTTTTCAACAAACCAATCATTAGTTTCATTGATTCTTTATATTTTTTCCACTTCCGTTTCATTAATTTCTGTCCTGATTTTCATCATTTCTACCCATCTACTGCTTTCAGGCTTGGTTTGTTCTTGTTTTCCCAAGGCTATCAGGTGAATTGTTGAGTTATTTGTTTCAGTTATCTCAGATTTTTTTTTTGATGTAAGCAGTTAGCTAATACTGGTATGCACTACTTTAATTTTTAGCATTACTAAGATTTGTTTTTCTAGGAAAGAGATAAACATGCATTAAAAAACTATATTTTCATTATAGTCTTACCATTTGGAGTGATTTTGGTACCAAAGAAATATTTAGTAATATCTGGAGACATTTTTGGTTGTCATATTGGGGAAACCTGCTATGAGCATCTATGCAGGACACTTTTACTCCAACAAATAATATCAAGCCCAACATGTTGGTAGGGTACTGATCGAGATATCCACTCCATTCCATTTGAATAGATTTAGAAATCAGAAATTTAATGAGAAACAGTTTAAGCAGGATAAATAATCTTTCCCAGGGAAGAACCCACAAATTAGTTATCTAATACCAAATGGTCAGTCCTAAAACCATGTTGACAGAAGTTTCTGTCCCACCCAGTCTGGCAGCCATTCAGTCCCAAAGAAACACACAGAGGCCTACATTAGTTATAAACTGGTTGTACACAGTGTTCAGCCTCCATGCCTGAAGGCCAGAAGAGGGCACCAGATCTCATTACATGGTTGTGAGCCACCATGTGGTTGCTGGGAATTGAACTCAGGACCTCTGGAAGAGCAGTCAGTGCTCTTAACCTCTGAGCCATCTCTCCAGCCTTGTCAGTTCGGTTGCTCACCTTCCTGGACCTGGAGGGAGTTGGGAGGACCTTGGTCTCAACATAGTGTAGAGAACCCTGATGGCTGTTTGGCCTCAAGAGGGAGGGAGTGGGGGTGTGGGTGGAGGGGAGGGGAGGGAAGGGGGAGGAGGAGGGGAGGAGATGGCAATTTTTAATAAAAAATAAATAAACTGGAAAAAAAACTGGTTGGCCTATTAGTTCACACATTCTTTTTAACTAATTCTTGCATCTTAAATTATTCCATAATTATTGTTTGTGTTAGTCATGTGACTTGGTATTTTTTATCAGAGAGGCATTCTCATTTTGTGTCCTCTGCATCTGGGTGATGACTACAGACTCAGCCTTTCCTCTTCCCAGAATTCTCCTGTTCTGGTTTCCCCACCTATACTTCTTGCCTGGCTACTGGCCTTTCAACATTTTATTAAAGCAACACAAGTGACAAATCTTTACAGGGTAGAAGACCAACGTCCCACAGCAAAAACAAACATACAAATAACAATATACAGACAGAACAGGTTGTATTTAGATTCTTAAGAATATATATATATATATATATATATATATATATATATCTCAACAATTAATGTAAAAAGAGGCCATAAATTTGAGAGAGAACAAGACATGTTGTATGGGAAGATCTAGAGAGAGGAAAGAGGAGTAAATTATGCAGTTATATAGTGATCTCAAAAATAAAAGAAACAATGAAACGAATTTAAGGATAACTATGTCTCCATTTTTGATGGCAGAAACTTAAAGACAATGGGCCAGTGTAGTGAAAATCTATTCCACCCTTTAGTATTCAAGGATGAATTATCAATGTGAACTTCAGTCTAATGAAGAGTGTCAACACTAGCCACACTAACCCCAGAGTAATGCTAATGAAAGGCACCCTTGAGGAGTTTATTGTGTGATTTCCTTCTTTGCAGTCTGCAATCTTACAGTGACATGAACATTACTGTTTAATTTATGTGGAAGAATAGGAGAAATTGTAGTAAATGTGTTACTCTACTTTTTGATTATATGAAGTTCAAGAGGCCTGAAATTCATGCTTCATGTCAGAATTCCTTGGCAGGCTTCTTTACTTTTCAATTTTTTAATATTTATTTTAATAGATACATAGTAGTTACACATTTTTATGAGGTACAGTGTTATATATAGTTAGAACTTGCAAAAGAGGCAGGCTTCTTTAAATTGATCAATGCTGTCTTCTGGCTTTTATGGAGTAATTTGTGCCACAAGTTAGACTATAGTCATGTCCTTGCACTAATGTCTTCTAACCTCCTTTCCTTTTGAACCAAGATCACCTTACCAGTACAATGCTGATTCATGAATGACTCCTCTGGTTAAACTGTCCATTCTATTAGATTACTGGGATTCTTAGAGCCATAAACCATTGTTTGCAGAAAGTCTTTATGATAGTTTCATATAAGGATCCTCTGAACACCATCCTGCTCATGTGATATGATCCTGGTTGTTCCAGGCTCAGCCTTCTTGCTTACTGACTGATCTGAGTATACTTTTAGCCTACTTCCTTTAGAGTTGGAGCTTTCTAGAAACCATTAAAGTCTCATCTTTGCTTGTTGTTGAGAATTCTGGTGCCCTTGAACATAACCATCTAGATTGTTTGCTATGGTAAGGAAGGCCCTGTTGGCCACTGTGTGACCTTTGCAGTACAGACAAGAAGAAAGTTTGGACTATATGCATTCTGTTGCTGTTCCTTTTTTGGGATCCTTTGCCTTAGAACTACATAATAGGGGCTTTTATTAGCCTTAGCCTATTCTGTCAGGGAATTAGTGACTTTTGAGGTCAAGAGTTTATTGGAGCTTAGGGGAATCTTGGCATCCTTTGACTGTTACTTGAGCATTGTACTAATATCCTGTGGTTTCTTCTAGAGCAGTAGTTCTCAACCTTCCTAATGTTGCAACCCTTCAATGCAATTCCTCTTGTTGAAGTGACCTCCAACAATAAAATTATTTTGCTGCCACTTCATGACTGTAATTTTACTATTGTTATGAATTGTAATGTAAATACCTGAAATTCAGATTATCTGATATGTGACCCCAAGGGGGTTATGACCCATAAGGGGAATACTGCCATTCTAGACAGTTTGCCCAGTTCTTAGTGTCCAACAGTCTATCCTGCTGAGGAAATGAAAGTACTTTCTTATACCTTTCCCCCATCTTTGCTTAGCTAAAATAACATTGGCCCACCAAATTAGAAGACTATCATCCCTTTGTTAATGATGTCATGAGATGATACACTCAAGACATAGTTGTTGCCACAGAGCTTGCAGTATGTCATTTTGACTTCCAGCTACCTCAATGGTGAGTGAAATAAAGTTATTTGTCTTCATGAGTACTTTGTATCAAGTAGGTCTTTAATGTTATGAAAAGCTGATAACGTACTATCCAAATGGAAATGACTAATGGATAAATAAACAAAATCTGACCATATGAAAGAATGACAACCTGATATATATGGTATATATAAACCTTAATCATTTCATGTAATTAAAGTAAATAAGATATAGAAGGCCAGTTGTGTTGTTCCATTTATACTAAAGTCAAAAATAGGCAAATCTCTTGAGAAAGAAAGTGGTTTTGTAGTTGCTAGAGAATGAAGGCAATAGGAAATTTGAAGGTATAAAAATTATTTTAAAAATGATGGAAATATTCTGGTATTACATGGTGCTTATGGTTGTCAACATTTTGGCTATTAAAATGGAAACACATTCAGTTATGTAATTTAACATTGTTAAGACAGGTTTGGAGGTACATACCTGTGATATTAGCATTTGAGAAATTGAAACAAGATTATGGAGGAAGACCATCTTATGTGATATAATAATCTCCTGTCTACATATCAAGACTGTATCTGAAAAATATGAATTTTATGTTATATGATTATCTCAAAAAAATAAAAATAAAAATATACTTGTTCAGTACGGAATAGTTTCCAAACTCACTCTGATGATCATATTTTTAATTAGTTTTTGAGAACATAGTAAAAATATAGACTGATGGGCAATTGCCATAAACTTCAAAAAATAAGCATTCCAACCTATTAAGAGCCAAACAGTCAGTCTTTCAAAGATATTCTGAAATAGATGATTTCCACAAGACAGCTTCAGAATTACTTTGAGATCATCTTATAGGATAGAACTCCCTGTGATGTCATGAATCTTGGTAGAAGAATAGGTAAAATAATTCACTACATCTCACTCACAAGCCACCTGGCCAAGTGGTATTAGTTAAGTACTCTTTACATGTGGAATTAATGTCAATTTCAATATATTCTCTTGCCTAATGAGAAAATAAGGGAAGCTTTGATGGAAAAGAGCAGAATAGATTCAACAAGGAAGGGTAAGGGATAACAAATAATTTTGTAAATCCTTTTCTGTAACTCTGGACTTGGCCTGTGAGCTATCATTCTTTCTTACATGCTCATTCAGTTTTCAAGTCATGAAAAGACTTTGGAGAAAACTTACATATTTGACATTGAGTGAAAGAAACAAGTCTCAAAAGGCTGCATACTGGATCCTTCCAACTATATGAGATTTTTCAAAAGGAAAATAAACAAGACAGTAAAATGATCAGTGGTTAGAAAAGGAGGAATGAGTATATGACCATAAGAAGATGTCAAGGTAGTGAAACTATTCTATATGACGCTATAATGATGAATACATGTAATTACACACTTACGCAAATGAAGAGCAAATGCTACGAACGGTGAACACTCTTGTAAATTATGGAATCTAATGATAATGATGTTTCAATTCAGTTCATCAATTATAACAAATGTACCACTAAGGTAGGATATGATATGGGCAAATCTAGCCATGTATAGTGGCAAGAAGTATATAGGAAACATCTGCACTTTCAGATTTTCTGTGACCCAAAAATGGTTCTAAAAATGAGAGCGTGTTAGAAAAAAATATGTTCATTCTGAGAGATTACTTTAGTCACAGCTGTAATCAGTTAATGAAATCGTGCAAGCAAACTTCCCATGGTTTATGTCAACAAAGATATAATATCCTTGAAACTTTGATTGCCGAAGGGACTGCATTTCGATTATCAAAAAGGTATTCCTAAATTAGCAGTATAAAAATAGACACAAGCCCTGGCTAAATGAAATATATATGGATAAATTAAAATTACAGAACAGAAAACGGAAACATTTTTCATTTTGTAGGACAAAACAAATTGTCCTCCAGTTGTTTCTATTGCTGCCTTGTCACAGTCTTATTTTGCTATTTCTAGTAACCACTTATTAGGACCCAATTGCTCTCTTAATTTATTCAGGTATTTTTAGAATACTTAATGTGTTCTTAGCCCAAGGCTATGAAGATAGCACACACACACACACACACACACACACACACACACACACACACACACACACAACAGGCCCCTACTTTGCAGAAAAATGGGAGATGTGCACCATATGGTAGTGCATTAAAAGATCTGATTGTTTAGAGCATTGCAATTGTAGAAAAACTCAATAAAGTTGATTTTATGATTCACAGTTTAGAGAGAGAACAGAGTCTGAAGATATAAAGCAATTTTATTATCAGTGCTTCCCAAAGTGTGTAGACAGGTCAGTGGAGCTACTAATAATGATCCTGTTACTGTCCTAAATGTTAATTTAATGTTATATTTTAAAATTCTACCCAATTTCCCAATTTTCACTCTGGATCATCTATTTGCCATAGCTGTGTTAATTATCACAAATTTAAGAAATTCAGCCCTTAATGACTTACAGAAATAAAATCCTATAAAGAATATCTTTTTTCTCCACTGTTTAATAAGGCTACCACTCTTTTATTATAATTTTGTTTCTTATCAATATTTGTGGAGCATCACAAATTTCCCTGCTTCTTTGCTTCCTACCACACATACATTAACACCTTAAATAAGACCCTAACTGAGTATAAGAGTATAATTCAAGAACAACCTACTATGGTAAAGCTGGGCTTATCTTAAAAATACAGCAACAATAAAGTACAAATAAACACACTAATGTAATTATGTATAATACAGTAGTTACAGAAACAGAAACATATTTGCTAAAGCTGAGAGCATTTGATAAAAATTTAAAAATAAATAGAAGTTTTCATACATATCACACACACACACACAAACACACATATAGATGTTCTTATTATAATCCGGTCACTGTTAGTATTATTTAATCTCTTTAAGTCTTTTTGATTTTATAAATTTAGGTGATGTGGGATTCCCCTCTGCATGCTATGAATATTTTTTATTACCATTGGTAGGTAAGGAAATTACTTTGACCTATAGCATGGCAGAATATAGCCAGGCTAGAAGAGAGAGAGAGAGAGAGAGAGAGAGGGGGGGGGGGAAGTGGGTAGAGTCAGAGAGATGCCATGTAGCTGCCGAAGTTAACAAGAAAGATTTCCAGAACCTTTCCCTGTAGGCCAAAGCCTCATAGCAATATACAGATTAATAGAAATGGGTTAATTTAAGATATAAGAGTTATCCAGGAATATGCCTAAACTATTGGCTAAGCAGCATTGTAATTTTTATAGTTTCTGTGAGGTTATTTGGGTCTGGGCAGCCAGGAAATGAACAAATGTTCTCCTACTACATTTGGGAACAATAGAAAATATTAATATTCACATTTACTGTTTTCATACAGTAGCACTGTGAAATTTTTGAAAAAAATATTTGGCTATTCTTTGAAAGTATATTATATATATATATATATATATATATATATATATATATATATATTCCACTTCTCAACTCTCTCCTCCAGCTGCCTTCAGGATACCCCATTTATATACTCCCAAAATTCATGTTCACATTACTATTAATTAATTAATTAATTAATTGATTTATTCATTTGTTTTACTCAGTTCATTACTTTTAATTCACCAAGTCTAGTGGGTGCTGCCCATATTTTGCATATATATGGGGTTATCCACTGGGCATCAGGAACATTCCAGTGTCCACAACCCCAAAGAAAATTAACTCTCCATTCTTCAGCAGCCATCAGATGCCAATAACATTTCATCTAGAGATAGGGTCATGTTGCAATTTTTAACTATTTTTTGGTACAGATATGTGTAGGTAACCATTGTTTTTGTGCCATGTGTACAACAGCCATGTCATGTCTAGAACACAACATTTCATGATATTCCTTCCCATCCTCCATCTTTTATAATCTTTTCAGCCTTCTGTTTTTCAAAGTGACTAGTAGTTGGCATATATGTTTCATCTATGACTGAACACTCAGAGGCTCTATATTTCAGCACTTTGGACACTAATACATTTCTGCTTAACCACTACCCTTTGTAATAAGAAGCTTCTCTGACTAATCATGGGAACAATTTGAAAATATGGTCACTTAGAATATCAGCATCAACAGGTTCTCTCCTAAGGTCTATAGGACTTAGCCATGGGATTTAACAATGCTTACAGTGCAAGCATCAGTTCCTTTCTGTGGAGCAAGCTTAAAATTCAGTCAAGAAAGCCTCACCCCTTAACAAAGAACTATAGACAACTAATGACTGCAGAGAGAGGGAAATTGACCTTTTTCTGGGAGGGGGCCCCTATTGGTTATTCAGTATTATGGTGATTTGCAAGAAAATGGCTCCCAAAGAAAGTTCCATTATTAGGAGCTGTGACTTGTTGGAGGAAGTATGTCACTGTGGGGGTGGGCTCTGAGGTCTCATATGTTCAAGCTACACCCAGTGTTACAGTTCACTTCCTGTTGTCTTTGGATCAAGATGTAGGACTCTCAGCTTGTTCTCCAACATGATGTCTACCTGCACACTGCCATGTCCCACTGTGGTAATAATAGATTAAACATCTGAACTGTAACTCACCTCAACTGAAATATTTTTGTTTGTAAGAGTTACTGTGCTTATGGTGTCTATTCACAAAAATAGAAACAGTTTTAGAGGTTAATCCCATTATTATTATGGTGGGAAGCATAGTGTTGTCTAGGCAGACATGGTACTGTCTACATCTTGATCAGAAGGCAACAGGAAATAGCCTGACTGTCACACTGAGTGAAGCTGTAGCAAAAAAGACCTCAAAACCTGCCCCCAAATGGCACACTTCCTCCAACAAGGCTGTATCTACTTCAACAAAGCTATTCCTCCTAAGAGTGCCATTCCATTTGCAGAACATTTTATTTCAAACACCATGCTAACTAAGACAATTATCAAGTGTGTATCCCTGAAATCATATGTACACAAGCAGCACTAAATGATTTCAGCAGGCTGTATCTATATATTACATAAATAATCAAATAAAAAGATACCATCCTTTTCAAATAGAACATGGGGGGTGGACAATAGGAGAGATTGGAGGAGGGAGTAAAGGGAAGGAGGAAAAGATGTCACTGTATTTTAATTAAAATCAATTTAATTTTAAACATGTATATGGTAGAGGCCTTCAATGTTTCTTATTCTCAGTTATGAGTCTACAGTTATCAATACCACTATAAAAAGCTCCTTGTATCTAGCAGCTAGCTATAGCATGGGCCACAGAAAACCTCCCCAGTGACCCCCAAAAGAAACAGTCCAAACAGGAAGCTATAGAACAGAATCCTTAATATTGCAATAAAGATGCTGAAGTGCAGCTCCTCATAGTTGATGGTTTCTGGTAAGGGTATATGGAAGAACTTGATTTTCTATAAGGGGATGGCCACTGGGAATTTGACCATACACCCACGTGTATATGAGCAAAACAAATAAGACTTGGTGTATTCTTTCTTTCTTTTCTTTTTCTTTTTACTGTCCCTTTTCTCTTTTTTTTCTTTCATTTTTTTTTTTTTAGCAGGGGCACATGGGTGGGAGGATGGACCCGGGAGCAATGGGAAGTAAGTATGATTGGGGTGTATTGTATGAAATTCCCAAATAATTAATAAAAATATGTTGGAAAAAAGGAAAAACTATGGGTGAAGGTATCTTAGTTAGGATTTCTATTGCTGTGAAGAGACACCATGACCAAGGTAAATCTTATAAAGGAAAACATTTAATTGGAGTGGCTTGCTTACAGTTCAGAGGTTCAGTCCATTATCATCATGGTGGGACATGTCAGAGAGCAGGCAGTCTTGGTGCTGGAGAAGTAGCTGAAAAAGTTCTACATCTTGCAGTCAACAGGAAATGGTCTGAAACACTCGGTGGCATCTTGAGCACCTATGAGACATCAAAGTCTGTCTCCACAGTGACACACTTCCTCCAACAAGACCACATTTACCCCACAAGGCCAACCTCCTAATAATGCCACTCCCTTTGGGAGGTCATTTTTTTTCAAGTCATCACAATGTATATTTTGATTATATGTATGTCTATAAATCACTTGTGTACAATGTTCACAGAGGCCAGAACAGGATATCAGATCTGGAACTGGAGTTACACATTGTGAGCTGCCATGTGGGTGCTTGGTATACAACCCAGGTCCTCTTGAAGATCAATAAGTGCTTTTAACCATTGAGTAATCTAATTAATACCCCAAATACCTTTCTTAATTTTTATTTGTTTACAAACTGAGTTTAATAAGGCATTTTCATTTATCCTTAGTTTTGTCTAACCAACCCCAGCCTTCCTTTTCCTTAACTACATCCCCATCCCTGCTTAAACTTTTAGTTTCCAGTATTCTTCCCCTATTCTTTTATATCACATAAATTTTAACATCTGTTCTTACTAGATTCCTTTTACTTTAATTGAAAGATCATAGGTCAATCCTTTTATTAATTAAGTGCTTAATATAAAATAAATGAGTAGAAAATAATACACAGTGTTATTATTATGAAATGGCATGCTTATATACCTAGAAAGCAGAGACACACAGCTAAAAACAATTGTTAGTCTTTGTGAAAATTTATTTATGGCAATAGCAAATGATAAACATCAGAAGTCAAGAGTATATTATGAATTCATAATAGAAATAAAATACTCTTAAAAGCGAGAAGAAGGAATAAAACAAAAGAAAATAACACTTTTTAAAAAATACATTAAAAATAAAAAGGGCCAGGAGATTCCTCACTGGGTTTTTCATTGCTGAGATTGATGACCCAAGTTCAAGGTCTGAGACCCACATAGTAGAAGAAGAAAATAAACTGTAAGGTAATTCTAACCTCTACATATGTACCACAGAACATATATAAACTTATACATATACCCCAAAATAAATGTAATCAAAGAAATAAACATATAGAAGCAGAATACATAAATCACAGTTTCTTGCTGCAATGAAGTGGAAAAATGTTATCTATTATAAGATAGAATAAACTGAACGTTTTCTGCTTTTTTTCTCTGACTTATGTTTTATATGGTCTGAAATTCAATTCTTAACTCTAAATGACTTTTCTGGAAATTGACTATTTTCTTCTAAAGGTCAACTGTAAGAACAAATAGTTAACCTCTATAAATACACATTGGAAGTATGGATCTTCACAAAAGAATGCCAACATCCAGAACAGATTATAAGTAGAAACAGAACATATACAATTCAATTGTTATTTATAACTTTTTCAAAGGTACATGACTGTCATAAAAGGTCTAAATAACCCAACACCTACATAAACTATATACTAGAGAGTGTTGAGAGCACAAACTTTCACAAATGTTTTTCTATAATGTTCATCGCAACATGATTCACAAGGGCCTAAATGAAAAACAACCCAAATGTCTACAGAGAGATGAATGCATAAATATATGATATATTACATATAATAGAATATTACCTAGATTTAAAAAGCAATGAAATCTGATACATGTTAAAACATAAGTGAACCTCAAACAGTATGTTAAGAGGAATAAGCCAGTCACAAAAGAAAAACATTATGTATGCTCTGATTTGATAAAATACATGAGTTACAAAAATTCATAAAGCCAGAAAGTGGAAGCTGGGGTGAAAGAAATGTTAATTATTGTTTAATGGGCACAAAGACGTGGGATGAATGATAGTTGTGACAGCTCATAATTGTGAATATACTTAATTTCACTGTAGCGAGAAACAGGATTAAGATGATAAGTTGTAAATTATATAAAATTTACACAGTAAAATATATGTTATCAAATTTCTTGACAATGTATTATAACAGCACACACACACACACACCAAGAGGGGATATATATATTAAAATTATATAGTACATATTAAAACTATATATATTAAAATTATATATTTTATATATATTAAAATTATGTATATAATTTTAATAAAGATTTTATACTATATGTGACATAGTATTCAGCTGAAGATAGACAGAGATATATGATGGAAGGCCTGTAATATAAACCCAAAGCAATTACCAAAATAGGCAATGACTGTAGGATAATAATTCAACAAAGGAGGTAGCATGCAATGAAAACATTTAATTAATTCAAAGAAGGGAAGAAACAATATTAGATATAACAAAGAAATAGGAAGAGAATAGGCTTGAAACCAACCATATTAATAATTAAATTGAATATAAATGTTCTAATTGACACATTTAATATATAATGATTGATACAAGAAAGATCCTACAAAAATAGTGTAATTATGTTGACACAAGTTGAGACCAGACAGAGGTACACAGTAAGAATCTGACTAAAACAATGACAGTAAATAAATTAACAAATAAGCTTTTAGTAAAATGGAACACATTTCTACACATAAAAATTTACAATGAACTATATTGATCTTTTATCAAAATTATTGCAGTGGACACTGACTTCTTAAGCACAGGAAATATATGATTACAAAGGAAAAGATATGCAAATAATTTTATAATCTATTCAAAAGGAAATAAAAAAGCTTTTAGGAAAATATTTACTGAAGAAATGTCTCAGACTGAGTATTTCTATTCTACACAAGAGTTAAAATATATGAACCAATTCAGATCAAAGAATTGTTAAGAAAAAAGAGCAGGCTTGAGCCAGCGACCTCCTTGGGATCAGGCCTAAGCAAGCAACCTCTGTGTGAACAGGTCCGAATGACCTCAGGGATTGCAGAACAACTGCTAGAGTGCTGATTGAGGTCAAGCAACCTTCAGGGTGACTGAAACCATGGGCCCGACTCTACCAATCAAAGGAAAAAATAGGTAGACAATGTAAGAAAACACTTAGCACCACAAAGAGCAACATGGCACCACCAAAAACTAGTGGCTGTACAACAACAAGACTTGAACACTCTAATACAGATGAAGCAGAAGAAAATGACTTAAAAATAACTTTAGGAGAATGTTTACGCCCTTAAAGAGGAAATGAAAAATTCCTTCAAAAAAATGAAGGAAAAGACAAACAAAAAAATGGAAGAAATCAACAAATCCCTTAAAGAAAATCAAGAAAAAGCAATCAAACAGGTGAAAGAAAGGATTCAAGACTTGAAATCAAAATAGAGACAATAAAGAGAACAAAAACTGGGAATTCTGGATATGGAAAACTGGGTAAATGAAGAAATTTCTTATGCAAACATAATCAGCAAAATAAAAGAGATGGAAGAGAGAATCTCAAGTGTTGAAGATGGTGATGGAGGAAATAGACTCATCAGTCAAAGAAAACATTAAATATAACAAAAGCTTAACCCAAAATATCCAGGAAATATGGGACACCATGAAAATATCGAACTTAATAATAGTAGGGATAGAAGAAGAAGTCCAACTCAAAAGAACAGAAAATATATTTAACAAAAACATAGAAGAAAGCTTTCCCAACCTAAAGAAAGATGTGCATATGAAGACACAAGAAGCTTACTGAACACCAAATATACTAAACCAAAAAATAGTCCCCTCACCACATAATAATCAAAACACTAAAGATACAGAATAAAGAAAGGAAATTAAGAGCTGCAAAGGAGAAAGGCCAAGTAACCTATAAAGGCAGACCTATTGAAATTACACTTGACTTCTCAATGGAAACAATGAAAGCCTGAAGGTCCTGGTCAAGCATTATGCAGACATTAAGAGACCACGGTTTCCAGCCCAGACTACTATATCCAGCAAAACTTTTAATCTCCATAGATGGAGAAAACAAGATATTGCACAACAAAGTCAGATTTAACCAACACCTAGCCACAAACCCAGCCCTCTGCAAAGTACTAGAAGGAAAACTCCAATCCAAGGGAGTTAGCTACAGTCACAATAACACAGACAATAGTTGATGTCACAAGCCGGGCGGAGGTGGCGCACGCCTTTAATCCCAGCACTCGGGAGGCAGAGGCAGGCGGATCTCTGAGTTTGAGGCCAGCCTGGTCTACAAGAGCTAGATCCAGGATAGGCTCTAGAAACTACAGGGAAACCCTGTCTCGAGAAACCAAAAAAAAAAAAAAAAAGAAAAAAAAATAGTTGATGTCACAGCAGCAAATCCCAAAGAAGGGAAAAACACACACAATACATCAACAGCAATGAAAGCTAAAATAACAGGAACTAGCAATCACTGGTCATTAATATTCCTTAATATAAGTAGACTCAACTACAAAAAAACACAGGCTAGCTAACAGATTGGATACGAAAAAAGAATCCGTCCATCTGCTACATACAAGAAACACACCTCAACCTCAAAAACAGACATCACCTCAGAATAAGGAGTTGGGCAAAAAATTTTCCAATCAAATGGACCTAAGAAACAAGCTGGTGTAGCTATGCTAATCGCTACAAAATAGACTTCAAACTAAAATCAAGCAAAAGAGACAAAGAAGGATGTTTCATATTTATCACAGGAAAAATCCATCAAGAGGAAATCTCAATACTGAAAATCTATACCCCAAATAGAGGTGCACCCTCATTTGTAAAAGAAAAACTACTAAAACTTAAATCACACATTAAACCCCACATACTAATTGTGGGAGACTTCAACACCCAACTCTCACCACTGTATAGGTTTGCCAGACAGAAACTTAACAGAGAAATAAGGGAACTAACATGTTATGACCCAAATGGACTTAACAGACATCTATAGAACATTCCATCCAAATATAAAAAATATACCTTCTTCTCAGTACCTCATGGAACCTTCTCCAAAAGTTGACCACATACTAGGTAACAAAACAAACCTCAAAAGATACAAAATATTTGGAATAATCCCATGTATCTTATAGGATCACTGTGGATTAAAACTAGAATTCAAAAGCAACACTAATTTCAGAAAGCCCACAAACACATGGAAATTAAACAATGCTCATCTGAATCACCAATGGGTCAAAGAAGAAGTAAATAAAGAAATTAAAGACTTCCTAAAATCCAAAAGAAATGACCACACAACATATCCAAATTTATGGTACACAATAAAAGTGGTGTTAAGGGGAAAGTTCATAACACTAAATGCCTAGCTAAATAAGCTGGAAAAATTCCAAAGCAGTGAGTTAGCAGAATACCTAAAAACTCTAGAAAAGAAAACCTCACCCAGGAGAACTAAATGGCAGGAAATAATCAAATTGAGATCCGAAATCAACAAAATAGAAACAATGAAAACAATACAAAGAATCAATGAGACAAAGAGTTGGTTCTCTGAGAAAATCAACAAAATAGATAAACCTTTATCCAAACTAACCAAAAGGCAGAGAGAGAATATCCAAATTAACAAAATCAGAAATGAAAAGGGGACCATAACAACAGACACAGAAGAAAACCAAAAAATCATCAGGTCATATTTCAAAAACCCATACTCCACAAAATTGAAAGCTTAAAGGAAATTTTCTGGATAAATATCACTTACCAAAATCAAATCAAGACCAGATAAACAAATTAAATAGACCTCTAACTGCTAAGGAAATAGAAATTGTCATCGAAAGTCTAAGCCCATGACCAGATGGTTTCCATGCAAAAATCTTGTAGATTTTTGAAGAACTAATAGCAATACTCCTCAAATTGTTCCACACAATAAAAACAGAAGGAACATTACCAAACTCTTTTTACAAGGTTCCAATTACCCTGATGCCCAAACCACACATGGACATTACTAAAAAAGAGAAATACAGTACAGCAGTTGGGAATGCAAGGTGGACGAATTTGATTCAACCGGGTTCCAGGCCTGGCTATGGAGCAGGTAAATGAGCTAAAGGGCAATAAGGCCCTGAGTGCTGGGAGCATCCATGATGCCTTACAGTGCTTTTCTGAGGCAATTAAACTAGATACCCAGAGCCATGTGCTCTATAGCAATCGCTCTGCAGCCTATGCCAAGAAAGGAGACTATCAAAAGGCCTATAAGGATGGCTGCAAGACTGTTGAACTGAAGTCTAACTGGAGCGAGGATTATTCAAGAAATGCAGCAGCCCTTGAGTTCCTAAACCAGTTTGACGAAGTCAAACTAACTTATGAAAAGGGTTTAACATCTGAAGCAAATAACCTCAAGCTCAAGGAGGGTTTTCAGAACATGGAGGCCAGGTTGGAAGAGAGGAATTTCATGAGTCATTTCAACTGGTCTAATCTGTACCAAAAGTTGGAGAGTGACCCCAGGACAAGGACACTGCTCAATGATCCTACCTACCGGGAACTCATAGAACAGCTAGGGAACAAACTTTAGACCTGAGCACGAAAATACAATATCCACGGAACATGACTACATTCAGTGTCGTCCTTGAGCTTGATCTAAGCAGTATGTATGAAGAGTAAGAGGTAGAAACACCCCACCCCCACCTGCTCCCAAACAGGAGGCCAGGCCAGAACCAATGGAAGAAGATCTTCCAGAGAATAAGAAACAGGCACTGAAAGAAAAAGAGATGGGAAATGATGTTTAAAAAAAGAAAGATTTTGACATGGCCTTGAAGCATTATGTCAAGGCCAAGGACCTGGACCCCACCAATATGACTTACATATCCAATCGAGCAGCTGTGTACTTTGAGAAAGGTGGCTACAACAAATGCTGGAAGCTATGTGAGAAGCCGGTTGAAGTGGACAGAGAGAACCAAGAGGACTACCACAGATTGCCAAAGCTTATGCCTGAATTGTCAATTCCTATTTCAAAGAAGAAAGGTATGAGGATGCTATCCATTTCTACAATAAATCTCTGGCAGAGCACTGAACACAGATGTGCTCAACAAGTGCCAGCAGACAGAGAAAATCCTGAAGGAGCAATAGTGAGTGGCCTACTTTAACCCTGACTTGGCTTTGGAGGAGAAGAGCAAGGGCAATGAATGCTTCCAGAAAGGGGACTACTCTCAGGCCATGAAGCATTATACAGACACCACTAAATGGAACACAAGGGATGCCAAACTCTACCGTAACTGAGCTGCCTGCTACACCAAGCTCCTGGAGCTTCAGCTGGCACTCAGAGACTGTGAAGAGTGCTTCCAGATGGAGCCAACCTTCATCAAGGGTTACACATGGAAAGCAGCCACTCTGGAAGCCATGAAGTACTGTACAAAGGCCATGGATGTGTACCAGAAGGCGCTAGACCTGCACTCCAGCTGTAAGGAGGCAGCAGATGGTTACCAGCGCTGTATGATGGCACAGTACAACAGACATGACAGCCCCGAGGATGTGAAGCAGCGGGCCATGGCTGACCATGAGGTGCAGTAGATTATGAGTGGCCCAGCCATGAGACTCATCCTGAAGCAGATGCAAAAGGACTCCCAGGCTCTGAGAGAACACTTAAAGAAGCCTGTAATAGCACAGAAGATCCAGAAGCTGATGGATGTGGGTCTGATGGCAATTCGGTGATAACTTGCTTTTCCCCTCTTCCCTTTACCAGTGTGGAAAGGTGAGCTGGGATGGGGCCGAACAGCATTAGGCTGGGGGGGGGGTAGGGTAGGGAGAAAGGCTTATCTTTATATTTATACATGCCTGCAAGGAATACAGACTCATCCAGCGCCACCTCAGGCCCTCTCAGCACATGCATGGTCTCTTCACTGCTGCCGTTGAGTATCCTTCTCTGCCCTACCCAAACCTGTTACTCTCTCGGCTGTTCCCCTATAGTTGGTTATTATTTATTTGGGCAGGGAGTATATATGGGGGTGGTTATTCTTCCCAACTTGGGGTCCCAGCTGTCTTCACTTGTTGTTACTCCATGTCTTTTAATAAAATAATCCAGTCAGGCATGGTTATATGTTGAAAAAAAGAGAAATACAGATCAATATCCTTATGAACATTAATGCAGATTTACTTAATAAGATACTGGCAAACCGAATCCAAAAACACATCAGAAAAATCATCCACTATGATCAAGTAAGTTTCATCCCAGAGATGCTGGGATGGTTCAACATATGAAAATCTATCAATGTCATCCACCATATAAACAAACTGAAGAAAAAAGCCACATGATCATCTCATTAGATGCTGAAAAAGCTTTCTATAAAATACAATACCACTTCATGATAAAGGTCTCCAGGAAAGTATAGATAAAAGGAACATACCTAAATATAATAAAGGCAATAAACAGCAAACCAACAGCCAACGGCAAACTAAATGGAGAGAAACTCAAAGCAATCCCACTGAAATGAGGAACAAAACAAGGCTGTTCACTCCCTCAATATCTATTCAGAAGAGTTCTTGAGGTCCTGGCTAGAGCAAAATAAGAGTACAAAGGGAGAGCTTAAGGACACATATCAGAAAAGAAGCAGTCAAACTGCCACTATATGCTGATAATATGATACTTTACATAAGTGACCCCCCAAATTCTACCAAAGAACTCCTAAAACTCATAAATACCTCCAATACTGTAGCAGGATACAAAACTAACTCAAAAGATCAGTAGCCCTCCTTTATACAGATGATAAATGGACTGAGAAATAGATCAGAAAAACATCATACTTCACAATAGCCACAAATAACATAAAACATCTTGGGGTAACTCTAACCAAACAAGTGAAAGACTTGTATGACAAGAACTTTAAATCGTTAAAGGAAGAAATTAAAGAAGGCACCAGAAAATGGAAAGTTCTCCCATGCTCTTGGGTTGGAAGAATTCGCATAGTAAAAATGGCAATATTACCAAAAGCAATCTACAGTTTCAATGTAATGCCCATCAAAATCCCAGCAAAAATTTTCACAGACCTCAAAAGAAAAATACTCAGCTACTGGTGGAAAAGTAAAAAAAAACCCATGATAATCAAAACAGTCCATTACAATAACGGAACTTCTGCAGGCATCACAATCCCTGACTTCAAACTCTTCTACAGAGCTACAGTATGGAAAACATCCTGATATTGGCATAAAAACAAAAAGGATGACCAATAGAACTTATTTGAAGACTCAGATATCAATCCACACAACTACAAACACATGATTTTTGACAAAGAAGCAAAAAATATAAAATGGAAAACAGAAAGCATATTCAACAAATGGTGTTGTCATAACTGGATATCAGCATGTAAAAGAATGAAAATAGATCAATATCTATTGCCATGAACAAAATCAAGTCTGAATGAATCAAAGACATCAACATAAAACCAACCACACTGAACCTTATAGAAGAGAAAACAGAAAGTATAGTTGAATGCATTGGCATAGGAGATACTTCCTAAATATAACCCCAGTAGCACAGACATTGAGAGAAATAATTAATTAATGGGATCTCCTCAACCTGAGAAGTTCTGTAAAGCAAAGGACATGGTCAACAAGACAAAACAGCAGCCTACAGAATGGAAAAAGACCTTTAACAACCCCACATTAGAGAGAGGGCTGATCTTCAAAATATAAGAACTCAAGAAACTGGTCATCAAAAGAACAAATAATCCAATAAAAATGGGGTTCAGACCTAAACACAGAACTCTCAACAGATAACTCTATAGTGACTGAAAGACATTTGTGGAAACGCTCAATATCCTTAGCCATCAGAGAAGTGCAAATCAAAACAACTCTAAAATGCTATCTTTATACCTGTCAGACTGGCCAAGATCAAAAACACTGATGATAGGCAAACTGGTGCAGTTGCTTTGGAAATCATTATTGTGATTTCTCAGAAAATTAAGAATGTATACCCAAAAGTGCTATTACTGGGTCTTGAGGAATGTTGTTTCCTAATTTTCTGAGAAATTGCCACTCTGACATCCAACAGCTTGCATATCCACCAGCAATGCAGAAGTGTTCCCTTTACCCCACAACCTCTCCAGAATAAGTTGTCATCAGTGTTTTTGATCTTGGACATTACAAGGTGTAATGTCCAATTACATTACAGGTGTAAGATGGAATTGCAGAGTTGTTTTGTTTTGCATTTCTCTGATGACTAAGAATGTTTAACATTTCCTTAAGTGTCTTTCAGCCATTTTAGATTCCTCTGTTGAGAGTTTTCTATTTAGGTCTGTACTCTATTTTTTATTGGATTATTTGTTCTTTTGATGACTAATTCCTTGAGTTCTTTGTATATTTTGGAGATAAGACCCCTGTCTGATGTGGGGTTAGTGAAGATCCATTCCCTTTTTATAGGCTGCCATTTTGTGTTGTTGACCATGTCCTTTGCTTTATAGAAGCTTTTCAGTTTCAGGAGGTCTCATTTATTAATTGTTTCTCTCAGTGTCTGTGCTGCTGGGATTATACATAGGAAGTGGTCTCCTGTGCAAATGCGTTCAAGTTTACTTCCCACTTTCACTTCTATAAGGTTCAGTGTGTCTGGCTTTATGTTGAGGTCTTTGATCCATTTGGACTTGAGTTTTGTGCATGGTGATAGATATAGATCTATTTTCATTGTTCTACATGTTGATATCCAGTTATGCCAGCACCATTTGTTAAATATGCTTTCTTTTTGCCATTTGATATTTTTTGCTTCTTTGTCAAATATCAGGTGTTCGAAAGTGTGTGGATTAATAACTGGGTCTTTAATTCAGTTCCATTGGTCCTCCTGTCTGTTCTCATGTCAATACCAGGCTGTTTTCAGCACTGTGGTTCTGTAGTAGAGTTTGAAGTCAGGGATTGTGATGCCTCAAGAATTTCTTTTATTTTACAGGGTTGTTTTGGCTATCCTGTTTTTTGTTTTTTTTGCTTTTCCATATGAAGTTGAGTATCATTCTTTCAAGGTCTATGAAGAATTTTTCTGGGATTTTGATGGGCATTGCATTTAATCTGTAGATTGCTTTTGGTAAGATTACCATTTTTACTATGTTAATTCTGCTGACCCAAGAGCATGGGAGATCTTTCCACTTTCTGGTGTCTTCTTCAATTTCTTTCATCCCTATCTAAGAATCTATTGGCAATTCATAGATACTGAGAGTGGAAGAGTCAGTTTTCTTTAAGGTATGGTCCCTGATTAGTTGACCACCCTCCAGTGAAGGCCACATACACAAGAACATAGGGGAAGGATAAATAAGATATGATAGTGATTTTAAAAATAACAGTGGACATAGTAGAACAGGTTGAGAAGGGTGACAGATCTGAGAGGAGTGGGAAGCCACTGAATAAGATTAAAGAATGTATAACTAATAAAATGAAAAAAAATCATGCATTTTTGACAGAGGTTTCTGTCCTGCCCAGTCCTGCAGCTGTTCAGTCTCAAAGAAACACACAGAGGTCTACTTTATTTTAAAATGATTGGCCTATTAGCTCAGGCTCCTTATTAACTCTTATAACTTATATTAGCCGATAATTCTTGTCTGTGTTAGCCACATGGCTTGGTACCTTTTTCAACGAGGCAGTTATATTTTGCTTCCCCTGTGGCTGGATGATGACTGCAGACCGTGTCTTCCATCTTCCCAGAATTCTCATGGCCCCACCTCTACTTCCTGCCTGGTGGCTCCACCTATGCCTCCTGCCTGGCTACTGGCCAATCAGCATTTTATTAAACAAGTACAAGAAACAAATATTTACAGGGTAAAACCATTGTCCCACAGCAATGCACTATAATAAAGTAGCCTTATTCTTAGATATGTAAGCTTGGTTCAACACATGGAAATCATAAATGTAATCCACCATATAGATTTACTTAAAGACAGAAGTCACACAATCATCCCCATAGATACAGAAAAGACATTTGACAAGCTGAACATGCCTTCATAATAAAATACCTTGGGGGAATTGGGAAAATATGGTTATATTACCATAGGGAATATGAAAGATGTACTTTAATACAACTAAACCATTATGACACCAAAAGGAAAAAATAAATTGAAAAATGTACCATATTATAGACAGACCTTTCATGCTCCGAGATTGGCAGAATCAGTGAAGCGAAAATGAAACAAAAGAAAGAAACCCAAAATATACCCACATACCTTTGGTCACTAAATTTTGGATAAAGGCATCAAGAAATCCACTGGAGAGTCCGGTTTGGTCCCCTGTTCCATCAGTCCCATTCCAACTGGACTTGGTGATCTCCCATTAGATCTGTCCCACCATCTCAATGGGTAAACGCACTCCTCATGGTCCTGACTTCCTTGCTCATGATCTCCCTCCTTTTGCTCCTCATCAGGACCTTGGGACCTCAATCGGGTGCTTCTATGTGGGGCTCTGTCATTTTCTCCATCCAATGCCAGGTGAAGGTTCTATGGTGATATGCAAGATATTCATGAGTATGGCAATAGGATCTGGACATTTCTGGCACCCTCTCCTCAGCTGCCCAAGGAACTAGCTGGGGCGTCTTCCTGGACACCTGGGAACCCCTCTAGAGTCAAGCCTCTGCCAACCCTAGAATGTCTCCCTTAACTAAGATATATAATTCCTTGTTCCCATATCCACCCTTCCTATATCCCAACCATCCTATTCCCCCAAGCTCTTCCCATCCTCCACTTCACACTTTTCTCTCCCCATCCCCCCTCCCCCCATCCCACCCCACCCCCAAGTTCCCATTTTTTGTCCGGCAATCTTGTCTACTTCCAATATCCAGGAGGATAACTATATGTTTTTCTTTGGATTCACCTTCTTATATATCTTCTCTAGGATTTTTTTTTATGAATTATAGGCTCGATGTCCTTTATTTATGGCTAGAAACCAATTATGAGTGAGTACATCCCATGTTCATCTTTTTGGGCCTGGGTTACCTCACTCAGGATGGTGTTTTCTATTTCCATCCATTTGCATGCAAAATTCAAGATATCATTGTTTTTTTACCACCGAGTAGTACTCTAATATGTATATATTCCACACTTTCTTCATCCATTCTTCCACTGAAGGGCATCTAGGTTGTTTCCGGGTTCTGGCTATTACAAATAATGCTGATATAAACATAGTTGAACAAATGCTTTTGTAATATGATTGGGCATCTCTTGGGTAAATTCCCAACAGTGGGATTGCTGGGTCCTGGGGTAGGTTGATCCCAAATTTCCTGAGAAAGTGGCTGACGGTGGAGGAGGACTGAGAAACCAAGGACAATGGCGATGAGCATGAACTCTGCAGCATGGATGGGCTCACTGTGAGCCTTGTCAGTTTGGTTGCTCACCTTCCTGGACTTAGGGGGAGCTGGGAGGACCTTGGACTTAACATAGTAAAGGGAACCCTGATGGCTCTTTGGCTTGGAGAGGGGTGGAGTGGGGGTATGGGTGGAAGGGAGGGGAGGGAAGGGGGCGGAGGAGGGGAGGAGATGGAAATTTTTAATAAAAAAAATGAGAAAAAAAACTGACAAAACCTCAAAAAAATCTTACTCTTATACCCACAGTTAAGTGTAGCCACCACCCCTCATCAAGGAATCCTGTCTTTACAGCAAATTGAGACCATCCCAGAAAAATACAACTGGATACAATGAGGAACTCAACAGATCCTCTGAAGCCCAGCCCAGATAGATACATCTACATCACAGCTTCATCTGTGGCTCAGAAAACCTCACAAATGATGGGGTCACATAAGAGTCACAATACCAGGCGGTCGGTCTACTGTGAAACAATATCTCCTAGAGATGGCTGTATAAGCAAGATCAGAACAGTGACAGTATCAGTGGACATGTTGACATGGAAGAGGAACATTTTCTGTAGACAAAGAATTATAGGCAACTGATGATTACAGGGAGAGCTCGTTAGACCTACTCAGAGATGATCCTCACTACTGGTGGTCATCCTTGAAACCATATACACACCACCAATAAAAATGGACTCAGCAGGTTAAAAAAAAAGAAAGAAATCCACTGGAAAGAACTCAGCCTCCTCAACAAATGGTGCTGGCAGAATTTCAGGAGGGAAAACCTAGATCTACATCCTTCATCCTTCATAAAAATAAAACCAAAATTAGTCAGAAACCTTTATTAAAAATGTGAATTCCTATAACTTCTAGAACATAGAGTTTACAGTTCAAGCTATCAGTTTGGGCAAGGACTTTCTGAACAGGATTAGAAGTACACAGGAAATAATCTCCAGAATCAACAAATGGGATTACGTGAGATTTAAACATTTCCGCACAGCAAGGGAAACCATCAGCACAGTAAACAGACAGAATGTGAGAAAATCTTTGCCAGCTGTACCTCCATCAGGGTTTTGAAGTCTAGCATATATAAAGAACAGTAAATGTAAACACCAACCCTCCCTGAAAACCATGCAAAGCAATAAATTGTTTAATGAACTGACTGTTCTCAAAAGAAGAAACACAAATGACCAATAATTTTCTTGATGTTCAACATCCTTTGTCATTATGGAAATGCAAATTAAATCTGCTTTGAGCCTCTCTCTTACCGCAGTCAGAATGGCTATGATCAGGAAAACAAATGACAACAAATGCTGGCGAGCATGTAGGCAATTAGAACCCATAGTAACTACTGGTAGGAGTTTAAATACAGCCAAAATGGAAATAAAAAAAAATGTAAGTAGTTATATGACCCAGCTATATGATTCCTGGACATGTACCCAAAGCACTCTTAAGTCTTACCACAGAGATTCTTGTACATCCATGTTTGTTGCTGCATTATTCACAAGAAATGAAAATTTCGAATTGTGGCATATGTGAGCAATGAACTTTTTGTTAGCTGTAAAGAAAAAAGAACTTATGAAAATTTCAGGAAATGGATGGATTTGTAAAGTATTAAATTAGGTGATTCAAATTCAGAAAAACACAACCCCTTTCATGTATAGATACTAAACTATACGGTCTATCAAATTATGCTAAGAGCTATAGTAACAAAGACACTGTGGTACTGCAACAAAAGCATGCACCACATAGGCCATATATATGTATACACATATGTACACATATATATATATGTATATACAGATACACACATGAATATATATATATAGAGAGAGAGACAGACAGAGACAAAGAGAAAGTGTGTAGGCTATAAAACAATATAGGATGCCATGGGAGGAGAACAATAGGTGTTTTTAAAAGGAGCTGAACAATAGGGCATATGGGACATGAAGACAGAAAGGTAGTGGTGGGAGGGCACAAGAGAAAGGAGAAGAGCGGGTAGAGAAATAAGAAAAAAATTGTTTGAAAAAATGTTATGATTAAACACTTATTTGTATGCTAATGAATATGAATGTCAAAAAAGAAAAATAAATTTATAAATTTCTAGTTCTAAAACGATGTATTTTAGGCACCAGAAGTGAGAGATTAAAAAAATGGTGGGTGATTTTTAACCCTATTTTTACTTTTAATGTTTTATATATTTATAATTAAGAATAGTTCATTACAAACCATCTTATAGTTAAAATGTTTATAGTTAAGTAGCAATATCAACAGAAGGACTTTGAATATTCAAAGTGTGCATGAGCATTTTGAGGTTAATTTTGTAGAACTTCTTTTCTTTCTGGGTATGTGAATCTCCAAAGGCCTTTCTGAATCTCAGCTTTTATGATCCTTAGTGCTTCGTCAATACTAATTAAATTAAGCTGGGTTTTGCTGAATTTTTGGTCTATTTGTGATGACTACAAAATGCTAAACAAAAGTAATCAGTTTATACGAGCTGATCCAATTGATCAATTCAATGAAACAAGCCAAAGTGCTAATTGTGCATTATATTGCCTCAAGAAAGCTAAGCAGATCTTGGTTTCTTAGGGATTCTTTCACAGTTTGATTAGGCCACTTTTGATTAAAGAGATGAGATATAGCACTGAGGAGGAACTGGTTGTTATAAAAGGTTCAAAATAAACTTGTCAGGCCTTTGGAGTCAGCTTTATTATAAATCACACTGATTGCTAATCCCACTAAAATAGTGGAAGGCTCAAGGGAGAACACTATAAGATCTCTGCATAGTTTGTTTTTTATCTCTCTGAGAGTTTTCTTTTTTATTATTTATTTATTTATTTTTAATAAAAAATTTCCACCTCCTCCCCTCCTCCCATTCCTCTCTCCCTCCCTCCACCCCTCCCCCCTTCCTCTCCAGTCAGGGTTCCCTGCCCTGTGGGAGGTCCAAGGTTCTCCCCCCTCCATCCAGGTCTAGGAAGGTGAGCATCCAAACAGACTAGGCTCCCACAAAGCCAGTACATACAGTAGGATCAAAACCCATTGGCCGGGCAGTGGTGGCGCACGCCTTTAATCCCAGCACTCGGGAGGCAGAGGCAGGCGGATCTCTGAGTTCGAGGCCAGCCTGGTCTACAAGAGCTAGCTCCGGGACAGGCTCTAGAAACTACAGCGAAACCCTGTCTCGAAAAACAAAACAAAACAAAACAAAACAAAACAAACAAACAAAAAAAAACCAGTGCCATTGTCTTTGGCTTCTCAGTCAGCCCTCTGAGGGTTTTCTTAACCATCATTTCCAAAGTAGCTGGTTTTCTGTTGTACAGAAAAAATGTACATTTCATGACACTTAGTATTGTATGAAATTATTCTATAAAATTTTCACACTTTTATTTATCATCATTACTCATGGTATGACAGATATCACAGAGCAATATGTAAAAGCCACAGACTCCTGTGTTGAGAATACCACATAGTACATAAATGGTGTTTAATTCTTCCTTGTTGAATGAATGGCTGAATGAATCTAATACCAGTAATAACAAGGACCAACCATCACAAGGACAAAACTTGTCATTGGAATCAAAATGAGGGAAAATACAAACTCACCCTAGACCAGAGATGGGGACCAGAGAAGTCAAATGGAGAGAATTAAACAACTGAGTTATCACAACAGACGTTGGTGACACTATGGTATCAGCACAATGGTCTTGTACCTAATTAGAAGTCTATACTATACTGTAACTAAGGATCTGTGATTAAGGCATAGAGTGCGGGGGTGACAAACTATCTGATTGTCACAGTTCATATGCTCATATTGAAGATAAATGAACAGAGATAGGCCAAGTTGGCACATATACTCTATAACTTTATAATAACAAGAACTTAGTCAAATATTGTTAAATATGCAGGCATTTATTAGTAGGATTTCAAGAAGAACCATATGATTCCAAAGAACAGAAATATTTCTTTGCTAGTACTTGCATAAAGTATTTATTTGAAGCAAAAATATTATTATTATAGTGGTAGACTTTGGCAAAGCACCAACTATAGAAATATGATCAAGAATATTCTGAACAGCTCTATTCTTAATTAGCAGTTGAATAGAATGTGCAAAACCTAATGGAAAAATACAAAAAGCTTTTTACATTTTCCTACTTATTTAAAGATTGGTTGTGACTTGCTAGTACCTTAGCCAATGAATACATTTGGAACACCACTAACTTCATCTACTAGCATCCACTTGTAACTTTTCTAACCCTAATTATCAAGCTACAATTTTACCAATATAAATTCATTTCTATTAATTATACTAATTAGTAAAGTTTTAGTGTTGATGAAAGAGAAAGATAGTATATATATATATATATATGTAGACACTATCTCCAGTGTGACTTCCCTCATTCATTGTTCCTCATCATTCTTTGGATATGGATTCCTTATTACAGCCACTGTTTTCTCCTAAGGCTTGAGTAGAAACAATAGATTATATAATATAATCTTTGTTAATTTTTTTGCAAATGCCTGAATCTCTCAGTGTATTTTTATTTTGCATTTCCTGATGACTAATGATTTTGGACAGTTTCCATCATATATTTATTGGCCACTTATGCTTCTTCATTTGAGAGCCATCTTTTCATTTAATTGACCTAAGTATTGATTGGTTGGTTGGTTGGGATTTTTGTTATTTCTTGATGTTGTTTCCTGAGTTACCAGAAAGGAAAGCCTTTAAGAAATGAAAATTTAAACTACTATGGCCCAACTATAACACTTCAGGGTATATATGTGGAATCAACTTAAGTATCCATCAACAGATTAAGGGATAAAGAAAATGTTATATATAGGCATGAGTGAGTTTTATTAAACTATAAAAAGTAGGGAATTGCATTATTTTCTGTAAGATGGATACATCTGGAGATATAATATTAACAAAAGTAAGACAGATCAGAAAGACAAAGGTCACCATTTCTTTATTTGTTGAACCTATAATCTGTATAATTACACGCATATATTGATAATACACATATACATACCTATTCACATATGGTGTGAAACAAAAGGAAGATTAGGAAAAGGAGGTGCTACAGGGAGAAAGATGGTGAAAAAAAAGGGAAGTTATGAATGGTGAATGTGAACAAAGTAAGTCATAAACTGGAGAGGCATTGTCTTTATAATGTTCAACACTATATACAATCAATAACTATCATTATAAGAAAACTATTATAGACATCATTAAAGATACTGTGTTCATAAGAGGGAGGGCCTTAGCCAGTGAAGCTAGAGGTGTGATGAGGCAGACTGAAGAAAATATTGAAAAAGATTGAAATCACAGTAAACAAGGAAAGAATAAATCTTATATCTGTCCAAGATATATCTGACACAAGTTGAAGAAAACATTTATATGCACAAAATGGGTGAAATGAAGAAATACATAAAAAGAGAACAGCTATGAGTCCCATAATAATTCCCCCTATTGACACAGAATCTTTACTCTTATTTTGGTACTGAGAAGCGTGAAGAACTCTGGACATCTGCAGTTGGGTAAAATCATGATTTACTTACAAGTCTCACTGCCTCCTAGGGGAAGTAAAGTAAGAACAGAATTGTCTTGAATCTTTACACAAGTACATAGAAATATATGCTTATATAGAATCCATGTTTCCAAATATATTTCATTGCATTTGTTTTCCTTGGAGAACCCCCCATATTTTATTCTGTGAATTTAGGAACCATCTGATACATGTTCACAATATTCCTAAGGAGTATATAGCATACAAATCTTAAGATCTCTCTGTCTTTCTGTCTCTGAGGATTCAGGAGCTGATTGCGGTTAAATCTGTGTATAGGGTAGATAGAGTAAAGGAATTGAGCAAGGGCTGTACAGAAAAGTGATGTGGGATTCCCGTCTATATGGTGTGAATACCATTGGTTAATAAAGAAACTGTCTTGAGCCAGTGATAGAGAAGAATAGAGCTAGGCGGGAGAACTAAATTGAATGCTGGGAGAAAGAAGGTGGAGTCATGGAGAAGCCATGGAGCTGCTGCCAGAGATAGACACATTGAAACCTTGCTGGTAGGCCATGAGCCTCATGGTAAAATATAAAATACTGGAGATAGGTTAATTCTAGATGTAAGAGCTAGCTAGCAATATGCAAAGTAACTGGTCAAGCAGTGATTTAATTAATACAGTTTCTGTGTGGTTATTTTGGGAGTCTGGGCAGCCAGGAAAAGAACAAGTGGCCTCCTTACAACAGAAAAGGGTTGAATTTGTTTGTGAGGCTCATTAAGCAAAATGTCTCATTGCCTTGTCTTAAACCACACATTCCCAAATAGCATGTCTTCAAAGTGGACCAATAAACACAGATTCAAGGCCACTATAGGGTGCTAGCTAAGGAAACACAAGTTTAAGAATAGGGAGGTGAAATGATGAAAGGAATTCTGCAAATAAAGGCTGTATTATTAGTACTGGAGCTGAAGTCCACAAAGTATACCAGAGTAGGTTATTGTACCCTAATAGCAACGGTGCTGAACTTGTATATACCAAATTCATTGGCCAAAAGATGTTGTGGGAGGCATTGATTTTGGTGGTTTTGAGCTCCTGTATATATAAGGAAGTTAAATTTGAGCTTCCAAAGAGCCTAAGACTAGAGAAAATCCAAATCAAAAGGGTTGGCAGTTGGCAGGTTACCAAGATAGAAAGGCCTGATTGGGATATGAGTAGAGATGATGGCTATTCACTATATTTGATAAAAAAAAAAAAGTTCACTGTTAACAACATGAAAATTTGTATGAAATCAAATGAAGGAGGAATCTAGACCTTCTGCAAGCTTTTATTTTGTTCCCTTTCCCCTAACTTTTATATATTATCAATTATGTTATATTCCCTAACTATTCTCTGTAGTAGAATAAAAGGGTGTAAGGCATAAAACATCTTTGAAAATTATTTTTATACTTTCTGAAATCAAATTTTATATCTTTGGAGAGAGAGAGAGGGGGGGGATTATCATATTATTTCTGCACCTAACAAGAGTTTATTAGGGACATGGTATCTCAGACCAATAAAGGAAAATTAAGAGAAAAGTACTTCTGTAGAATCTTCTTAATAAACCACTAAGACACTCTTCTTTATGAAGCCAGACTGGAATAAGAGAGCAAGATTGAGTGCTACATCCAGACTTCCCACCTCTTTCACCCCTAATTGATAAAACTTCTATTTACAACAGAGTTGTGGAGAACAGTTCAAACACATGTATTTACAAAGCACTCAGCTACCTAAGGATCAGGGAACATTGCAGAAAGGGTGCAGAGGTTGCAAGAGCCAGAGGATCTGGGCATTTTCTGAGATATTGCATTGTAGAAAAGAAAGGAAAAGGAAGAAAGAAAGAAATAGAAAAGGAGTGAGTGGGAGACAGAGAAATTGAGAAGGAGTTGCATTTAGAGTGGAATTGCACCAACTTTACTACAGGGAATAAACTACAGGGATGTATTTCCTGACCATTATTTCTCCAAAATCTCATGCTGAATATTTGAGACCACATCATTAATGCATTGATTGCATCAGCATGGCAATGTTCCAGTTGATAAGATCAGCACTTTTCCTCTCACAACTTCTTGTTAAATGCTTTTCAAAATACATAATTCTATGCCTAAAGGATCTACACAAAAGTCTAGGTTTTTGTTTTTGGTTTTTTTTAAAGATATGGTTTCTCTGAGTAGTTCTGGTTTTCCTGGAACTTACTTTGTAGACCAGGCTGACCTTGAACTTACAGATATCTTCTTGCCTCTGCCTCCCTAGTGCTGAGATTAAAGGCATGTACTACCACTACCAGGTGGCAAATCCCCCTTTAACATTAATTTCTTATGCATAAAGTATTAAAAGTTAATAGCCTATAGATTGTTGTCTTTTAATTACATATGCAGAGTTGGACAAAGTTGAAGATATCTCATTATTTCAAAATAGCCCAAACTGTCCTATTTTAAGAACATGCTGACAAATGTAAATCAAAATATTGGGTCCTACCACCCTGTACCTCAATGCAGCTATACCACTTAGGAAAAAGTGGCAGACTACAGAATGGGAAAAGGTTTTTACCAATTGTGCATCCAATGGAAGCCTAGTATCTAAAATATATTTTAAAAACTCAAAACAAAATCCTGAAGTGGGGAAACAAACAAAATAATTAAAATTAATGTAGAACTGAACAGAGTTTTCATAAGATAATACACAAATGGCTGAGAAACACTTAAATGTTCAACATCCATAATCATCAGGGTAATTCAAATCATCATTGCTTTTAGACTTCATCTTACAACAGCCAGAATGACAAAGTTCAATAAAATAAATTACAAACATGTTGATAAGGATGTGGGAAAGGGGAAATATTTATCCATTGCTGGTGGGAGTGTAAATTTGTATAACTTCCGTGGAAATCAATGTAAGAGTTTCTCAGAAAACTGAAAATTGATGTTCCTCAAAATCTAGAAATACCACCCTGAGGCAAATACCCAAAGGACTTTATATATTTGACCACAGAAAAACATGCTTTACCATGTACATTGCTGTTTTGTTCATAATACCCAGAAATTGGAAACAATCTATTTGTCCATCAGTTGAGGAATGGATAGTGAAAAATATGACACATTTATATAATGAGATATTATTCAGCTTTTAAAATGAAATTATGAAATTTGCAGGTAAATGGATGGAGATGGAAAAAAGTCATCCTGAGTAAGGTAACTCAGATTCCAAGAGACAAATATTGTGTTTTTTCTTATATGTGGATGCTAACTTTTAAGCCTTCCATATGTGGGTTATAATCCATGTATCTTCTCAGGTTAAGTATCCAGTAAGGGACTACTGGAGAGGGGAGGATTCTCAATGAAGGGGAAATATATAGTCTAGAGAGACAGAGAGAAAATTGGAGTAGGGGGATTAAATGGGGAGGGGTAGCAGGACAGGGCTAAGGCTGTGGATATGGAGAAGAAAAACCAACATTAAGGGCCATTTGAGAGGCCATATCTAAACTTTTTACTGTTGAAGCTTCCTAAAATATATATGTAAGTAAAAGACATCTAAATGGAGTCACCAATTAATAGGGAGATGATGCCTCAACTAGACATCTTACACTGCTAAATGAAGCCTCCAGTGCCAGGAACAGTTTATATCTAGTTGTGTTGTTGGCAAAGGGACTCTGTGGAAATTCTCAATATCTCAAGCTATTGCCAAGGCTTTTGGTTGCTCTTCACAATCTAGTGGTAAAACTGTATTGCTAAAGATACCAATTAGTTATCTCGTTGAACACCATTAAGTTGAGCTGGTGCCTGCCTAGAGGCTTCACTCCTATTGATTAGTGTTCATGGTACTTGAAGGTACTCTGCATGCTACCAGAGGAAATAGGTAATTATCAACCCAGCTACTAAGGCTGCAAGCTACAGCTGTAACTTCCCTACAAGATATGCTGGTTCAATTGTGGCACAAACATTATGGGAGTGAAAAACCACTCTGATTAGATTTAAGGCCCATTCAGGAAGATGGTACTCATACTGGACAGTGCTTGGCGGCCAGGATCCTAACATTGGATAGGCTGTGGGACCAGGGGAAAACCAAATACTACTTTTAAATAATTCCAAACATTCTCCTATACTGTAGATCATTGCCACTCAGTCATCATCATAGAAACTTCTTCTTGCTGTAGATGGGATATAACACAAAGACCCACAATTTGACAGTGGCACAGAGTGAGAGATTTCTGAATTCAGTCTTAAATGGGAGGTGTTCATCTACCTGCTCCTTGAAGGGATCAACAAGCTATGCTGAAGAGGATGGAGAAAGATTTTGAAGAGGCAGTAGTGGTGGATGACTCCCAGGAAACAGTGTCTACCAGACACAACAGGACTGTGGGACATATGACCTCACTCAGACTGTGGCAGCAAGTACAGGGCTTGCTGCATGTCCAAGCAAGGTGGTCTTCCAGGACTGAAAAAGTTGGAAGTGGAAATAGGTTCCCATCCCTAACCAAGAAACTATCTGAAAGTGAGAACCAATTGCAAAGAAAAAAATCAATTTTCTGCAATGGAGCCCCATTGGGTACATTAACCACACGTAAGCGTAGGCTCCATGTCTGGCAGTACATGGCCAACACAACACAACCTCAACGGTATTTTTTGTAGAGTTTTTGTCTCATATTGGTTTGCTTTGGCATGTTTTGTCTTACTGGTCTTTTGCTTGTATGTTATGGTTTTGATTTTGTGTTTCTGTGAGGATCATGTGTATGTTGCTTTTCCCCCCTTCCATACGTTCTTTTTTTCTAAAGTGAGAGAGAAAGTGAGAAGAGTTTAATGGATAGGGAGGTGGAGAGGATCTTGGAGGAGGTAGGGAAGGGGAAACCAATTAGAATATATTATATGAAAAAAGTTTTCAACAAAAAAATATTGGGGACTTAGGGAAAACCCAGTTATTCAGTATTAACATTAACACAACTGGAAATAGTGTCTCAGAAGGTTTTAAAACTGTCAGTCTTGATTCTTTTATATTTGAACTGTGTTTATTTTAGTAGTTTAGCTAATATAATATTCAGACAACTGTGCCATTAAAATTCCCTCACCCCAATGTAATGTATCTAGATGCTATTAGAGAAGTGGAAAGCCAAATCCCCTGAACTAAGAAAGCAGTCCTTAATGAGTTCACAACTCCACTGGAGAGAAAATGTAAACCTATCTGACATGGTCTTGGCACATACAGGAAAATTTATTAATTGGCCCTACAAAGAAAGGCAAAGGATCACACTTCTCTGCATTGATGGAAATCATAGAGATTTTGTTTTTTAAACTGAGGCTTTAAGAGTCAGAGATGGATGGGAACATACTTTGTAAATGTCTATACATTGGAGACAGGATTGATAGTCTTATTAACCTGTCCTTTGTGTATTTAAAACATCCCAAGTCTCTGGTGCTAAAAGATTTATACACCATTTTATATTTATAACTTATTTCTATTCATTACTCTTCAGGGTGGCTACAAGAAGGTTGTTATGAGAGTGGCCCCTGGTTACAGAGAGGGCAAAGGCACTGAAAAATGAGGTGAAGAGCTAGAAGCTGGCAAGTGGGAACGGCAAAGTTCTAAGTGAGTTTTTGTTTTCTTTTTGACTATGTGATCAAAGTGACTGTTTGGAAATTGAGAAGTTTTTGTTTTTTTGTTTTTTCTGGTTAGATAAGCTCCTCAGAGCTTCACTTACAATTGCAGATTCTTAGAAGTCTATACTTGTCTACAGTGTTCTCCATGGGCCTGTGTTTTTTTTGTACTGGGGCAACTTAATTGGAGTAATAGGCAGAGCAAGACTCCTCTCTAACAGTCGAGTTGTCTTTCCATGACAACATTCTCTAGTCCCATTTATGTAGAAAGCCGAGAATGGAACAATGCTGTGGTAAATGGCATCCAGAAAACCAGTCTTAATGAATGGTTTCACCAACGCTTGAGTAAGGCATGACAAGTAGAGACTATATTATATTATTATGTTTATCCTTATGACTTGCTATGCTGAAAACTGTACAGAAAATAAAATCTAACCATTATTCTTTCTTTAATAATTTGTGGCTGTGTTCCTAGGTTGGGGTTTCTAAGAAACATGTCAGCATGAAAATAGTATGATGCTGTTTCTATGAGTTCTTTCTCTGAAGATTCTGTTCAATAAAACTGAACTTTCTTTAAAGTATAGAGAAAGTCTGCTTTCAGTCTGCTCAGTCCCTCCTGCCGTGTGTGTGTGTGTGTGTGTGTGTGTGTGTGTGTGTGTGTGTGTGTGTGTGTAGGCAGGTCATGAAACAGAAATGGAGACTGCCAAGGGAAAGAAATACATGTTAAGGAAAGGGAGAGTGAGGAAGAAGAGAGAGGATAGGATGCACCTGCAATGCAAGCAGAAGATAGTTATTTGGGGGAAGGTGGGACCAATAAGTGAAGACAGGGGTTTAGGGGAGAGCAGTGAGCAATGGCAACTAAACAGTCCCGAACTCATACATGCCATCCATGCAAATGACATTGACTGAGCAGGTTATATTTAGGAAAGTAAATGTAAATTATATATGTGCTTAGAGAAAAAAAGAGGCCATGAATTTGAAGAGGAAAGGAGAGATATATTGGAGGCTTTGGATGAGGAAAAGGAAGAGGAAATAGTTTAATTATAATTTCAAAAAGAAAAAAGTATATGTGAAAATGTCTCAGTGAAACCCATTTCCTTATATTCTAAACCAAAACTTAATTTTAAAAATAAATTACCCATGAGTGTATGGGAAAATCATTCTTATACTCCCCAAATGATAGCTATTGTATATAATTTATGGAAAATATAATAAGGAGTTGCTTCAATGTAATGTTTTTAAACTGCTGACTAAATTTGTGTAAATGAAGAACTAGCACAAGGCTTGTGAGCATTATTTAATGTAAAGAAAAGGAGGAATTTCTTGTTTCTTTCTTACCTAGCGTGCTGAGTTTAAGTGTACTGCTCAATACTGAGTACATTTATGTTACTGTTATCTCCAGAAGAATTTTCATCTTAAAAATATGAAATTTTTGTATCTATTAAACAACTCTCCAAGTCCCCTTTCCCTCAGCTGTTTACTGCCTTTAGTCCATATTTTGTTTGTAAATATGACTATTCTACATAACTCATACAGATTGGAACATAATAATATTACTCATTTGTGTCTGGATCTTTTCACTTAGTATAATGTTCTTAAATCTTATAAACTGTGTCAGACTTTCCTCCTTGTTTAAGAACGAAGAATGTTCCATTGTGTACACATACACACATATTATATATACTAGTTTTTATCCACAGATAAAAGACTGAGTTGGTTTTATCCTTTATGACCAATGCTGTTATGGATGTTATAAAAACCAGAGTGCACATTTTGTCAAGGATTTGCTATAGATTATCTTGGGCATATATCTCCAAATGGAATCTCTCATTTAACAATTCTCATTTGAAAATTTGACATTTTATGGACAGTTATCATATTTCTGTTCTACAACAGCTGTGCTATTTTCCAATCAGATTGATAATACCTGAGAATTCTAATTTTTCCATATTTTCACCAATATTGGTTACTTATTAAATAGTTACCATTCAAGTGGATGGTAGACCCAAACATGACTGTCCAAAAAAATCAATGAAATGATTCCTAATGATATTCTGCTATATTCATATATCAGTGCCTTGTCCAGTCATCAGAAGCAGTCCTTCAGAAGCAGATGGGACAGGTGTCTATTCACAATAATTATTCAAAATAACTACAATAAAACTCTTTGGTTTACATATTACAATTTTATGCACCTGAAAAAGATAATTTATCTTTTCCAGTTCAGATTCTAAATTCCCAAAGAAAGAGTGGCTGACTAAGCATGTGTCTAGTATATAGAGTTAACTATGACCAAGGAGATAAACTCACATATTCAAATGTGTCTATATTCTCCAATCTTATTCCTTGTCATTTCCTGCACACTTTCCATATCCTTCTGATAGTAAATAATGATTGTCTACTGAATATATAGAGAAAAATGTAGAAGCTGTTGTTATTGGTAAGAAACATCTGAATAAGCATTTGAAACCTTACCTTCATAGAAGACATAAAGAAATATAGCATGTAAAGGAAAAGTTCAACACATCCAGGCTAATTAATAAGATGACATAATTTAAATCAATATTGTGCTTAACAATAATATTCAATCCTAATAAGTTAAAATTTTAATGACATTGGATGAAAGGAAATCCATTTAATTTATTTGTTATGTGTGCGCTATGTGCACATGTTCATATGGGTGAACGTGCAGATGTGTGTATGTGCAAGTGAAGGACAGAGGTCTATATTGGGTAACTTCCTCTTTCATTCTCTGTGTTATTTTTCTTTATGGCAGAGTCTTTTTCTGAACTTGGAGCTCATTGATTTGGTCAATGAACTCCAAAAATCTGCCACATTTTCCACACCTTCAACATATTCACCAGCACTGAGATTACAGATGTGTAATAATTTGCATGTATGTTTATGTCTCTCTTATTTGGATATGGTGGTTCTGAACTAAGGTATTCACACTTGTTCAGCAGACACTTTTGTGACAGCCATCTCCCTTCTAGTAATCTAGATCTTTTAGATATCGAATTCTGAAACTGTTATGGCTGTTGTATATGCATCTCTCTTCTTTACTTTAACATGAATAAAACATGACAGTAGTCATTGGAGTCACTCTGCCTCAACTAGACAGATAGTAGAGATTCATTTGCAAATATAGCACTTGTCATCTACCTTTATATTTTTATCAACTAGAACTAATTGTTGAGGTAATGAATAAGTAATACAGGACTTAGGTAATGTCAGGAAAGATAGATTAGCTCCCAGAAGTTAAAGAGCAATAAATCAAAGTGGAATATAGGTCTAATTCATTGCATACATAAAATATTTTAATTCAATACTATTCAACAGTGGAAATCATTTTTTGTGTGTGTTTGCAATTTTCAATATTAGGTATGGTAAGGATTTTAGATACAGAGATAACTGTTTGCAAATGTTTCATGTATTTCACAGTGAAACATCTATGAGTATTTAGAAAAGTTGTTCTATAGATGATTTCATAAAATATTATGTTTTTACTCTAGGCACCGAATAATTGTAATATATGTAATGAAAATTATAAATTGATTACCTCATTGTTAAAACATATATACTATTGTAGTCAGCTAAAAATTATGCATTTACTTGCATTTTTTAGTTTATGAGAATAAATATCACGTATTTATTTTCTTGTACAATAAGGTTTTAACTTCAAATCAGTGAAGACCTCTTATTTTGTAAAGATGCTGACTTATTTTTATTATTTCCTTTATTTTAAGGTTATAATAAAAATTACATCCTTCCCCCTTCCCCCTTCCCTTCCTTCCCTTTGAACTCTTCCATATACCCCTACTTGCTGTCTTTCAGATTCATAGTATTTTTGTTATTAGTAGTCATTGTTAATGCATGCATACATTCCTAAATACAGCCCAAGTCTAAGTAAGGTTAAGTGTATGTGTATTTTCAATACTAACCACTTTGTACTGAATAATACATTGATTTGGTATTCCCAGGAGAAGACAATTTCTCCAACTCTTAGAATTTCATAGTTTCTTGCAGTTAATTGCACAGGATTGAGACCTCATGGCTTCCTCCCCACCCCGTCCACTTTTGCATATCTATTGTTGTTGCTCTTTTTCAGCTCCTGTTTATTTAGGAAGTCATGGTGTTGAGACTTTATGGGTATGGCTTCTGGGATTTCAAGGTGACACAGTTTCACAGCAAACTCCCTGATCCTCTGGCTCTTATACACTTTCTATCCTATCTTCTGAAATGTTCCCAAACTGTGGGTATGGGAGGGTTTTGTGGATGGACTCACTAGGAATGGCTCCGTAGGTCTGCTTTTTGTTTGGGTGTGGTTTCTATGATATTCCCTTCTGCAAAGAAAATCCTCCTTGATGAAGGGTATAGACTACACTTATTTGTGAATATAAGAATAAATATTTAGTTAGGTGTTATGCTGGATTAATAAAGTGGTAGTTGTAGGTTTTCTTTGAAAATCCATCATGTTACTAGTACTGAGTAGTTCACTAGGTTTTCAGAACCAGGAGTGATTTTCCTCTTGTTGAGCAGGTCTTAAGCCCAATTATGAGCTGTTGGTTAACACCACTGATACATTCTTAAGATTATCATGACATGTTGGTTGCTGTGGTTCATACTCATCATAGTTAAGTAAGAATGTCAGTTGCTTCCCTCCTTTCAAAGCCTGCATGTAATCTTCTGATACCATGAAATGTAGTCTTCAGGGAGAAGGCTTTCAGTTCAGTTCCAGCTCATGGACCTCTAGGTTCAATATCTGAAATGCATCGTGTCTACAGCTGTACCTACTCACTTTCCACCTCTGAGGGAGACAACCAAGGAAGTAGCAATTACTGGGATTCTCTTTGCCAGCTCTGACACACCAACGGCCAAAACTAAGAGAAGGCTTGATAAGTATGGTGTTGAGGGATTTGTTATATGTCTTTGGCTCTTCAAGGGAGCATTTTCAGTCCAGGTTAGAACCTGGAAAAGGGTGTAGAAAATCTGACTGCATGGAGAGGTTTGATACAGTTCAGAAGGGACTTGTAGGTGGTGGAAGAGCTTCTAATTTCTTGAAGAGTACAATTTTTGAATCCTGAGTGCTTGCGATTTTTTTAAATAATTCTTACTGAAGGCATTGGAAATGATCATTTTTGAATTGTAATTAAGGAGAATAGCTTATTGCTTGCTTTGCATTATTTAGAACCAACTATTATTCTTTTGAAAAATAGAGAATGAAAATAATTTCAAGGGACTAAGTGGCTTTTACCTATTTTTTCAATTGTGGCTGTATATATACTAACTTCCATGGTTAAGGCGATAATAGCAGAAGTACATGAAGTTTTTAAAACTATAGGCATATATAAAACTGCTTGATAGTTTTAGCAGAGAAGCTTATCAGTAGCATCATCAAGTCTCTTGCAAACTTTTAACTGCAGATTGGTTCATTTGGTTATTTTTCCATTTCATAAATTAGATCGTGAATTGATTTCTGGCTTTTAAGATTTTCTGTCTATGCTTTATAACAGATGCCAGTAAAACATGGCCTGCAGGGCATATTCATTTTTTTGTCTTTCTAAATAATGTTTTATTGAAAAATCACCACACTAATTCATTTATATAATGTCTCTGGTTGTTTGTTTTGGCATGAAAATTGAGTTGAGCAGTGGAAATAGATATCATATGCCTCACAAAGCTGAAAATATATACTGTATAAGCTTTTACAAGGAAACTTGGTGAATAATTCTAGTTTTAGCTCCAAAATACAAGGATTTTGGAGATTATCTTTTATTATAGTATGGATACTATACAAAGTGTCCCTGCCTGCACAGAAAGACTCATGTGTTGGGAGATTAATTGGAAGCTAACATGTTTGGGGAAAGAGTCTGGATCCTTAACTTTCTGATATAATCAATGGATTAATCTCTTGGTAGATTCATCATATAATGGCTTTAAGTGGAAATTGTTCCAACTTGGAGGAAGTATACCTAGAAAACTATATGTTGTCCCTGGGCTCTTCTTATGTTTCTTTTTGTCCTTACTAATGGTCAGCTATAAGATGGGCACCCTTTACCACATATGCCGCCATGATATTTGCTACCGTATTTTGTCTTGCTTTGGGCCTAAAGAAATCAGTCCAACTCTCATTGGATTGAAACTTTTGAAGCTTTCCTGTTTCTACATGGTTTCTCTCATGTATTTGCTAACATAGTGAAAAACTGAGAGCCACAACTCCTATTCTGAACTGATGAAAGTTACCAACATTTTCATGACTTACCGAAGAACTGAAATGGAAAGGCCAATTACTACCCCAAATCTAGTTATAGTCACAATCTCTATATGTAGAGTAGGTCCTGGTAGAGTAGCCTGTGCTGAAAAAAAAAATTTATCAGTGAATAAAAATACCTCAGCATTTTACATTGGTCAATGAGAGATTAGTACAAACACTGACACAAATAGCAATTATAATGAGAGAAAAAAGGGGAGGTTGTCTATATGGCCAGTTTGCAGAAGGATTTTGTTTATGGGACAGAGAACTGTAAGATAATGGGGCCCCTAACGTTTTAAAAATAATGGCGGTGGTTGCACTTGTTCAGGTCTTATCTAGGCAGCCATATTTTTCTGGTATAATGAATGGAACTTCCCTCAGCTCCTTCTCAGAAGTATTTTCAGTTGTTTTCTGGGTCTTAGTCATTCTGACTTGGGTGAGACAAGATCTCAAAGTAGAATTAATTTCCCTTTCTCTAATTGCTGAGGATGTATTTAAACTATTTCTTCACCATTTTTTATGTGTTTGGGTGTTTTGCCTGTATGCATAGCTGTGGGCAATGTGTGTGTGTGTGTGTGTGTGTGTGTGTGTGTGTGTGTGTGTGTGTGTGTGTGTGCAATGCTCATGGAAGCCAGAAGAGGGCATTGGAGCTGTGAGCTGCTATGTGAGTGCTAAAAGAGGTCCCAGGTCCTCTGCAAGACCAGGCAATGATCGTAACCAGCGAGTCATTTCTACAAGCACTTCTTTGTTGTTCTTTTATTTCTTCTTTGGAGAATTTTGTATTCAGATTGTCAGTGCAAACACCACAGATCTTATCTTAAAGGAAATCAAATAGTTTATTCTGGAGCCATTTTGAGTGACTGAGGTCTGGGAAACCATCTTTATGTTGTCCCAAATTCCATGTTCCAATGTGGGATCAGCTTCATGAAGATTTACGTAACAAATAAAGTAATAAGTCAAGACAAGTTTAAAGTACATTTGAGGGTACATCAGAGAGGTAGGTACAGAAAAATGATTGAAGCTTTTTTATAGACCCACAATGCTACCTGAGCTTTTGGGTTGATGAAAGTCAATGGTCTGCTAGGTTAATAGATTCCAAGAGGTTTTTATTATTAGTCACAGGGCATTAATTCTAACAGAGAAGTAGACAAGGAATGGTTGTTCTGGAAGACTAGACTCAGTCCAAAATAAGGTCACTAGCCTTTGGACAGGCAACATTCCAATCTCTCCACAGTATTGAAATTCCAGTCATTAATTCGTCTCTGAAGATACAGATTCTTTTCAAGAGCTTTTCATTCACAGTTTCTCCTATTGCCCAAGCATCATATTTTGTTCATTGAGAGTTCACATAATATATATCAAATATTGCAAGGTCCCTCATAGCTAAGAAGACCCTTTTAAAGATCTGTAATAAACGAGATGAGAGTCTCAGGAGAGAGATAGCTGGATCATATTAAAATGATTTAGCATCATGATCTAGATCTGAATTTTTTTTTTTGAGACAGGGTTTCTCTATAGCTTTTGGAGCCCATTCTGGAACTGCTCTTGTAGACCCCTCTGTAGCTGAGTTAACATTTACATCTAACATAGATTACTATATCTAAAATTAAGTACTTAAGAATACCATTTGACTTAATGAAGTGATGGTACATAATGAAAATCTTTCTAAAATAACCAAAACCTACCTAATTTAAACAAGATTGACAATGTAGTTCCCTGTATGTTTATACATACTTGTAGTCTATGTGCTATCATATTTAAATGGTTAGGAATGAGACTTTGGAAGGAGTCACTGTAGCATTGTCTCCCTTTTTTATTAGTAAAATACACATATTGTTTAATAAAGTTTTTAATCCTCGATAGTTGCATTTCATGAGATTTTAGGTACTAATTAAATAAAAATTCAGTACTTAAGCTATAAATTATCATGGATGTTGTTATTATTAGATAACTTTTATATAATTTGGGTGATAATTAACTCAAATCATTGTGTATCTCTAACTGGAGGAAATTGTATTAAAATTTAATTTAAAAGCTACATTTTGTTTAATTCAAATTATACTGAACAATGAAAATAAATTAGTGTGTATTTATAAAGATAATGAAAAACATTAATCTTTAAAAATCTTAGTTTTGAATAAGGCATGGGTTTAAGGTAAGTGAATTTTCACAATGAAAAGGTATGTTGAAATGAGAGACATAATATGTTTATTTGTAAGTTCATTAAATCCAATATTACTATCATTTGGAAATATACCAGATAGAACATTAGCTTTCCTAAACATTTAAAAAAATCTAAGAGCCAAAATATTTAAGAAACATAAACAGTGAGAGAAATGTTTAGTTACTCTGGGTATTCAATTTTCAATGGCATTGATATATATATCATTTAATATTTTCAAAGTTCATAGAAATCATAAATGTACTCTCAGATGATGTAAGACATTTCATCTCCTCCTAGGAGTCAATCAGACATACCTAGATACAGTCCTGATCTTTAAATCAGAATGGACTCTTTGATGTGATGTCTTTTTTTATCTTTTAGTTGGAGAATCATTCTTTTTATCCTTTGAGGAAATTCTGTAACTAATTTTGAATTTAATTCTTAACTGAAAAATTTTTTACAATATTATACATTATTTGGAAAAAACCCACATCTGTTTATTTGTTTGGTTTCATTAAACAAATGGTCATTAAACATTACCTAATGGACCATGTTGTTGAACCAGAATTGGGATAAAGATCAAGGAGATAACATCGTGACTAGAATTGTATAATTATGTATGTTTTGTCCTTAAAAGCTGTTTGTTATATATTTTAATTTAAAAAGCTCACATTAATTGTACCAAGGAAGATCTAGGATCATTAAACATTTCTATTTGTTTTGCCTATGTGGTGACATTGATTAAATATATTATTTTGTCTTTTCCTTTTTGTTCCTTAAAATTTTAGTTTACTATGAGCCAAAATGAAGCTGAGCCAAGTTACCTTGAGTTTACATAAGCACTTACTTATAAGCCAATTGGGCAATAAGCACATTATGTAAAAACAAACAAACCATAACTACATATAGAAGGATAGTTTATATACATAATCATACATAAGATACATTTTAGCAAACCAATATTTTGTTTTTATTATATTTTCTATAATCCTTATTGTAAAAATGAATCTTAGCATATAAATCTTCAATAAACATATATATCCATTTATATGTAACACAATCTTAAAAAATAACTTATATTTAACAGTTTTGTATTAAAATATTTTGAAGAAAGTAATGAATTTTATGATACCCATAACATAAAGAAGTATTCAGCAGTATATTTAGAATTTGTTTTGAAAGGAAATTCTTAGCAAAATCTATATATTTAACATCATAAGATTATGAAATATTTAATGTTTCCTAAGATAATTTAATAGGTTTTATGATGTTTAGAATATTCAAATTGATAAAATAGTATGTATTCATCAGGCCTTAATATAAGATGACAATATAAAACTTGAATCCTCCATGTGTATTTTAATTGGGCATGCCTAAAATAATTTTAGTATATAGCAAAATTAAATTTAAAATGAGAACTGAAGTGGCCATTGTTTGTTAAAAATATACACAATGTATAAAAGTAACTAAAAATAGACAAATAAACAATTATAGACACATGACATTATTACATGAAATTAGGTATACCCAGTTTATACAAAAAGGTAGAAAATTTATTTCTTTAAATGCCAGGGGGGCTTAATAACAAAAAAAAAATCAAAAGATGAAGATTTTCATATAGACTTAAGGTACTTTCACCTTCAGTCACTTCCCCTCTTCCTCTTCCTCTCCCTATTTCCCTCCCTCTTCTTCTCCTTCTCCCTCTCTTTGAGTCTCCCTCTGATCCCCCTTTCTCACCTTCCCCTCTTCCTCTTTCCAGCTTTCCTTTAACTTCTCTTGCCCTGTAGTGGTTTGAAAGAAAATGGCTCCCATAGGCTCATAGGGATTGTCACTATTAAAAGATGTGGTCTTGTTGGAGTAGGTATGGCCTTGTTCAGGGAGTGTGTTATTGGAGGCAGTCTTTGAGGTCTCAGATGCACAGGCAAGATTGCAGTGTGGTATTCTCTTCCTGCTGCCTGCCAATATGGATGTAGATCTCTCAGCTCCTTCTCCAGAATCATATCTACCTCCACCCTATGTTTCCTGTCATGACAATAAAAATAATGGACTGAACCTCTGAAACTGTAAGTCAACCCCAATTAAATGTTTTCCTTTATAAGAGTTACCATGGCCATAATGTCTCTTCACAGCAATAGAAACCCTAAGACATTTCCTTAAATAGCTGATGGGGGAGTGGTGTGCCATTGTACCAGGCAGATAACTGGGGCCAAAGCCAGTGCTTCAAGTCAGATTTGGCCAACCCTCCACAACAAGCCAATTAAAAGAGCCAAAAAGTGGAAAGCAGAAAAAAAAATGATTCAACTATTTCTCTGCCAGGGAGTTCTCTGTATGTTAGGGAGATCCCTTCTTTGTTCAGGGCTTTTAGATAAACTTTTTCTTTGAAGAAATTAGCCAGCTGTTGAGCTAGATTGAGCAGGATAAACTAGATTGCAAATTCAATTTTACCCCTAAATCCTACTCAATCTGTTCCCTAGGGTGTAGCTGCAGACCCATAGAGCTCTTATTTTTTGTCACAAAAGATCCAGTTAAAATGGATATCAACATGTAGAAGAATGAAAATAAACCCATATCTATCACCATGCACAAAACTCAAGTCCAAATGGATCAAGACCTCAACATAAAGCCAGCCACACTGAACTTTATAGAAGAGAAAGTGGGAAGCACACTTGAACTCATTGGCACAGGAGACCACTTCCTAAATATAACCACAGTAGCACAGACACTGAGAGAAACAAATAATAAATGAGACCTCTTGAAACTGAAAAGCTTCTGTAAAGCAAAAGACATGGTCAACAAGACAAAACGACAGCCTACATAATGGGAAAAGATCTTCACTAACCCCATATCAGACAGAGGTCTGATCTCCAAAATATACAAAGAACTCAAGAAATTGGTCATCAAAACAAGAAATAATGGAGTACAGACCTAAACACAGAACTCTCAACAGAGAAATCTAAAATGGCTGAAAGACACTTAAGGAAATGTTAAACATCCCTAGTAATCAGAGAAATGCAAATCAAAACAACTCTGAAATTTCATCTTACACCTGTAAGAATGGCCAAGATCAAAAACACTTTTAACAACTTATGCTGCAGAGGTTGTGGGGTAAAGGGAACACTTCTACATTATTGGTGGGAGTGCAATATCCCCTTTGGATATCAGTATGGCGATTTCTCAGAAAATTAGGAAACAACCTTCCTCAAGAACCAGCAATACCACTTTGAGGTACATATCCAAAGGATGTTCAATCGTGCCAAAAGGACATGTGCTCAACTATGTTCATAGCAGCATTGTTTGTCATAGACAGAATCTGGAAACAGCCTAAATACCCTTCGACCAAAGAATGAATAGGGAAAATGTGGTACATTAAAAAATGGAGCACTACACAGCAAAAAAGAAACAATTGTCATATGTACTCACTCATAAGTGACTTTTACACATAAAGCAAAACAAAAAATAAAAGCAGCCTACAATTCACAATCCCAGAGAACCTAGACAGCAATGAGGACCCTAACAGAGACATGCATAAATCTATTCTACAGGGGAAGTAGAAAAAGACAAGATCTCCTGAGTAAATTGGGAGCATAGGGACCATGGGAGAGGGTTGAAGGGGAGGGGAGAGGCAGGGAAGGGATTAGAGAAAAACGTAGAGCTCAATAAAATCAATTAAAAAATTAATAGGCAAAAATGATCCAGTTAAGTCCCCTCTATAAAGAGGAAAAAAGTTTTAATCCTCCTCAGAATAAGACAGTGGGTCTGCGATCTCTAACAGGAACAGGAAGTGCCCCTCCTGCTCATCATGAGTGAGCCATTTGAAAAAGAGCAATACTGGTGACAAAGTAATTCTGGCAGCATGTATATCTTTGCTGTTTGAATCTCCCATCTCCTCTACCAAGCCTTGTGTGGGCAGAATGGCTATGGTAGCTGCTGGACCCTATGAAGTAGCAGCTACATTGGCATCAGGAATGGAAAATCCTACCCTCCCCACTTGCTTTGTTTTGTTTTGGTTTTTTTTGTTTTTGTTTGTTTGTTTGTTTGTTTTTGAGAAAGAGTTTCTTTGTGTAGCTTTGGAGCCTGTCCTGGAACTCGCTTTGTAGACCAGGCTGGTCTCGAACTCACAGAGATCCACTTGCCTCTGTCTTTTGAGTGCTAGGATGAAAGACATGTACTACCACCGTCCAGCTCCTCCCCACTTCTTTATCACCACTGAGACCACAGCCCTTGCTAGCCAAGGAGGCCAGGCTCAGAGTGTCCAGGAGGTGCATGCCAGTTTTGCTGTGTGACTTCAAGGAGACTGGAGATAGTATCTATACTGGGTCCAAATGCTTGCTTGATTCTTCTACTGAGTCTTTAAGCCTGGTTTCTCTAACTGAGCTAGAATAATTTTTCCATTCTTTGAACTCCTTTGCCTTATGTCTGTGGTCTGTGTTTCTGCTCAACCAAGCCTGGATAGTCTTGCTTTTTTGTTCCCCCTTTCAGTTATAAAAACAACCTGATGTCAATGTTTTCCAAGTCCCCTGGGGTTTTTTTTGGGGGGGGGTTGTTTATTAAGTTACAATTATTTATAAGCTTAAAGAAAAAAATAAATAAGGTTTGTCCTACAATGGAGCCAAACTCTTTCTAAGTATATCAAACAAGAGAGAGGCAGACAGCGATTATGCTGCACCCAAAGTCTCCTGAATTGACCCCTGAGAATGCTATGAACAAGAGAACCTTGTGCCTAAACCTGCTGTCCAGTGGCATGGGAGCTGCATGCTAGTTCAATTTGCCACACCTTCTACACTGACTTTAATTCTCCTCCTCTTAGCAGAAGATAATTCACTTGTTGAGAGGTAATTACCTGATTTTGTAAGATGTCTCCAAGAAAGTTTTAGGTACTAGATGACAGAAAATCTGCCACAGGGCCAGTCACCACAGCAGACAGAACCATGGGTATTCATTTAAGCAGTAAGCTGCAGGTGCTATCCTACGGAAACCATCCTGCCTGAGTAAAGAAAGCGAGACCGCCTGAGAAGGACTAGACCTGGACTGTGAACATCCACCCAGTCCAGCCTGGCGGCCAACAAATAATCACACAGCAGAAGCTTGAGGAATTAAACAATGGTCATTATGAGGTAAGGATCAAGACGCCTCTTTCTGTTTTTGAAGTCATGGTAATATTGGTCATAAGGCTTCCTATAGGGCTAGCCACAATGACTCCCAAGAACTGGGTTCTAACACAAAGAATTTTACCAACTGTGTTATATTTGGAAATAGAGGTTTGTAAAATAATTGCCTGATTTATTTATTGATTTATGCCTTGCTATGCAGGCAAAGAACAGTTGGTTCTTGTAGATGATATAAATATTTTCCTGAAAATAATATGTCTTTACAATTATATAAAAGAACCTAAATGTACTTACCTACTGCTTAGAAAGAGACAGGCGTGTTATGTGCCAATTTGAATAAAGAGTGCTGTTACTATACTAAGAAATCAAGAATAGTTAGTAGCATGGTAAAAAATAAACAAACTGCTAAAAGAAAGCATAGCTAATACAAGGAAAACCCTAGAGAGTATTCTGGTACTCATGGAGTGATTACTGGTATTGGAAAGCTTGCTTAGTATGTCTAATGGAGCCCTTCTCTCTGATATTATTAGGCTTATTATTTGGATTATGAGTCCTGAACTCTTTGACCCAGTTTATTACCTCTTAGATAAATGCCATGAAGTTACATGTCATTCTGACTTCTGAGCTAGTCTATGAGGTGGTAAAACAAGAGGACCCTGAGTATTCTGTTTCTTATGACAGAATTCTCAATGGGAACTTTATAAGAGATTTTGAATAGCTCCAACAGGGGGAAGAACAGATGTAGTAGAAATTCAAAAGGATAGAATTGGTATTCTAGGGGATTTATTGATAGATGTGCTTAAGAGACATTAAGTCACAGAAGGGGAATTATCTAAGAAGCTCTGCCTCCAAAACAACCCACAAGTAAGTAGTGTACTAACCAGGCCTGTTAGAGATACGGAAAATTTGGGATTCTGTAAATGTTTCCTCACCTGGATTGACCAACCAGTAGTCTCTGATTTCCATGATGAAGAAGAGTGGACAGACTCAAGACAGTTCATTTGGCCCTGATTTCCATACCAAAGACATACCGGTGGGTAAGATGACCCTGGGTAACAACCCTTTGAAAAACAACAACACTGGCATACTTCAGATAATTTTGACTGTATGTAATACCTTTGCTGTATATATAAATTTCCTATCTGCCTAAGTGGTCAGACTTGCAGTCTCCTATTCCTGTTTAAATTGGTCGAAGTATAATCTGGACCCCAGAGAGATTTAAGGATGACAGCATATGTAAAATACATGAGCCTGAGTTGTATGCAAGCTAATGAATTCTTCTGTTTGGGGTCTACTGTTATTTGGCTGTTAGCCCCAGTAGGCCAGGTGCTCAGGGAACGAGCCTTACTTCATTTCTAAGTGGCTAGACTGATTTCTCACCGAGAAGGCATATTATTTCTATAGCAATACCTTAAACCAAAATACTTTGCAAGCAAACCAAAAAGATATCTATCAGAGTAGGATCCTTGCTAACCAGCTCAGAATAAACTAAGATGACCATCAGCCAAACCAACAGATGTCTGAAGGCCTTGGAAGAGCTAAGAATCCATCTGAGGGAATAACACCACATGGTCTGGATTCAATGGGTCCATGCAGGTACTTGCCTTCCACACAGCTGATTTTTCTGGTGTGTCTGATTCTTCTGGAAGTCTGATATTGTGACCCCATAATTGTGGATGCAAAACCATAGCTTTCATCTTAAAAGAAATAAAAGACAGTTTGTTCTGGAGCCATTTTTGAGTGATCGTGCCCTGTGAAAACATCTTTAGATTACCTAAAATTTTGTTTTCCAATATGGAAACAGTTTCATGAAGTTTTAATTGTTTTACAGAACAAAAATAATCATAAGTCAAGGCAAAATTAAATTACATTGGTGGGTACATCAGAGATGCAGATACAGCAAGATGAAAAAAGCTTTTCTACAGGCCCCAGACACTGTCTGAAGTTTTCAGTTAATACGTTCCACAAGGTTTTTATTATTAGTCACAGGGTGTTAGTTCTAACACAGACAGAGTTAGGCAAGGACTGGCTGTTACAGAGGGCTAGAACCAGTCCAAAAGGGCACTTTGGACCAGCAACGTTCTAATCTCTCCACAGCACTGAAATTCTAATCAGCCAATCATTCTCTGAGACACAGCTTCTTTTCCATTTTCACTCATAGGATCTGTAGCTCACATTTTAACTGGACCATTTGTTTTCTTTCTGGTGGGTTGTTGTTGTTGAGTTCTTTGTATATTCTGGATATTAATCCTCTAACAGACATATAGTTGGCAAAGATCCACTTTCACCATGTGGGCCTGCTCTTAATTCCCAAAGGACTAAATCTCCTACTTCAGAGATACTTGTTTAGACATAGTCATTGTCCTCTTTATTGATAATAGCTAGTAAATGGAAACAACCTATATACCCTTCAACTGGCAAATGGATAACAAAAATGTGGTATGTTTGTGAGCAAAATCATTTTAAGATAAGAATATATTTATTGGGGCTGGAGAAATGACTCAGAGGTTAAGAGCATTGCCTGCTCTTCCAAACAAAGGTCCTGAGTTCAATTCCCAGCAACCACATGGTGGCTCACAACCATCTGTAATGGGGTATGGTGCCCTCTTCTGGCCTGCAGGCATACACACAGACAGAATATTGTATACATAATAAATAAATAAATAAATAAATAAATAAATAAATAAATATTTTTAAAAGAATATATTTATTTTAGAGTTTTACAGCTCAATATCTTCCTTTTAAAATTAAAAGTGTTATTTTTATTTTATATGTATGGTGTGTTGCCTGTGTATATATCTTTGCACCATATGGACACCTGGTACCGAAACAGGCTAGAAGAGGTTGTCAGATTATCTTGAACTGGAGTTACAGGTGGTGGGAAATTGAACCTGAGTCTTCTGGAAGAACTTTCTGTGCTTTTAATTGCTGAGCCATCTCTTCAGCCGTGAAAACCTTTTTTAATCTTATTCATTTTTATACAATATATTTCAATAATATTCTTTCTCCTCCCTCAACTCCTCTCCATTCTCTCTACCCACTCAACTGTATGTTGTTTCTTTGCCCACCTCGAATAACAAGGAATGAAAATCAAAATAAACTTTTTAGCAATCTCATTTAGTCTCTTTTAGGGGCTGCATCATTTTATTTCATTGCAGCTATTACACTTAAATAAATTATACAATGGTGGCAAACATTATTTTCCTTTGCCTAGATAGCCGAAGTTCTTTGCTTCTCTTCAGTTCTATTCTGCAGTGTCCCTTGGTCTCTATGACCTGACATTTAGGCCTGTCATTTGTCATTATCTGTAGCCAATTTACATATCAATCTTGTTCCATATAACTTCACAAATCACTTAGAATTCTGACCAACACATCCTCTTTATTGTCCTTCAAGAGTATTGCTTTATTTTTACAATATTCCATGTCCTCTAAATTGTTCTACATCTATTAACCTTTACTTATTCTTTTCTGTGTTTATTTGTTTATTTAAGAATTTTGAGACTTTCATAATAACTATTGTATTTACATCATTTCCACTCTTAGCTCTACCCTCCAACTCACCCCATGTCCCCTCAAATTCCTGACCTCTTCCTTTTTTATTGTTACATAAATGCAACATGCTGAATCCACTTAGTTTTGCTCATATGTGCATGTATGTAAGGCTTGGGGATTGAATAATCTATGGGGTGGGGCTTGTGCTTGGAAAAAAATCTGACTCTCTTTCTCCCATCAGCCATTGTTGGTAGCTTTTCATCTAGGGGTGTCACCTTGTGACAATTCCTCCACCCATGTAGGCATGTCATCTGGTGCTGTCATCATGCAAGTTTTATTTAGGTCCCTATATTGCTGAGATATCATGGGTGCATCTTCCATGTCCTATATAGATGACACTATTTTGGGTCAAGTCTCTTGACACCCCTCAGGTAGCTCCTTAAATTAAGATATATGCTTCCCTGCTCCCATATCCACCCTTCCTATATCCCAAGCACCCCATTCCTCCGAGCTCCCCCCCGTTATCCCCTTCACACTTTTCTCTCCCCATCTTCCCTTGGCCCAGTCTTGCCCAACCCTCAAGTTCCCAATTTTGCCTGGCGATCGTGTCTACTTCCAATATCCAGGAGGATTACTATATCTTTTTTTGGGAGTTCACCTTCTTATTATCTTCTCAAGGATCCCAAATTTATAGGCTCGATGTCCTTTAATTATGGCTAGAAACCGATTATGAGTGAGTACATCCCATGTTCATCTTTTTGGGTCTGGGTTACCTCACTCAGAATAGTGTTTTCTATTTCCATCCATTTGCCTGCAAAATTCAAGATGTCATTGTTTTTTACCGCTGAGTAGTATTCTAGCATGTATATATTCCACAGTTTCTTCATCCATTCTTCCACTGAGGGGCATCTAGGTTGTTTTCAGGATCTGGCTATTACAAATAATGCTGCTATGAACATAGATGAGCATATGCTTTTGTTGTATGATTGGGAATCTCTAAGTAGTAATGTATATATGTATATAAAGTGAAAAAAACAGTGGCAGTACATTTTGAAATGCATGATGAAGTTTAAGGATATTCCTTTTACAAGACTATGATGGTTAGTTTTGTCAATTTGAATCCATCTAGGATTGCCTGGGAAAATCCTATTGCAATCACATGTGAAGGATTATCTTATACTAACTGATATAGGAAGACTTTCCCACTCTGAGCAGCACCATTTTTCTGGCTTGGGGGTCCAGAGCTGGATAAGAAGAACTACTGAGTACTAGCACTGGTCTTTTCTAGCTGTGGATGTAATGAAATAAAGTGCTTTCAGCTCCTGTTGCCTTGACTTCCCTGCTGTGATAGATTATACCTTGAACGGTGAGCCAAAATGAACTTCCTTAATTTTCTCTGTGTCACAGTATCTTATCACAACAGGTAGACAAACCAAGACAATAACCTTGTAACTTCCATACAATCTCCCATTTGCACAGTCTGTTTCTTCTGCTACTCTATTATCAACAAAGACTGACATCACATTTTAAACAGCACATTTAAAGGCCCTGGTAGAGTAAATTTTAAGTAGTCAGTGCTGAAAAGAAACTTGTTATTGATGAATAAAAAGACCTCAGCATTTTATATTGGTCGATGAGAGATTAGGATAAACTCTGACACAAATAGCAATTGTAATGAAGAAAAAAGTGTGTGTGTGTGTGTGTGTGTGTGTGTGTGTGTGTGTGTGTGTGTGTGTGTGTGTGAATGGATGGTTAGAAAAAGAAGAATTTTATTTATGGGAAAGAGAAATGTACGTATAGAAAGAGATGACTTCGAACATTTTTATTTAATAAAGTATTTTAAGGCAATACTTCTGATTATAGAAGCAAAAAAAAAAGAAGTGGCAATATGCACATTATCAACACCAAAAGCAAGCTATGTATGTGTGTAAACAAACATCTATTTATCTTAAATAATTTTAAGTAAACATAAAAATTTTCTATTATAAATAGTTTTTAAGCAAACATAAAACATTTCCCTATGTTTTCAACTATCTTTAGTGCCATTTTGTCCATTCTCCATGCCTCTCTCTTTATCACCTTCACTATCTTTGCCCCTGCTAAACTTTCCTACATTTTTCTATTTCCTCTTTCAAAACACCTCTATCATACTATTTTTTCTCTCTAGAGCAACTTTTTACTCTCTTCTCCATGGTGTCTTTCTATTTTCCTGGTTTCTATAGTTATTCTTGGTTATAAACATGCATATAAGGATTTGAAGCTAGGCGCCCAGAAGAACAGAAAATATGTGGCATTTCTCTTTATGAATCTGGGTCACCACAATTGTAACATGTATGAACCATAATGATGAGCAGCACAGGAAGGTTTCACCAAATATGCAATAATGGCACTTATATTTTGGGGATAACAAAAAGTTATGTAATCAAAAGCATGTTCAATAGGAGGCAATTCACACCCAGTACTATGAAATTCAAAGAATAATACTTATGAGAAACCTAATCCCAATTGATATGTCTTCAATGCAAGTCATATGTCTAAGGCTCAGGGGAAAAATTATAAAAGAGAAACCAGAAAGATTGCAAGAGCCAGCGAACCAGGAAGTCTATGTGATAGTGTCCTCTAGGTATGACAGGGAAGCTGGTACCCATAGAATCTGAAAAAATATATAGTTACCTAAACAAGACCTGCATTATTACAACACAGTTGCCATGCCAACATGGATGGTAGAAATCTCAGAAAGCCCTACCTTTAGATGAAGAGCTGTGGGCAATTAATGTCTGCTGAGAGAAAGAGAATGAGTCTATTTCAGAAATGAGACAACTGATAGGTTATCCAATCCTGTGCAGTCAGCCTTAAGCACATAAACATATGAGAAACATTAAATGGACTCATCAGGGTGTTTGTGTGTGTGAATGATCATGAATGACAAAAGTTCATGAATTTTAGAGGGAGTGGGGTACCATAGGAGGAGTAAGAGGGAGGAGAGTTCAAAAAACTGTAAATGAAATACTCATGCAGAAAATTGTTAGACAAAAATAGATGAAATAAAAATAAAAAATTTATAAGAAAATAAAATCCCACTTCTAATTCTAGTTGATACTTTTTTCATGGAAGAAAAGGGGGTTGATCATTCTCTGGTGGATGGCATCACACCCATGTTATCTGAGTAGCATTAATTTTGGAGTCAGTGGGTTATTGGTATTCAGAGAAAGATGAGAGAAGGAAAGAGTGAGTAATTTAATGAAGGATGTAAGAAAGAACCTATGGAAACTCATTTGTTAGTAGGCTAATTTAAAAATCTAACTTTAACAACAACAAAAAAGAATTCAAATGGTGGTACCTTGTATGGATGGATAATATTACTCCTAAGAATACATGGATTATTAAACAAAAATTTTAGAACAAGGCATATACTACCTACATATGAAAAAATATTGGTCAGGAATGCCAAAGAAGTACCCAAAATTAGAGAAACTATTGTCATTGCTCTTGGTTGCCACCCTATTGCTAAGATAGCACAAACTTTAGCTACAGGATAGAAAGAAGCAAATCTCAAATTGACCAGGAAACTTTCTCCCATATGGCTAACTTTCAGAGTGACAGGAGGTATTCTTCAGGATACTGATGGAGAAAAGACAACAACGATCTTACCCAGTGTGAGATCCTGCATGCTACAATGCCAACCTGCCAGGCAAGATATGTCCACCAGTGGAATAGTGGCACAACTGCCCTAGGTAACTACTTTAATAAATAAATATGAGGATTGCTCCATGTGGTGGTTTGAGTAGGTGTGACTGCCATAGATTTCTGTGTTTGAATGCTTGGCCCAAAGTAAGTGGCACTATTAGGAGGTGTAGCCTTGTTGGAGCAGGTGTGTGGCCTTGTTGGAGTAGGTGTGGCCTTGTAGGAATAGGTGGCCTTATTGGAAGAATTGCATCACTGTGGAGGCAGGGTTTTAGGTCTTATATGTTCAAGCTACACCTAGTTTGACATTTCACTTCCTGTTGCATGCAGATTAATATGTAGAGCTCTCAGCTCCTTCTCCAGCACTATGCCTTCCTGAATGCCACTGTGTTTCCTGCCATGATGATAATGGACTGAACCTCTGAAACTGCAAGCCAGCCCCAATTAAATGTTTTCCTTTATAAGAGTTGGCTGTGGTTGTGGTATCTCTTCACAGCAATAAAACCCTAAGACACTACTCTACAAAATGGAATTTCATATTTCATGCTAGCTATATTCCTAGTTAAAAGCTCATGGCTGGGAGAAGCTATGCAGGCCCTATGATATAACCTGGTATTGTTATTTTATTATTTGATCATGTTGTCAAATTGGCCTTCTAAATATTTCTGCTTATACTTATAGATCTGGAATGCTCTCAACTGTGGTCAGAGAAGCTTAGTTTTTTCCAGTGGGCAGCAGTCAGTGCAGAGACACAAAATTAGTCAAAGTGTTTAGATCAAATTTGATCATCTTTATTCTCTCTAATCCCTCCCCACCAAGACTTAGGGGACATCATTGAAGAGGACGCAGAAAGCATGTAAGCTGGAGGCTGAGGAGGAGTACTACGTTGTAAAATGCTGTCATATGGACATGGCATGGCTATGACACTCGTGAACTCACTCCAGCTGTGGTATTGACAGGAGAGCTACACTCCACCAATATAGTGACAATTCCAACACAGATAGAGGAGATGGTCTACAGTACATCAATACAGTGAAAAAACCCAACATTGGTAGAAGAGATGGTTTCCAAGCTTTATACCTAACTGAGGAGGCATTGGCAGCTGATAGATGATTTGAAAGGTAATTTTTTTATTTGAAGATGTACTTACTCATATATTTCTAATGCCACACTAAATAGCCCAGCCAATTCATATATGGGAAGAAGTGTTTGGACTTACTGACTTATTAAAAAAGACACAAAGTTAGGTAGAGGGAAGTGTTGTAGGGATATCGAGAAGATTAGAGAAGGAACATGGAGAATGTGTATAAATACAAATTATTATATATTATATTATTATAGCCATTGGAATGTGAACTTAGGAGGTTCAGTACATAGAAGTAGGAAATTGTCAAAGAAAAAAAGAAAAAAATCATAATGAAAACTAGTGTGCCCTTCTGAGTATACTATTAATTTTACTTCCCTATCTGTGATGTTCAAATAAAACACAAAGGCAAGCAGTGCTTTTGTTAAATTTCTATTTCTCTAACAACACACTGACCAAAAATTTCTTGGGGAAGAGGGAGATTATTTTATATTGCTGGTCCATCAAGAAGGGAAGCCAAGGATAGAACCTGGAGGCAGAAACTGAAGTAGAGACCAAGGCAGAATGATGCTTACTGAATCGTTCTAACTGCACATACTCAGTGCGTATTTTATAGAACCCAATATTACTTTCCAGGGCTTGCAAGTTCTGCAGTGGGATTATTCCCCTCACATTACTCATCAGTCAAGAAAAAGTTCCTTCCAGATCCTCTCATACTCCCCCATGCTATAAGTTAGTTATTCATTAACTTGACACAATCTAGAGTCACTTGATGACTGGTTTCCACCCAATGACCTGTGGGCAGGTCTGTGGGTTCTTGTCTTGACTGATCAAAATATATTGTATCCATGTTTGAAATTTTCAAAGAAGTAGTAAAATTAAATTCCAATATCAGTGTACATGTATAATGATTATGAAAGATTAGATAGATCATCTGTATAGTGACAGTTTTGCATTTTTGTGTAGGAATTTGCATATAGGTCAAGGGGAAAGTGCTACAAGATTTTCTCTTCACTAGATTAGCTGGAGAGAGGGCTCATCAGTTAAGAGTACTGCCTGCTCTTCCAAAAGCCCTGAGTTCAATTCCCAGCATCCACATGGTGGCTCAAAACCATCTGTAAAGAGATCTGGTGCCTTCTTGAGAAAGAGACCTGGTCACTAGTTCTCATCAACTTAGACCATGAAACCCAATATGGACAAGTCCATCAGAACCGCTATATATGGACTGCCATGCATGCTTCAGCACTGCCAGGGCATAAATTTCAATTTCAACTTCATATTAGAAATGGCTAACAGTATTATAAACTCATGTTCAAGCTAATGCAGATGCATATAGTTATATATGGAAAGTTAAATACACATATGTATATGCCCATTTATATGCACACATACCTTTTTACTGTATCTAAGAGACAAAGGAAACAATGCCACATCAGTAGCAGTAAGCACATTTGATAACTAGAACTCCTTAAAGATAATGACTCCATCTAGGACTTGACTAAGAAAATAATTATCAAGTCCAGATGACTGTGCAATGCTAGATAGAAGACAAATAATAATAAAAAAGTAAGTGCAAAGAGTTGGGTATGTCCAAAGACCATAGGAGCCAAGTGAAAGATTTCAAATGACCCAAATTACAATAATCAGAGTAAATCAACAATAAATTGATATTGTATTATAAATATAAATACAGTTTGATTATTCATAAGTCCATAAAGGTAGTTGAACAAATAACTAAAGGATGAAAAGAGAAATTACCCATGCAATGTAATTCCAAATAATTTATATGGATATTATGTCATCCTTTACCCAATTTCTCATTCTTTACATGATTTGCCTGAAACATACTCATACAATAGTGCTACAAATACGATAGGAAAAACCAACTACTTTTATTATTGGATTTGAATTTCACTCCATGAGATGAAACCCACGCCTAATACTGCTAAAGTGGCCAAGTCCCTGAGATTAGTCAGGTCATGGGCTATAGGGGAAAAGCTACTTATGTTGTTTTGCTAAAGAAACCCAGCAATGAAATGACACCTAATGCCATGACTCCTAGCAATAATGGAGAGGGTGCTTAAACTGGCCATCTACTATAATCAGATTGGTGACTACCCTAATTGTTGTCAGAGTGTGTTGGGGACTGCGGACCCTGAATTTTCTGTGACCTTTTGTCTGCCCGAGTAAGCAACTTGTTTTCCAATGCTTACAGCTGCTCTGAGCACGAGACCCTCAGGTGTTCCTGACGGCAAGGGCCTGGTTTCTGGTGGACTTGCAGTTGGAAAGTCCCAACAGCTAGGGCATGGCCATAGTCAAGGACAGCCCTATATATGCTGCCCTACAACACAATAAAATTGGCATTCTTGGGGCATTCTTGTTTCAAAAATGACCCGCCTCTCTCTCTCTCTCTCTCTCTCTCTCCCTCTCTCTCTCTCTCTCTCTCTCTCTCTCTCTCTCTCTCTCTCTCTCTCTTTCTCTCTCTCTCTCCTCCTCCTCCTCCTCCTCTCTCTCTCCCTTCCTCTCTCTCTCCCTCTCCCTCTCCCTCTCCCTCTCCCTCTCCCTCTCCCTGTCCCTCTCCCTCTGTGTGTGTGTGTTTCAATCTCCATCCCCTTGCCTGACTTGTGAACCGTCACATGGTAGACAGGCAGTACGGTACACGTAGACAAGAGAGCTTCATCCAGTGACTGATGGAAATACATACAGAGATCCACAGTCAAGCACTGGGGAAAGCTCTGAAAATCCTGTTGAAGAGAGGGGGTAAGGATTATATGAACCAGGGGGGTAAAGGTGATCACAAGAGAGCCCACAGGAACAACTAACCTGGGATTACAGACACTGGATAGACACATGGGATGAACTAGGCCCCCTACACCTGTGTGAACAGTTGTATGCTTGGTTTACTTGTGGGACTGCTAGCAGCTGGAGCCAGGCCTGCCCCTGACGCTTTACCAGGCCTTTGTAAGCCTATTTCTTATACTGGCTTGCCTTATGAAGCCTTAGCATGAGAGGAGGAGTTTAGTCCTACCTCAACTTGATGTGCCACGCTTTGCTGACACCCATGGGAGGCCTGCCCCTTTCTGAACTGAAACATAAGGAATGGATTCATGGTAGGGTGGGGCATAGGGAAGGTAGGGAGGAGGATGGAAGGAAGGGGGTGGGGAATCAGCAGCCATGATGTAAAATAAATGAATAAATCTAATTAAAAAATAAGGAAAATTATACAAAAACAAAACAAAAAGCAAAAAACAAGCAAACAAACACCCACAGATAACCGCAGCATCATAATGATCAGGCACTGAGAGACTTTGGAGGACTCCGTCCAGAATAGGATGTTTTCATCAAACTCCTCCACTCAAGGCTCAGAGATCTATGCAGGAGAAGAGACAGAAAGATTGTAATAGACAGAGGTTGTGGATGTCTCTATGGAAACAGTATCTTCCAGTAATAACAAGGAGGAAACACATATGGACTCAAAGAAAGTGTGGACAGCCTGCACAGCTTCGTAACAGACAAAATCCCAGTGTGGAGAAAGGAAATTAGACACAAAATGCCTTCCTTAACCAAGAAGCCATTTGCTATCAAATACCTCATTAGAAAGGGAAAATACATTTTCACTGTAGAGTATCATTGAATATATCAACCAGAATCCAGGGCAGGTCCTATGCTCAGGAGTAGTTAGCCAACACAAAATGAACTCCATGTTTTGTTTTGTTTATGGGTGCTCTCATGATGTGTTTTGATTTGTTATCTTTGGGTATTTTTTTGACTTTTAGGGTGTTTTGTTGTTTAGATTTCTTTTGTTTTGGGGGGATGTTTTTATCAGAGAAGATGAAGTTGGCTGGGTATAGAGGAAGGGAGGATCTTAAAGGACTTGGGGAAAGGTAAAGAATATGGTTAAATGTATTATATGAAAAATACAATTAAAGTGCAAGCTAAAAATATTAATTTTCTCCCCAGAAATAGCTTATAAGAAGGGTAAAGCCCGTAACTTTAGAGGGGAAATCTAAGAAACACTAGCCCAGTGTAGTGATCAAGAATCAACATCAAACAAAAGTCATATTGATAGTGTATATTCATGGCATATGATAAAAATACTACATTTTCTCAACATCCTAGTCTGAATCAGACAAATCCAAAGTGGAGGGACTATAACCAAACTCTGATTCTTTATGTTAAAGAGTTTTGGAACTGATCAAAAGCAAGGGAATCTAAGGACCAATTACAAAGTAGATGCATTGAAGAAAACATAAAAATGACATTGAATGTTCTATCACTGAAGGGATCCCGGATCTTAGAGAGGGCACTAGGTACAGGTTAAGAAGTTATTAATGTATTAAATTTTAAGTTAATAATGTATCTCTTATGGTTTCATAAATTATAACAAATGTGTCATGCTAATATAGTTTGCTACTAAGAAGCAACTTTCTATAAACTCTTCACACTTTCTCTCTTAAACTACTGTAAAAGTTTTAATAAATGTAAATGTTTTAAAAGTGGTAAAAGTAATACTCCCAGTGAAAGAAAAATGCTAATGATTCACACTAGCATTATTGTGTGGGAAGATTTTTTTAATAGTGAATTTACTGAAGAAAAATGGCTTCTAATAATCCTCAACAATTGGATATCAACATGTAGAAGAATGAAAATAGATTCATATCTATCACCATGCACAGAACTCAAGTCCAAATGGATCAAAGACCCCAACATAAAGACAGCCACACTGAACCTTATAGAAGAGAAAGTGGGAAATACACTTGAATGCATTGGCACAGGAGACCACTTCCAAAATATAACCACAGTAGCACAGACACTGAGAGAAACAATTAATGAATGGGACCTCCTGAAACTGAAAAGCTTTTGTAATGCAAAGGACACAGTCAACAAGAAAAAAAAATGATAGCCTACATAATGGGAAAAGATCTTCACTAACCCCACATCAGACAGAGGTCTGATCTCCAAAATATACAAAAACTCAAGAAATTAGTTATCAAAAGAAGAAATAATCCAATAAAAGTATGGAGTACAGACCTAAACAGAGAATTCTCAACAGAGAAATCTAAATGGCCGAAAGACACTTAAGGAAATGCTCAACATCCTTAGTCATCAGAGAAATGCAAATCAAAACAACTCTGAGATTCCATCTTACACCTGTAAGAATGGCCAAGATCAAAAACACTGATGACAACTTATGCCGGAGAGGTTGTGGGGAAAAGGGAACACTCCTGCATTGCTGTTGGGAATGCAAGCCCTTTGGATGTCAGAGTGGTGATTTCTCAGAAAATTAGGAAACAACCTTCCTCAAGACCCAGTAATACCACTTTTGGGTTTATATCCAAAGGATGCACAATTGTGCCACAAAGACATGTGATCAACTATGTTCATAACAGCATTGTTTGTCATAGTCAGAACCTGGAAACAACCTAAATGCCCTTTGACTGAAGAATGGATAAAGAAAATGTGGTACATTTACACAATGGAGTACTACACAGAAGAAAAAAATAACATCTTGAATTTTTCAGGCAAATGGATGGAGCTAAAAAACATCATTTTGAGTGAGGTTACCCAGACACAGAAAGACAATTATCACATGTACTCACTCATTAGTGGTTTTTAAATGTAATGCAAAGAAAACCAGCCTACAATTCACAATCCCAGGGAATCTAGACAACAATGAGGACACTAAGAGAGACACACATAGATCTAATCTACATGGGAAGTAGAAAAGACAAGATCTCCTGAATAAATTGGGAGTGTGGGGACCATGGGAGAGGGTTGAAGGAGAAGGGAGAGGAAGGGACGGGAGCAGAGCTCAATAAAAATAAAAAAATAAAAAAAAAACAAAAAACATTGAACAGTCATCTTAAACCTTGCTTCCCATCCATGGGAAGACAGTTCCTTTTCTTTAGATGTGGGAAGACAGCATACTACACAGCACAGGAAATTGGAATAAAATACAAAAATATGTTTAACTCCAGAGTTACCTGTGAATATTTGATACAAAACTAACTTTCAAAATTACAGCTTAAATTCCCTCGTTACACTTATGAACAAGTGTTTGTTTACAGAAATAAATTGTGAGCAAGAAATTGAGTTAAATATGAATAAAGGATCCTCCAAATAAAAGAAAAAAACATTGGAAAATATTTCATGAGGTAAAAAGCAATGGAAGACTCATTGCTGTTTTTCAAGCAACCCCACAGAGTTAATTCCTCCATGGTCCTGAAGGCTTCTGCTTTGAAATTCATTTTATTGACCTGAAGCTTAAACTGCAGAGTGACTCAAGGATAATTGACAGGAAGGAGAGAACATCATGCTAGCATTGTCACGTATGCCCTCACTCAATCCCTTGTTAAGAGATGCATTATGCAAATGTATACCCCATTGAATTTTGCCAACATTTTTTTTTGTCCCTGGTGAAGTATTACTTCTGTTTGTTAAGGAGGGGGGATACCTATGCTTTCAAATGCTTTAGTGATCCTGTCCCCAGACTTTAATTTGTGCTTGAAATTCAGGCCTATATAAACTGTTTCAAAACCAAAAGGTACTTTTATTTTGTACCTGACTTGTGTGTAAAATCTGAGTTTAGGAAAAATAAACAATACCTAAAAGCAGAAAGCAAAGAGACGTAGTTCAACTTTGAAAACAGGTTTCTTTGGAGAAATTTATTGCCAGTTATATTGTAAGGCAGCTGCAAAATTAATTTTTAACATATGAAATGACTGATGATCCATTTAGCAAAGCTTATGCTGACCAAGCCATACATATATGGGAAAAGCTGACCATAACAAAATCATGTGAGTGCAGCCTGATCATGTTTCAATTAAACACAGAATTATACAAAAATTCATGGCCTTGTATATTTGATAGAGTGGTTCAAATATTTTTCATAGAACATTTTTCTTGCAGCAGGTTTTTATAAAGCATACATGGAACTATCATTACTGGAAGAAAGCAAAGTGTAGAGCACTTTTTTTTTAAGAAACAGACACAATATGAATAAGTGATAAATGTCTGTGGTTCACCTTGAGCTGATGGTTATCCATGCTTTAATATCATCCAGCCATTACTAATGGGAACCCTTGAGAATTTAGTGGCTTATGGGCATAGAGAAAATACAATTAATAAATATCAAAGGAAGGACACCGATTTGAAAAAATGAATTTCATCCTTGACTTTTAGAGAGAAAACAAAATTTTTGACATTCTATTTAGAGAGGGTTATTTTATCATTCAAGAAAAAATACAGTCCTCTTTTCTAGTCTTAATCTAGTCTTTAAAATATTTCATATGTGTTTTTACTATCAATCTATTTTAGGGAAAGTAACAAGCAAAATCAACTTGATAGCCCTTGATCTCAATGTGAATTTCAATCTGTAGTTTCCAAGACCCTGATTTATTCTGTCTAAACCTGTTTCTTTTAAACCTGAGCATGCTATACTGCTGTAGATGTCGTTATACACAAATCTAAAATCTGTGATTCTCAGACGTATATGCTTGGGAGAGGGTGAAAATTAAAACACTAAATACAACTCTTGTCACTTCGTATTTGAGACTTAATCTGAAATCCTTTTTTTTTTCAAAGCAAAAGTGTGATTTAACTTCGCATCCCTAATTTCTTAAAAGAGGGAGAGAATTGACAAACTGCATGTACATGTTCAATGTCAAAACTTAGTCATGCAAGGAAGGAAGGATGTATTAGTTAGAGGTAACCAATTTCAGCTTTAGTGTCAGAGCTGTGGAGTTGAACCATTATGTCTTTTCTGGGCAAGTTTCTTTCCTGATCACTCAGCTCATTAGTATGCAGCTGGAAAATGTCAGCACAAAGCGTGCCAAGGCAGACAAAGAGATGACTTGAGGGAAATTTACACGCCATGACTATACATATTCTCACACACTATAAAAAAATGTAACTATTCACAGTAGGATAAAGCTATAGTTTTCTTTCAGTGAAACAATCCATATTGCACCTGTGGTGAGAATGATGAGAAAAAAATGCATTTGAAAATATCTACAGAGTGATAGTGATATGCTTGGTCATGACATAACAGTGAGGTATTTCATTTTCCCAGATTTATACTTGTTCCTGATACAAAGTATCAGAGCACTGGGGTTGTGAGAATAACATTAGCTTGGAGAACCTGGATCTTAGACTTACATCAATCTGTTTTTAATCCCAACAGTTTCTCTGTCATGCAAGGAAAAAGGAGGATGGTAGGCATTTATAAAATACATAAATTATCCAACCCATTTTGTAAATATCTGAATATTTTGGAAAAGCTATTATATTCTTTTTTTGAACTCCATACCACTAGCAATGACAGATACCAAGTCTTAGGTGATAAAATTTGCTAGACTACTCACCAACAGGTTTTATGCATTGTAGTCATCTAATTCCCAAAGAACACTAAGAGGAGGATCATGGTTTTTTCACAGGTAAGAGAACAGGCTTGCAGAGGTAAGATTATTTGTTACATGTTTGTAGTTAGGAAGTGTCAGAAACTTATTAAAGCCAGATGTATGCATCTGTATGTATATCTTGTGTTAATCATGTTGCAGATTTACCTACTTGTCGAAATTCTTCACATACTTCTCAATTTATGTCATAATGGAAAATGCATTTGTCCTAGCTTGGCCAAGTTAAAACATGCAGGACTGGACAACGAAGTTGCTATTTTCTTGATGCTTGTAGCAGCATGACACTGATTGAAATGACAGGAAATAACCTCTGGCAAGCCATTCTATTGACTTTTCTGACATAACGCTTCTCATTTTTGAAGGACATTTTGCATTAATATTTTGCAGTATAACATAGTTCTTCAACTAAACGATGATCACAATGGCCAGCACGTCTTCCTCTATCTTACTTGTTTAGAATCATTGTAGATGTGCTATTTCCCTAGTTTACAGAGAGATGACGATGCATTTAGTGTGTTTTTTTTTTAAAATTGGAGGGCAACTCAATTAAATTTTAGAAATAATTGGATGATGCAAATATGAATCAATAAAGGCTGAAGTTCTTATTGGAGCATTAAGCAAATAATTCCCAATTTAATAGGAAATAAAGTTTTTGCTTTATTATTCAAGTTCATGACTGGGTTATTTAGATCAAGCTTCCCTAATTTGTACTCTATTTTTTTCTGAAAGCACTGCAAAATCCACTCTCAATTAAAAATGTGCAAATACTAAAATGCTAGCATTGAGATAACATAAGTTAATGCAGAACAATTATTTCAGTCATTCATTCAACAGACATTGCTGAACACCCATGTGCCATGTACGGTGTAGGTGCTATAAATGAAATAAATACTTTCTATTATTAAAGAGTTTCCATGAGCAAAGGCGTGTGTATGTTTATGTTTGTGTGTATGTGCACATGCACATACCTATATTCATATACATGCTTACATAGTATGTTAGATTATAATAGGTACTTTTCAAAAATATAATGTAGAAAAAAGAGCAACAATTTTGAAGATGGAAGTAATTTTGGAAGAATAGTATGGAATTTTTAAAATGTATATGGTATCTGGGGAGATGGTTCAGTGTTTAAGATGATATATTACTCTTTCAGAGGACCTGGGTTCAGTTCCCAGAACCCACATGCCATCTCATAGCTATGGATAACTATAGATCTAGGAGATCTGCCACTCTTCTGGTCTCAGTGGGTACCTGACATATCCATGGTGCACAGACACATGTTCTGGTAAACCAGAAATAAAATAAAATATATACATCTAAAAACATCATATGTGAAAATATATGCAAATTGTTAGAAATGTCTGTTATGGAGAACAGGATCTACATTCCATTCCTCTGAATATCAGCTGTTCTTTATTTGAAACAAATAGAATTTAAGGAAAATGGAGCTGTATGATTTTTTAGATAAGATCTCAAAAAGTAACATGCTTTACAATCAGTTCACAATGTTGTTCCCAAATGCCCCCTTAGGTGGTTCTCTTATGTTCCCAAATACTACCCTCTAAGATTAGTGGAGCCCACTCCATCATGAGAGTAATAGGTCAAGAAATACTATTGATTTGAATATATTATAGGTTATTTCTTCTTAATACAATCAATAGAAGACATTTGCTTTTTATCTACTTAAATGTAATAGGTATCTGTTTCTTCCTATTCACTTGGATGTAGCTAGAGATCTTGGATGTAGAAGGCAAAGAGAACCAAACTAAAAGTTATCATTTTTATCTTGGGGGAAATCTTGAGTTCCACATGTCTTTAGTTATATACTTTTTAAATATCTAGGGCAGTGTTCGTCAACATACAGGGCTACTGTACTCCTATGGGAATCATTTCATTCACTGGACACACATGTGCCTTAAAAGATGTCAGACCTAAGACATGGTGGTGGTGGCCCATGCCTTTAATCCTAGCATTCAGAAGACAAAGGTAGGAAATTCCAGGACAGTCAGAGCTCTTACACAGAGAAATCCTGTTTTACAAAATAAAAAATAAAGGTCAGAAAGAAAGAGGGGCGAGAAAAAGAAGGAGGAGGAGAAGAGAAGGGAAGAAAGGAAAGAAGGAAAGAAAGAAGCATGTCAGGCCACAATGTTGTTAACTTCTTTCCACATACATTCAGAAAATGGAAGTTGTTCTACATGTATAAAGGTTTAAAATAGGAAATTGGAAGATTACATAAAGCTTAGAGAATTTCTAAAGGAATAAAGCTCATGGAAATAGCCAGTGAAAATCTTAAGGTCAAGGGCCCTAGCAAGTGGTTCTTAAGGACTGAACTATGAATTTCTACAACTCAAAGAATTCTTGAAAGATGTCTGGGAGCATGTAAGCTACAACATGTGGGAAAGATTCATTTCCCCCTATCTATCTATCTATCTATCTGTCTGTCTGTCTGTCTGTCTGTCTGTCTGTCTGTCTGTCTGTCTTCTATCTATCTATCTATCTATCTATCTATCTATCTATCTATCTATCTATCTATCTATCTATCTATCTATTCAGTTTTCCCTTCCTCTTCTCCTCCTAGTCCCTCACCCCACCTTCCCTCTTTCTTGCTCCCACTCACTCCTCCTCCATTTATTTCAGAAAAGGGAAGGCCTCCCATAGATATCAACAAAACAAATTGTAGTAAGACTAAGCACCTCACCTTCTATTTAGGCTGGGCAAGGCAATCCAGTATGAAGAGAATGGTGCCCAAAGCAGGTAAAGGAGTCACAGACAATGCCTGCTCCCATTTTTAGGAGTCCTACAAGAAGACCAAGCTACACCATGATCAATTATATGTACTATTTAGAGTGCCTAGGTCAGTCCCATGGAGACTCCCTGGTGGGCAGTTCAGTTTCTGTGGGTTCTACCATATTCTTGCAAATCTGTGGATTAATGTCCTACTTGTTTACACATTTCCAAAACTTAAGTCTCAAGGTGTTTTGGGAGGAGTGGTGGCAGATTTAATTTGGGAACCACATACTGAGGGAATATGATGGGAGAGACACTGTTCCCAGTAGACTGCAAAAAGCTAAAAGTTTACCTATAAGGTGATGATTGAAAAATATTCAATAAACATATCAGTGCATATGCTTTACAGAACCTGATTGATGCTTGCATGAGATAATGCACATAAATCCTAGAAGAGTGTGCACTGAATAAATATTAGGATATTACTATAGGCTTTGGTATTACCAAACGTATAGAAGACTATACGTTTCTGTCAGATTCTCATTTCTACTGCTGTTTTTGCAAGTGAAACTTTTGGGACAAACTTCAGATCACTTTTCCCTTAGACTTACACATTTCTTTTTAGTTAAACTGAGTTTTCCATCCTAAAACAGAATTTCTCAGCAGAAACTAAATTATCATCATCCAGAAATGCTAAGCATTTATGGAGCAATTCAAAAATAAAGGAAATGTTTTTGGAGTCTACAAAAGACCAAGGCAGTTGAAAAACTACAATTTCAAAAGTGTTATTTTGTTTTACTGACACAGACAATGTTTTCTACCTTCACACAGAAATCAGAAAAAAATGCGTTTAATTTTTTTAACTTTTTTTTTGAAATTAATGGTTTTACACTGGAGTTACAGAATTAAAGAAGCACAAGTAAGTTTTATTTTGGGGCTCTAAAGGGGATTTTTGCATTCGTAGGTTATCTGTCTGAAACTGGACACCCTGTGTTTGGAAACACAATCTCTATTTTTCAATTCACATGAAGTAATCAGTAACAGGGCTGTAACTGGAGCCGTCAGAATGGTCCAGTGAGCACTTCATACATAATTAATGGTATTCACATAATCAAGCTTTAAACCACGGCTGTTTCATCTTAGTGGTTACAAGGGCATGATCTGACATTTAATTTGGAAAAATATGACCAGTTTGGCTAATATGGTGGTGACACTTTTGCTCTTTTGAATCATTATCTTACTTTTGAAAGTATTAAAAACAATTATAAAATAAAATAGATGAGAAGATTTAGACTGTACAATAAATTTCCTTCAGGGTTTGAAAGTATTCTTTTTTTTTTCTAGAAAGGGGCCTCTTATAGAAATGTTCCTCAAAAAAAAAAGAGAAAAAAAGAAAAGATAAAAAGGCAAAAACTTCTCTTCCGAGTCTCTATTGTTCACTTGCATGTCCGTCCTTCCTACCATCTCTACTCTTCCCTCCTCCAGTCGGTCTTGTTTGTTCCTCTGACATCATTGCTTTCATATCATATATACATACATGATTTTGTATAGCTGGATAAAAATTAAGAAACCACAAATGAAAAAACATATGATGTTTATCTTTAATAGGTGAGAACCATATACTGCCTTGTTCTTCAGAAATTCAAAAACCTCAACCTTCTTATCATTCAAATTTTATCAAGATAGTCTTAAATTCTGTGGAATTGTACAAGTATCATTTTTATTTTGCTTTTCTATTTTAAGGAACTTCTGTTTGATACAGAGAGGACCATCATTGCTACATTAGTTTACACCATTGTATGAAAACATTGAAATTTAATATTTAATAAGCTTTATTAAAATGTTAAAAAAGAACAGATACAAGAAAATTAAATTCCAAAACGATATTTATTTCAATAGGTCCTACAAGTAACACTCCCTTCATGTTGATGCTCCATTCTAGAGTAATGGAAGGCGAAGGTTTGCTATAATAGACACAGAGGAGGCTTCACTAGTTTTGATAATGATCACTTTGAAGCTGAGTGACAGGAGCATCTATGCCTTTCCTTTTTCTGTACATAAACATTGTGTTGTTTGCTTGACTCCACTGAATTGTGCTTGCTCTTTGTAAAATAAAAAGAAGAAGAGGAAGAAGTAAGACAGACTTGTATTTTAATTTAAAACTAATTTTATAAGCACACAAATGAATGGGTTTCATTCTTAGAATTTCATCCATATAAATCTTTATATTTTGGTCTTGTTTGCCTCCATAGCAACCTTGTCTTGTGCTGCATTGCCCCTTCTCGTGCTTGTCTCCTTTCTCACCCAAATAATTTCTCTTCCTGTGTTCATGCTATGTATATTCCATTACTCTTTCTTGTCCTCCCTCCTCATTGGTTAGACCTCTCTTCCATTCCATAAGTCTGCTTTCTACTTTAATACCCCTCAAGCATAAAAATTTATATCGAGATTCTACATGTCAGAGACAGTGTGTGATATTTGTCTGAATCTAACTTATTTCTCTTACAAGAAAACACCCCAAAAGACCTCAGATCCATCTATTTTCCTTTAAAAAAACTCACACTTTTATTTATAATATTGAATAGTGCAACAAAAACCATGAATGTGCACACATCCACAGTATGCTGATTTATAATCTCCTTAGGATATACATGTAGGAATCAGATAGGTCTGTCACATAGTACTTCATTAGCACCCTATTAAAAATTCGATGGTAGAGGCTGCTTCTTTTTCTCTCTTACTGGTTGTCCAATGAAGAGAGGTCAGCTCTGAAACCACATACACACAAACAACAAAAAAATAGATCGAAAAGGTTGTATTTGTATATTTCTGTCTGTATACGTGTATACACATTTGTTATGTTAAAATGAAAGAAAAAGAGGCTGTTAATTTGAGGGGGGAGCATGGGAGAAGTTCGAGGAAGGTATCTGTGAGGGCTCCATGGAGAAAAGGGAGAGGGAAAGTCATATAATTCTTTATCAGTGAAAAACATCCTAAAAGAACACGGTAGTAAATTTACAAGTGTACGTCTATGCTCTCTGCTGTATGCCAGTGTCTGAGTTTCTATTTATAGTCTACTAGTGGACTATTTGTTTTCTAAAGTTTTATAGGGTATTTTGAAGAGAGGTTATGTAAAGCCTCTGCTTTCTTCTGCTGCTTTATGGTTGGTTTGACTATGGACAGGTGGTTTTTTGGGGTTGGTGTGTGTGTGTGTGTGTGTGTGTGTGTGTGTGTGTGTGTGTGTGCGTATGAGCTTTTCGATATTTTTTCTAATCTTGCTGTAACTGATATTGTGATATATATGTATATATATATACATATATATACATATATATTACATTGAAAGAATAGGTGGCTTTGGGTGGTATGTCGTATAGACATTTTAACAATCCTAATCCTGTCAAGACATGTATATAGGGTATTCTAAATAATTTTATCTTTATCTACTAGCAGAAATAAAGGAACACCAAAATAAAACAAAACAATGACATAGTCAGCTGAAAAAGAAGTTTGAAGATTGGTTGGGGAGAGAAAATGGGTGTTTTTTAACAGAATGGGTTTGATAAAATGCAGAATAGAAGCATTTAATCAATCAAGTGGATTAAATAAAATCTTGGAGTCTCAAGACCAGCCTGTCATGTTTTGTAAATCCTTTCTTCACAATTTTTTTCAGTTAAAGTTTGGTAAAGTCTTCATTGTTGCATCAAAAAGAATAGAGCATGTATCTGGATGATAAATTTAATTTAAAAATCTAAAAATATCAGTTTTATAGTGTCTCTTTCCTTGATTAACGATGGACTGTAATCTAAATGGAGTCATAACAACTCCAGACCATGTAACTAGATTTGACTAATAGGACAGTAGCAAATTTACAAACCCTTTTTTTTCCTACTTCTACCACTGTGACCTGCATGTTGCTCATTTCCTTTGAATTTTATTCATTAATAATGTATTCCTTTCCTATTCAGATTTATGTTATGATTTTTGTATTTATGCTATGAAAATACTTCAAGAATTGTGTAGAAGGTATATTCCTTTGATGAAGATTTAAGTTTGTCCACCAGTGATACTGTGAGAATTACCACTAAAAGCAATATTGGCATTATTCCCAGGTGCAGGGTTTCTTTGGGCTACTCAGAAAATAAAATAATCTAGGTTTTCCAACATATTTTAGGTAGGTTATCTCAACCCACCCCTTCTATTAAGGCCCCGAATTTAGAGACAGACTAGTTTTCTTATTGTCTTACTTTGCGGAGGTCTATTCTAAGGATGTTTCACTGAATATATAAACCTTGGCTCCTAGAGATAGTTAATGACACAGAATCTGATCATACATATTTCAAGAATTATCAACTTTATATACATTTTCATAAGAATTTTTAGGGAACCAATGATTTGAAAACCTCCTTAAATCTCTAAAGTTGTTATTTTGCATTACTTTTGTTTTTGCTTGTTTATTTGTTTGCTTGTTTAGAGAAAGCATTTCTTTGTGTAATAGTCCTGGCTGTCCTGAAACTAGCTCTGTAGACCAGGCTGGCCTCTAGCTTACAGAGATCCAGCTGCCTCTGCCTTTCAAATACTGGGATTTTGCATGCACCACCACTGCCTGACTTTGTTTTAGTTTTATTTGTTTTGAATTGTGATTTTTTAAAGCATTAATACATTTCATATAGTTTTTATACTTATTCTTCTCTCATACGATCCTCTTTCCACCCCCAATCCCAATCCCAGAAAAGAGCAAGCCTCCCAGGGACATCAACTGAACAAGGCACAAGATACATTAAGACTAGGCACATCAAGGCTGGGTGGGGCAACCCAGTATGAGGAAATGGGTCCTACACGCAGGCAAAAGCATCAGAGACACCCCCACTCCCACTGTCAGTCTCACAGAAACACCAAGTCAACAACCAATAATATATATGCAGAGGACCTAATAGAGACCCATGTAGACTCTGTGATTACTGCTTCCATTTCTGTGGGCCCTGTGAGCCCTCTTAGTTGATTCTGAGAAATGTCTTCTGGACCCCTCTGGTTTCTACAGTGCCTCCTCCTACCTTCCATGAGGTTTCCCAAGCTTCAAAGGGGAGGAACTCTTTGGAGACCTTGGCTGCTTCTACACTTAATACTTGGCTGTAGGTCTCTGAAACTCCTCCCATCAGCTGCCGGAGGAAGCCTCTTCGATGGAAATTGGGTTAGGCATACATCTATGAGTATAGCAAAGCATCATTAGAAATTATGTCATTGCTTTTTTCCCCAATTGTGTTTGATTCTACCTTGGGTCTCTGGGCTATCCAGCCTCCAGTTCCTGGTCATGCAGGTAGTGTCAGTCATGGTTTCCCTTTCCTGGCATGGGCCGCAAATTAGACCAGTCGTTGGTTGGCCATTCCCACACGTTCTATATCACCACTGCCCCAGCACATCTGCAAGCAGGACAGATTGTAGATCGAAGGTTATGTGTCTGTGTTGGTGTCCCAGTCCCACCACTGGGAGCCTTGCCTGGTTACAGAAGGTGGCCAATTGAGGCTCCATATCCTTCATTACCAGGAGTCCTTGCTAGTCACCCTCATAGCTTCCAGAGTTTTCACTGCACTAGGTTTCCACATTGTTCCCCCAAATACCCTCCCAATACCAGTGTTTTCTCCCCATATTCTCTCCCTCCATCCATCTCACCCCACGTGATCTCTCCTATACCCACCCCTGCCTGCTCTCAGTCCACTCACAAAATCAATTTCTTCTTCCCAGGGAGATCCTTATGTACCTGTTAGAGCTCTCCTTGTTACTTAGCATCTATGGGATATAGCATGATTGTCATTTACTTAACAGTTAGTATCTACTGCTAAGTGAGTGTACACCGTGTTTGTCTTTCTGGATCTGGGTCCCCTCACTCAAGATCTTGAATTTAGCAGGTAAATGGATGGAGCTAGAAAACATCATTTTAAGTGAAGTAACCCAGATCCAGAAAGATAATTATCACATGTACTCATCAGTGTTTTTTAAACACAAAGCAAAGAAAAACAGCCCCCAAATCACAATTCCAGAGAACCTAGGCAACAATGAGGACCCTAAGAGAGACACACATGGATTTAATCTACATAGGAAGTAGAAAAAGACAAGATCTCCTGAGTATATTGGGAGCATGGGGACCTTGGGAGAGGTTTGAAGAGGAGGGGAGAGATAGGGAGAGGAGCAGAGAGAAATGTAGAGCTCATTAAACTACTAATAAAAAAGCATATTCAACAAAAAAAGAAAAAAAGAAAAATCACTAAGTCCAATTTGTTCTCTCCAAGTATTCTTGGATGTGAGGCCATCCACTGTAGGTGGTAGATCTAGCAAGACCATACTCTTGTGGAAAACTTAACTCCCCTCTTCCAGCAGCAATCAATTGCCAATAGCATCTCAGCATTTTAACAATATTTATTAAATAACCAACACAAACTTCAAGATTATGATGTATTTAAAATATCAATGGACCCTATAAAATATTTTTTGACTGAGAAAAGCTAATGATGTGCATTAAAAAGTAAGAATTAACTTCATTGTTCCTTCACTATTGAGGTTATTTGAATGCCTGTCTTAGTTGGAATCCACAGTTCACACCATTGCAAACTTGTATCCTCTTAGTAGTTCAAAGCAGTAACCTGTTGACTTAAAACAACACTCTATAGAAATTGAAACTTTGGAAATAATTTTGAGGTTAGGTGAAATTCTTCTTCAGTAACTAAATGATGTCATAAAACAACTGACCTTATGCAAGGTTAAGATAAAAGTTATCATAGCCATTATATGTATCCTTGCTAATATATGTCAGTCCTATAAACAAATGAAACAAAATATCAAGATGATTGAGAAACTGGTAAAGATCTAATACCTAGATTTGAGCTTCAGGTTTGAAATTACTTGCTATATAATTCTGGGCAAATTTTGCAACTTCTTTGAAACTCAAATACCTGGAATATTTATGAACTTTCAAATCATCAACTTGAAAACAGAATGCTATTGAGGAATAACTCCTTCTTTTCCTTGACTCTACTATGGTAATGGCTTATTTTCTTTTCATTCACCACCCAAGTGCTATGACTCCTACCTTGGACAAGAATGTGATAATCATCTAAATAGTGGGATTTCCTTTCCAATGAGATTCTTTCACTTACCCAGCAACCAGTACTCTGTAAGTTTGTAAACTTTTTATAACTAAACACAGGATGGTGACAGCCTCTTTTCTTTGCTCAATAACAGCTCTTGTGTGCTCCTCCTTCTTAGGAGCTAGGCCAGCGTTTGATCATTTGATCACAGCTGGGAGCAATCTGAGTAAAAAAAAAGATGATGATTAATTGGGGGAACCGAGTCAGGGAAAATTGGATGCCTGCCAGAGAATTGATGAAGGACTTGGATTAATACCTTGGAATTATAGCTTTCATTAATGCCTATAAAACTCAAGACATAAATATGTAAAATATGACATATTTCATAACTGCAATGAGTACTCTCAGCTAAAAAAGAGAATTAAGACAAGTTTAAGAAGGCTTTACTCAGCATGGCTGACTCTTAATAGAGCTGGTATGATGTCCCCCTGTGAACTAACTCCAGTGTAAAGTGGACTTGGGTATTATTTGGAAATGCATACTGATTAACTCTTTAATTTTTAATGAAGCATACCTTTAAAAATATCCCTTTACAAAACAGAAATAAATGAACATTAAAAAATTTCACAAAATTGCTCAGTAATCATTTGGCATGTAAAATCTGTTTGCCATGGCAAATTTTAATCTAGAACTCATTTTATTTCCCATTAATGGGCCTACTTAATTTTTTTTCAGTTTTTCTTGGTTCCACATTTGTATTACACTTTGTATGTACTAGAAAAACTTTTCTCCACTCTGTATGCCAGCTATAGCCTACAGAAATTTCTTTAACCATCAGTACCACATATTTTATTTAAAAATTTAATAACATTTCCTAAATTTCTATATATTTCCTAAGAGACAATAATCAGATGGCTACCTCTGGCTCTGCTATCCTGCACACCATTTTATCATCCCGTGTATTCTGCCCACTACAATTCATTCATTTATTCATTCATTCATTGAGTATCTATTGCTTTTTTTAAATTTAAGATTTACTTATTTTATTTTGCATACACATTTTTTGTCTGTATGCATATATGTGTACCATGTGTGTTCCTAGTGCACACAGAGGTCAGAAAAGAGTGTCAGATTCCCTGGAACTAAAGTTAAAGAAGGCTATGAGACATCATGTGGATGTTAGAAAGTGAACCTAAGTCATCTACAAGAGCAATAGGTGCTTGCAATCATTGAGGCATGTCTCCATCCCAAGAATACATAGTTTTGGGGTGGTATAGTATGTGTAGAACTCAGCTACATATATAAGTAAAAGTATGTACTGTGAGAAAAAACATCTTTAAAATAATGACAAAAATAAACAGAATATTACTGACTGTAAGTGTTATGATAGCAGTGGAATATGATGGTACAAAATATAATAATATGTACATTTTAACTTGTCTAGAACATTGCAAACAACCTACACATAAAACAGCCATTATTATGTGACCCAAAAATATATTATGCATTAATTAAGCATACAAGATGATTTCATGCCCAGGAAACTATAACTGAAAGATCATAGGAGCAGTGAAATGGCTCAGAGGTGCTTGTCACCAAGCTTGATGGCCTATGAAACTGTGATAAAGGTAGTAAGTGAGGATGGTGGAGACAAACAAACAAATGCCCCAACTAAACTGAAGATGGACACTTAAAAGAAATCCCACACTAGCTCAGAATTGAGTATAATAGAGGGTAATTTATTTAGGAGTAGACTCACAGATTACAGTCCTCTGCATGAACCAGGAACAGGAACCAAATCACGCTGCAGGAAGAGAGCCCGGACATGCACTTTACATTGGCATATACAGTATAAGAGGCCACGCCCAAGTGGGCAGGTAACTTAAAGGCTACTGACAGTAGGAATTCCTACAGCACCTCTCCCTTTGTTTAAATAAGAAAGTTCTAAGACTAATACAAAGTTATATACAATAAGAACAAACATCAGGTATAAAAATTAGAATTACAACCAACATAAACAATATCAAGCAAGAAACATGTGATAAATGTTTCAACAATTATCCTATCCTAGTGAGTTTAAGTCTTGTAATAAATAACTTGGCCAAGTTATGAGAGAAAAGTAACTACAGCTATCTAGTCTTCAACCCCAATAAAGACCCAAGAAGGGAAATAATATTACTTGAGTAAGCAGGAAGTGCAATCAAGCAACTTTCAAAATGTGCAACAAATTACAAAGACTACTGTCTACCTGGGCAATCACCCAAAGTCTCAATTGCAACATTAGAGCAGCCAACTTTGCCTAAGGCCTAGAGTAACTGAGAGACCATTGACAGAAGCAGGACATTTTTCAAAGCCATCTTATCCTGTCTTGGCAAGATTTGACAGTCTTTTTTCTTGTGTCCTGTTTGTCCTGTCTGGACATCGTGCATTTGGTCAGTGGTCTATGCATGAGCAGTTCATTGTCCAAAGGCCAGTTTTGCCAAGAAGAAAACAAGCTCCAAGTGGAGTGTCTTCAGTACTCAATGTTCTCTCGGGAATAGATTGGTGCTGCCGGGAGCAATCATGTCTCACATCAACAGAACCCTAAGTTATTTAAATGCCATATTCTACAGCACTTTGAAGTGGTTAAAGATTACCTATCTATGCAGAATACAATCTCTATATGTCTAAAGAACCTGATTAGTCTAACTATAAGTATGACAAACATGGATGACTCTTGACCTATAATTCTTAATACCTATATAACTTAAAGACTAAGAGTTCATATTAGAATATTAAACAATCTTTAAGCAACTATGCAATAAATGAGGACAATAACCTGAAAATGTAAACAATGTATAAGCATCTTGATCAGAAGTAGAAATGTATATTGTAATATGATAAATATATCCTAAAATTGTATCAATATACAAAATGTCTTAAGCAGAGGTAGAAGCATGGATGCATACAATATGACAAAATAACTTTGCCTAGGTATACAAATATTGTAAATGAAAATAGGAACATATTCAATATAATTTAAGCTTGTATCAATATATAAGAAATATACCAATGTAAATTGCCTATAAATAATAATTCACAAATATTCACTCTGTTACTCACTATTATTATTTGTGTGAGTAAACTCACACTAATCTGTTATCCCATCCACATCCAATTTCCTTTTTTTTCTCAAAGAGATCCCTGGGTTTATATAATTTCTGCCCCCAACACCAACCCTATACCAATTATAATCAACCACTAAATAATGTCCCTAACCCTGAGGACAAAATTTGTTGGGGGAGGGGAGATCATCTTTTAGAATTACTTCAAGCTGTCATGGGGGCGATGTTCTTTCTATGGGATCCTGTGAAAGTAAAATGATGGTTAAGTTCCAAGATTACTGTCTGGTATAATTACAAATAGTCTCTGAGTATTCAGTATGATTTTTCAGAGGTTCCTATTTGGAGTTCTGTTCAGAACATTGTAAAACAGTTTACCATTTCAGCTAAGCAAGTTGGAACCATCTTGAGCAGCTAGTACCCAAAACAGGTCTTGTAGTAGCACTATCAGCATCATGACATCATATCAACAAGGTGGAGTTGTTTTTGTGGGGCCCCATCTTCTTCCTAGAAATTTCGAAGATTACTGCAGGAAAATTCATTGTTCATTGTGGAAAACATAAACATTATTTATATAGACATATACAGACATATATATTCAATGACAGATACGATAGAGACAAAAATAGGTATGAAGAAAGTACATTTTTTTCTAAATTCTTTCTTCTTTCTGTTCCATAGCAGATGGCTCTTGATATGAGACAGAAACTGAATATTTCTTTTAACAACATGCCTGGATTTAGAGAAGGACAGAGCCATTGTCCAACTCTAAAGCTGTAGAAGGAGCTGCGGGGCTGCGTCCTGCCACCCAGCTAGCTTTACACCCGAAATAATTACACAGAAACTGTATTCTTTTAAACACTGCCTGGCCCATTAGTTTCAGCCTCCTATTGGTTAATTCTCACATCTTCCTTTAACCCATATTTAGTAATCTGTGTAGCACCATGAGGCGGTCGCTTACCAGGAGAGATCTTAACCTGTGTCCATCTCGGAGAGGAGAGGCATGGCAACTGTCTGAGCCATCTACCTCACTTCCTTCTTCCTGTTTTATCTATTCCTCTCACCTAAGGGCTGGCCTATTAAATGGGCCAAGGCAGTTTTCTTTATTAACGAATGAAATCAACACAAACAGAAGACTCTCCTACATCATAAAGCCAGCTCTATATATTCATGTATGTATATGTTTTGATCACCTGTCCTTACAAGTCATATTACTTTTCTTTATGATCCTTATTGAATAGTTATTTTTCATTCTGTCAGCATCCAAACATACAGGATCTCCTGAGTTTTTGAAGATGTCTATTTTCCTGTAAAGAGAAGAGCAGAAGCCTACCTCAACCCTATATGGTTTCCTTACCACCTGTATGGTTGTCACCATTGTGGATGAGCTGTCATTTCTCTTTCTCAAGAGATTTCTCTTTTCAAAGTAAGTATTTATTGATTTTGATGGTATCCATAGTTTTTCTTCTCCTGTGGAAATAAGAGCAAAACCCCTTCCCAAATGTAGCACATCTCCTGGCTTCCATTGTGAGGTTAACACATCTTTGAACTCACCGGCTGATTTAATTCAGAAGACTTTTTTACTATTCAATGTCTCTCTGCTGCTGTTGTTTCTTTCTCATTACCGTTAAGAAAATTCAAGGTTAATAAAGCATTATGTAATCTATTACTGGGGGTATTTTCCATCCTTTTCTGTTTGTTTAACATATCCTTTATAGTTCAATTTGATCTTTCTAAAACTGTCTGACCTGTAAGTTTGTATGGTATACCTGTAATATGCTTTATATTATAATAAGCAGAAAAAAACACTTCCATTTTCTTAGAGACATATGCTGGACCATTATCTATCTTTATTTGTGCAGGTATACTCATGATGGCCATAACTTCTAATAAATGTGTGATTACTGAATCAACCTTTTCTGAGCTTAAAACAGTTGCCCACCGAAAATCTGTATAAGTGTCAATGGTGTGGTGTAAATATTTTAATTTTACAAATTCTGCAAAGTAGAACACATTGATCTGTCAGATTTCATTACTCTGAGTACCCTTTGGGTTAGTCCCTGAAGGTAGTGGTGTTTGGTTATATAAAGAGCAAGTAGGACATCTCTTTATAATCTGCTTAGCTTGTTGCCATGTAATAAAAAAACTCTTTCTTTAATCCTTTGCTATTGACATAAAGTTTCTTATGGAATTCGGAGTCTTCAACACACTTCTAATCAGTAATCGATCAATTTTTGCATTTCCTTGTGCTAGAGGACCTGGCAGACCCATATGGGATTGTGTTATGTAATTGGGCCAAAGCCTATTTCTGATTATATCTTGAACCTGTATGAATAATGAAGTCAATTATGTATCATTTGGTATAAATTCAGCAGTTTCAATATGCAAAACAACTCATTCTGCATATTGTGAATCAGTAACTATATTAAGAGGTTCTTTAAAATACATTAGCACCATGAGAATAGCATATAATTCTGTCTTTTGGACAGAATTATAAGGACTTTCTTCCACCTTCCTTATTTCTTCTGATTTGTAACCTGCCTTTCCTGATTTATTTGTATTCCTATAAAATGTACAGGCTTCAGTTATTGGAGCATCACATACAATTTGAGGAAGAATCTAAGAAGTTCTCTTTATATGGTTAAGTCTATCACTTTTGTGATCATTGTTATTAATTTCTCCCAAAAACTTAGCACAAGCTCTTTTCCAGGGTTCATTGTCTTCCCATAACTTTTTTCATCAGTAGTGAAAAGCACTATAATCTCTGCTAGTTGGCAAAGTCTCAATTTTCCTTTTATAACTAATTCAGAGACTTTTCCACATTAGTTTTTAATTTTATACTTGATTTATGTGGTAAAAAAGATCAATTCTAAGATAATATTGTCCCTCCACATTAAAATTCCTGTATGAGAAATTCTGAAAGGCAATATGACTAGAATACAATTAAGATTTGGTTTCACCCTATCCACATGTGCCGCCTGTAATTTCTCCTCAACAATTGTCAATTCCTTTTCCATTTCAGCTGTTAATTCTTTGGGACTATTCAAGTCTTTATCACAATCTAAGGTTTTGTTTAAATGAATTATTAGATCAGGTGTTATCCCAACAGCCAGTCATAGAATGGAAATGTCTCCTCACAATCTTTGAAAGTCATTAAGAGTACTCAACTGGTCTCTCCTAATCTGTGCCTTTTGTGTTCTAATTTTCCGTAAATCTATTCTATAACCTAGGTTATTGACAGAATCTCCTCTCTGTATTTTTTTCAGGAGCAATTTGTAATCCCCACTTTAGAAAAACTTTCTTTACTTCTTCAAATATTCTTTCTAAAGTATCCATGTTTGAATCAGATAGCAAAATGTCATTCATGTGATGGTAAATTATAGATTTAGGAAATATTTTTACACATTTCCAATGACTGACTTACAAAGTATTGGTATCTCCTAGTTAGTTGAGAATTATTATAAGTAGGCACTGTGAATGTAAATTTTTCTCTGTCCTTTTCTTATAAAGGTATAATTAAGAAACATTTTTTAAACCAATAACTATAAGAGGCCATCCTTTTAGTAATAGAGAAAACAGAGGATTTCCAGATTCTAGAGCGCCCATAGGTTGAATCACCTTGTTGATAGCTCTTAAATCGGTCACCATTCTCCATTTACCAGATAATTCTTTTTAACAGCAAATCCAGGAGAATTCCAAGAGCCGGTTGATTCTTCAATATGGTGAGCATCTAGTTGCTCCTGTACTAGCTGTCCTAAAGCCTGCAGTTTGTCTTCTGTTAACGGCCACTGTTTAACACAAATTGATTTCTTGGTAACCATTTTAAAGGTAGGGCTGTTGGTATCTCTAAAGGTTTGCTAGTTGCTTTGTGTTCTTGTACAGCCTGAATGGCTGGTGAAATTTTGTGTATAGTACCTTATAATATCCTTCCCAGAATTATGAGTTTCTGGGACTTCAGGAATGTTAATATGGGTATTCCATTGCTGCATCAGGTCACAACCCCATAAAGTCACTGCAATATTAGCCACATATGGCTTCACCTTTCTTCTCTGTTCTTCTGTCCCTATGCATTCAACCCATCTCATGCTTTGTTTAACTTGAGATTGGGTTCCTATTCCTAGTAATTGAACATCTGCCTCTTGAAGAGGCCAATTTTAATGCCAAGATTCTGGAGTAATGACACTCATGTCTGCACCTGTGTCTATCAAACCCACAAATACAATGCCATTTATACACACTCTTAGCTTTGGTCTTTGATCATTTATAGAAGCCTTCCAGAATATACATTTCCTATGGAATTTTTTTAATTTATCCTCCATGTTTATTCCATCATCTAGAATAGTATGGTTTTTTACAGAAGGCTCTAGATTTTTTTTTTCTCATGGTTTATTTTTTTTTATATTTAAAAATTTCCATCTCCTTCCCTCCTCCTCCCCCCTCCCTCCCCTCCTTCTCCCCTTTCTCTCCCCTCCTTCTCCCCCTTCCCTCCCCTCCCCTACACCCATACCTCCCCTCCCTCCCTCTCAAGGCCAAGGAGCCATCAGGGTTCCCCACTCTATGCTAAGACCAAGGTCCTCCCAACTCCCCCCAGGACCAGGAAGGTGATCGACCAAGCTGAGAAGGCTCCCACAGAGCCCGTCCATGAAGAACAATCAGAGCCCAGAGCCATTGTCCTTTGCTTCTCAGTCAGCCCCCGCTGTTGGCCACACTCAGAGAGACGGGTTTGGTCGCATGATCCGCACCGGACTGAGCTCCCAAGGTCCTGATGAGGAGCAGAAGGAGAGAGAACATGAGAAAGAAAGTCAGGACCGTGAGGGAACCTCCAGCTGGCGACAGATGGGGAAGGTGACTGAGCCCCACATTGGAGCACTGGACTGAGCTCCCAAGGTCCCGATGAGGAGCAGAAGGAGCGAGAACATGAGGGAGAAAGTCAGGAACGAGAGGGGTGCGTTCACTCATAGATTTTTTTAATTTTCATGGTGAGACATGTCCTCCTCAGTGACTGGGAATGACTGGACCACTTTTGACTTGGGGGCCTGTGAGAAGCCCCCCAAGGAGTTTCCCAATGGTATCAAGTTGCCTTGTCTGTCTTTTGTTGATCTGCATTCATTGGTCCAATGTTGGCCTTTGCCACACCTTCTACATATACCTGAAGGCTAAGTCCTTCTATTTTTGCCTTTCCCAGAGGAGATACTATTCCTAGGAATTCCTTGTCTACAATCCCTTCTTAGATGTCCTATTCTCCCACAATTAAAACATTTGGCATTCTGATGTCTTTTTATTCTTTTGAAAATTGTTTATCCTACCTAAGATTCAGTATTATAATCAAATGTCTCAATGTTCATTGTATGTAGGATCCATTCATCCATTGGTGCTGATCTAACCTTTAAAGGCTGAAGTATATTTTTGCATTCTAAGTTGGCATTTTCAAAAGCCAGAGATTCAATAACTACTTGTCTAGCATCTGGGTCTGTTACTCCTATTTATATAGCCTTACTTAATCTTTGTAAAAGTCACTAAAGAGTTCTCTCTGGCCCTGTTTAACTTTGGTATATGATTCAATTAGTTTTCCTGGTTATTGAATCATGTCCTAAGCATTTAAGGCTGCTTTGTGGCATAGGGGCAAGATTTATTCATCATAAAGAGCTTGAGCCTATGGGTCAGCATAAGAGCCCTCACCAAGAATTTGATCTTGGGAGGTCTCAAGTCCTTTTGCTTTTCCCTGCTATTCTAAAATTTTAGCCTTTCACCTGAAATAACATTTAAACATCAGTTGGGGCCCGTCATCCAGGACTTCTGAAGCTAACTGAAGCCAGTCATGTGGCATAGCTTTAATTCTAGAAGCCCATGCCTTTACCATCTTCCTAACAAATGCAGAATGCAAATCATAAGTTACAACAGCTTGCTTAATTTATTTTAGATCATTCATTCCTATAGGTATCCATGTACCTTCTTTGGATCCTTTTGAACCTTTAGGATGTGATGTTTTGTCAGAGTAGATTACAGGGTAGGAAGCTAAAACCCTGGGTAAGTCATCTCTGACAGCTACAAGCAATGTTGAATCCTGTCCTTGTGCCTTTTGTCCCTGCTCATCAGCTCCAATAATTTCTTCAATCTTTTCAAATCTTTATACTACTGTCTTTTGCAAAGCCTGAATCTCTTGGCCTGTATATATTTCTAGTGATTTAATTGAGGCACCTAGCCTCTGGTCCTCATTATGCCCATGTGATTCCAAGGTCTGAAGTTTTTCCTTTAAAGATAAAACCTCATCCTTGGACATTATTTGGATAGTGTGCTGATTGCCATCCTGGAGAGATACTCTATCTGCTAACCTATCATAACTTTTTAACAGATTTGGATTGACAAATTCAACAGTATGAATTTTTTCAGATAATTTCTCAGTATCCATTGACATGGATTCAATTTTGTTTGTCAAATTAATGTTACCCTTTTCAATAGTATTAATTTTTTCAGGTAACTTTTGATTTTCGATGGTATAAATCCTATCAGCTAGGTCTTCATTATTAGTCTGTAAAGACTATCATTTCTAAAAGTGCCTCATTCTTGGCTCTGTTACCAAACCATTTTCTTAAGGATATAATATGAAGAAAAGAACTGAATCCCAATATCCAATAAATGAATTTATCACCATAACCATATAAGCCTCACAGAATACAATCTATAGTATTAGCAAAACAGTTACTAAAAGTTTCAATGGTAATGTCTGCAATTATATAGCGAAATCTGGTAAATTGTTTTAGGTGTAATAATCTTTATTGTCCAGCAGGTGTCATGGTTGCAGAGTTGCGACTAGAGGTGCAACCTGGTGCCACAATCAGTCCTGAGAGGCTTTGGTTTCCCTGCCTTGGTGCTTGTTAAATACTGAGAAATATGCTTTGCTTAACAAATTAAAAGCAATTAAATCAATTCTGTACATGGAGCAAGAAGCCCAGAACTTGGGAGCCGGGAGTGCAAGCTACCATGTGGCAGGGAACTTGGCAGTGGGGGCGGGGGTGGGGCATGCACGCACCTGGGAAATTTCCAAGTCGCTGAAAGCAGTTAGCTTTGCTGTGGTGGGGAAAAAACACCAAAAAAAGCACTTAGTAGGTAAAAGCAAGCTGAGCAGGTGGGGGTGGGAGATTTTCTGGGTTGCAGACAGAATAGGCCTTTAAGCCAATCCACCCGGTGGTGTGGAGTCCAGATCCACATGTACACCAGATGACAGCAGACACTTTAAAGAAACTCACACTAGCTCAAAATTGAGTATAATAGAGGGTTATTTATTTATGGGTAGACTCACAGACTACAGTCCTCTGCATGAACCAGGAACAGGAACCAAATGATGCCACAGGAAGAGAGCCCAGACGAGCACTTCACATCAGCATATATAGTATGAGGCCAAGCCCAAGTGGGTGGGTAACTTAAAGGCTACTGGCAGTAGGAATTTCTACAGCACCAAACAACAACAGCAATACAAAAAACTATATATAAAATTATACCAGTTCCAAAGGCTATATGGCCCGAAAACCGAAGAATTGAAGTTTTTGAAAAGGTAAATGCTTAACACTAGCAAGCAAGGGCTACAGAGTCTTTTAAGGATTTCAATTTCCATTGGCTTTAATCATAAAAGAGCAATAGAAAAGGGTTCAGATTAGTCTGGCATAAGGAGTCTGTGGAGATTAAAAAATGTGTTTCTGAACGTCTCACTTAAAAAGGTGCATTGTGAGAGAAAAAGAAAGATAGTAGATAGTAGTGTCGTGTGAAACTTTTAAAAAAATCATAACTACTCAAACTCTGAATATGAAGGATTCATTCAGTTCCAGGACAGAATTTTGAAATGGGAAGTAACCAGGATCACAGACACAGTAAAGATCATGAGGTGACAGGATTCTTATGCAAACAGAGGCACAGTAAGAAAAGAGGATCTCACAAAAGCAAAGATTCCTTTGATTCCCTGTTCACATTAGGTAGTTGGGGAGGGACTACAGGGGTTAACATCTCATGCCTGAGCTTTTTAAGTAAAATGGTAAAGTTTTCAAATAGATGTTGTAGAGTGGGGAGTTAGGGCTCTTTTGAGGTTGGAAGTTCTATTTATAACTGGACCAACATGCCATGTTAGCAGGACTTTCACTGGCAGGATTTAAAAACAAAAATAGATAAAGCAGATGGTTGCTCTGTAGAAGATTGTATTTTATTAAATGCCACACATGCAGAAGAATTGGACCACGCAAGATACTTGCTTCCCTATTTAATTCTGGCTACTCCCACACACATATCCTTAAAGACCCATTCATAAAAGTTTTTGATTTGTGTGTCAAATTTCCTAAATTTTTAGGACAATAAGAGTTTTATATTATATCCATTCACATCTTACAAACTTAGTGGGTAACTTTTTTTCTTAAAATCCCATTTAGCACCTAGATCTGGTGACTGGCTCATCTCCTTTCTCAGGCTTCCCTTCTCTGCTTTTTCCTTCTAATTCTGGTTATGGTCACTTCTAATGAAGACTCATTGAGACATCCCCTTTGTTTTTATTGCTTCTTGCTAAACTGGGAACTGAAGGTGCCATCTCCTTCTAGAAATAGCTGATAAATCTGTTTCCTAAGCAAAGTCACTTCCGTTCCTAAAAATGAATCCGTGCCAGAAGTACACTTTCTTTCTTTCTTTCTTTCTTTCTTTCTTTCTTTCTTTCTTTCTTTCTTTCTTTCTTTCTTTATTCATTTATTTATTTATTTTGCTTTGGAGAAATTATTATCCATTTATACCCGTCTTATATCCATGAAGATCTTCTAAAGATGTCTCTAAAGAAGTGACAAAAGAAACATGTTCATCTTTTCTTTCCTAATCAATCATCCGAAATGTGTGACTTTAACAAAGGAATGTCATAGTTTTATATCAGGAGTAGATAAACTATTGCTTGAAAAACAAACACCACCTATTGTCTGTTTCTGTGAATAAAGTTTATTGAACTTAACTGCCTTGTTCCCTTTGGCTTATTTATTTGTTCGTTCGTTCGTTCATTCATTCATTCATTCATCCATTCATTCATTCACTTATTGCCAGAGTTGAAGAGTTATGACAGACACTGTGCAAACCACAAAACTGAAAATATTTATTACCTTGCCTGCAAAAAGCCTGTTTGCAAACCCCAATTATTGATCCTAATGTATTATTGTGTAAAATTCAGGAGTCTACAAAATATTTTGTTCTTATTTTTTTTCAAAGATGAATTGTATTTCTTTTAGTGTGTGTGTGTTCCATGTTTTTTTCTTCTCTTTAAATCTGATTTCTTTGATTGTTTGTTTGCCTGTTTGTTTTCTAAAAAGAAAGAACAAAATAGAAAGGAAGTGAGGTTCGGTGGGTGGAGAGCTGAGACGGATCTAGGAAGATCTTGTTCAATTAAAAATACATGAAAAAATAGTTGCATGACCATAATTTATAGAAATAAATAAACTACTGGATGATATAACTATAAAAGAGTCAAGGCAGTTTGGTGCACTTCTTGATATAAGTAACTAGTTATATAATCTTGATCAAGTCATTCACACATTAAAGATATTTAAGGAAGTTAATTTTGAACCTCATTTGCTTTTACTGTACAATCTAAGGTGAAATTCTCTAAACTCCAATCTCTAAAAACTATAATTTCAAATTATCAGCCAAGTTGCTAAATCATTGGTCCACATTTGTACTAACCCATAGTATGTTTACATTAAATTAAATTCCAAAATGTTGTGGCCAACTGATTTTGTAGCAGCTCTGTTGATTGGAGTGAATTTAATTGCTCAATTGTTTAAATTTCTTTGTCAAAATAAATTTCTCCATCCTGTGCAGTTTAATCATCAATAATTATTATCAACATCATTTGAAAATCTATCCAGTCTGCAATTAAAAGAGAATATGCCTTATAAGTAACAAAGTCAAGGAAGGAGAATGAGTCATCCAAACCATTGATGCTTGATTAATTGTTTGTCAGAGCACCCTCATTAGAAACGTAATGATTATAGATTCCAGGAACATCCACTTAATTTTTCAGATCATTAATTATCATATTCTTCTTAAACAAGAGTAGTCTTTTGTGTTCTCACTTGAATTTTCGCAGTTTATATTTCAAATTTTTAAGTTTAAAAACAACCATCTTATCTTTAAGAAAATGAATGAGATACTAAATCATTTCTCACAAAAGATACTCATATTTTTATAGATTTAAAGAATCAAATTTTTAGTACATAATCACTTTTAATGAAATAATTTTGAAAAAGAGAGCTTTCTAATAATATGTGAAGTTAAAGATGAATAATATAAGTAGAAATAAGGTCTCCTCAACTTCATTACATGAGTTTCATGATGATTATAATTACTCAATCTAATAAGGGTAGAATGTTCTTTGTATATGGGCAGAGAAATATTTAGTCTATCATTTCTTATATACTTTGTTAAAAGTAATTTTCCAAATGCTTCTTATAGATTGACTCATTTAATATCCAAAGCTAGTATGACAGGCCATTATTAATTATAATAAACATAAATACATTTAAATATACAGTAATTGCTGGTAAAAATTTCCCTACTAACTTCCCTCAGTTTTTTTCACAATACAGTTTCATACAGTTTTCTCTTATAGTCACATATTTATTGTATATAGACCCTGTATCACAATAGTTAAATTTAGTTTGTGTTGTAGATACTCTTGGTTTTCTGACTTAAAATCTATTGAAATATTCTATATCTTCTTTCTTTATCATTATAATTTAAAATAGCAGAAAAAAGCCACCTTATCAACCCTTCTGAAACTAGAAATTAGAATTTTATTCAAGCTGTTGGAAGAGGTTGTGTACAAGTATTCTAGGAAAAATTTTGCTTTTTCAGATAAAAGAAACAGTAGATGTATCACTTTCCCTTTTCTCAAATTTCAGTCTTAGTATAACAGAGATTTCTTGATGTGGGATTCCTCTCTGTATGCTGTGAATACCATTGGTTAATAAAGAAACTGCTTTGGGCCTATTGCAGCACAGAATAGGGCAAGGCAGGGATTCCAAGCAGATAGAGGAGGAGAGAATAGTCAGAGTCAATGAGAAGACATGTAGCTGGATGGAACCTTATTGGTAGGCCACAACCATGTGGCAATACACAGATTAATAGAAATGGGTTAAGTTAAGATGTAAGAGCAAGCTAGAAATATACTTAAGCTATTGGCCAAATGGTATTGCAATTAATACAGTTTCTGTGTGATTATTTGGGGTCTTGGTGGCCGGAAAATGAACAAGCAACCTCTGTCTACAACTTCTTGGTATCATAATATGAAAGCATGGAGGCCAAAATTCAACATACCCAAAGGGCAGAGACAAAAAAAAGATTCTAGACTCTCATGATAACAGAAGATATCTGTACCCACATTGCTTACTAGTATTTCCTCTGGTCATCCTCTTGAATGAATTCACCATTTCTTATAGCCAAAAGCATTTCTTGCTAAAATAGTTGGCATGTTCATTTGAATATATTTAAAAACATAAACTTTCCATGCTTTATCCTCTTTCCATGAGGTTGATCTTCCTATTGGAACATTTTAACTGACTGTGTTGCAGCATCACTGGAATAAATAGTCCTTATGATATTGCTTATAGATGCTCTCTGGTGGTACTGTGATTAGGATTCAGGGCTCTTACAGTAGCAACCTGTGTTCATATTTTGGTCAGGAGAACTTAGAAAAGTTGGGTGTGTTGGCATATATCTGTGATTGTGCACACCTGTAATCCTACTATTGGAAAGCAGAGGCTTCCTCTATGTTCAAAGTTAGTCCAGCATGCATTGTAAATTCCAGGTCAGCCAGGGATGTATAAACATTATTTATGGCTACTGAGAGAAATAATCTTTCCTAGAGATGAACTCCCTAATTGGTTATTCAATGCAAAGTGATCATCTCTGCGAATATCTACACATAAGCCACACTAAATAGACTCAGCAGCTTGCATTTATGTATTTATTCATACATATACAAAATGTAGCAGTAATAATAAGAATAGGCCATCAATTAGAGAGGAAGTGAGGGTGCATGGGAGAGTTTTGAGAGAAGAAATAGAAGAGGGAATGGTATAATTACATTATAATTTAAATAAATAAACAATTTTTTTAAGAAAGAAATACCTTTAAAAGAATATGGAAGAGGTAGAAAATAGAGTGGAGAAACATGGAGTGACTTCCCAAGAGAATAAAATAAAATCAGGTGATGTAAACTTTATAGGGTCAATGGCTAACATGGGAATGTCCCACAGTGTCTCAATATGGCAGAAAGTTCTTTGTTGCTAGTGCAATTTATATTCCCTGTTGTTTTAACTGCAGACCTTTTTTATTTTTAGTTAAAGTTTTTTCTCTCACTTTTCATGAGATAGTTCCGGTACAGAGGATATAGACTCATTCGATTGATTAACTCTGAAAAATCACAATGAATAAGAGAGAAATAAAGGAACCGGATAATATTCAATGTCACCTCCACTTCACATTCCAACATCACACATAATCTAGTCATTTATTTGCTGCAATAAATGATATGGGAAAGCAGAATCATATCACTTCAAACATATTGTTGAGAATACCTATAGGAGATTCACATTATTCTGAGTTTTTCTAGAATATTCTATATTTTTCAATAGAATCTTTGGGGATATGTGATAATAAAGCCTGAAAATCTAGAAAAGTAAACCAGGTTGTTAACAAATGAAGCAAAAGTTGGGCCATTGTCCCCAAGACAGCCATATACTTGTAGTAAAATTTCAGAAATTGTGGGAAGGAACCATAGAAGTTTATTGTTCTCATCTTATTAATGGGACAGATTTTTATAAGAGCATGAATCATATTTTCACAACTTTCTGCCCCTGAATCTATTATTTTCTGAACAGTACTACAGAAGCCCCATCTAAAGAAAATGTTTCCATCGTTGGATTTCCCCACAGTGTCAATGAGAGTGATTTTGCTCAATGTTCATTTTGAGTTATCCCGAACCTTCCACAGCAAAATAAATAAACTTTATTACATAAATTAAGCATGCTGTGCAAAAACATGCAAATTTAAGTAGATGCAAATTTAAGATACATAAGTTATATACATAGGAATGGCTGGAGGATATGATCACTCTATTTCCAGGAGGCCATTAAGACGTATTCTCTTTGTGTGTCAGAACAAGGAGATAAAACAGGAGTCATAGAATATAACTGAAGTTGATAAAAATCCATGCCATATAATAGGTGCTAAAGGTAGTTTTCAACAGCTAAATGAAGTGACTGTAGTAATTGTCTTGATAGTTTTGTAGAAGCTACAGATTCTTTTGTAGTTTGTACTACTTTTAAAGCAGGAAAACAAAGTACAACATGAAGTGTCTTCCATTATTCTAAGCCAGGTGCAAGCATTTAATAGAATATACATACATTTCTTTAGCTGATAAAAAATGGTTCTATTTACCTAGACAGAAATGTGAAATGATGGATCTTTGCTTTGCTATCCAGCAATACAAATCTGGAATGTTTGTAAGCCTTAGAGATACCAGCAACCTGTAGATAAGGCAAGAGTCATCAGGTATCAGTCCTTGGATTTCCCTGACATTTCAGTAGCCTGATGTCATATCTTGGATCATTATCTCTCCTATGCATTTTTCAGCCATCAGACATATCTATACCATATCTAGACTGAAATGTATAGAAAGATCCCAGAAAAGGACAGCATTCTAGCTTGCAACTGTCTTACAATAGCGTAGCCAGGGAAGCAAGGTAATGCTAGGTGTGCATTATCTAGAAAGCAAAGGCCTGTGTTTTCTTTCCAACACTATCAGCTACAGTGATGACGTTTTATAGAAACGTGTAACAAACATGTACCAAATTAGTCAACAAAGTCATCTGAAATTTCAGCTGCAAGGATTAATAGCCAGTCACACATACAATCACTTTCGGCAACCATTGGGCCTCTCTATGGGAGGTTTTTTTTTGATTTTTTAAAATTTAGTTTGTTTGTTTGTTTGGTGGGAGTCTATAAAGTCCCAGAGCAAGAGACATTCTACTGCTTTTAAAGAGGAAATTAATATATGTCATCACAAATTTCTTTTAGTAATTTTTGGAGGACTTTAAAATGTGGCCCCGCAGAAAACGTCCTAACAGAAATTGATGCTGGCTAACCACATAGGTGTTCTTTAATTAGTATATTAAATTAGAATATTACTTCCACTATTTTTCCTTTGGCCATTTTTCATTTATGAAAAGGAAAATTACCTCTCATAGAATACTTAAAATTTAACAAGGTTTATTATTAAAAGTAATCTTGCCCCTTACAGGAAAAATTAGTAGAAAATCCATTAGTTTCCATATACGCCTTATTCTCTGTGATAACACAGCCACACCCATTATCAACATAAAGCATTGAAGTGGCACAATTATTATGTCTGATGAAATGACACTCTTTTATTATTATTTCCAAACCCTTAGTTAATCTTTAGATGCATGCTTAATTCATATACTTTATTGTAATATAATTATAATTGATGTACAGCCTTGGACTCCTCCACATATACACTGGCAAGCTCTCTCTCACATAAATAAAATAAAATAAGAAAATCTAAAATAATGTCTTTTCATGGTTTGATAGTGTAGAAGGAACGGCGGGGCTGTCTTCCACCACCCGGCTAGCTTTTTACCCGAAATAATTACACGGAAACTGTATTCATTTAAATACTGCCTGGCCCCTGTCCCGTTATCTGTAGCTTCTTATTGGTTGATTCTCATATCTTGCTTTAACCCATATTTATTAATTTATATAGCACCACGAGGTGGTCGCTTACCAGGAGAGATCTTAACCTGCATCCATCTCGGAGAGGAGAGTCATGGCGACTGCTTATGGCGACTGCCTGAAGCGTCTGCCTTGCTGCCTTCTACGCAGCATTCTGTTCTGTTTACTCTGCCTACCTAATTGTCTGTCCTATTAAAGGGCCGAGGCAGTTTCTTTATTAGCCAATGAAAGTAACACATAGACATTTCTCCATCATGATAGTTCATTTCTTATTAGTGCCAAATAATACTTATTTGTATGGATATATCAAAGTACTATGCTATGGTCTGAATGTTTGTGCATATCTCCACCTAGAATAATTTATATGTTGAAATTCTATCTAAATGGTGAGAGTATTAGTTTTGGGGAGTGATTTTTCTACAGCGGCAGAACCCTTGTAACTGAATTTTTTCCTTTCTTTTTTTGTAAAGAGTCTTAGACATTGATAGGAGTTTTATGTGTCTTGTAAGTAATCTTATGACTAAAAAGCAAGACAGGGAAAGATTAATGAACCAGGATCCCAAGTCCCTTTTCTGGGCACGCTCCCAGTGACCTAAAGACTTATACTTGTGCTATCTCTTTAACTAGTTCACCACTTCCCAATAACATCGTAGAGTAGGGGCATAGCTGTTAACATGTGGTTCTTTGAAGAACATTTAACCACACTGTAGCACTTTGGAACCGTAGCTCTAGCCATTCAATCCACTTTAAAAGTTTTTGTTTCTATAGTGCTCACAATTCTTGCCAAAACTGATGAGACATTGGTTCCAGTTTTAGGATAGATTTTGTAGATTTCTCTAATTATACAGTTTCATATATATGATGTCATTCTCTTTTTTTCCCCTCCTGACTTTTAGTATTGCTACATTATATATTCCAGCCATTTTGTTTTCAGAAAAACAGTGAGTCTAGTGTACTTTTCAAATACTTTTATATTGAAAAAAATCTCTCATTTATGATTTGATAGGTCAAGATTTTCTGTAGTTAGAAACTTTTGATCTTATACTTCTGAAACAATTTCAGCATTACTCACCATCGTTAAGTTCAGAAAAAATAAATTCTCTTTATTTTGGAGTTATTTAAAAATTATCTGTCTATGATCTTTTGGATTTAGAACTCCCTCTATCATGTGTCTGAATCTAATTCTCATTTTATTATTTCTTCTTATTTAGAATTTGTACTACTGAAATTTCATTTTAACTGGAAAAAAATAAACAAAAGCAACAGTAAATATCTTTGTTTTGATAATACCATGGTGTAAAAAAGAAGAACTAAGTAGGAAAGTTTGTAGATAAGATTCAAAGAAGTTATTTAAAATTTGTTTTATTTCTAATCAGATCATTGATAGCTTCTTATAAGTAAGAATTTCATTTCTCTCAGAGTGAAGTTTATAGAAGCAAAAGACTTCTTTTTGAAACTTATTTAATTTCCTAGATATGTAATTGAGGGAATTATCCGATAGTAACAGCAGTGCCTTGATTTCATATAGGAGTAGGTAAGTCTGCAAATGAGTCTACTTTTATAAAAGAATTAGCGGACATTCAAAGGGTTCTGTAATGACACTTTTAATTCAGTCTCTCTATCTGTACTAAAGCAATTTAGAGATAATTGAAGAAATTTTATTCAAATAAATGGATGTACAACTGGTTATAATTTATGTGATAAATCCCACCATCAGACGGCTACCCATTTCTACTTGTTTCCTAATATGCATGTGCCACATTATTAATATTTCAGTTTGTCATATGGATGAAGTAAGTTCTCATCTCCCCATTTTACAGACAGTGGGACCGAAATCTAATGGAAAGTATGTTGATCATATACTATTTTTATTTTTATTTATTCATGCATTCAATCAGTCGGTTAGCCATCTTTTCTTGAACTTGACTGAAACTAAGATAGCATAGATGAGTTTGTCATCTAATCTGTAAGGTAGGCATATAAACAAAAATATCATAGTAAAAGATATGCAAAATATTTCCAAACTAGTTGAAAATATCCCTAGTATCAAAATATTTTTTCTTAATTGATGCCTGTCTCTGTTCAAGAGTCTCCATGCTTTCTGCTTTCCAGTGTTTTTCTGTCCTCTCAACCACCATCCATAGTGATATTTCTAAGCTTCTATCTAATAACGTTTTTTTACTAATAGAAACACTCATTACTTTCATGACATTATGAAAGGGACATATCAGATCATACACATGATCTAATTTCACTCTGTTCAATAATAGTGCTTTACTATCTCTTGCTGTTCACCTCATTCAATCATACCAAGATCTATTAAGGTCACTCTAGTCCCTCAAATATTTGTGTGTGATTCTGAACACATTTGCTTTTTGCCTAAGGTGGACCTCTTATATCTCCTCCAAGGGGAGCTTTATGCACTTCCTGAGAATCACTGCTCCTACTTTTTCCCTTGAATCTTATTCTTCCTGTATTACAATCTTCACCCTACTTTATGGACTTTATTTTTTATATACCTATTTCCCATCAAGTCATGAGTCCACTGAGTTGCTGGATAATTGTTTTTATCTGTTTATACAGAAAAACAAAATGTACTAAGCTGTGGAAGATTATTTTTTTTTTAAATTTGAAGCAACTAGGTTCCCAATTAGAGGACTATGCGACTGGTGATATAAACAGTACCGGCTAATCTTTTATAAAAGCAACACCTTAAGACCTTATTGCATTGATCCCCAATAAGGAGATGCAGTAAGTTCACATGAACAAGTTCTTCACTTCATAGACTAATTGTGGAAAAGTTCTAAAAACTGGCCAGTGAAAGAGAAGGCACACTTTCATTGGCTAAAAGTCTTGAGTGAGTCACTCCAACTCTTTGAACATTAATATTAAATAATGATTAAATAAAGTTTTCATCTTATTCACAGGTTTATATAATGCTACAAGCTGCAATGTTATACAATAATTGCTCAGTCATCTTTTCATGAACAACTTTTCAGGATCAAGGGCCTTGGTAAATATTAAACCAAGATTCAGGGAATTTTGGCATTATTGTTCTGTGAATAAAGTGGCTGTTTCTTGCTATAAATTTTTGCTGTAGCTGACTCCTCTAGCTACATGAGAAAACAGTTTCCCACTGCCAGGCCCTAGTTCCTCTTTCCTAGGTAAATGCAGAGATTAGCCTTCCTGCAATTATCTTCATCAGCGAGCATTTGGTCAGTGTTTAAGATCAAGGCAAGAGCATCCCATTTAAGATATTCACAGCCATCCAAGGACATAGAATTACTGCCCGCCCAAAGCTGCTGATTCATAGCTGCTCAGATAGAAAGACAAATAAGCATGCCCTGGTTTTACTCACTTAAAAGATTTCTAACTCCTTATGCTTACCTTCACCTCAGTTTACCGATGATTTTAGTTCAGGAAACTTACTGCTTGGGTTTTATTCTCAAGAACAGCGGAAAAGATACCCACAATGACCACGATCAGAATGGCTGATAACAGCACAGCCCTGAGTTGCAAATTTAGAGGCCTGGGTCCCCTCTTTGTTTCTATTGCTTAGAGCAATAAGTGTAAACTCCAGACCTAGGCCCATAGAAATTGCAGTGAATATGCTAAGCAAACCAAAAGCCATTAGCTTCTTCCTGACTGTTTATGTAGGTTGCCTGGTTACTGGTATCCTCTATGGGAGAAAAGAAGTGGTATGCTGATTTAAAAAACAATTTGTGCCCTATTCATAATTTTACTGAAAATAAACTTTTTAGCTCTTTGTTATCCACCTAAAATGTAGAGCAGTGTACTAACCTTCCCTTTTAGAATTCACGATGATTTAATTACTTTCTTCACTAACTTTCTAGCCACTCCCACCTTTGAGCTGACAGTCAGGGATCTCTGTGTGTGTGTGTGTGTGTGTGTGTGTGTGTGTGTGTGTGTGTGTGAAAACTCTAATTTGATTTTTGTGGGGCAAAAGAATTCCAGTCCTGGAACCTGCTAGGGCTGGGAAATTGCTGGTTGTAAGGATCTACATAACTGGGAACATTTGTAATGAGAGGAGAACAGGAAGAATAAGGAATACGAATGAGAAGAAGAATGGAGACATGGATAGAAAGTACCTGTTGTGAGTAGATTTCTTAACCCTCACATTCTAGCCCCTTTTGCTTATTGTGGTGTCTTTAATTGAACCCTGAGAGGTAATTCTTAAGAGCTGGACTCTTAAGGACCCTGTTAATATAGAAATGTGCAAACATTAACTATTGTTGTCTCTACTATAAAGCATTTCTTTGTATTTCCCCATGGAGTAGAAAGAATCATGTCAGAATCCTGTTTTAACATATATATATATATATATATATATATATATATATATATATATATATATATATATATCTGTGAATGCATTTTGGTCTTGATCCTAATTAATTCCTGTACAGAATGAATACCCTAACCATCATCTTACCTTTCTATATAATCAAACAATTTAGTTCTACCCTGTCAGAGAAATAAAAACTTCTGTGGTCTTAACTGCTCTTCTAGGAGCAAAGTGAATCCTTCTTATGCAACTTTTCAAGAAATAGTATGTGTAGCGTTTATTATAAGACATATTGGTAACAGTCTGATGTCTGTGATATGTCAAATGATTCTACAGTAACTGTACCTCAAAGTTCACCATTTAAAACACACACAAAGAACAGGTGGTGAATCTTAATTCAATGAAAGATGAGTAGTGTAACAAGTTTTTTTTAAAAAAAAAAAAAACCTAAGAAAAAAATCTATCATCTGTCTGACCATATGGTGTTGTGGTATTTGAAAACTGGGCAAATCAAGCACCATAAAGCTGTAAAGAGATATGTGATTACAAACTTGAGTGTAAGACATGGATTAACACGCAACTGGATAGCAGCAGTGTTGGGGAGAAGACTGGTTTGTAATGCAATGCTAATTCCTGCTTAGTTATCCCTACAACACAGGTTAGATACAGACACAGAACTATTTGAGGCTTTGTTTTCTTATCTCTTAAGCAAAGTTAATAATATGTTCCCCCATGAATTTGTTATAATGAAATAGTAAGCAGCTGAATGTAGAAGTATGTATACTGGAACTTGATCAGAGAAGATACTACAAAACCATTCTATCATAGTTCTTCTATTTCTTTTTTCCATTTTAGCTACCTTTTCTACTTTTTCTATTTCTCCTTTATCTTCATTTTTATTCAAGGATTTGGAAAATTTCTGGAGAGTTTATAAAATAACCACTGGTGAGTTTAGTGTTATAGTAAAAGATGTAAAAATTAACTTTTTAATAGACATTTAGGTATATTAAGATAGCTTTTTATAAACACATAAAAGTAAAAAAACTGATTTATTAAAAAGAGAAACAATTTAAAAGTAAGTGCTAATCTCAGAGAATTGTTAGATTCTAAGGTAAGAATAGAAGTTTTTCTAGGTATTGTTCATGATGTCATCATTTAACAATAGAGACATGTTTATAAAAGTGTATGAAGAAGTTTGGAGGAAAGATCATTGGTCAAACCTGGTGCAACAAGAGCAGTAATCATATCAACAAATTATACTTCCTGAAATAAATTATAAATCCAAGAATTCACACAGGTAAATATTAGTAAATAATATATAAATTAATAAGGGATAAGAAAAAGCACTTAACCAGTAGAACAGAAGAAACAGTAGAATTAGAAAATTGCCATTTGGTAGTGTAATGCCAATGGTAGTGCTAATGTAGTAAATAAATTTATACAGCAATTAAAACTCCAAAACTAGTGGGTAAATGTTTAATAGGCTATTCACATTTCCCATAAAAAACTTAATTTCAAAGATAACAATATTATTGTTTTAGTACAGAAAAACCCTGCTATAAACTATTTTACTAAGTGTTACAAGTTAATATAATCAGAAATGAAATAACCATGCATTATGGACTCATGCTAGGAGGCATTAAAAAAGACATAGCTCCTGTGGTAATCCTATCATAAATGTCATGAGAAATCATCAGACCGCCCCAATGAAGAGTCACCAAAATATCTGTAGTGTCCGCTGAAAACTGCCAGCATCATGAAAGGTAGAGAACACTTGAAGAATTATTTCTTATAAGAGAACAAGTATACAGAACAAATAAGAGAGGTCACATGGTTCTAGATTAATTTGCTCTATTCATAACAGCCAGAAATTGTGAACAGATGCCCATCAGCCAATGAATGGGTAGTGAAAATGTGGCATGTTTATGAATTGGAATATTGTTGAGTTATTAAGAAAAACAAATTATTAAATTCACAGGTAAGTGAATAGAACAGGAAAATAACTCAGACCCTAAAAGATAACTATTGTATGTTTTCTCTTATGTTAACAGTTAAGCTTTTGTCATGTGTACTACAATCAAACTCACCACAGAGGTTTTATACCTTAATAAGGGAGCAGGAGGAACAAGAGGATCCCCCGAGGAAAGGGGAACTAGAATACAGTGTTAGTGGAGATAAAAAGAAACTAGAATAGGAGAATTAAATAGGGAGAAAGTAGGAGCAACTTGTGAATGAGGGAATATAGGGAGATACAGTAATACTAAAGGCCTTTGAAAAAATTATTGAAACAGACAATGGTTGAAGCTATCTGAAAACTACAGGCAGCAAAGGAATCTAAATGAAATCACCAAAGAAATGATGAGAAAATGTTCTAGATAGGCATGCCATCAAGGAAATACTTCAGTGGGAAGAATGTGCTACATCTTGTTTATTCATTGACCAAAGAGACCTCATGGAAACCTTCAAATATCACAGGCTATTGCCAGAGTTACTAGTTGCTCTCCACAACCTGATGGTAAAGTCTTATTGCTGAAGACAACTCTTATGCATGTGACCAAACACAGAGAAGTTGAGCTAGTGCCTAACTAGACGTTTCATCCCTACTAGCTAGCATTCGTAGTATTTACTCTTCATGCTGTGATAAGAGAAAGATAGTCATCAATATCTCCTCACTACAAACCCTGTGATCCACAACAGTGATCTGCCTGCAACATAAACTGGTGTAATAATGGCACAAATGTTATGGGAGCGACCAACCATTTTCTGATTGTATTTAAGGCACTCTGTGAGATGGTAACCATACCTTTTACTTTTAAAGTGGCAAAGGACCTGAAACAAGATAGTTCATGGACCTAGAAGAAAAAAAGTATTTTTTTTGTTAAAGAAACATAGTAAGAAATGATTACTAATGGTATACTGTTATACTCATAGTTCATTGCTTTGCTTAGTCTTCATCAGAGAAGATTCTTCTTGAGATAGATAAAAGTTAACACAGAAACCATCAACTGGACAACATGCAGAGAGTGAGAGAGTTTGGACAGAAATTGATTTCAGCCTCCATTCCTATGATTAGCTTACTTATCATACTCAAGCTTTTCCTCCTGTGTAAAGAGAGAAATTATAATTATTAATATCCTGATGTCATTAAAAATGAAAAAAAATAATCTTATTAGGTACTTAGAAGTTTGTCTGAATTCCATTGATCATTTAAAAATTGCAGCTATTGTTGGTATTGCCATATTATAGACATAAAGCAAGTTTGGCATTTCCTTTTACTTTGGAGACATTTCTTTAAAAATATACATCCCCAAATACTCATAAGTACTAAGTTAGTCTTCCTGCAAGTTGATACATTTTTTTGTAATTATGCATATATGTCTATATTCTTTGGGGGGAGAAAATCTTTTTTCCTGATCTCTTTGAGCTCCGTGCCTTGACACAGTTAGAGTTAATATAGGTTCTCTGCAACTGTGCTTCTCTAAATGCTGGTATGGGAAAGCACAGGTCTAACAAAGAGGAGAGTCTTATCAATTAGAGGAGACAAGAAAGTGCTATGTTACACCTGTAAGGTCTATAACTGTGACTGAATTTGAAACCTTAGATTGGTTAGGTTAACCAACCATAGTGCATAGGCTTTGAGGAAAGGAGAGACACAGATCAACGAGGCAAAGGAAGCAAATACATATGTATGGTTTCAGCTGGGCAATGATGGCACACATCATTAATTCCAGCACTTGGGAGGCAGAGGTGGGTGGATCTCAATGAGTTTGACGCCAGCCTGGTCTACAAAATGAGTTCCAGGATGGCCAAAGCTGTTACACAAAAGAAACTTTGTCTTGAAAATACACCCCCCCAAAGAGTATGATTTAAAGTCTTTTAATTTGGAAGTGTAGGCTTGGAAAAAACTATTCAGTATGATTAGTCAAGCTATCATGATCAGTTATAATTTAAGGCAAATGAGAACAAAAGATGCTTATCTACTGCCCACGAGAAATGCTAATTCCCTAGTTTTTTTAACCAACATGAAAATAACTCTGCCGTGTTACAGGGTAGTTTTGCAAAGCAGACAGATGGGCCCATTATAAAATCATTTATTTAGGACGCTGCCTTGCTTAAGCCAAGGTACCCATTTGGACACTAATATAGCCGGAGGATTTTCATTTTCTTTTCTTTTCATCTTTAATTGCCATGCTTTTCGTTTTTCTTTCATCCATTAATATATCACCCAAGAGCTAGTTCCAGGACAGGCTCTAAAAAAAAAAAAAAAAAAAGCTGCAGAGAAACCCTGTCTCGAAAAAACCAAAAAAAAAAAAAAAAAAATATCACCCAGTGATGACATTTGAAGGCTTTTTTTTTTGTTCCTAATAGATTTGTGTAGGGGAATGATGTTTTTTCCAGCTTAGTTTCTTTGAAAGTTTCTCAATATTTGCTCAAGAGTTAAACTTCACTCTTAATGCCTCTTTTCATTAAAAAACCCATCCACTGAAAACATCACCCAGAATAATTATCTTGTGGTCTTTGGAAGAAATTTGTCATTCAATTTGAAGGAAGACTAAAAATGGTCAAATGTCTGTGTGTCTAAATATGGAAAATGCCTCCACAAATAAATACTAGCTTCATTTTTACTTGACATATTTACATAGCTGCCTAAAATTGTTTTGCTTCTCTTTTCAAAATGTACAGAGTCTTTGGAGAGATATTTGTAAGGACATTTACAAATTACCAAATGCCAGAGATATTTGAGTACCTTTGTTGCATGCTGCTTCTTGAGACATGTGAAAGAATGTGGCTAAAACAAGAGGTATTTTAGGGTTTATTTTTTAAAAAGATTGAATTCAGAAGATTCAAGTATGATTGAATATATTAAAGATGTTCAAGCCATTTAAATGAACAGAAATTAGTAGAAATAAGTGACAGAAACAATGCATGAGAGGTTGGAGCAATGGCTCAGTAGTTAAGAGCATTAGCTGCTTTTGAAATGACCTGGGTCCAGTCTCTAGTATTCATGTGGCAACTCACAAAAACTTGTGGCCACAGTTCTAGGCAATCTTATGTCCTCTTCTAAAATTTGTGAGAACCAGGTATGCACCAAGGTGAACAGGCATACATGCAAGCAAAATGCTCATACAGAAAAAAATAACATATGAATCTATATAACAGAAGAAAATATGCATCTTTGGTTTTATTGGACATTTGGCACACATAAATAATAATTAATTTAGGATATACATAATCAAAATTTCTTCTCTAGAGACTAAAATATATGTTAACTTATTCTATTTACTTGAAGAGAGTCTGAAATGTACTGTTGAAGAATTTTGCAAAATATCAGTAATATTCTGCAAAAGTTTGTCTTGTCACAGAATGTTCAACTTCAATATATGATTGATTTATTGACTATTTTTGTTTGTTAATTGATTAGTTTTTGACATGGTTTCATATAGCCTGGAATGACCTCAGAGTCTCTATGTATCTAAGGCTGGCCTTGAATTCCTTTTCCTCTTGTTCCTATTTTAAAATGTTAGAATTATAGGCCTCTGCCAGCAGGCCTAAATGTTTACTATGTTTTGAATGAAATAAGAATAAATAACCACCCAGAAATCTTTTCATAAAAATCAGTGTATGGATTGGTCAGGAAGATAACAAAATCATAATTTAATTTACAATATAGTTTTGTTTCCTAGGCTGCATTATGAGCTTGAAAGATAGTATGATACCTCAAATATCTTGTATCTAGACCTAATTTGAAAGTATTCATGATTCATCAAAGAGTGGCATTTAGGGCTGTGGAGGAACTTAAGCTGACTCTCTATTCCCTAGTATACCTTGTTAGCAGGAATTAGGTTGAATGTAAGCATGGAAATCGAATAAAATTTATTTTGTAAAGTAATTCATATTTATATGTCCTTTTAAAAGGCTGACCAGAAGTTCAACTTCCTTTCTATCCTATTTGACGTTGACTTGAAGTTATGACAGCGTAAAGACTACCCTATGATGTTGAAGAAAGAAAACTACTGTAATTTGGAAAAGTAAATGGAAGCTGAAGAGCTAATAGATGAGTATTTCAGATAATATATTTCAGCCTTAACATATCTTTGTGAGTAGATTTATATAAAATTGAACAAATCAATATGTTCAAAGGTTTAGTGAAGTACGGCAGCTCCTTAAAATGGCACTTCCTTTGTTTTACAGAGAAGACATTTCATTTGATAAATGTCTACCAAAATTACCACTCTGGCATTTTTCTTAAATGTAAATTTTGTAGCTCAAAATTTAGTTTGTATATCATATGGAAAAGAACATGCAGGATTAAAACACAGATAGGCAAGGTTACATTAAGGCATACAGGTAGGTAAAGCTACATTAAGTTATAGGGTATATAGGTTTTTGTTCATAACAAATTATTTTTAATATAAGGAAAAACTTTTGGATATAAAACAAGATTATTTTTAATATAACTTTCCATTAGAACATGAGGTTGTTGGCTAATTTACTTGTTCTTAAATCACTACTGAGATTGCCTTTGAGCCTTGAAGCACTATATGTGGGCCAAAGAGACAAAGGGAGCCTTGAAAAGCCAGTTCTATTCAAGCATTTCCAAACACCGAACCACAAAGAATGCGTAGGTAAGTGAGCATACATATTACATTTTTGCTCTTCTGGCAGACACATGTATGAAACAGCTGAGGCTCTTGCCATAAATCTTTGCATCACCTCTCTTCCTGCTCTGATTCCTTGCTCACAAAGCACCCTGATTATAGTGATTTTTGTTCCTTTATTGCAAAACAAAACAGATAAATGCATTTGCCTATGACCTCACTCAAGTGTCTACTAGTAGAGGAGGTCCTCTACAGTGATATTTCACATTGCAATCTAATATATTAATTCTTCAGACTATATATTATAGCCTTACTGCTGTAACATTGTAGGCAGAGGCAGAGGCTGTAGGCAGAGGGAGAGGATGTAGGCAGAGGCTGTAGGCAGAGGCTGTAGGCAGAGGCAGAGGCTGTAGGCAGAATCAGAGGCTGTAGGCAGAGGCAGAGGCAGAAGCAGAGGCTCTAGGAAGAGGCAGAGGCTGTAGGAAGAGGCTGTAGGCAGAAGCAGAGGCTGTAGGGTGAGGCAGTGGCTGTAAGCAGAGGCAGAGGCTGTAGGCAGAGGCAGAGGCTGTAGGCAGAGGCAGAGGCTGTAGGAAGAGGCAGAGGCTGTAGGCAGAGGCAGAGGCAAAGGCTGTAGGCAGAGGCAGAGACAGAAGCTGTAGGAAGAGGTAGAGGCAGAGGCTGTAGGAAGAGGTAGAGGAAGAGGCTGTAGGAAGAGGGAAAGGAAGAGGTACAGGTGGAGCTATAGGAAAAGGCTGCCTCTCTCTCTTTGTGGTAGAGTGCAAGCACCAAAATGTGGCAAATACGGCATGGAAACACTCAAGGCTTTTCAGTGACCATCTCCTGTTGGACTTACATTTTACTAACGTGACTTAGTCCTGGAAGTTCAATAGCTAAGCAATATTGTTTGTAGCATGTAACTTTGCTAAAGAAGAGCTAGAGTTCTAGCCATTACTAGTAAACTTTTTTGCTCTAGAATCTCTATTAGTATCTTGTCATGACTAAACTTCAGGTTCCTCATAAACAGTGTTGATGAATGAGATAAAATCACTAGAGTCTGGCTAGAAGCATTGTGGCTACTTTTAACAGGTTTAGCACATTACCAGGAAAATTGACATTGTGACAGGTAGGTCATTGTTATCTACAAAATTAATGCTTGAGAACAGTACAACCGAGTTTAAGAATAATCACACAGACTCCATGAACCCATAGGTTACTCTTACAATGGAACCCTACATACAGTAAGGATTCTCCATGATCATCTGAATATCACCACACAATCTGTGGAGACTACAATTTAGAGCAGAGTTGTCTAGTGAGGACTGCAGTAAAAAAATCTCATATAGGATTAATTAAATTCACAATTTTATATTTGGTTGTACTCATAACTAATCTAGGCTATGCCTGTAGCCTCTCGTAGTCCATGGGCCACAAGTCAGAAATATCTGAATTAGTTCATAATTACTATACTTGCTACTTTTCCAGAGTTTTTAATGTCATATTCTCTTTTAATTTCACATATGCACCCACATGCATGTGCAAACTCTCTCTCTCTCTCTCTCTCTCTCTCTCTCTCTCTCTCTCTCTCTCTCTCTCCCCCCCTCACACACACGCACATACACACACACTGCACTTCTGGTATCCTACTAAAACAGAATTAACAATCAGACCTAATATTCTCCAGCTCTAACCATGTGTTCTATATTTGTTGATGATTATAATTATTGAATTAGACAACAAGATCATACTTTATGACAAATTATTCTAAAATCTGCCAGTTGGATAATCAACTCTTCTTTTTTGTGGTTCTGAGGATCAAAACTAGAGCCTCATGTATGATCCACAAACATGCTTCTCATTGAGCTATACTCCAATCCTAATGGCTCTTGTTAGACTTTTTAGGGCAACTGTGGGATCTAGGCTTTATTCATCTTATGTCTTTATAAAAGAGAAAAAATAGCATGGACTTTTATGGCAGATCATGTATACTGAGGCCTCAGATATGGATATGCTACAAGCACTAACTTTGTAACAATAAATCACATAACATTAACTTAGTTGTGAAACGAAGATAAAAAAAGTGGGACAGATGAACATTTTAGTAGACTGTGGCATGATTAGCACAATAATGCTGAGAAAATAATGGACCATTAGGGAATTTCTGTTGAAGCTGAGCTAACACAATGCAAATATTAAACTGCTTTCTCATCTAGATATCATCGGAACTTGTCTCAGAGGCCAAACTGTTTTGACTTATATCCCTCAGTGGTAAGAAATAAATAGATCATTTTCTTCTTTATCTCTGGATTATGAATGCTTTTCAAGTAGTCTCATATTTTCTTGCTTTTGTTCATCATTCATTAACTTGCTGTTTCACTTTACTCAGAGGAAACTCTGAGGCAACATTTATTTCATATCAATTTAGTTTTCTGAAATAAAGGCTTTGTAACAGGGGAAAAAGAAGATTACAGCCATACACATTAATATTGATAATGTCAGTATATCCCAAACCATATATTTGAGCAAAAGAGCCAAGTTTCAAGATTATACTATATGTTTCTGTGTCCAATACCTAGAACAAAAAAATAATATATTATTTAAGGAAAAGTAAGTGTCTTATTGAGTTTTGTGTTATTTTAATGAATTCCACAAAGCAGCCAATTTCATAAAAACAAAAGGATGACTTGGGTGCTCAAAAGCAAGGTACCTGTATGTGAGCAGATCATACAAAAGCCTCACAGTCAGTAGACAATGACATAAATGGTATACAACAATAATGTTATGTTTCAGGCTGTGGAGTCATGATTTGAGCCAGGAAAGAGAGAACAGGAGGTAGAATTGTACTTTTGTCATCAATAACAACCTTCTCAAAAGAGCAACCATGTGTTTCTTTATACCAGTAGTTCTTAACCCTCCTAAAGCTGTGGCTTTTTAATACAGTTCCTTATGTTGTGGTGACCTCTAACCATACAATTATTTTCATTGTTACTCTATAACCACAATTCTACTACTGTTATGAATCTTAATGCAAATACCTGTGTTTTCAGATGGTCTTAGGTGACCACTGTGAAAGGATCATTTGACCCCCAAAGGGATCATGAACCACAAAGTGAGAACTTCTGTCTTAGAACTAATTTCAAAAGGCGTGTCTGCAATGACCCAATGACCTCCTACTATGTCCCATATTTCAAAGGTTCAACTACTTTATAATAACGCCACTATGAGGACCAATCCTTCAGTCACAGTGTTAGGAATATTTCCTAACCAAGCCTAACCAAGGAATATTTCCACCAGGCACAAAAAAATTCCAATCAAACCAGATTAGACAGAATCAAAAATGCCCACATTTAATGAATGGCATGCTCTTGGGTGGCTGGGAGCATGGAAGGGGGAAGACAGAGGAAGAGCACGTACAAAACCCCAAACCACGTGTTCCTTTTTCTGGCCTAAATACCCTGTGGGAGTGGTCCTGACTTTCCCGGGGAAGGGTCACTATTTGACAGGCTGGGAGTTGGAGTCCAAGAGCTTGGCAGGCTGGGAACTGGAGTCCAAGAGCTTGGCAATTCCCAGGCCAGGGGCTGGGGTGACACTTTCAACTCAATGTTATATACAATGCACTCAAATCTAGCAGTAGGTGAGTTGTGGAGAAAAAAGACAATGAGGAAATCATTCAACATGTTGTTTATCTCTGGAAAAGATGGAAATGGACAAACCATGAAAAGAAATTAACTAGAACATTTGAAATCTCTAGCTATATTCAATTTTCAAGTTGAAAAACTCATTTTGCTCAAGTATTCCTTTTGACTCAGTCTTCAAGCTAGACTGATATGATTTATAATCTCTTTTCTGTGAATATTTAGCAAAAACAAAGGTAAAAGCAGAGCTTTCAGGTAAAGGTAAAAGAAATGCCATAAATTTGTCCCTTGGAACTTGATTGTTTTACAAGATCATCTTTAGTTAAAAGGTTCCTCAATATACCATTTATCATAGCGTATATTATTTTGAAGAGTCCAGGAATAGAATACAGAAATAAAAAGTCCCTTCCAAAAATATAGAAATATAAAGTTGTAAGTCTAAACACATTTTAGGAGAAAAAAATAAATAAAGCTGGCAGCCACTATTAACATTTAACAAACATTTTCTGCCTTAAGATCAGATATTCTGGCAGCCACCGAGTACAGCAGTAAACTTTTAAAAATTGTCTCTTGCCCCCCAGCTTCCCAGCTAGGCAGTTCCTACAGACAAAGGTTAGTTTCTAACTATTGCCTCCATGGGACCTTCTGCTTGTATTCCCTTAATTTTTTACTGTCCCCCTAAATGAGTCTGTTTTCTGCCTTGCATTCTTTCAGGGACAGGGAAAAGTGGCTGTGTCAGCCATAGGCTTTTGCAAACATCCTAAGTCAACATTGTAACACACTATAACCAAAAGTTGTAAAACTTAAAATGTAATTTGACTTTAAGCCTGACCTCAAGGTTGTAAAAGCTCTTGGACCCTCTATAAGAGGAGGCCCCAAACCAGCTTCCATTTCCACAGCTGCAGAAGCCCAATCTCTGGCTGTGGTCACAGCTATAGCTGATAAGCTTTGTATGCCCAATGGTGATTATTTTTTTTCCTTTTTCTAGAATAAACTTTGCTTCTGGTTTAATAGACTTTGGTGGTCTGTCCCCCATCATTGTGAGATTCTCAGATCCAACAGATTTTATCTGAATTTTAGAAAGGCAATTAAATATCTCTCTGCTGTCTAATTTCAAATTTAATCCTAGCAAAGCAGACCCTAAGCACTCCAGCTTCATAGCTAATCTAAATTCCAGTGTTACACTTAATGTGAGTGCATCATAAAACACCCTGTGCCTCAGTGACTGCCAATAGTGATGGGCATTCTGCTAGGTCATGATTCCACCAGGTCGTACTCTAAAAGGTCCGTGGCTATATCATTTTTCCTCTCCTGTTCTGTGGCTGGGATGAGGAATGAGTAACAATTTGAAGCCTTCTCTGTGTGAGCTCTCCATGTGAGCTAATTTGGGTTTCCTCACAGCATGGTGGCTTTAGGGCTGTCAGATTCCTCACCAAGTGACTAACAGCTCCAATGTGAATTTTCCATTGAGCAAGGACGCAATAGAATTGCCTTTTATGCTTTCAGCTGGTTAGGAAATGTCCCTCAGGCCATATTCCACTGTTTACAACTTTGCCACAGGGCCTCCCAGATTCCAGGAGAGAACAATTAGACTCCATTTTTGTTGGGAGAGTAGCAAAGTGAAAGGAAAGGGTTTCTTTGGAAACCATAATGTGCCAAACATGGGTCACCGGAATGGAAACAGCTTAGTTTGTCATCCCAAATAGAGTAAAATGAGGGTGTTATTAATAACTATACAGTGAAAGGTGAGAGTTCAGAATGTACCTGCATGTATCATGTCATGGTCACCTTGGTAAAAGAGCAATTAAGCACAAGAATTGCACTGGGCATTCATTGCATATCTGAAAATATTATTAGAAATAAATAACCTTTAGAATCTGCCTCATCAAAATTCAGGACCTTTATCTCCAAAGGCAAAGTACACAGACCTCAGAAATTTTATTTTTAAAAAAGAGTAATCAGGATGCAAAAAAAGCTTTGTAATTGCTGTGTTTTTTCTCTTATTTTATCATGACTAGGTTACCCTTCCTTCCCACAGAGAGCAAAATATTTGAAATAAGAAGTTGAGAATATTATCAGTGGCATGGGCTCGCGCACGCGCGCACACACACACACACACACACACACACACACACATTTCAATGTGTCTGAACATCAGGTACTTTATGAAGATTTTTTTCTGGCTGTTCATAGTTCTCTTGCTGAGACGTTACCTCAGTGCTTCTCATGGTATGCTCTGTCGAACACTTACAGATTGGTAGTTTAATTGATAGTGTTTTCCATAGTGAAAGCAGTTTGAAACCTCCCGGAATTTCATTCATTCTCTTAGGATTCCCAGATCCTAAAATGTAGTATAGAGAAGTCACACAATAACATAGCTAAAGCCTGAGTCTCCCCACTCCTGTGTTCAAAGTGTATGATAATTTCTGTAACAGAGCCTTACTTTCAAGTTTTTAGCAGAAACCAAAGGCAATGGCTTATATTGTTGCAAGAATCTCTTGAACCTTCCATGAGAAACAACTTTATATAATCTTGGGTAACAAATTAAACTATCGCACACATATGTAGTATACCATATATAATATATATCACATATTACATGTGTTTTAAGTATGCTTATTAATTAATATTCCTCTATGGCTTTTTCCAAACATTGTTAATGTTCTATCTCCTTCCTCCTTAGCATCTGTATACTTATTCTCAAGTGTAAATATTCAGAGATATAAATCACAAATAAGAGAACAACCAACCATTGTCCTTCTGGCTCTGGGTTACCTCATTCATTATAACATTTTTTAGTTCCATTCACTTACCTGCCAATTTCATAATTTTATTTTCCTTACAGCTGTATGAAAGCCTCCTTGATGATCATCTCTCAAAATATTTGAAAGTGCTATGCAAGCTTCTAAGGGCATAAAAACAATCAGTAATCCTAGCCATCTGTAAAGACTATGAAGTACAACATTAACCGACCTGAAAAAATCTCCTCAGTGGCGTAATAGTGGAACTCTTATCTTGCAGGTAACCAATAGATGTCTAATTGGACAGCTCCATAGGAGGTAGTTAATTTCTGGTACTATCAACATAGCCAAGTGGCCATAGCCTCAATAGGTCATAGCTCTGAGAGAAGAACCTACTATTGCCATATTCTTAAACCACTGTATTTCCACTGTATTCTAAATAATTGTACTGACAGAAAAGGGTAGCTCTCATCCTTCATCAAAGACAGTTCTTTTGCAACAGATAGACTATTACAAAGACTCAAAATGCAGAGAATAAGGGTCTTTGGGTTACCCAAATTAACCAAATTGCTATATCTCAGGGATAAACCCTTAGGTATGTCATTTAACTTTAAATGACCATGTCTAAACACATGTATTAGGAATATTTCTTAAAAGGAGTCTCTCTGCTGACAAAAATAATTCCAATCAGACAAAATTAGACTGAAATGAAGATGCCCACGTTTAATGCAGTGCTCCCGGGTGGCCCAAGAAAGCATGGCAAGGGAGAGCAGGGGAGACCAAGCAAAACCAGGAGACTAAGTGTTCCTCTTCAGGGAGGCAGCCTAAATAGCCTGTGGGAATGGTAGCCACTTGCCAGGCTTTTTTGGCCCTCCCTGGGGGAGGGGCCACTGCATGGCAGGCTTTTCTGGAGGTGGAGTCTGGACCAAGGCAACTCCCTGGGGAGGGAGCTTCCAAAGATGGATGTGCAGAATTGTGGCAAGGCCGCCGACTTAATATTACATTCCAGACTCTTTGTATAAGGGATGGCAGGGAGCTGAGGTGATGCTTACAACCCAAACAACATGTACATAAGATCAACATTAAATGGGCTCAGTAGGTTTCATACACACATAAAAAATGCAATGTGTGTGTTGTGAGTGTGTATGTATGTGTGTGTGTAATTATAGAAAAAGAGGTCATGAATTTGATAGAAAGTTGGTTGGGACACAGAAGGAGCTTGAGTTTGGAGACAGAGGTGTGGTAATGTTGTAAATACAGTATCAATGTGTGAAAATCTCAAATAAAATGTTTGAAATTTAAAAAGAGATACTTTAAATTTTTTCCCTGGTCTAGTTATGCATTTTTAGCATTCATTTGCCTGGGAACAGTTTTTTTGTCCCTTGAAGAGTACCAATTAACACTTGTAGGATTACTCTTCTGTGAAATGCACTTTAGGGAACACTTCTGTAACCTAAGACAGAATGTAAGTGTTTTCAATATTTATCAAGAAACTTGGAATGTGCAAATGCAATTATATCAGCCATTTAAAACTCAAAATTGAGACAGGGGTATTTGAACTGTTTTACTAACAGTTTAATGGAAGGTTTCATAAAAGACTGTTGCTTCCTAGAGAAAGGATTTAGATTAGTTAATTTGCCCTGGGCTAATTTTTAATGAAGATGCTCATCAGATAAAATTTATTATTCTTAAAAAAGCACTTAGCAACAAGAAGTAATGAGGACACGGTTTAATTTTATATGTTGCTTGATTTGGTTCTAACATACGTTGGATGCTGTTTGAAATATTACGGATGTTCTTGTCGGAGTGGACAGAGACTATGAGAATTAGTCAGACTTGGTGCATTGCTTGCTTAGAGAGGAGTTTTTACTTTTTACAAGGCTTTTACTCCAGGAAATGGGGCAAGAATGACTCAAAGCTTCAATGCACAACTGAAAAAAATACACTGATCTTTGCCTAAGGCAAAGAAAATATTGAAGTCCAGTTTTGGTAGGATACTGGAGATAATAGAAGGTCAAGCATGTGAAGTCCGAGATTACTAGTAAACACAAAGAAACTTGAGGGGTATATAAGCCTTGGATTTAGAAGAGAAGTTGGGGTTGGATACTCTTCATTTGGGCAGGAAGTCTGGTTCTGACATTTTGGACTATATGGTCTATAGCAAGATGCTAAACTACCCAACTCCTTGGTTTCCTAATCTGAGTTATTGTGATAATTAAATGAATGAATTGGTTTAGCATGTTAGGCCCCTGACTGCCATACTGTAAGCAAACAATGAGTATGGATACTTCATTAATTTTAGAATGGTACAAAGAGCATTCTTTCTGTCTGAGAATATTTTAAATATAGTGTTTAATTTCTTTTAAAATTTTGTGTTCACTTTATTTTGTTTCTTTTGTCTGTATGTATATCTGTGCACCATGTGCATGCTTTTTGGCACAATTCAGAAAGTAGTATTGGATACTCTGGAACTGAAGTTAAAAATACCCTTCAGCCATCATGTGGGTGTTGGGAATTAAATCCAGGTCTTCTGTAAGTATACTTAATCTTCAAAACATCTCTTCAAATTTCATTTTTTTTAAAAAAAATTACATTTTATTTATTATTTATACAGTGTTCTGCATGCATGTATCCCTGCCCACCAGAAGAGGGCACCAGATCTCATTACAGATGGTTGAGTCCCATCATGCAGTTCCTGGGAATTGAACTCAGAACCTCTGGAAGAGCAGCCAGTGCTCTTAACCTCTGAGCCCTCTCTCCAGTGCTTTTAACCTCTGAGCCATCTCTTCAGCCCTAAATCTCAATTTCTTGATCTTACAAATGTTACTCAGTCTTCTCAGCTTGAGACTTCCACATGACCTTCGAATATTTTTTGCTTTATTTGGTTTATAAGTTGAATCAATTATTTCATCAATATGCCACATTAATTCATTCCTCTCCTTTCTTTGCTATTTCCATCATTTGACTAAAGAGGGCCTCCCCCAGGGGTATAATAATGCACACACTGACACAGGCAAATCCTTAAGAGCTCTTCTCTTGTGAACTGAAATAGGAATAACACCAGTGGGGCTATGCAATCCTGGAATAAAGGGTTATATAATAATCATTGTTTGTAAATCATTTCCAAAAAGAAAGAAAAACAAAAATGTCCAGCAACATGAGAGATGCATTCAGCCATGTGTGTCCTTTAAGTGTAGCATGATAATAATACTTAAGTAAGTTCTTAAAACTTTTCAAGTCTCAAGATTAGTTAGAAAGAGCATCAGAACACATGTAAGGGTTGTCATAGGAAATAAATCAAATTAAGCACAGTAACTTAGCACAATGTTTGCAAAACAGTGTATGATATATCCCGGTCAAGCTTATATGTAGTCTTTCATTCTTTTCCAAATAGTTATTTTTTTCCTTGAGATAGACTAGCATACTTCTCTGGGCCCTATGATCCTCATTTTTATTCCCAACTCTAAAACTGGCCTCAACCTACCAATTACTTGGAATTCACACCTATTTCCTTTCCTGTCCCCAGAATTAAATCTTAAAATTGAATCCTACCTCTTCCAAGAAACAGGCCCCTGACTCCCTTGACAACTAAGCGTGACCTCTTTTCGGAAATTCCAAATTTTTGTTCACGTAACCCATTTCATGCATATTTGCAAAATTATTATGAAAGTGGTAAGCAATACAGAAAAAACAAATGATAGTGTTAAGCATCAGTTCAGGCTTATAGAGACTCGATTAATTTGGACTTGACCTTGATTGTTTTGCTTTAGTCAAATTATTCTGTTTAGTCTTCTATAAAATGATGACAGGAATTTACTCCAATGTCTGAGATTGTCATAGGAGCCAGGTAGGACAACCTATTCACCTTGATTGTGGTTAGTGATGAATAAAATGAATTATTTCCTTTTATTTCATGTGTCTTATTCTTAACTGTATTGTAAGATTTGGAAGAGCAGAGATTATGTGTGGAAGTACAATGGCTTTCAAACTACTTTGCAATAGTTATTATGGTAATCCATAAAAAATCACTTGTATTATGCCTTAGTCCATTCATCATTATAAAATATAGAATAAATTTACATATATATAACTCTGAATATATGCATATAAATACACATTCACAGAATATGAGCACATCCATATTTTAGGAAGTTTCATAAAATACTCTCATTGTGTAAGATGCAATCCATTGTATTTATTGTCCTTCATTTTATTCTCTTTTAATATTCAATTTCTAGCCACAAAATTGGCTTTGAGTATGCATTTAAAACAGTGGAGCATATTGAAAAACTACATCATAGACATACATATTTGTTGAATGTGTTATCTGTGACATGGACATTTTCTTCACATCTCTTCTTCCAGTCTCCCTAAAAGTCTTCCTGCCAAGGAGAATCAGGCAAATGAGATATGCGCTTCTCACCTGGTAACTTGGACTCTGGGTCATGCTATATTTGAGATATGTCCTTTTATATAAACCACACAGCAAAAGTATGTTATGAGTTCTGACATTCCACTTACAGTTTCGACAGGTGTCCTTACACATTGCCCTTTTGCTGGCATATGCCACTGTGCTAATGTATGCAGTTACAGAAACCCTCTGGGTTCTAGGGTAGCACTGGACACTGTCCTTTGTACATGCATCTGTCTTTTATTTTCTCAGATCTGTTACAAACTTTCGAATTCTCATCCCGTTTCTATAAGAGGTTTTGCCTGGCACAGAACAACCTAACACTTCATTTTTACTGCTCTCAAATTGAGAATGAATATTCTTCAAACAATGGAAGAAACACCAGGGAAAAATGCTATCATGTATTGTCTTCACTTATCATTATACAATCACTTCCTGATTCTGGTGACTATACTCCTAGGAAACTCTGAGTTTGCTTCTAGAGTTTATCTAAAACCCTAAAACCAGCCAGTACCTCCCAATGGAAGCACTTCCTTGTTGTAGAGGGCTCCTTGTTTATCCCAGCTGGTCGGCTAGCTTACACCCGAAATAATCAAACAGAAACTGTATTAATTAAAACACTGCTTGGCCATTAGCTCTAACTTCTTATTGGCCAACTCTTACATATTAGTTTAACCCATCCCCATTAATCTGTGTATCCCTATGTGGCAGTGGCTTAATGGAGATTCTAACCGGCGTCCGTCTCCGGCGAAGGATCCATGGCTTCTCTCTTACGACTCTGCCTTTCTTCCTCCAAGCATTCAGTTCTATCTTCCCTGCTTATCTAATTTTTCTTTTTCTGAGACAGGGTTTCCTGTGTAGCTTTGGAGCCTGTCCTGGAACTCACTCTGTAGACCAGGCTGGCCTCAAACTCAAAGAGATTCACCTGCCTCTGTCTCCTGTGTGCTTGGATTTAAAGTATGTATCACTACCACCCAGCTTCTGCTGGCTAGTTTTATGTCAATTTGACAGAAGCTGAAGTCGTCAGAGATGGGGGAACTGTTGGGACTAATGAGTCCTGGCCTTCAGGTGGACGTTGGGATTAATGAGTCCTGGCCTTCAGCTGCTCTTCCCTCCTAAAACCTTCTAATTGGAGTTACTAAAAGCTGTGCCTAGTTTAGAGGATCAGAGGATGGGATTTTCACCTGTTGGCCATTGACTGCAGCGTATTTAAGCCTACATGGTGCTAATAAAGAAGGGCTTTGGTATCAGTGTTTAAAGGTCTGCGTGGCAGTCTCTCTCTCTCTCTCTCTCTCTCTCTCTCTCTCTCTCTCTCTCTCTCTCTCTCTCTCTCTCTCTCTCTCTCTCTCTCTCTCTCTCTCTCTCTCTCTGTGTGTGTGTGTGTGTATTCTCAACCTCCAGCCCCTTGCCCGAAGCTCGAGAACTGGGGTCTAGTGCATAGAGCAGTGAGCGGCAGGGAACCTCAATTAAGAAAATAGCTCCATAAGATGGGGCTGTAGACAAGCCTGTAGGGCATTTTAATGAGTGATTGATGGAGGAGGGCCCAGCCCATTGTGGGTAGAGCCACTCTGGGCTAGTGGTCTTGGGTGTTATAAGAAAGCAAGCCACGAGAAGCAAGCCAGTAAGCAGCATTCCTCTATGGCCTCTGCTCCAGGTACTGCCTCCAGGTTTCAGTCATCCTTCTTGGGTTCCTGCTCTGACTTCTTTTGATATTGAACAGTTATGTATAAGTGTAAGCTAAATAAACCTTTTCTTCCCAAAGATGTTTTGGCTTTGGTGTTTATCACAGCAATAGAAATCCTAACCAAGAAAGCGTATATTAGATATGGGTTCACTACCACAATAGTTTCACAAAATGTAGACTCTTAGAACAAGATGTTCATATGCATCCCAAGCTTGCATAAAAGAAGCACATTGCATCTTTCCCATGTTTCTTAGTATTCATCACAGATGAGGAAAATAAGATTCAAAATAAAAATCTTTTTGTTTTATGCAATCTCAAAAACCTAGAAAACTTTAGTCAAACCCAAGTAAACATGTTGGAAATGGAGTAACTGTGTTTTACATATGTAATTGTGCTTTGATCAACAATTGTTTTTATTTTCTATATCTTTTTTTAAATTAACAGGGTACCTACTCAGTAGTTACTCTGTTGGTATGTGCTACCTTTAAAGGGTAAATTATGAATCATTTGAAGCTCTTTGGAAAAGAATCCGATATTTGCATCATCTTATTAGCATTATTGGACATTCATTTGTGTATTAATTCTTTGCTTAGATGGGTGGAGAAACCAACGTTAGCACCCTCCTAAAAGTGTCTGTTTAGTAAAGATGGCAATATAAATGGTCAATTACAGGGAGGGATAATAACTGTTTTTATGAGAACAAGAGAGATCTGTTGTAACACCTAGTGTGGATGATAACAAAATCAGAGTAATTCATAAGAGGAAGGGCACTTGCGGTATTTCTATAGATGGCACATTTTCATTTCATCCACCAGTACAGCATTTAAAAAGGTGCTGTATTTTGTCCCAGTCACCTAAGTCCATTGAGCTCTACCCCTTATAATACACTTTAGAGTCTTTGTACCTCAGCTGTCTGATATGTAGATACAAAGAGAAACAGTATGGGTTCTAGAGGTTTGAAGTGGTATTTGTCTGTTGATGTATTTTCCGTACCTGGCTCACTTCTCCTCACTACTCTGACGAAGGTTGTCTAACTTCTCGTCTTGATTTTTGTTGGAGGGTTTTGTTTTGTCTGGCTACCAGGATTTATATTGCCTCCAGAAGTAATTAGAAAATTAACAACTCACAAGAGCAGCAGTCGATAACTGATGCTATTGTGGTACAACTATCCCAGCTCCCTTGACCTTTTTGTAAAAAATAATTAAATTTATTTTTGTAAATATTTCATGCAGTATATTTTGTCTTATTTCCCCTTCCCAAATCCTCCCAGCTCACCCGCTCCCTGCCCATCAACAAATTTTGTATTCTTTCTTTCTAAAAAGGAAACAAAAATTCAAACACAGACACAAACAAACAAACAAACAAACAAACAAAAACAGCACACAAAAAAGAAAAATTACCCACCCGAACAAACCATGGAGTCTACATTTTATTGACCAACAATTTCTGAACATTCCCTGGAGTGTGGTTGTCACACCACTGTGAAGAAAACCCTGATTGTCCCTCTCCCAAAATTACCAATTGCAAATATGTTCTTAGGGATGAGACTTGGTTTAGACTTCTTCATTTCCATGCTGGAGTTTATCTGGTTTGAACTTGTGCAAGTCTTGTGTATGCTGTCACACTCTCTGAGAGTTCATATATGAACCAGACCTGTTGTGTCTGCAAAATGTGGTTTCTGTGGAATTACTCACCATCTTAGACTTTTACAACCTTCCCCCTTCCTCTTCCACATAGATCACTGAGCCCCGAGGAGATATGCTAAGTCTGAATGGTATATTTTCTATAGTTTTCACAGTCTCCTTGAAGGATTTTGCTCCAGTCGCCCATATTGGTAGCTGGTTTTAGAATGGACTTTGAACCCTTTGCCATCCCTTCCTTGGACCAGGTCCTTTACCCACTAGCAGCACTGCTATACTTTCCCAAGAAGTCAACAGCTCTGGAATCCTTAACTCAGGTGTTGTATTTGGGATAACAGAAAAACTGACTACAGTGCTTGGTACAGGTAAACATTCAAAGTTTAAGGTTAATACAGTGTGCTAGTATTGTTTTCTTCTGATCAAGCATTTCCTGCAGCCCTTTATCTGCCTCTAGGCTAAAACTGGTAAAAAAAAAATCAGGCTGATAACAGTAGATACACCCCTTCAGATTTCTTTCCTTTACCAAATTGCTGGGGGTCCATTGTACAGAAGATGCTTTGTGAATAATTCAGACTTGTAGTTCTGTGCTTTGCCTTTTCCCATTTTTCATTTTGAAGAGTCTTCAGTGGATTACATACTCAGACATAGAATCTTATTACCAATTTTTAGTTTCTTAGCTATAATAGTCAAGAAAACAGATGCCAAATGGATTTGGTGATTCATTTTCATTGCAGTATCTATGGCAGCATATAATAAATCGAATCAAATCAGTCTAGAACTATGAAGAAACTACAGATCATGTTCTCCTAAATGGAAAAGCTGTCATTCAGAAAGGTAAATGACCTTTCTATGATATGTCTAGGAAAATTATCCTGTGATTCTTTGCATCATAAACAGGTAGTAAAGGCAAATGGGCCCGGATGCTGTTCTTTGTCATTTTCTGTATCCAACACTCTTCCCTTTGTTCCTATGCCCTTTTACCATCTAAGGTGATCATTTTGTGGGTGTTTGCCTTTCCTCTGTCAGATTTGCTCTCAAAAAACAACCTAAAATATCAGAGTGAAAAGAACCAATAGCTTCCTCCATGGTGCAACCCATATAAGGACGTTTTAATTTTAGTAGGACACAACGCTTATAAAAAGGAAGCATTTAATTAGCGCTTGCTTAGTGTTTCTGTGGATTATTCTATGGTCATTATAGTGGGGAGCATAGTGACAGGCAGGCAGGCATGGTGGTAGAGCACTAGCTAATAACTTACATCCCAGTCTTCAGGCAGGAGGTTTTTGAAACCTCAAAGTCCACCCCCAATGATACATTTCTTCCAGAAAAAAACCACACCTCCAACCCAAATTTCTTAAATATGTCCTAAATCATTCTTAAATATCCCAGCAACTGGGAACCAAACATTCAAATATATGAGCCTACAGGGGCGTTCTTCTTCATGTCACCACATGACTGAAATGAAGTTCAACAAAGAGAATTCAGGAATTGTTGTGTAATGGGATGAAATAGAATTGGGCAGAAATTGGACCCATGAAAAGACACAAAAGACCTGATTTCCCAAATGGTCAAATGGTGTTTTTTTTAACACTTCATATCTCACATGTAGCAGTTGAGACTATCCAGTTTTGTTCTCCCCACTTTACAAGCATGTTGTATGGATGAAGACTCTTAAAATTTAAGGATACAAAAGACACTTAAGGACATGTTCAACTTCCTTAGCTATTAGGGGAATGCAAATCAAAACAATTCTGAGATATAATCTTACACCTGTCAGAATGGCTAAGATCAAAAACATCAATGATAGCTTATGCTGGAAAGGATGTGGAGTAAGGGGAACACTCCTCCTTTGCTGGTGGGAATGCAAATTTGTACAACCACTTTGGAAATCAGTATGGCGGTTTCTCATAAAATTGGGAATCAACCTGCCTCAGGATCCAGCAATACCATTATTGGGAATATACCCAAAAGATGCTCAATCATAGTATAGAAGCATTTGTTCAACTATGTTCATAGCAGTATTATTTGTAATAGCCAGAACCTGGAAACAACCTAGATGCCCCTCAATTGAAGAATGGATAAAGAAAGTGTGGCACATTTACACATTAGTGTACTACTCAGCAGAAAAAAAATGACACCTTGAATTTTGCATGCAAATGGATGGAATTAGAAAACACTATCCTGAGTGAGAGGTAACCCAGACCCCCCAAAAATGAATATGGTATTTACTCACTCATAAGTGGATACTAACCATAAACAAAGGACATTGATTCTATAGTTCATGATCCTAGAGAAGCTAAATAATAAGGCAAACCCAAAGAAAAACATATATAGACCCACCTGGAAATTGGAAACAGACAAGATCACCTGATAAAATTGGGAGCATGGGGGCGTGGATAAGAAGAAGGAGAGAAGGGGAGGGTTGAGGAGAACTTGGGGGAATGGAATAGTAGAAATGGAGGAAGGACAGATATGAGAGCAAGGAAAAAGATATCTTGATTGAGGGAGCCATTATGGGGTTAGCAAGAAACCTGGCTCTAGAAAAAAACCCCAGGAATCCACAAGGATGACCCCAGCTATAACCCTAAGCCATAGAAGAGAAGGTGCCTGAACTGGCCTTGCCCTGTAGTCAGACTGATGATTATCTTAAATATCACCATAGAATCTTCGTCCAACAACAGATGAAAACAGAGGCAGAGACCCACATCGGAGCACTGGACTGAGCTCCCAAGGTCCAGTTGAAGAGTGGAAAGAGTGAGAATATGAGCAAAGAGGTCAAGACCATGAGGGGTTCACCCACTGAGACAGTTTGCCTGAGCTAATGGAAGCTAACTAACTACAACTAGACTGGGAGTGAACAAGTATGGGATCAAACTAGTTCTTCTGGATGTGGATGACAGTTGGGGCAGATTGAGGGGCCACTGACAGTGGCACTGGGATTTGTCTCTACTGCATGTACTGGCTTTTTGGGATCCTGTTCTCTTTGTGTCTATACCTTGCTCAACCTAGATGTTGTAGGGAGGGCCTTGGACTTTACACAGGGCAGGGTGCCTTGCCCTCTCTTAGGATTCGAGGGGATGTGTGGAGGGAGTGGGCGAAGAGGAGGGAGTGGGAATTTGATTGGTATTTTTTTAAATTAATAAAATAATAATAAAAAACACAGATTATACATATAGGCTACAGATGAGCTGACACAGAGAAAATAATTGTTCCATTTTCTACAAACAGCTTTTAAAAAGTCATTTCATGGCATACCTGGAAATATTAATTATTATTTGTTAAGGGCCGATAGTTCTGTCCAACAATGTAGAAACTCAAAACTGGACACGATATTGGAGAAGAATATCATTTGAGACTTGGGATAATTGTCTAAGTAGAAACTTTCCCACCTTGTAAATCATTTGGAAAGATAATAATCAATTTATTTCTACTCTCAGTAAGCATTCCCCTTTTAAATGTATTTCAGATGTGTCACTCAGAGTCCATATAAAAAGAACTATTCAAACTCTAATGTTCCATAATTGGAAGAAAGTTTTGCTAAATTCTATCATTTATTATATGCGATAAGAGCAGTTGGATGCCCTTTGTAAACTAGTAGATATAGTCTCTGTTGTGTTTCCTCACAACCAACTACAGGTTAAGAAAGGGAAGGACAGACAGGCAATGGAGGGTGGACTCTCAAGACAGCAGCATCTGCAGGAGGGTGCAGCTTAATTCTACTGTGGAAACTATGAGTCAGTCTAAAGTATACACTATCCTCCTATGGACAAAGAAGTTAGAAATTTTATATTCTTGCTTTTTTTTTCGTTTTTACATACTAGCACCAGTTTCCTCTCCCCATCCCTCACCTCTCCCGTTCCTGCCCCCATCCAATCCTCAGAGGGGGTAAGCCTCCCTTGTGGGGGTGGGGGTCAGTAAAGTCTGGCATACCAAGTTGAAGCAAGAGCAAGGCCCTCTCCTCTGTATCAACGCTGAGCAAGGTATCCCACCACAAGCAAGTGGCTCCAAAAGGCCAGTTAGTTCACGTACCCGGGATAAAACCTGGTCCCACTGCAAAGGGCCCCACAAACTGCCCAAGCCACAGAACTGTCATCCACATTCAGAGTGTCTAGTTCGGTCCCATGCGGGTTCCCCAGCTGTCAGTCCTGAGTCATTGAGCACCCACTAGCTCCTTTCAGCTGTCTCTGTGGTTTTCCCCATCATGATCTTGATCCCCTTGCTCATTCGATCCCTCCTCCCTCTCTTCGACTGAGCTAGGAGCTCAGCCTAGTGCTTGGCTGTAGATCATTGCATCTGCTTCCATCAGTTACTGGATATAGGTTCTGTAACAATTAGTATATTTGCTAATCTGATAATAGAGGAAGGCCTCTATAATCACCCTCTTTACTATTGCTATGATTCTTAGCTGGGGTCATCCTTGTGGATTCCTGGGGATTTCCCCAGTGCCAGGTTTCTCCCTAATCCCATAATAGCTCCCTCTATCAAGATATCTCTTTCATTGCTCCCCTTCTCCATCCTTCCCCCAACTAGGCCTTCTCCTTCCCTCATGTTCCCATTCTGTCCCTTCTACCCCTCTCCCAATTTACCCAGGAGATCTTAATTATTTGCCCTTCCTGTGACCCTTCACATGTGTCGTCCCTCTTAGGGACCTGTTTTTTACCTAGCTTCTCAGAAGTTGTGGACTGTAGCCTGGTTAGCCTTTTCTCTATGTCCAATAGCCACTTATGAGTGAGTACATATTGTGTTTGTCTTTCTGGGTCTGGGTTACCTCACTCGGGATGTTTTTTTCTAGTTCCATCAATTTGCCTGCAAATTTCAACATGTCCTTGTATTTTACTGAGTAATACTCCATGGTGTAAATGTACCACATTTTCTTTATTCATTCTTCAGTTGAGTGACATTAAGTTGTTTCCAGGTTTGAATATTTATTACAAATAATGTGGTTATGAACATAGTTGAGAAAATGTCCTTGTGGTGTGATTGAGCATCATTTGGATATATGCCCAAGAGTGATATTGCTGTGTCTTGAGGTAGACTGATTCCCAATTTTTTTTAGAAACTGCCACACTGATTTCCAAGGTGGCTGTAGAAGTTTCTCCTCCCACCAGCAATGGAAGAGTCTTACACTTACTCCACATACGCTCAAGCATAAACTGTCATCAGTGTTTTTGATCTTAGTCATTCTGATGAGTGTAAGATGCATTTCCTTGAAGGCTAATGATGTTTAGCAATTCCTTAAATATCTTTCGGCCATTTGAGTTTCTTCTCTTGAGAATTCTCTGTTATATGCTGTTGTTTTGTCTTTATTTACTGTGTCCTTTGCCTTACAGAAGCTTTTTGGTTTCAGGAGGTCCAAATTATTGATTGTTGCTCTCAGTGTTTGTGCTATTGGTGTTGTATTTAGGAAGTGGTCTCCTGTGCCAATGGATTCAAGGCTACTTCCTTCTTTCTCTTCTATCAGGTTCATTGTAACTAGATTTATTTTGAGGTCTTTGATTCACTTGGACTTGAGTTTTGTGTATGGGGATAGATATGGATCTCTTTCCATTCTTTTACATGTTGACAGCCAGTTATGCCAGCACCATTTGTTGAAGATACTTTCTTTTTTCGGTTGTACAATTTTGATTTCTTTGTCAAAAACTAGGTGTTTATAGGTGTGTGGATTAATATTGGGGTCTTTAATTCAATTCCATTGATCTACATGTCTGTTTTTATGTCAATACTGTTTTTATTATTATAGCTCTATAGTAGAGTTTGATGTCAGTGATGGTGATGGCTTGAGAAGTTACTTTACTGTACAGGATTGTTGTAGCTCTTCTGGCTTTATTGTTTTTTCATATGTTTTTTTCAAGGTCTGTGAAGAATTGTGTTGGGATTTTGATGGCGATTGCATTGAATCTTTAGATTGCTTTTGGTAAGATTGCTATTTTTATTATGTTGAGGCTACCTTTCAAAGAGCATGGGAAATCTTTCCGTTTTCTAATAGTTCCTGCAATTTCTTCAAAGATTTAAAGTTCTTGTCATACAGGTCTTTCACTTATTTAGTTAGAGTTACCCCAAGATATTTTATATTTCTGGCTATTGTAAAGGGTGATATTTCTCTCCAAATAGCAAAAGTTTGATTTTTTTCCAATTTTTCCACACCCCCTTCTTTTTTGTCTTCTTGTTCTAGCTAGAACTTCAAGTGCTATATTGAATAGATATGGAGAGAGTGGACAGCCTTGTCTTGTTCCTGATTTTAGTGTAATTATGTTGAGTTTTTCTCCATTAAATTTGATGCTGACTGTCAACTTTTTATATATTGCTTTTATCATGTTTAAGTATTTTCCTTGAATCCCTGATCTCTCCAAGACCTTTATCATGAAGGGGTGTTGGATTTTGTTCAAGGCTTTTTCACATCTAATGAGAGGATCATGTTTTTTCTTTTTTCTTTCAATTTGCTTGTATGGTGGATTACATTGACAGATTTTCATATGTTGAATCAACACTGCATCTCTGGGATAAAGCTTATGTGGTCATGGTGGATGATTCTTTTATATGTTCTTGGATTCGGTTTGCGAGTATTTTATTGAGTATTTTTTTTGTCAGTGCTCATGAGGGAGATTGGTCTGTAGTTATTTTTCTTTGTTGCATCCTTGTAAACCATCTGGTTCTGGGCTTTTGTTTTTTGGGTTAGAAGCCTTTTAATAACTGCTTCCATTTCCTAAGAGGTTATGAGCCTATTTAAATTATTTATCTGATCTCAATTTAATTAGGGTATGTTGTACCTGTGGAGAAAATTGTTCATTTTTTTTTAATTTTTCAATTTTGTGGAGTACAAGTTTTCAAAGTATGACCTGATGATTCTCTGGTTTTCCTCAGCATCTGTTATATCCCCCTTTTCATTTCTGAATTTGTTCATTTCTCTCTGCCTTTTGGTTAGTTTGGACAAAGGTTTGTCTATCTTATTTTCTTGAAGAACCAACTCTGTTTCATTGATTATCTGTATTGTTCTCATTTATTTCTCTGTTATTAATTTCCATCCTCAATTTGATCATTTCCTGGTGTCTGTTTCCTGGGTTTACTTATTTTTGTTCCAGAACTTTCAAGTGTGCTATTTCATCATGTTCTTTATGTAGGTGCTTAATGCTATGAACTTTCCTCTTAGCACTGCTGTTATAGTGTCCCATAAGTTTGGGTATGTTATGCTTCCATTTTCATTGAATTCTAGGAAGTCTTTAATTTCTTTATTTCTTCTTTGATCCATTTATGATTCAGTTGAGCTCTGTTCAATTTCCATGAGTTTGCAGAATTCCTTCAATTAATGTTGTTGTTGAAATTTAACTTTAAGCCATAGTGATCCAATAAGATACAAGGGGTTATTCCAATTGTTTTTGTATCTGTTGGGGTTTGCTTTGTTACTGAGTATGTTCTCAGTTTTAGAGAAGGTTCAATGAGGTGCTGAGAAGAAGTTATATTCTTTTGTGTTTGGGTAAAATGTTCTATAGATGTCTGTCAAGTCCATTTGAGTCATGACATATTAGTTCTCTTATTTCTCTGTCAAGTTTATGTGTGGTTAACTTGTCCATTAGGGAGTGTGAGGTGTTGAAGTCTCCCACTATTAGTGTGTGGAGTTTGATGTGCAATTTAAGCTTTAGTAATGTTTTTTTTTATATGTGTTGGTGCTCTTGTATTTGGAGCATATGTTCAAGATTGAGACTTCATCTTGATTGATTTTTCCTGTGATGTATATGAAGTGTCCTCCATCTCTTCTGATTGATTTTAGTTTGAACTCTATTTTAAATATTAGGATAGCTACACCCACTCATTTCTTAGATTCATTTGATTGTAAAATCTTTTCCCATTCCTTTACTCTGAGATAATATCTGTATTTGAGGTTAAGTTGTGTTTCTTATATGTAGCAGAAGGATGGGTTCTGTTTTTATAACCATTCTGTTAGCCTATGTCTTTTTGTAGGCAAGTTGAGTCCATTGCTATTAATAGATATTATTGGATAGTGATTGTTAGTTCTTTTTATATTGACCGTGGTGATAGTGTTTGTGTGTTTCCCTTCTTTGGGGTTTGCTGGTGCATGGTTATATGTTGCCTGTGTTTTTGTGTATGCAGCTAACTTCCTTGGGTGGGAGAGTCCTTCCAGTGCTTTCAGTAGCACTGGATTTGTGGATAGATAATGTTTAAATATGGTTTTGTCATGGAATATTGTAGAAGGAGCAGCGGGGCTGCGTCCAGCCACCCGGCTAGCTTTACACCCAAAATAATTACACGGAAACTGTATTCATTTAAACACTGCTTTGCCCATTAGTTTCAGCCTCTTATTGGCTAATTCTCACATCTTGACTAACCCATATTTAGTAATCTGTGTAGCACCACAAGGTGGTGGCTTACCAGAAGAGATCTTAACCTGCATCCCAACTCAGAGAGGAGAGGCATGTCAACTGCCTATGGTGACTACCTGAAGCATCTGCCTTCTTTCTCCCACAATTCTGTTCTGTCTACTCTGCCTACCTATGTTCTGACCTATCAGGACAAGCAGTTTTCTTTATTAATTAACAAATGAAACAACAGATATTCAGATGACCCTCCTCCATCAGAATATCTTGTTTTTTTTCTATTTATGGTGATTGAAAGGTTTGCTGGTTATAGTAGTCTGGGATGGTATCTGTCTTTTCTTAGGGTCTGAAGAACATCTGTCCAGGACCTTCTGGCTTTCAGAGTTTCTATTGAGAAGTCAGGTGTAATTCGATAGGTTTGTCTTTACATGTCACTTGGCCTTTTTCCTTTGTAGCTTTTAATATTCTTTCTTTATTCCGTATGTTTAGTTTTTGATTATTATATGGTGATGGAACATTTTTTGGTCTAGTCATTTGATGTTTCATAGACATATCCTTCTTTAGGTTGGGAAAGTTTTCTTTTATGATTTTGTTGAATATATTTCCTGTGATTTTGAGTTGGTATGCTTCTTTTTCTGTCCTTTATTCTTAGGTTTGATCTTTCCATGGTGTCTTAGATTTTCTGCCTATTGTGTATTAAGAATTTGTTGTATTTAACATTTTCTTTGACTGATGAATCTATTTCCTCTATCATATCTTCAACACCTGAGATTTTCTCTTCTGTTTCTTACATTGTATTGGTTATGCTTGCACCTGTAATTTCTGTTCATTTACGCAAAGCTTCCATTTCCAGAATTCCATTCATTTGTGTTTTCTTTATTGCCTGTATTTCAATTTTCAAGTCTCAAACTGTTTCCTTCACTTGTTTGTTTTTTCTTGGCTTTTTAAAAGGGATTTATTGGTTTCTTCCATTTTTTTTGTTTGTCTTTTCCTCCACTTCTTTAAAGGAATTTTGCATTTCATCTTTAAAGGCCTTTATCATCTTCATAAACTTATTTTTAACTTTTTTTTTGCTCCATACGCATTGGGATGTTCAGGTTTTGCTGTTGTAGAACCACTAGTTTCTGATGCTGCCCTACTGCTCTTTATGTTGTTGAATGTATCCTTACACTGCTGTCTACCCATCTTTTCCTCCAATTGGTGCAGGTAGGTTCTGTGGCCCTGGTGGTAGCTTTTCCTCTGGGTGAAGGTCGGATCTGTGGCTCTGGGGGTAGATGATGCTGTGGGGGATGGTTGGGGTGGCAACGGTGATACCGCTGTATGGTCACTAGGGCTGCAGTATATGGGAGTGGGGCACATAATATTCCCAGGTCCTAGGACCTAGAAATCAGAGCTGTCCAGTCAGCAGCTCAGATACTCACCTCTCCCTCCAGGTGTAGATAAGGCTTGTGACTCCCATTGTTGCTGAAGTTTCAGCAGATGTTTTGTGGGGGCAAGAGTATGCTGCTGACTGGCCCCTGGGGCTATAGTAGATAGGGAGGAGGAACAGGATGCACTCCTGGGGGATAGGGCCTCTTCCTCCATGTATAGGTGGGGCATGTGTTTCTCGTGGTAGCTGATGTAGTGGGGTTAGAAATTTTATATTCTTTCATTTGAAATTTGCTCCCAAGATACAACAGTCCAGAATTCAACCCTTTTATATTGGGATTGGAGTGAGATGTAGGCATAAGAGAGTGGTGATATTTCGCTTGTAATCTAACAAATAAAGCTTGCCTGGAGATCAGGGTGTGGGGCTAAGCCACTAGTTAGCCATAGAGGGCAGGCAGTGGAGCAACACATTTTCAATCCCTTCACAGGAGAGGCAGAGGCAGAGGCAGATGGGTTTCTGTGAATTCAAGGCCACCCTGGGATACTCAAGATTGATCCAGTCTTAAAGAGAAGCATAGCCAGACAGTGATGGCTCACATCATTAATTCCAGTACTTGTACTTGAGACTCACATGTCTTTAATTCCAGCACTAGGGAGGTGGAGACAGGAAGAGATATTGCTGGGCATAGAGAGAAATATAAGGCAGAGGAGACAGGAGCTCAGATGCAGTCTGAGGCAGCAGTCTGAGCATGCAGTCTGAGGATTCATAGAGACAGGATAACTCCTTCAGTCTGAGGATTCGGTAGAGGTAAAAGGTCTCTTTAATGGCTGCATTGATTCTCTGATCTTTCAGCTTTCATCTCCTAATATTTGACTCCTGGTTTAAATTATTAAGAACAATTAGAATTCATGCTACAGTGTATTCTCAATCATTTTAAGTAGGTGCACGGTAGCAGATGGATGTTGTGCCCTGGCATAGTCAGAGTGGGGGAATGTAGGTAGTGACATGAAAGAGAGCATCTGCTACATCACATGAAGTAGCTGAACTAAGACTTAAGTTTAGGGGTTTTGACCTGTAGATGCAAAATCCACTCTAGTGCACGGTCCTCTATTATAATCACCATGTTACACCTTATATTAAAAATAATTTATGTTGAAAATATGCAGTGATGATTATGCATTGCTACTACATTGGTGTTTGAAATAAATTAAAAATAACATTAGGTCAGTCATATTTTGCATAGAATATAGTGTAATTGCAATAAATAGATATTTAGCTATGTTTTTGATTAAAGACAGTAAGTATATTTTTTCCTTTTTAAAGAATGTTACACCTATATAAGAATAGGCACCTAGAAATTCAATAAAGATTCAGTTGAACTTCAAGGACATTCACAAAAAACTTCCTGCCAATGTCAGTGTACTTACTGTTAGAGTTGGCAAGCTCACAGTGTGGGTCAGCATTGCCAACTTCACTACTCTTTATGAAAGAGACATATCTGTTCTGTAAAAAATACTAGAGTTATGCCACCTTATTTGCTTATTTTCTATTGAAATTAGATTTTTCTTTCATGTAGTACATCCTGACCACATTTACCCCTCGCTTCACTCCTCCAAGCTCCCCTCTCACTTCTCCCCCCCCCCACATACATTCCCCCTCCGTTTCACAGATCACTGAACACAGAGAGATGGAGTTGGTGCCTGCAAGGAGCCTTCACCCATATGTTCTAGTCTCTCTGGTGCATACTGTTTTTGCTCTAGAGGTTGTAAGTGACAAGACAATCTAAGCTTGATACAAGCAGGCCACATAGCATGTTACACTAGGATTTAAATAATAACAGTATCAAAATAATAGGATTATTTTTTAATTGTCCACCATATTTAATATCAATCCCTTTGTCATGAGCAACAGCATTATTTTGTGTTTTCAATTGTTGGTGCCTCCTTCCATCACCTAAGAATTCCCAAGACTGCAAATATCCTAAACTGACTCTAAGTTAAAACAATGTCCTTACTTAAAGTAATACAGCACTATCCTGGCTCAAGTCCATCACCACCTATGGTTCCTTCCTAGACCAAGAAGAAGAGTATTTGAAGAACATGTCATTTTTATAGAAACTCTGTCACCAGTGAGTGTCAGTCCCCAAATTTCCTGACCTTTTTATCTTTTGAAGACTGCAGGTAGCCACATAGAGAAATTAGTCTTCTCCTTTTCTTCCATTAGGCCCCAGTAGATGCTTCCTCTCTTCTCATGTAATATAGAGCATTGGAAGTTAGTTGGTGTGAAAATATAATATATAAGTGTTGAGTAATAATGGTAAAATAACACTCCAATAGACAGTTCAAAAGGATAGTTCTACCATGTTTAAAATACTCAGTTAATCTAATCTTGCCGACTGTTAAAGAGAGCTTTACTCCTCTGAACATCCCTTTCTTAATGCTCTCTGAAAATTTAGTTAGCTCTTGCTTTTAAAAAATGCATAACCTCTCTGTTAGGTATCTAGTTTTCTTAATTTGCACCTTTAAGTTTGAACTGTTGACTCTATGGCAAATGATATGCTGTAGTTTCTCTGAAAGATGGAAAGTGGAATTCCAAAGAGAAATCCCCGACACACAAATGCAAGTGAATTTCACTTTAGCTTGGAAAACATTTGTATTTTTGAGAAAATAATCCATGAAAGAAGAGAGAAAGCATCACAATTAATGTATGCTGCCTTTGGGAATGTTTTCTTTTCAACAAGATGCATTGAAATTGACTAAAATTAAAATACCTTTTTAGTCCTGTGGCTGTTTTATGTGGACAAAGTGTGGGTATGAAGTAGCACAATTATATGGATAATTCAGATAATAGGGATACTTTAGGACAACTGCTTGATTTTAGCATAATGAGCTACTTATTTGGAGGCACGATTTGGGGGAACAATTGAGTCTATTTTCAGTATTCCCTCAAATGTAATGTACCTATTGATTTCCTTCCCATTTCAGAAATAATATAATCAGTCATATTAACATACTTATGCATCACAAACCTATTCATTCTATCCTTGCATATATTTTATCAAGACCATTTAATTCCCCCATTCATCTACCATCCATTTGTGACTGCTACTGTCTACTCTTTATCACAAGTTAGTAAACTTGAACCTCTTAGTAGAATCCTAATTTTCTTTTGCAGTGATGTTTTCTCATGAAATCATTTACTAAAAATAGACTGAGAAGAATTGAAGGGAGCGACTATGAACAACTGAGTCAGACAAATAAGGTAGGTCAATATTTCTAATTATCTTGCTAATATTATTAAAGCGTTTTTTACCTAAAATAGATGAAGATCCATTGAAGAATTTTGAGCAGAGGAGTGGTATCATAACACTGTTCTTTTGATGCTCTGAAGGCATTTTAAAACACAGAGCTGAAGTAAGCAGTGAAAGGGGGGTTTAAGTGGGGACAGAAGTGATAAGGTTCCATACTCAGCTTTCTTGTACAGTTGGCTAATGAAAGACAGAAACTTGAGATTCTGAAGATGAGTAAGCAGGCAAGGTTATTATGCTCTTGAAGCAGTTGCACTAAGACCCAAGGGAAAATGGAACATTTACAGCAGTGTCCTAATGAGCTGCTGGGAGCCACTGATTTAAGTACTTTAGCTGAGTCTTTAAGCTTTTTCCAAAAGCGATGGAGCACTATTTCCTACACCAAACCTATTGCATCTGGTATAAGTAGACTAACTTTCGTTTCCCTTACAATATCCTGAAATGTACTCGGAGATTTTAAAACAAAAGAGTATGGGTATCAGAAATGCTATGCAGTTCCAGCAAACATCGAGGTGCAAAGAATCAGTTTAATGTTAATAGTGATGGCTGTAGCAATGAGGGCTCATAGGGAAAGGAATGAATTGAAATGCTCACTGCATAGATGGAAGGGTGAGGGAGAAAACAGATGACTTCTCAGCATCTGAAACAATGCCGAATGGCAATAGGCAGCAGAAGTGATGAAGCACATTTGGAGGAGAGCTTTGGTTTATTTGCTAGACTACCCCCCACACCACGGATTCTAAAACTGCCCATGCCCAAAATTTAGGAGCTCTAGTCTGAAGGTATGGAAAGGACTCAGAGTTAAGCACTTTGGAGTGAATCTGCATGAGGCTTCTGAAGCTGAGTTTATGAGTCAGTCTGCCCATTGGCACTGAGGAAAACACAAAAGGAAGCATTCTCAAAAGATCCCTGAGGAGAGTATTCACAAGATGAACAACACAACTGTAATCCGCAAAGGAAATGCAGCACAATCCACAAAGGAGGTGATTATCCAGAAGCCCCTCAGCAGAAGATGAGATCAGAACTCTTGGCTATTTGAGACCAACACATCTACTGATAAAAGATGCAGGAAGGAAGGGATTAGAAGGAATCCTTGTTTAAAGGCTAAAAGATGGTTATTCATTTTATTAACTGAGGAGTTAGATTTTCTGTAAATAGTTGGGGCAGGTACTGATGAGGTCAAAGTTTTAAGGAGCACGGAGAAGGTTTGGGAGGGAAAGCACATAATGGAAAGACCATAGCATTTATAACAAAAGCTGTTATCCCTTCCCCATGTAATTTTTATTCTCTTTCTGAATGTAACCTATATTCAACTAGTACAAAGTCATTTAATATTCTGCTTAATACTTCTAAATAATACAGTGCTTCTTACTTCTCTGACCATCCATCAAACCCTTCTCTAACCCTTTCTCATTTCTCTATGATGGTGGCTTCCTTACTGTTTCTCAAACACATGAAACATGTTTGTCACCAAATATACCAAAAGATTGCTTTCTTAAGCACTTCTGGATGGCTTCTCACTGACTATTCCTTGTGCTTAGAATGTTATTCCTGAAACTATTTGTAATACTCACTCTGGGCACTTCCTACACAAGTCACTGTCTCAGTGAAGTCTTTATCTGGCTAAATGTCCAGTGGTACTCACTGTCATGCCAATACTTTTATCATTATTATTATTACTATTAAATTCTACATTTTTCTTTCTCTTGTAGAAGCTACCTCAGGGTAGAACTTTTTGTCTGTGTCATTTATTAGGTATTTTCTTACAAACAAGCCTCTCCACTGATGTAAATAATCCCAATCAGACCAAATCAAACTGAATTAAAAGATATCCAGGTTTAATTGGATGCCTGCACTCTCAGGTGGTCTTGGGAAAACACAGAGGTTGGGGAGGAAAGCTGGCACAACCACCAGAGAGGAAGAGAGGAGACCATGTGTTTATTCTCCAGGGGGCAGTTTAAGTAGCCTGTGGGAGTAGTCTTGACATTCTCTGGGGAGGGTCACCACTTGGTGGGCTTCCTTGACCCTCCCTGGGGAGGAGTCACCATTTGGCTGACTTTCATGGAGGTGGAGTTTGGACTGAGGCAACTCCCAGGGGAAGAAGTTTGAAATGGAGTTTTCTGCACAGCATTCCAAAGATGAATGCCAGGGGGCTGGGTTGAAGCCCCGACTAATTATTATTCACATGTGGCCTCTGCACATGGAATAACATCAGGCACAGTTTACACTTTACAAAGAATTGTTTGTGAAATAATTCTGCTATTTTATATCAGTCAAATTTAAATGTTATCAAATGATACTTTTTGTATAGTATAAGAAATTTCCTCTCTCACTGGTCAATGTTTCACACACCTTTAATCTCAGCACTCAGGACGCAGAGGCAAGTGAATCTCTATGGGTTCAAGGCCAGCCTGGTCTACAGAGTGAGCTTCAAGACAGCCGGAGCTTACACAGAGAAACTGTTCAAGAATCCAAAAAAGCCTCAACTCTCTTATGGCTCTATGCTTTCCACCATTGTGCCACCATCATTTCAATAAAAAAAAAAAACAGTTCCCTTAGTATGATTATGGAAATCTTAGTGTTGGGTAAGTACTCTTGAATAGAAGGTAGAAGAAACAAAGGCAAATGCATTTACTGTTACCATAGTAGGATGATCCTCTGCAAAGTTCTTTCTCAAAAACCTCTCTTCTCAACCATCCATTTCTGACACCCGCATTCTTGGCACAGAGCAGTCACTTCTTGGCATTGTGTACTCACTGCATTTCCTCCTGATCTTTCTTGAAAAAAAATCAGGTTATGGAATAGGTGACTCATGTCCATTCATTTCTTAGGGTTAATAATTTTCCCAGAACACACAAAGAAGTGGTTCTCTATTTAGAACATACTTGGTAAAATTAAGATGTGAGGAAAGAAAAAAATCAGAAAAAAAACCCTGTTTTTTGTTTTGGTGTTGGTGAGGTAGCAACTTGGAGGTGAGCTCATATCATGACTTTCTCATGCTGGGGAAACGATAACTTCTTAGATACAGACTAAGAGAGTCTAAGGGGGGTGGAACCTGTGTGCAAGAATGTCAGAGGTCAAGTCAATGTCTTCCTCTGATGATTTCTATCTTACTTTTTGAGGCCAGGTCTCATTAAATTTGGAGATAACCTATTTCATAGTCAGGCTGGCCAGCAATCTCTGGGATCCTCTTTGTTCTGAGTTCCAGTGCTGGAATTGGGAGGGTATGCCTTCAGGCCTGTTTTCTGTTTGTTTAACATGGGTGCTGGGGATCCAAAGTCAGGACATCATCCTTGTGCATCAAGCTTTTTACCCATACGGTCATTTGTCAAGTTTCATAATGTGTACATTCTTTATAAAATGCTATTAATTATTTTGGGACAAATATCAGTAAACTATACTCTTCTTAAGAAACTGTTCCTTCCAGTTTTCTTTTTACAGAATTAGATATGAGCTATCAAGTTTTAAACATTGCTCTTATCAAAATCTAAGCACACAGCCTTGTCTAATACTTGGAAAGTGATATATCATGCTATCATCTTGCCAAGAAATGATGGTATTTTCAGCATCCAAGTTCTCAGCTTGCATCATCTGACAGTGATTTCTGTCCATTCTTCTTGGTTTTCAACCCATAGTCACTCTCGAGCCATTTATCTAATGCCATGTGAATGTGTACATGACTGTCATCACACATTAATCTTTTGGGTAGAAGAGCAATACATTCTTAGTAGAAATAATGTAGTTTCTTAGTTTCCCTTTATCTTCCTGATTGAACTGTGCTTATAAAAATAGCATACACTTCATACTCATGAAGTCAGTATATTCATTTAAGCAAAAAATAATTTATTGAGCATTATGCATATTCACAGCACTAATTTGCCTACTTTACCCTATAACTTTTTCATTCCAGATGTAGCTTCTGAATGTTAAACTTCATTTCAATGAGACATGATGTGAGACTTCCCTCTGTATGCTGTGAATACAATTGATTAATGAATTAAAAAAACTGGCTTGGCCTGATTAGGGTAGAGTGCAGCTAGGCAGGGAAAACTAAAGTAAATGCTGGGAGAAAGAAGGTAGAGTCAGGGAGAAGCCATGTAGCCCCACAAGAGACAGACGCCAAACTTTGCTGGTAAGCCATAGTCACATGATGATACACAGATTAATAGAAATGGGTTAAATTAAGATGTAAGGGTTAACCAATAAGAAGCTAGTGCTAATAGGCCAAGCAGATATTTAATCAATACAGTTTCTGTGTGGTTATTTTGAGTCTGGGCAGCAGGGAACAAAAAATGGCCTCCCTATAACAACTTGGTACTCCAACATGGCCAACTAAAATCCACTTAAAACCCGAGAGATTTTGGGAAGGAATTCTAGGAAAAAAAAAAACAAAAACAAAACAGAGTTAATGGCTGAATTCCATGACTCCTTTAAAAGAGGTTTTCCTGATTCAGCAGTCACAGAAAAAAAGCTGCACAGTTTTGAACTGGCAGCTTTCTGGGCCATTCAGTCAGCATAAACTCTGGCTCTTTCAGGAGGCCTAGCATTTAAATGTGGTTTATGGGCAGTGTGCTGCAAGTTACTTGGTAGTAGCATGGGTCAACTGATTATCAGAGTTGAGGTGAGGATGACCCCCACCCAGCAAAATCAGAGGCAGTGAATGGACTTCTGCCATGTTGGACTGGGCAGAGCAAGCAGGCAGGGCCTTGTTTACCTTAGCAACACCACTGCTTAGGATTTTAAGAAGTGCTTAGCATTTTAAGAAGCACTCCTGGACAGAAAATAATTACAGATACACAATAAAGATAGATTCAGATAAAAAAAGACCTCTAAATGGGTCACAGTGTTGCATAAATGTACATAGGCTTAGGAGAGAAAAGAAAAAGAATATAGACAGTTATAAAAAATAAATACTTTAAAAAAGATAAAAGTCTTTAAAGAGACAGAGTACAGACAGCTACAAATTAAAGGAGTAAAGGAAAATAAGTCACATAAAGGTGGAATATACACGGAGAGTCTGGGTTATGTATATTATTGAGTTTTCTTTGAATTTTTTGACTGTGAAGGAGCTAAGTACAGAGAGACATTTCATTGTATGGACTGCTAAGATAAACCAACATAAATGTATCTTGACTTTAAAATTTGGGTCTAAGGATTTGTTGTTTTAGAAAAGAGGATCTGCTTTTGTTTCCACAGAAGATTAGAACCTGTGGATTTCTTTCAGACTAATATGGTTTGATAGACCAAGACATCCTAACAGGTTGCCATAAACACCCATAAAAATTACTTCACCCAATATACAGCAAGAAGTAGTTTGGAAAGAACTGTGACCAAATTCCCAAATACTGTTTGTAAATGTTTGTTTACATTTAAAGGAGGATATGCTATATAGATGAATACTTTGCATCTTGTTTTATTGATACAAATTTAAGGTCAATTTTGTTATATGTATATTTCTGCTCTTGATTAAGGTATTGTATTTGTGCAGCTCATTTAAAAATAATTAAGAAATTCAGGTTAATAGATAATCATCTATAATAGTCAAGCTTGTAGTCATGTTAGCTAGGTTTTCCAGATATATATTTATTTATTTCAGTTAGATAGGTGTTTTTCAAATCTTTCAGAGACCTTCGGAATATGGCGTTTAAAATGTTTTAAGAACTTAGGCATTTTCATGACAATGAGACACATCTGCTCCTGGCAGTGCCAATAACTTCAAGAAGAAGATGGGCACTAAAGAGGCTCCTAATGGAGTTTGTTAGCCACTTGGGCAACAAAATGATCTTGCCTGGAGTGTTTGATGTTATGAACAAGACATGTATGAACTAGACATGCAGGTCCCACAGAGAAATGACTGCTGAAGTTGCCTAAAGAAGGTGAGACAGTCCTTTGGGATTCCTGCTACGTGAAATGTTATAGGGAGAGGGCCTGCTTGTTTGTCCCAGCTGCTGGGCTAGCTTACACCTGAAATAACCACACAGAAATTGTATTAATTTAAACACTGCCTGGTCCATTGGCTCTAACTTCTCATAGGCTAACTCTTATATCTTGATTTAGCCCATTTTTATTAATCTATGTATCACCACGTGGCTGTGGCTTACAGGAGATTCTTACCAGCATCTGTCTGAGGAAAAGGATCCATGGCTTCTCCCTGACCCTGCTTTCTTCTTCCCAGAATTAAGTTCTGTCTTCTCTGCCTACCTAAGTTTCTCCCTATCAAGTAGGCCAAGGCAGTTTCTTTATTAATTAACCAATGAAAACAAAGCATACAAACAGAAGAAACTCCTACACCAATGAAAGAGTCTGCCAGACATTTTACAGGACACTGAAGAAAGCAACTGATGGACTTTACCATTACAAGGCAGAACAGACCTTTAAATTCCCTGCTTCATGGAAAAGTCTACTGGATACTATGGGCCTATAGGCTGAAACGGATGCCCCAACAATACAGAGGAACTTTGGGTGACTGTCCAGGCAGTGAGATGTCTGTGTCATTTCTAAAGTTTTGGAAGTTGCTTACAATGCACTTCCTGTTTACTTTGGTAATATTATATCCTTCTGGAATCTTTGATGGAGTTAAAGAATTTATGGTTATTGTTTTCCTTAGTTATGATAAAAGATAAAATAGATATAAATATTGTAACTGTAATTCTTGCTTGATAAATGTTTTGTTATATGTAAGTTTATTTTGTTAAAGTTAAAATCTTCCTTTTTATTTAAACAGAAAAAGGGAGGTGATATGGGATTCCCCTCTGTATGCTGTAAATACTATTAGTTAATGAATAAAGAAACTGGCTTGGTCTGATAGGGTAGAGTAGAGCTAGGCAGGGGAAACTAAAGCCAATGCTGGGAGAAAGAAGGCAGAATCAGGGAGTAGCCATGTAGCCTTGCCAGAGACAGACGCTAAACCTTGCTGGTAAGCTACAGCCACATGACAATAAACAGATTAAAGGAAATGAGTTAAGTTAATATGTAAGAGTTAGCCAATAAGAAGCTAGAGCTAATAGGCCAAGCAGTGATTTAATTAATATAGTTTCTGTGCAGTTATTTCGAGTCTTGGCAGCAAGGAACAAACAAGTGGCCTCCTTACAACAGAGGCAGGATCTCACTATGCAAACTTAGCCTCGTCCCAAATTCTCTGTTTAGATAGTTAGTCTAGGCTACCCCTGAACTTGTGATCCTTCTGCTTCAGTTTATTAGGTGCTCAAGTTACAGGGAAGTACCTCCATGTCCAGTTAATCTCTAAACTCCTGTAATTTTCTTTTTGTTATTCTCCAATATTTTGAATGCTAGTCTTTTTGTCATAATATTTTGTTCTCCCATATGAGGCTTTGTACTTTATCATGTTTCTAGTTTCATAGCCTAGTTACAAAACTTAATTTCTGTCAGGCAGAATAGGGGATCAGGTGGTAATAGGAAAGGCCACACATGAAGTAACTAAGGTTATATTACTAAATAAACCAATTATTCTACAGTCAGAAGCAGTACAGTTACAAAATTAGAAGAACTCAGGAAGAAATTGAGGGTAGTTTAGGAAGGCTGTATGGCAACCTTACAGCAACAAATCATGTCTGTTATACAATCACAAAGCAAAACGCAATAGATCAACAAAGTACTCTAGATTCCTGATAGACTACCTAGTTGAAGCCAAAGCAAGGCTTTACACTCTAAATGGCCAAGCATACAACTATTAAAGATTTGTCCACAGTTGTGAGCATAGTAAAAGTACATTTTAGACATGTAAAAATAGGTTGGTCAGGATTCTCACTACATCCAAGACTGCACCTAATACCCAGAACCCAGTGGCATCACTCATTCAAGATAACTAGATCCAATCCTAAAAGCCCATGACACCCACTGAATAGTATATAAGCAGAGATGAAGAGCAACACTCTACTCTTCACATCTGGAGGAATACCACCTCAATCTACTCCTGTGGATGGAGAGTCTCCCTGACCATCAGATCAGAGACTTCTGGTAGATTTTGGACCTGAGCTTCAGCTAAAATATGTTGCATAGGTGAGCAGCCTTGAGGAGACAGGCTTCAGAACGTAGTTACAAATTTAGAGTGCAAACTTTGTGCGGTGACCCTCAGCATAATAAAATAAAAATTTTTTTTTTGCTCTACTAACTCTGCATATCTACCTTCCTGCTTGTTACAACAATCAAAAGTGTACAGTTTGGTCTTCAGTCACAGTAGGGCACAATGTCAAAAAACTCAGAGGTTCCAAATTTATGTTATGAGATTTTTGCATTTGTCCATGAATTCAGGACATTATGCTTCTAGACTCTAAGTTGCTAGGTATAGCTGAGCCCAGGGGTTAGGGTTACTAGACTCCACCTGTGAGGTCTGGAGGACTGCCTGAGAGGGAACTGGACTCACTGGTATTATGAATTAGAAAAGGATTCACAACCAGATGCCCTTTAACCTTCTTTAATTTTCACTGAGGTAGTTCATCTTGATTCAATGGCTTATGGTCCTAATTGTTCCATGGGGTTAATTACCTTCTCCATAGTAAATAAAATCCCTTAACATATTTTACTGAAAAGGAAGTGCTTCGGATGTCCTTGGTATGACCTTCAGGTTTTTTTTCACTAGAAGTTCTACAGGGACATTTCTCACAGACACAGGCTCTCTGAATTAGAAACTAGTTTTTATGATCGCTCTGTTAGTGTATAACTTTTTACTTGAATCTTCTAAAAATATAGCTACATGGTATGAATGTAATTAGACACTCTCTTTGCATGTTATATGGTCAATAAAGGCCAACATTTTATTATGTGATTTATACCTCTTTTGGATTGACGTTTCATGCAATGTCTAGATTTGTAGAGGTGAGAAAACAGTTAAAAAGTCATTATCTAAAACTGTACACAAGGATTCTAAATTTACAGAACTCTTTAGGAATATCAGATATCCATGATAACTACCAAGGGACAGTGGGTTAAGGTTCCTTGAATAGCCCATAACACATTAAGCCAAGATAGTAGTGGTGAGACCCACAAAGCTGACAGAAAATATTACCCTCTGAGCCAGGGAGATGGCTCAGCAAGTTAAGGGCATTTACTGCTAAGCCTGATGTTTGTTCCTTTAGCCGCACACATGGCACACACTACACACTACACACACACACACACACACACACACACACACACGTCCTTTTCCTCACTAGAATGTGAATATCTTCAGGTTAAAATCCAGGTCCTTATTTTTACAGCTTTAGTTCACATTAGGGCTAGCATACAAAAGGGTTAATAAATGTTTGTTCAATACATGAGAACTGAGTGGTGGACTTCCTGACCTCTGGGGGCAGTTGCTTTCTTGTGTGTCACAATCAGTATATATGCTAGGGTACCTAGTGTTTTCTTCACTTCCCCCACACTTTTAAGTTTTCTAACCACTCAGAATTTTCAGTCTCCTCGTCTTATAAACTCAGATAATAGTGTTTACTTGCAGTCCTGCTATGAATACAAAATGAATTTTGCACGTTAAAGCCTATCTTCATGCTAATTACCTTTCTTATGATCTGGTAATTAAGCATTCGGGACTTAGTGCCTGTATGAGAGACTTTAGTGTGTGGTCCTAGATTCCTGGCTTCAAAGCCTTGTAGAAATTAACGGTCTTGCAATTAGTGAGAAAGAAAGGAAATCCATCTTGTGGATGTCTCTTGCAGGTTTCAGAGACAAACATCAAACCAAGCTAAGATTGGAACTGAGTCCCAGAGGCTCTATTTCATATCCCCCAGCCTTTCTGTGGGCCAGAGTACTCTTTGAGTTTTTCGTCACGACTGTGTCCTTCTGCTTGTAACCCTCGCCTCTCTGATGTAAGCAGAACAACAATAGAACAGTTGACATTTATGCAGCATTTAAAAGTTTCCTATCTCCTCTAGGATTTTGTTTTATACAAAGCCTCCTCTAACATAGCAGTGAGGAAATGAAACAGCAGGAATAGCTATTAGTTTGGGTGTGTGGGAGAGTTATCACTCCCAGCCCTTCTCATCATATTAATTGATCCAAATCATTGCGTTTGCTCCTTGTGTACCATTCATCAGAACCTGCGTGACTGGAAATATTGAAACAGAGAGACAGCCAATCAGATACTTTTGCCTGTGGGCTTCATCATCTGTGACTCATCAGCAACCAATGAGATTCCCTCAGTCAGGGAAAGCTCTCCTCAGCAGGGTAGAAACAAGCTCTGCATGGGCTGACCTTTACATCAGGAGCTCCTGTTTCTCATCACCATGGTGAAAGGCCAAAGCAACCTTGGAAGCCCCACCCTGCCACATGAAAAGAATATTTTTGGCTTGCTTTTACCCAGAGGGCTTATAGTATTTGGTGATTATTATTATTTAATTAATTAATTATTATTTATTTATTTATTGCTGGGGACTTTGCCTTAGAGGAAGCACTGAGCTCTGTCTCAGAAATCCTAACTGCTCTTTGCAGGACAGATTTGTTAGCTGCCTTTTTTCTCTGGGGAGGTTACAGCTATGCCACAGAGTTTAAAACTAGGACTCACTGTGCCTTTTAAGAGAAGTTTTTCTTCTCACTCCATTATGGGCTGCAAACACTACTTAGGATTTTTCTCACAACACCGTGATGCATGGATCAGTTCCCTTCCTGTGAATGCTAAGTTTTCTACTATCTCCAGGTATAGGTAGCAGGACGAGCAGTATAATTATAATCATGAACATACAAACCATGAAATGTTCTTTAATTAACTAATGTAGAAGTAAAGTTTTTCTCTTCTTACCTTATAGTAAGTAGCCAAAACTTAATACTGTATTTTTTTTTAGAAAAAATGAAGTATTTCATAATTGCCAAACCAATTTTGAATTTTATATATTCTGTCCTTTCTCCTTGAAGTGGCAGCCAAATTTGGGACATAGTGGGGAGGATATTTACATGATTTTCAGGCATTAAGTGACACAAGCAATTTGTCATCAGGTAGTTGTTGTTGTGCATTGTCTTTTGCTGATGTGAAATGAATGTCCTCTGACCTTTGACATTAGCCTTAATCCTATCATGTCAGTGAAGATGTGTCTGCTTTTCTCCTGGCCTATTGATGCCTGAACGCTGTATTTCTGGTTCTCACTTTCTCTCTATATGTATCTCTCCATGTTTCTCTCTGCCTCCATCCCCCGTCCCTATATATTTGTTAAATCTGTTCCCTTTGGAAGAAAGAATGAAAGAAATATTTATGCCTCCTTTCATGCCCAATAAACCAGAATGATCTGTCAATATTTGCATCTAGACCTTTCCTAGAAAAGCTGTCCTCTTTCTTCATTATTATTATTATTATTATTATTAAAATTTTTCACCTCCTCCCATTTCCCTCCCCCTCCCTCCATTCCCCCTTACCCTCCCTCTCCAGTCCAAAGAGCAGTCAGGGTTCCCTGCCCTGTGGGAAGTCCAAGGTCCTCCCACCTCCATCCAGGTCTAGGAAGGTGTGCATCCAAACAGACTAGGTTCCTACAAAGCCAGTACATGGAGTAGAATCAAAACCCAGTGCTATTGTCCTTGGCTTCCCAGTCAGCCCTCCATGTAAGCCACATTCAGAGAGTCCGGTTTGATCACATGCTCCATCAGACCCAGTTCAGCTGGCCTTGGTGAGTTCCCATTAGATAGGCCCCACCGTCACAGTGGGTGGGCACACCCCTCCTGGACCTGACTTCCTTGCTCATGTTCTCTCTTCTTCTGCTCCTCATTTGGACCTTGGGAGCTGAGTCCAGTGCTCCAATGTGGGTCTCTGTCTCTATCTCCATCCATCGCCAGATAAAGGTTCTATGGTGGTATACAAGATATTCATCAGAGTGGCTATAGTATAGGGCCAGTTCAGGCGCCCTCTCCTCAGCTGCATAAGGAACAAGCTGGGGACATCTCCGTGGACACCTGAGAACCCCTCTAGAGTCCGGTCTCTTACCAACCATTAAATGGCTTCCTTAAGATATATACTTCCCTGCTCCCATATCCACTCCTCCTCCATCCCAACTGTCCCATTCCCCCAAGTTCTTCCCATCCTCCCCTTCTCACTTCTCTCTCCCAATCTCCCCTTACCCCTATCACACCCCCACCTCCAAGCTCTCCATTTTTGCCTGGAAATCTTGTCTACTTCCAATATCCAGGAGGATAACTACATGTTTTTTTTTGGGGGGGGGTTCACCTTCCTATTTAGCTTCTCTAGGATCATGAATTATAGACTCAATGTCCTTCATTTATGGCTAGAGTCTACTAATGAGTGAGTACATACCATATTCATCTTTTTCGGTCTGGGTAACCTCACTCAGGATAGTGTTCTCTATTTCCATCCATTTGCTTGCAAAATTCAAGAATGTCATTGTTTTTTTTACTGCTGAGTAGTACTCTAATGCGTATATATTCCACACTTTCTTTATCCATTCTTCCATTTCTGAACAGAGAATTCTCAACTGAAGAAGTTCAAATGGCCAAAAGACACTTAATGTCATGCTCAACCTCCTTAGCGATCAGGGAAATGCAAATCAAAACAACTTTGAGATACCATCTTACACCTGTCAGAATGGCTAAAATCAAAAACACCAATGATAGCCTTTGCTGGAGAGAATGTTGAGTAAGGGGAACACTCATCCATTGCTGGTGGGAATGCAAACTTGTGCAACCACTTTGGAAATCTGTGTGGCGGTTTCTCAGGAAATTCGGGATTAACCTACCCCAGGAATATAACCACTCCTGGGAATATACCCAAGAGATGCCCTATCATACTACAAAAGCATTTGTTCAACTATGTTCATAGCAGCATTATTTGTAATAGCCAGAACCTGGAAACAACCTAGATACTCCTCTTTCTTCTTACACAGTCTTGGTGTGGATCCCTCCTCACGAAGACTGCCACCCTTTCATCTCTATGATTTTTACTTACAGAATGAAGCAGATACTTTTTAGTCTTGCAGAAACTCCACCAATCAAATCTGCAGTCTTTTCTGCTTTAACAATAAAACCAGAGCGGAAAGGGCACTGAGTCTCTACTCAGGTAGGTTCTACAGTTTGTTTCCAGGGAAATCTTCAGTTGGAAAAGTATTTGTAATATTTTTATGCAAGCTCATGTCTCTACAATGCAGTAAGGTATTCCTGTCTGATGATTTTACCATAGGATAGGAAAAAAATAAATGGGAGTCAAAAAAGGTAATCCAAAAGTTACTAGGATTTATAAGGCAAGTAATAGTTTCTCTCTGGTAATTATAAGCAGGCAGTTAGAGTCAACAAAACAGGTGAACTAGAGACCATGGGTTCTAAAGCATTAAATGAAAACACCCAAACAATGACTTCTTGCACCTTTATGGCAAATGGACTTCTTTTAAAGGTTTTTATGGTAACCTAAAAAGTAGATTTTTTTATACCTTAGACTTGAAAGAGAACAGACACCAAAATAAGCATCTCAGTGAGCAACATAATAAGTTACATCTAGATAATTTATCTTTAATGTTGTTTTGTATTGTGTTGTGATAGTTGAGCTGATATTTTATATTTTATGGTTAATTTTTGATCAAAGAAGAATTATTGATGTACTACTTGCTCATTATACTCATAAAACCAAACTTCCCTATTTACAGTACAGCATGGCAAGTTAAGGCTCACATGGCAAATGTGGCCTGCTTCCTACTTTACTAAGTAATTTACTGGATCACAGCCAACCAATTCATTGGAATATTGTCAAAGGCTGTAACAGCAGTACAGAAAAGTTGCGACATAGACTGTGTGGCTTCAAATCTTTAACGTATGGCCCTGTGGAGAAAGTGTTTGTTCAGCCTGAATTTTAAAGATGATGGCCTAATATAAATATCCTCAGTCTTCTGGTGGTGAATTATGTGAATTGCTGGTCACAAGGAGTAAGGGAGTTTGAGAAGGCCTGTAAAACAAGCCTCATAGGATCATACTTTAAGGGCAAAGGGCAATACGATGTATTAGATAGGCGATATCATTTCTTTCTTCTACCAATGAAGTCTACTAACAAGAAACTCTCATAGTTCCTTTTCCTTACATAACTGGGCATACTGGAAAGAGGATTCTTTAAGATACATCACCATAAGTGAGAGATCTTTAAAATTATTTAATCCTTGATCCTCCTGATGAGTGCTCACTCTGAGCACACAACTTATTGAGATTATTACCATTTTCACTGATCTCTGCAATTGTTGTCATGTGTACTAACATGATATGTATCTTTCACATCTGAAGTTCCGATAGTTTTCTTCTTTACACTATTACTTAACTCTTGAAGCATTCCAAACCAGCCATTTTGTAACTCTGGCTGCACATCAAAACCATGTACAGAGTTTGAAAACAAAACTATGACATTGACCCAAAAAATAACATCGAATTAGCTTTTTCTGTGTGTACGTAGAGAGGTGAGGGCATTGAGATAAAGCATCAGGAAAAGGCTTCTCAAATGATTCTAATACATAGCCTGTCAGAGAATTAGACATGTAAATATAATAACAATGCTTATGAGATACATTTAATAAGCTAGATAAAATATATGGTGCCCTCAAAAACAACATAGAATAATATCAACCCTGAAGACTCAAGGTCATAACTCTGCCCCTCTCAATGGCAAATATAACAGATGTGTAGGCACAGCAATGTGGAAATATAAATACACAGAAAAAACTTAGAGATATCATTAAGTTGAAGTGAAACCGAAAAACAAAATTCTGTACATAGATAAGGTTCCTGAAGAATAGAGGTGCACATGGTGTCATAATTTCTTCCAACATATTCGTATATTCAAAACAAAACAGCTCACTTTGAGGAGTGGTTATGTTTTTCTTTTTATTCTCAGTTGTGACTGGATCAGCCTTTTTGCCAGATTTCCTTCAAGTGCTGTTCTGAGTCTCTTGGGGCCACCACAGGAGGTTGTCAGCTTGCAGTCTCACAGTTGTTCTGGATGCTGTGGTTGTAGCAGCGGGGACTTCTTGGTCTTGATTCAAGAGTTCTTGAAATCACTTACGCTATGGGTTCCTGAAGCTTCCCTTTCCATGTCTTCTGTTCCTCTCTTGGCACTTCAGTGGTTGCCTTCCACGGAGTCTCAGTGTTCCCTTCAAGTAGACCTCATTCCAATTCACCTGGCAGTGCACGCTGTCAGCCTCCTGGTTCTCCTGCCTGCTTTCTTACTCCTCTCTCTCACAGCTCATTCTGACAGGTTTTAGCTTCTCTCCAATGTGGCAAGCACTTCTATTCAGACTTTTCATCTAAATTTAGGTTTGCTTCCTTTTCACACACCTAAGTTAGTGTCTTTTAAAAAAATCATATATACCTTCAGTATATTTTTCAGCCCCCTCCCCTGAAGTAAGCTCCAAATTCATCTTCAGTTTATAAACATCTGAGTATGATTGATAGGGACATCCGGGCCAGAAACGTCGTTTTCTATTATTTGTATAAATCTTCCATAGAATACAGACTGCTTTTCAAACCTTACTAATAAATAAACATGTTAGCCTATGCAGGTGAAATGTTAATTGCTTTTCTCAGTTAACACTTTAAATGAAAAGCCTGAAATAGGTGAGCCGTTGCATCTGGGAGTGTCTCTGGAAATGGCTCTTTTGCTTATTCAGGCTTTCATTTTCCAAAGGTTGTAACTTGTCACAACAGGAACTTTGAGAATTTTTCTTTTTAAAGACAGAAAGTTTTTCTATGGAGCTTCTTCAAATTTATTCAGGATTTGTAATATATGTATGTTAAATAAGTACATACATATATACATATGTCCATTCTATCCAGCATAAAGTCTACATTGATTATTCAAGAGTTCTTAGCACACATAAAACCAAACTACTCACCTTTATCTTCCATTTGTATTTGCTTCAGGTGATATTAAAAGTAATTTATGATTTCGGGATACACACAAGGTGAAGTGATGGTGGGAGAAGACAACTCAAATGATAATGATGGATATATTTTTGGAGGCTTATGCACAAACTAGGTTAATTACATATAGGAACTCAGAAGTTGATATTAAATTGTTACATTTTCCTGTTTGTAAACTTGTGAAAAGCACAATACTAGTAGAAACTGGTACAATTGCTGAAAGCTATAATTGAAATGGAAACGTACCTGCACATGTGTTTATTAGCCAGAATTAAATAAGTTCCTGTTCCTCCAAATCTGAAACACTCGCCTCTCTTCTCTGTCACACAGTTTCATGCTCATGTTTTATTACACTATATTTACAGCATACTAAGTATATGAATATACATGTATATGAATATGGGAGGGTTTGGAGGGAAGAAAAGGAAGTAAAAATGTAATCATATTATAATCACAAAAGTAAAAGAAGAAAAGAACAAAAATGTTTTTCCATTTATACTTCCTTTAAGCCTTTTCCTACTGTCCTGTTTTTCTGTTGATGTTATGACTACTTATAAATATCTTTCCTATGTTCCCAAACAGCAACATCATAAGCTTCTAGGAGATCTTCTACCCTAGTTATTTGGTATTCGACAAATGGAAAAACAAAGAAGCAACTGCTTACTTGGGAGAAATGAAGAACATCTGGTCTCTCCACACATAGATAGACAAAATCAGAATTTGTATCTAACAATTCACAAATAAAAAAATTTTTGAAATAGTTCCATTTATACTTTGTATTTTTCCTCCCTCTTCTCATTCTGATTTAAGCTAAGACAACTTAAGAACTAATAACATTTGATTGACTACAACATAATATAGAAATAATTTTGCATGGGAAGAACAAAAAAAGAAAAGAAAAACATTTCACTTATAACCTGCATACCACTTTTCCCCAGATGACCTCTTTTCAAAAGCACATGTGTACTGTAACTTAGCTGTATGGATCAGAACTCTATCACATCACTGTATAAATTTGGACACCTACTTTAATGGGTTCTTGTGGCATGATGATATATCATTTACAATGGAAATTTATGTAGAGTCAGAAAATGGTGATAAGCATGCACTCTAAAGAAAGATCCAAAACATGACTTCATCAATCCTTAGTCATGGAACTTTCTGCAAATGATTTAACCTCTATAGGTAAATGAGAGCCCATTACAATAGCTACCTCATGGGTAGCTCTAGTTTGCATTTCTGTTGCTGTGATAAAATAGTACGTCTTAAAGCAACTTTGGAAGGAAAGAGTTATTTTCATCTTACTCTTTCAGCAAACATTCCATCACCAAGGGAAGTCAGAACAAGAGCTGAAGGCAGGAACTTGAATGACCATGGAGGAATGATGCTTACTACCTTGCTCAACTGGCTTTCTCCTACCAAGATTCCTTCTCTATGGGTAGTAATGCCCACAGAAGGCTGAGCTCTCTGACATCAACTAGAAAACATAAAAGATATCCCTATAGACATGCCCACAGGCAAATCTGATAGATGCAATTTCTCAATTGAGTTGTCCTCTTCCAATGTGACCCTAGGTCCTGAAAACAAGAATAAAAGTATAGGACCACAAAATATTTGTAACTTATAATTCATTTTATATTTATATTAGGCCATCATCTTTAAAATTCAGGCTGAACAAACACTTTCTCCACAGGGCCATACGTTAAAGATTTGAAGCCACACAGTCTATGTCGCAACTTTTCTGTACTGCTGTTACAGCCTTTGACAATATTCCAAGTTCTAGTATATGAGAATAACTTTCAATTTTAAAGGTATATTACTATATGAGCATCAAGAAATCTTCATTTCTGAGTATGCAAACTAAACACTATGAAGCACTGTTAGAAATCCTTATATTATTCTGTAAGTCAAGTGGTCCCAGGAACCAGAATACTGATAGCCAGAGATCTCTTAAAATTAAGAAAATATTAGGGTATTCCCCAAGATGTCAGGACAGATATTCAGTGGGTGATATGGCAAATAATTTGTTAGGCAAACTGTTACTAAGTCAAAATATTAAAAACCTAAACTTTTATTTTACAATACATTTCCTATCATGTAGAGTGAATTAGAGTTATTTACCCAAAAGACCACGAACAGAAGTCTGAACTCTAAGCAACAATCTTGAAAGATTGTAAAAAATGTCTACCCATCTTATTGAAATCTGTAACACAGATGCCATTCTTTAGTGGTTATTCACTGCATGTCAGTCACATCCAGTTCAGTCTCAGGATTCTCATACTGTTTTCACTGCCAACAACATGTAGCTAAAACTATAAGTCAAGTAGGTTGGTGTGGGAAATCCTTCTGTCTATGTGTTGCTTTTATTGGTTACTGAATAAAGAAATTGCCTTGGCCTATTGATAGGGCATAGTAGAGCTAGGAGGGGAAAACAAAACAATGCTGGGAGAAAGAAGGTGGAGTCAGAGAGAAGCCATGTCGGTCCGCCAGAGACAAATGCAGGAACTTTATGCAGTAAGCCACAGCGTCATGGCAATACACAGGTTAACGGAGATGGGTTAATTTAAGATATGAGTTAGCCAGAAATTCACTTAAGCTATTGACCAAACAGTATTGCAAATAATATGGTTTCTGTGTGATTATTTTGGGTTTGAGCAGCCAGGAATAAACAAGCAGACAACCTACAAGTGTGAACGATTGTTTTGTTGAAAAAATATATTCACACTGGTACAATTAAATTTATATAATTCAAAGTTTAAGCCCTGTATATATCCTCCAAGCATGTTCATTGGTGGGAAGATCTTTGTTCTTTCCAAGGACCAATAATCCAGTCCATCTGTAATTCTTCTCAGTTTGTATGGTAGTTTTGACCTGATCAGCTTTCAAACTTAGAAGACAATTACTCAGTCCCTTGAGTACAATGTTTACAAACAATTTCCTGAATCCATTTTTGCGCCAAATTGGACAAAAAAAGAGACGAAAAATGATAAAAAAGCATCCCTAAACACAATCTATCTAATTTTGAAAACCAATGCTTACCTAGTACTCACCCCCCCAAAGGTATAATGAGAACCAGAACCTCATTTTTCAAGGGAGGTCATTTTCTTTGCTAGCTGCTGCCTGAGTTCAATATTGGCTTACCACATATCATACTTACCATACGCACTTATTCCTTACTCTGCTTATTTTCCTGCTTATGCTATAATTTGTGAAGGTAATGACCTCCAGCCTCTCCAAAGATTTCTTCTTAATTGGAAGTCAAAGTCACTCTAACTGGGCTGGAAAGTGTGTAGTCCCAACTGCTAGAAATGTCACTCTTAGCCTGTAGGATTGCCTCAATTCCATACAGTTGCCCCATTCACAAACACAATTTTTTACAGTAGCAGCGATGTTTCAATAATGTCTAAGAACTGCTTCCCCAGTAAAGCAAAAAAAAGACCTGGTTTATAACTGTTGCTGACTGATTGTGGATTTTCAAGTATACATCCCCTCCATTTCAGATTCAGAGAATGGTCATTGATGGAAGCAGTTAGCTTGTGAGAGCTGGGATGAACCAGCTACTGCTCATCATTTCATGGTGGTCTATGTTCAGAATCTGACTGTTTAGGGATAGAAAATTCTGGCTCAGCAAGGATAAGTCAGAAGGGAAATTCTCAGTGTCTGGCTACATGAGGCTATAGCCAGACTTGCATCTGTAGCTCATTTTCCTAGTATATCCAACTTTGTTTCCTTCTGGCTCCTTTTAATAGGGGTTAGTCCCAAGAATAGCCCTAAGTAGTATTCTCCATGCTGAATTCTTTACTCTCTGAGGAACCTAGCCCACAGGAATCAGCTCTTTTAAAGAAAAGAAACTATGTTATACCAGTCCCAGTTCCCTCTCCATCCCCCTCCCCTCCTCTCATTCCCTCCACCTCCCATCCTTATCCACTCCTCAGGGAGGGTAAGGCACACTCCTTTGCGGAAGGTCCATAGCCCTCCCTACTACATGTATGCTGTGCAAAGTATTCATCCAAAGAGAATAAATTACCAAAAAGCCAGTACAAGCAGTAAGGATAAATCCTGGTGCCTCTGCCAGTGGCCCCACAGTCTGCACCAGTCATATAACTGTCACCTTCTTTCAGAGGGTCTAGTTTGGTCCTATCTATGCTGGTTTCTTCTCTGTCCTGCTGGAGTTGGTGAGCTCCCATTAGCTTAAGTAAACTGTTTCTGTGGGAGTCTCCATTATGTGCCACGCACCGCACCCCCGTGTCTGTGCTCTGTGCGCTATTACCCAGTTACCAAGCTTCGGGCAAGGGGCTGGAGGTTAAAATACACAGACACACAGAGACAGAGAGACAGCAACATGGGTCATCCTTGAATTCCCCAAGAATGCCCCCTTTATTGTGTTCAGGGGCAGATTATATAGAGATAGCCACACCCCAGCCAAACCCACCAGAAACCACTCTCCTGCCATCAGGAACTCCTGAAGGTCTCGTGCTCAGAGCAGCTGTAGGCACTCAGATCAGGGGATTACAAGAATTTCAGGATCTGGAGTCTCACTGCTCCCAACAATTATGGTCTTGACCTCTTTGCTCATATTCTCACTCCTCTCACTCTTCAACTGGACTTTGGGAGCTCAGTCCATGCTCTATCAAAATCCCATCAAAATACTAACACAATTCTTTACTGACCTTGAAAGAACAATAATCAACTTTATATGAAAAACCAAAAAATCCAGGATACCCAAAACAAACCTGTACAATAAAGAAACTTCTGGGGGCATCACAATCCCTGACACCAAGCTCTATTATAGACCTGCAGTAATGAAAATAGCTTGGTATTGGCATAAGAACAGACAGGTTGGCCAATGGAATCAAATCGAAGACTTGGATATTTTTCCACACACCTATGAACACATGATTTTTGACAAAGAAGCTAAAATTCTACAATGGAAAAAAGAAAGCATCTTCAACAAATGGTGCTGGCGTAGCAATCAGCTTGTTAAAGCTGAGTGTGTTTCCCTGATCTACTTCTGTGGAATGAACTTCACATTTCTATGCTTTGTTGTAAAGCAGAAAATTCAAATTAAATATTAGTTTAATATTTACCAACAGGACATGTTTGTAAAGAAGGTGATTATAAATACTACTGCAGATTTTTCCTTAAGCTAACAAATCTTCGTGGATCCCAACAACGTTCTGTAGCCAGAGTTTCTTTTTGACTCATGAATCACACATAACACTCACAAAATACTTTCACAATGCAAACTATTCTCTGCCTTTCTGAAACTGCCAGAAAGAAGCAAAACTTTTCCCTTTTCTCTTATGATAAGACTTATATTAAACTTAACCAATTATGCTCACAAACGCATATCCTAGAGGAAAAAGGCAGGTTGGAGTAAGCTAAACTTATAGGATGAAAAGAAAGGAGAGAGAAAGAAATCACTTTAATCACCTTTTTAAAGTTTTAAGTTACCATATAAAGTAATTGGCTTCTTTTAGATATTTTTGTACATATGTGTCATATGTTTTTATACTTAGTTTTTATTCATCTTCCTCCAATCATTCTTCCTTCCTATCTTCATGTAACTGCTCCCAATCATTCCAAATTGCCCCATTATTCCTGCCAAATCTGTCTGTCTATCTATCTATCTATCTATCTATCTATCTATCTATCTATCTATCTATCTATCTATCTCTACCTACCTATCATCTATCAATCATCTATGTATCTATATAGATATGTATGTATGTATTATCTATCCATGTGTATATATATCATCTATTTATATCTATCCATTCATCTATTATCTGTCTATCTATCTATCTATCTATCTATCTATCTCTACCTACCTATCATCTATCAATCATCTATCTATGTATCTATATAGATATGTATGTATGTATGTATGATGGAGGAGAGTCATCTGTCTATGTGTTACTTTCATTGGTTAATAAAAAATGCATTAAACCTTTAATAGGACAGAAAATTAGGTAGGCAGATTAGACAGAACAGAATTCTGGGAGAGAGAAGGCAGACGCTTCAGGCAGTTGCCATAGGCAGTCACCATAGGCAGTCGCCATGCCTCTCCTCTCCGTGATGGACGCAGTTAAGATCTCTCCTGGTAAGCCACCCCTCGTGATGCTACAAGATTATTAAATATAGGTTAAAGCAAGATGTGAGAATTAGTCAATAAGAAGCTAGAACTAATGGGCCAGGCAGTGTTTAAATGAATCCAGTTTCCGTGTAATTATTTTGGGTGGAAAGCTAGCTGGGTGGTGGGACATAGCCCCCGACGCTCCATCTACAGAGTGGCACCCAATGTGATGGACTAAATCCCCTTAAAAACCTGAGAAAACTTGAGAGAGAAAGAGAGAGAGAGAGAGAGAGAGAGAGAGAGAGAGAGAGAGAGAGAGTTTAACACAGCTTTTTGCTGTTTGCTAGAGTGTGCTGCAGAGAAATTTTTCTGAGGACATGCCATAGAGAGATTTCCTGTTACAGCAATAGCGGCAGAAAAAAAAGCCACTCATTTTAAAACGCGGCTTCCTGGGGCTGTTTCACCAGTGCAAACTCTGGCTTTAAAGCATTTCAATGGCTTTTATGGGACTGGATGTTTGTGTTCCTGCTTGGGATCAGAAGGAGAGTACTCTGAGACCATACCAATGGCTCAGCATTCCCCGCCTGCACCTGAGCAGACAGCTGGATCAGGTTTACTAGGTGTGCATAAGCGGGAGAGCATGACAGACTCCAGCTGCCATACACAGAGATGTTTCCAGACTGTGTAGTGGTCTGCCTGGCAGATTAGGCTGTAATTGAGATAAAAAGCTCATTCTCAAGAGTTAAAGTGCTGAGTGCGGCTCCTACCTGGCGGCCCCAGAGCTAGTAGAAAATGGTACATCCAGCATTTTGAAATTGGAGAGAGGTAGAGCCAACATCCAGAACAGCTCACTGCTCTGCAGCCCAGAGCTGCAACTGATTCAGTCACAAGCAGCTCTGCCATGTTGGACTGGGTGTGGCAAGCACACAGTACCTGTTTTTGACCTAGGAATGTCACAGCTTAGAGTCTTAAGTGCTTAGCGATTTAAAGGTGCAAATCAAACATGTTTCTGGACAGTAAAAAAAAAAATTACAGATTCACAATAGGACAGATTCAGACATAAAAGACCTTTAAATGGGTCACAATGTTGGATGAATGTATGTAGGCTTGAGAGAGAGAAGAAAAAAATATAGAGAATAAGGTTAATGCCTTAAAAAGGGTAAAGTCTTGAAAGAGACAGAGTACAGGTAGTTATAGATTAAATGAAGTAAAGAAATATAAGCCACATAAAAATGGAAAATTCACAGAATCTGGATTCTTTGTATTATTGTGTTTTCTTTGAATTTTTTGACTGTGAAGGAGCTAAGTACAAAAAACCATTTCATTAAATGGGCTGCCAAGCCAAACCTGTATATGTTCTAAAGGTATCTTGACTTCAGAATTTGGATCTAAGGATATCATGCTTTGGAAAAGAGTTTCTTCTTTTGTTTTCACAGAGACTCTGTGGATTGCTTCTATCCCAATATGGTATGATAGACCACGCCCTCCTGAAAGGTTGCTGGGAACACCCTCAAAAATTACTTTGCTCAACTGCCGACTGAGACGTACCTAGCACACAGGTTATATACCATGAAAAACCTAAATAACAGCGCCCCCATTCAGCAGGAAGCAGTTTGGAGAGAAATAACTGCGCCCATATTCCCAAGTATTGTTTATAAATGTTCTTTTACATTTAAAGGGGGAGATGATATAGATATGAATAATTTGAATTGATATGGATTTTAAGGTCAATTTTCTTATATATATTTCTGATATTGATTAAGGTATTGTGATTGTGTAGTTCATTTAAAAATGAAATGTATAATTAGGAAATATAGGTTGTTAATGGATAATCATCAGTAATAGTCAAGCTTGTTGTCATGTTAGATAGATTTTCTATATATATAGATATATTTCAGTTAGATAGGCATTCTTGATATCTTTCAAAGACTACAGAACATGGCATTTAAGATGTTTTAATAACTTAGGGCTTTTCATGACAATGAGACATGTCTGCTCCTGGCAGCACCAATCTACTTCAAGAGGAAGATGGGCATCGAAGAGGCTCCTTATGGAGTTTGATAGCCATTTGGGCAAGAAACTGCTCTTGCCTGGACTGTTGCATAAACTGGACACAAAGAACCCTCAGAGAGAGGACTGTTGAACTTGCCTAAAGGTGAGATGGTCTTTCAGGGTTCCTGATTCTTGAAAGAGTCTGCGAGACGTTCTAGAGGACATAGCAGAAAGTGACTGAACTGTCTTTGGAATTTCCTGCTTCATGGAAAAGTCTGCTGGACACTATTGGTCTGAAGGCTGAAGATGGATGCCCCAACCGTACAGAGGAACTTTGGGTGACTGTCCAGGCAGTGAGTTGTCTCTGTCATTTCTAGAGTTTGAAAGTTGCATATTTCTTGTTTACTTAGGTAGTATTATATCCTTCTGGAGTCTTTGATGGAGTTGAAGAATAAATAGATAGTTATAGCTTTCCTTAGTTAGATAAAAGATAAAATAGATTCAAATATTGTAACTGTAATTCTTGCTTGATAACTGTTTTGTTATATGTAATTTTACTATGTTAAAGTTAAAGCCTTCCTTTTTGTTTAAACAGAAAAAGGAGAAATGATGGAGAGTCATCTGTCTATGTTACTTTCATTGGTTAATAAAGAAACTGCCTTGGCCCTTTAATAGAACAGAAAATTAGGTAGGCAGATTAGACAGAACAGAATTCTGGGAGAGAGAAGGCGGACACTTCAGGCAGTCGCCATAGGCATTTGCCATGCCTCTCCTCTCCATGATGGATGCAGTTAAGATCTCTCCTGGTAAGCCACCCCTCGTGGTGCTACACAGATTATTAAATATGGGTTAAAGCAAGATGTGAGAATTAGTCAATAAGAGGCTAGAACTAATGGGCCAGGCTGTGTTTAAATGAATCCAGTTTCCGTGTAATTATTTTGGGTGGAAAGCTAGCTATATATATATATATATATATATATATATATATATATATATATATATATATATATATGTATTGTCTATCATCTATCTACCACTAGTCTACTGCCTTCTCTTGTTTTTTCCTCTTACTCCCTTTAGAATGGTCTACTTTCTACACTTATGCACCATCCCTCAAGCCTATATACCTAAATCTAGATTCCGCATATGAAAGAAAACATTTGTCTTTGTCTTTCTGCATCTAGCTTATATTCAACGTGATCTCCATTTCCACCATATTCTTGGAACTACCTCAATTTCCTTCTCCTTTATGGCTGAATACAGTTTCCTTTTTCTAACAGCAACATAGATTATAGAACAGGCTCTACGCCTTGTACTGCCGTGCACCTGCCCTTTCACACTCTTCACAAGACCTTTTCTGGACAGATGCTAATTGTTGTTACATCCATGAAAAGTTTGAGGATACATGCTACTCTACTCCCAGGAAAACACTTGCCATTGTCTAAAGTGCTCTCACTTGTGGTTTGTGCCAAAGCTGCTTGTACTTCCATGCCACCATTGAGCACAGGGTCTCATTCTGGAGCCTGAAGCTGTGGCTCCCTAGCATGAAAAACTGTTCTAAACTCTTATATGCAACACCAAAGAACTTGTACTGTAGTGGATTTCTGCCTCCTTGGGGTGTCCCAGCCACAAGTATTATCAAATTCATGGATTCCTTCAGGCATGTTCACGTCCCTGCTCCTCCCCTCCTTCACTGAACCAACCTTTCCTCAGATTGTGAGAATATGAAATAGAATATAAGAGAAAGTCTTGAAAGACTAGCTCAGCTCAATAAACACCTAGGCTGATATTTATAAAATAAAGCAATGTGTTATCTGCCCAATATTCTTAGTAATGTTCATTACTATCAACAGTAGATCTAAAGGGCATCTGATACATTATCCAAGTACAGTGTTACATAGAAGCTAATTTTCTTAAAGAACATATGAGGTACAGAGCATGTACAATAACTTTGCTATTTATATTGACAGCACATATAGCTGTGTAAGAAGCAGTGTACTCAAAATTAAGATTACAAAAATATTCAGAGTGGGCATAGAAAGGAACATTCATAATAATATTCCAGACTTATAGACTGCAACTTTATCCATGCTAATCTTAGGTAGCAGTTATCCATCTCTTCTCTGAAAATTATTGTGCTCTCTTTCCACTTCTTTTAAAACAGGCAAGTTTCGATCATTCTGGATTTGTAACACTTTGCCTCTTATCTTATTACAAGAATATAAAGGCAAGACTCATCCAGTTCTGTATGTTTTAGTTCCTTTACCTAATATCCTGTGTGTTATATATAATTCCTGTATAAATCCTTGAGAAAATGAAACAAAACAAGGGTAATGTGAGTCTAGCGATAATACAGCATTCAGCCGTTTCTCAGTACCAGGCTTAAGGTACGTTTCTGCTTAAAATATGCTAAGTGCAATGCATCATCACTAGAAATAAATTATGCAAACAGTGCAGTCCATTGTCAATTTGAGCTTTAGATTTTTGAAATGGGTCAATTTATTGGCCTAGTTAACAAATATGGAAAACCAGAAGTGTTTGTGTATTACAGATAGTGTTAAATTGTTGAATAATGCATTTGATTTCAAAAGAGGAAGAATTAATCATATTTATAATAGCGACAATAATCATGTGGTTGTCTTGGTTGAGTATGTACAATATGCCAGACAATGTATATGTTACCTGATTAACCATCAAGCAAAAGTTATACAGCTTTTATATACATTAACAAAGGTATTACACTGAAGACAATATAACATTAAAAACAGACAATGGCAATTTTGTTTTAATGCATTCCTTTTTTCAGTGTGCTGGTGATTGAATCTAGGGCCTTATGCAAGGCAAGTACTCCACTACTGAGCATCATTCTCAGCCTCAGTTATTTTGGTTTATGAAAGAACAGTTTCTTAAGAGAAAGGAAATATGAATTACTAATGTACTACCTCTTATTGCTCTCTGTACAGACTTACCTGACAAAAAGCCTGCATTATGAGGTTAGGGCACTACTTTGTATGCTGGAGCAGCAATATAATTCTTACAGAAACTCTCTAGTTTGTAAGTTCAATAATTTTACTTTGAATAACTGGCATGAGTTGGTTGCAAATAAATAAATTAGAGAAAGCACAGCTGTGTTCCTAACTTAGAGAGATATAATATTTCATATATGTTCTTATAGCTCATTGAAATCAAATCTGATGCATTAATTCACACCCAGTTTATTAACTGTGTCTATTAATAGGAATATAATAATGGGAGACTGGATAGCACAGAGACCTAGGGTAGAATCAAACACAACTGGTCTTAAAAAAATCAATGAAATGATTCCTGATGATAATTCTGCTAAATTCATAGATGGGTGCCTTGTACAGTTGTCATCAGAGAGACTTCCTCCAACAGCAAATGGGAATGAGTGTAGAGGCACACAGCCAGAAATTATTCTGAGACAGACTCTAAATTGAAGTCTCCATTGGGTCCTTTCCCTTGGAAATTGGGGAACTCCTTGGAAGAGAGGCAAGAAAGACTGTAGGAGGCAGAGGGAATGGAGGACACCAGGAGAATGTGACCCACTGTGTCAACTAAACAGGGCTCACAGAGACTGAGGCAGCATGCATGGAGCCTGCAAGGATTTACCACCAGAATATCACCATCCTGTCTCTGAGGCACTGTAGAGTGATCTTATCTTAACCAATTACATCTGCAACAACCCTATTTCCAATTCCCCAATCTTCAAGTGGGGGAAAGAACACCAATGAAATGTAAGGAAATACAAGAACCTTAAACCAGGGTTTACACAAAGCACACAAGAATCGAGGGGATAGTTTTGACAGCAAGAACTCTCCAAAGACAGAATGCAAAGAAAAGAAAAGCTAATAATAAAATGTAATTGGAAAATACTGCATTAAGGAGGCAACCCAGGCTCAAAAAGACAGATACTGTGTGTCTACTCTCATATGCAGATTCAAGCTCCCAATTCCTATGCATATGCAGGTAACCATAGCTATTATGAGTTCATGAGTGAGACAGCCATGTCATTTCCAGAAGACATTTCCCAGCACTCCTCTACATCCTTGAACTCTTAATGCTTTTTCTTGCTCTCTTTTCTGCAGTGTTCATATAAATAGTCCTAAATGTATTCCGTGAGATATTTAAGAAGAAAAAATTAAATAAAGAGAACATGAAAATGGGAAAGGTTTATGTTGTCTGAGAGTGTGGGAAGATAAAATAGTGGATGGATATGGTCAAAATACATTGTATACATGTGTGAAATTATCAAAGAAGAAATAAAAAATATTAACAAAAAATAAAAATACAAAGTGATAAAGGAGGAAACCAGCAGGACACCAACATTCATTCCCCTGTGTTTCCTGACTCTGAATGCAATGAGAAGCCAGGAAAGGGTATTTCTCACACAGACAAAATGGTGAATCATACTTGAGGGGTACAGGCCTGTGAGGTAAGAACACATATGATAGGCACTCAGGTACCAATCCCCTCTCATTCATGCCACTCGGACTTCTCCACTGTGATCAATTACATCCCATCTTAATACACAAGCCAAAACAACCCTTTCTTCCCTGGTTTCTATCAGGTCTTTTGTCCCAGTAATGAGAGAAAAAAACTAACAAAACTCCTAAGCAGAAATTATGAACCTTATTAATAACTGCTTTAAGATCAATTTTCTACTTATCTTCATCTTTATCTCATGCAGTTTGTCTCCATTTTGCCATTGTTTAGCACTATTATTGCTTGTAGCATGATGCTATTTTTTTTGAAGTTTTAGCCGTTAACATTCAGATTGCACAATTCTTCTGTGTATAGACCTATTGTTAAAGTAATTCTCTTTCTCTGACCACGTCTGCCTCCTGGAGCCAAAATTATTTTCAACGTATGCTGATTTTCTGTATCTTCCTATAAAAACCCAGGGGAAGGTATTCCTCACCTAGATAAATTGATGAGTCATGTTGGGAGTTCAATGAGGTAAGGATGCTAGTGGTGGGCACTCACGTACTCAGGAAATGGTCGTCTTCCTTCCCACGCCTCCGTTTTCTTGTTATGTAAGGTAGAGCTATTATTCTAGTACCTGACCTTGGCTCATCTCATCTCACTCCTACAGAGCAAAAATTTTCAGGAGAACAAATTATTCCTGTTGAACTATCAGTACTTTTATCACACAGTCAAGACCTAAACTCAATATGTTTGTTTGGATTTACATAATTTCCACCATGTTAGCAGCCCCCACAGAAATATCTTTCATGGACACTGTTCATTGGAATCTCCCAACAACCCTATGAAGTAGGTAATGATGTTTAGGGAAAGAGAGGCCGGGGAGTGAGTAGCGTATTTAAGGTTACCTAGCTAATTAGACAAAGAGTTGGAAACTGCTGCTTTCCAGACATTTTCCAATGGACTGTGATATTTCCCAAAGAAATGCCTGGAGACAATACTTTGAAGATTCAAATGCATATTACACACATCCATCGCCTCATTTACCACGTTCATATTGAACATCAGGATCCCGGTTCTCAGCTGGACAGCATATCTTTTGCAAAAGATTGGCCTGGCATTTAATGTAAACCATCCAAAACACAAAAGAAAACAAGACATCTAAATAGTTCTCAGTCAGAAACAATCAGGCAGCAGCCCACTTGACCCAAAGCCAATTTCAAGAGCCAGTATTTCCCAAACCACAGAAAGGCAATCGAGAGCAGCCGTAATTATTTCTTTGAGATGATCCTACCATCGCAGGTCTGCTAAGGTGCACGTGAATGCACTTAATTGCTCAGCTGTGTATTTGCTTGAATGTAATCAACCACTTACTGGGAGTTTCTGTCTAACTAGTAGGATATTGGCACAAGAAAAACGAAATACATTAGAGAGGGTTCACTCTTTTTAAAACTGCCTTTGGAAACAAATTATCTTCCGTGTCAAGAGCCAGGGGGATTGGAAGGGAACGAGGTGGGAAGTCTCATTTCTCATGGGCTTTGCTCCACTCCATGTATACACAGTTCCTGACCCAAAACTGTTGACTTCTGGAGAATGTGTTTCTATCATTCTGAAGAAAGGGACAATTTCGTAAATACACATATTATTCATGGAGCAAACACCAGTGTGGAATGAGTTGTTGTTGAGGAGCAAGGAGGACAAGAGGATTGCTTTTAAAGCAGGAACAACAGCTGTTCTTCCAGGGATGACAAAGGGAAGAGATGTCTGGATAAGGTATGAAGACAGACATCATAATATTTGAGCTCTAGGTTGCACACAAGAACTTGTAAAGCTTGACCATGCTCATACCAAAGGCCATAGCAAAAAGGAAATAGGTTAGTGTGGTGAAGAGTCCATGTGCCCACTTAAAATATATAAAAGGATAACTATGCCTTTACCACTTGAGAAGAAGCCATTCTGAAGAAAGATTGGAAGTATATGTTGCCCCAGGTAATGACCATAGTTAAAGTAAAGGCGTGAAATGTGAAGTGACAGATCTTTCAAGACTGACGGACCCACTGCTGTGGTTTAATTCTTAGAGCTTAAGTGGTTCTTTAGTATTTTGAAGGTTCCATCAAATGCAACTTTTTTCACCTATTGTTCCAGCCTCTTGCTCATCTCTATTATACTCTACCTACCAATCCAGAACTTTAAGTAATATATTGTTCACCATTTTCTTGTTATATTCTTGGTATTGTGAATATTTGTATTTAAATTTATGGCAGTATTTAATATTGCATTTGGTACTATATCTTATTATAAGAAGATAATGTGTCATGCCTCTGAAGGCCCAAAAATGTTAGCCTATTTCTACCTTGTGGCCAGCGAGTTTGGAGGTTGCTAAAAATTGTTGACAATAACCAGGGCCACACAACCTGACCCAGAATGTGATTACTTGGTTCTTTAGACATTAAGATGGCCCACACAGGTAGATCCACTCCACCCTGACAGATGGCCAGGATATGCAAACATACTTCTGCTCCTTCTTTTGTAATAGGAGGTTACCTGGGGAGTGGATGCCTTCTGGATACTTTGTCTAGTGTGGCTTCACTGCCTAAACAACAGAATGCTAATGACTTGATGTCTCAAAGTGTTGAAGCAATTAACTGTTCGAGTTGTCCTTTGTACCATGTTAAAGAAGCCTTTTGTTGCCTTCTTCTCCCTTTTGTTATTGGGTATAAAAATGTATGGAAAATTAAACATGGGCAATTTCAGTATTCTCTGGAACTCCCTCCTGGTACTATTCTATGTTTCTGTTTTATTATTTTATTCATGTCTTTATATTCTTTCTTGTTTTTCTGATCCCCATGCTCCTACCCTGGCAAGAGGTATTTTTGTTGAAGCTGGTCCCCGACACATGCCTCTTTGCTTTTGCAATTTTTTTTAGCTTTCCCTTCAAAGCCTTCTATTTACTTCCCCACAACCTCTTTTCTCCAATCCAATTACTTGTTTCCTGATCTGATTTAGGCAGTAACTTCCCTCGTATGTTCCTTAGTATTTTCTACTTTAACTTGTAGAGCCAAGTTTAAATGGAAATGGGGATACTCTCATTTGAGAAGCAGAGGGAAGTCAAATAAAAGGCGTTAAAAGATAAACCTTTTTCAAAATTTTCTTTGATGGCTTTTCTGTCAACTTCTGAGGGATTTTCATAATTAGCTATTTAAAGTTAATCTAACTAAAGTAAAATTAACATTTAAGAATTCTCCTTTTATTTTTGTATTTAAGTGCTTATTTTTACATTATGCAAGTCAGTTTTAAAAACAAGTAGAGGAGCTCATTTACAAACATCACTAAAATCCCATAAATTACCTTTCATCACACACACAAATAAAAGTATTATGTTCTTATCAATACCAATATCTTAAATACTATTGTGCAAAGAGAACAGGAAGGAAGAAGGACAATATATATATATATATTGTACATCTCATCTTTGTATTGATAATCCAACATCCCTGGGAATTTCTTTATTAAACATAAGATCAAGGAAAATATTATTAAGACTTTTATAATGGTGCTTCTGAATTTGTCATTCTATTAATGGTATACATTTTATACTCATAAAGACACCTTTGGACTATTATAATATCTTTACATGAAAATGGCCAATTTCTGTGGACATTGACAAGTTGTGGTAATCACCATCTACTGCAATTAGAAGTTTCTCTGATGAAGGCTAAGAGATACATCAATATATGAGTATAGCAATAAATCATTAGGAGTTGATTTAATTCTATATCCATTTAGCAAAATAATAGTAGTATGTTTTCTCCTAAGACTTATGATCTGCCTATTCATAGGTTCGTAGTTTGTCAGTGGTGACAGTTATGGTTTCATTTCATGGAACAGGATTTAAAGCAAACAGAAAGTGGTTTGTTTTTCCAACTGTTCATGCCACTAGTGCGTCAGTGGGCATGTCTTGCCAAGCTAGACGCCGTTGCAGTTGACAGGGTTCATAGCTGGATGAGACTGATTATTACTTTTCTTCTGTGTTTGTGTGCATAGCACCTTCCAAAACTATGAAAACAAGTCAGTGGGAATGAAGCTTCCAGGTGAATACCATCTTGATTTTTCCATGTTCTATAACTTACTGTGTGCAGTCTTCAGTGGAAGCAATTCACAAGGTACAGAGAATGAGGGACTGTGGAATTCTCAGTCCTAAATAGGACAACTATATTATACCCCCTTCTCCAAGGGCTCAGAGATGATTGTGAAGAGGAGAAAAGCATAATAGCAAGGAACCTGTCTTCTCGACACAACAGAACAGCTGTACATTTGAACTCATAGCAGTTGTAACAGCCAAGCCAGACCAAATCCCAACATGGAGAGGAGAGGTATGCCCGCCTCTCGCCAAGGAGCTCTAGGTAGTTAATAGTTGCTAGAAGAGGAAGGGTCAATATTCTTTAAGAGAGTGGCCCCTGGTAAGTCAGCCATCATCCAATGTAAGGCCTGAGAATATATGAACACCACAAAACATGACATATGAAATTCTCAGAACTAATAAAAATTGGAACAGTAAAATATTATATTCAAAAAGGAATGTGTCCAATTTTATATCATGAAAGAAAAAATATTATTCAATAGAACAAAGCCCAGTTGAAGTTTAAGGTAGGGTTTCATGAGGGCAACGACCTTTGTTCACCTCACATAGGTACAGTACAAGAGTTCTATAAGTAGTTGCTGAATCACAAAAGAGACTGTAAGCTGATAGAAAGAAAGTCATAGAAAAGGAAAAGGAAGAGGCAAAAGAGAGCTACCACAACCTGGAGCGGAACAACTAAGCAAACTGATCCTGAAGCCAGATGTCCTGGCTTCTAAGATTGCTTCTATTACATACCAACGGTATCTATCACATAGGTAAGTCACATACTTTCTCTTGGACTCAGTTTACTTTTTGGTATCAAGCAGATGCAGTAATAATAATATATTGCCATATATCTGTTGTGATTATGAAATGAATCAATGTATGTCAGGTATTTAGAAGCATGTATCAAGCATTATTGAAACTTCAGTTAATAGTATTAAGAAAAAGTCACTGAGTTACATTTTCCCCCGGAAGTTACTCATTTCCTTCTTATTAGTAGATCCCCTTTACAAATGTAGTTTCAGGACGTGATAAAATTCCCTATGTTACATAGTGAGTACTAAGGCATATCTTGAATGATATGCCAATATTACCTTTCAAAGGAAACTTTAGTGCTAAAGTTCCCTAAATGACCTGATTTTTAAATAAAGTTTATAGGTTTTATAGAATGCTTCAATTTAGAAAATAGGTACATTTCTGAGAAATGTGACACATTTTTGCTACTCTAACCACCTAAAATTAGAAGGAAACTATTTAGGACTCTTACAGTTAATGCATTTATTGGCAAGATATTAGCCCATTAACATTTGTAAGTACCAACTTCTTGTAGACTTTGTGGAAATAATATCTTTCATATACTACTGGAAAATAACTGAACTTTTTTTTGTTATTTCTACTTTTATTCTCCAAATTAATGAGAAGAAGAAAATTTTTACTTAACTACGAGACAACCCATTTTTCCTTAAAAAGAACATTCATTTCGGGATATCAGGATATGATCTCAGCTATTTGGGAAGCTGAAGTAGCAAAATTGAAAGTTGCAGACTAGTTTGGGTTACAGACTGATTTCAAGTTCAACCTGGGAAACTTAGTGAGGCTCTATCTCAAAATAAAAAGAAAGGGACCTATAGGTGCAGCTCAGAGGTAGAAAATGGGCCTTGAAGAAGTGTGGCAAGAGGGATTTTAGATGAAACAGATAGATAAATTAATATGTGTACAGAAATTTGTGAGCAAATGGCCCCAGTGGACAGGAACAGGCAGGATTACCAAATCATGGAGCTGCGGTAGGGAGCAATCTGCTGCCAGCTTGGCTCAGTGGATGAAGGCACTTGCTGCCAAGACTGGTGGCCCAGAACCCAGGAAAGAAGTGACTTCTGTGAGTTGTCCTCTGACCTCATACAGGCACTATTCCACAACTATCATAAATGTCTGAATACCTGCTCCACAAGGCTGAGAAATGAAAGATCTAGTTAGGCGATCACATGTAAAGTAACTTTGCTGAGCTAAGTTATTTTTGTGTGGTAGTAAATATGATTATTTTTTTGGTGCCTCAAAAACTTACTTCCAGTTGTAATGCTAGCATTCTATTTTTGCCAAAATATTCTTTTTATTTTCTCACTCTTTTATTTCCAACTTCTCCTACCTTCAAACTCTTTCATTCCATCTAACTTCTCCTCAAATTCATGGCCTCTAACACTTTTGTTATTATTGTTATAATTTATGATTAAATAAATAAATAGAACCTGCTGAATCTACTTAGAGCTGCTTGTATGTATCTGTCTTTTAGGCTGTCTACTTCTTATTAGATAATCAATTGGTGGGCTCTTCCCTGAGGAAGACTATTTCCCCTCTTTCAAAAGTCATTAGTTGTTTGTAGTGCTTCATCCATGATTGGGGCCCAGTGAGAGTTCCTCATTTGCACCCAATAATGCTTTTAGATTATGAGACATGCGTTGCCTACTGTTCTAAGGAGGCACCTGTCAACAATGCTTTTATTTGGCTACTTTCTTGTCACAGAGGCATGGGTTTCAGGATATAATGCAACCTCTGGAGAGCAATGTATTGGCATAAATAAATTGCATTTATTTATGTTGTATTTGTTTAACTATGTAAAGATGTGTTGCTTTGCTTATGCTAAATTTGCTTAACTATGTATAGGTGTATTGCTTTTGTTTATGCGCCATTTTTTAATTTTTAATTTTTTATTACTTTATAAATAATACCATTCAAAATTTCCACCTCCTCCCCTCCTCCCATTTCCCTCCCCCTCCCCCTCTAGTCCTAAGAGAGGGCAGGGTCCCCTGTCCTGTGGGAAGTCCAAGGCCCTCCCCCCTACATCCAGGCCTAGGAGGGTGTGCATCCAAACAGACTAAGATCCCAAAAAGCCAGAACCCACAGTAGAAACAAAACCCATTTGGCTTCTCAGTCAGCTCCCATTGTCAGCCACAATGAGAGTCCGATTTGATCACATGCTCGTTCAGTCCTAGTTCAGCTGGCCTTGGTGAGCCCCCATTAGATCAGTCACACTGTCTCCGTGGGTGGACCGAGCCTTCGTGGTCCTGACTTCTTTGCTCATGTTCTCCCTCCTTCTGCTTTTCAACTGGACCTGAGGAGCTCAGTTCAGTGCTCCAATGTGGGTCTCTGTCTCTATCTCCATCCATCACCGGAAGAAGGTTCTATGGTGATATTCAAGATATTCATCAGCGTGGCTATATAAAAATTGTGTTACTATTTCACCTAAGGCAACTGATTGGTCTAATAGAAAGCTGAATGGCCAATAGCTAAGGGGGGGGGGGGGACAATCCAGCCAGCAGCCAGCCAGTCAGGGGCCAGAGAGACAGACATGGAGGAAGGAGGAAAGCAGGATGGACAGTAGATAAATGAGGTAAACTTGCCCTGGAGCAGCACATAGATTACTAGAAATGGGTTAATTTAAATTAAAGATATAAAAAGTTATCTAGAAACAAGCCTAAGCAAAGGTCAAACATTCATAGTGAATAATAAGCCTTCACGTCATGATTTAGAAGGTGGTGGCCAAAGAAAGGCTGTTAAAATCTAATTTTGGTAAAAGATTATATATAAGGATGGGGGAAATTGTTTTGTCAGTAGTTGCTTGCCTGGAAGCATGAGGACCTGAGATCAGTCCACAGGCCCCATGTAAAACAGTAGAGTGTGGTGATATGCTTGTAATCCCAGCACTAGAATGGGAGAGATGGCAGATCTCTGGGGTTTACTGGCCAACATGTCTAGCCTACTCATAGAGTTTTGGGCCAGTGAGAGATCCTGTGTCAGAAAACAATGTAGACAGCTACCGGAGGAAAAAACACCTGAAATGAACCCCTGCGTAGCGCACACATGTGCACACACTTGCATGTGCACCTGTATACAAATTAATAATACTACAAACACACAGAGGAATAGCTATAGATACATACTTTTCTAGAAGTGTATGCACTAAAAGACTAGTAATGATGTAATCTAAACTGTAAAATTTCTTTAGCTTTATTTACTTGTTGGGAGCAGTGAGACCCCATATCCTGAATTTCTTGTTAACAACTTGTTTTCCCCTGATCTGAGTGCCTACAGCTGCTCTGAGGACGAGACCTTCAGGAGTTCCTGATGGCAGGAGAGTGGTTCCTGGTGGGTTTGTCTGGGTCATGGCTATCTCTATATAATCTGCCCCTGAACACAATAAAGGGGGCATTCTTGGGGAATTCAAGGATGACCCGTGTCTCTTGTGTTGCTTCTGCATGTTTTCAAGGCTAGCCAGGCTAACTCTTCCTGGGATTTCCTTGGAGAGGTGTGTCCTCTGAGGCTGGTTTGCATAACCTCTCCTTTATCAAGAGATGATGACCGGCTTTAAAGAAAAATAAAGCTGAATGTTGCAGATCAGAAGATTCTAGGTTCGACTCCTGGCTGGCTCGCTAGCATTTATTTAAAACATGATTGACAGAAAACAGACAATTCTCCCGCACCACTTCTCCCTCTTTTTTTTTTAAACAAAGGAAAATATTCATAGTTCACTTTTTGGGAAAGTGGGTGTAGTTTTCCAGGCTACTTCCTGCTGGTTGGGGGCACTGATAATCTTACAGGGACCTAAAGAAAATTTAGAGTTATAATCAAGTCCTGACTGGAGTATCCTGTGAGTCTTGATCATCTCAGGCAGCAGTCTTGAATCTGTTCTGGATGTAGAACTCAGACATCTGGGCCAACTGTTCCTACTGGAGATTTCTCAGGTAGTCTTTCTTGATCAAACTGGATTTTTCTTAACTCAGAATGAATCCACAGCCTCTCATTTTCTGTGGAAACAAAAGCAAAATCTCTTCTCCAAAGTAACATACCTTTTAACTTCAATTTTGAAGTCAAGGTATTTTCAAAATACCTATCTTGGGTTAGTTCAGCAGCATTTATGAACAAATATCTTTTAGCAGCTGTTGCTTCTTCCTCAGCATTCAAACAATTCAAAGAGAGCATAGTAGCGTACAGTATCAAGATTCTCTGTGTATTTTCCATTTTTATGTGGCTTTATTTTAACCTCTATTTCTTTTATTTTTACTTTTACTTTTTGAGAGAGGTTCTCTGTAATCTTTGTCCTGAAATAACTCTGTAGACCAGGCTGTCCTTGAACTCACAGAGATCCACCAGTCTCTGCCTCCCCAGTGCTAGGACCAACGGTGTGTGCTACCACAACTTGAACTCCCAGAGATCCGTCTGTCTCTGCCTCCCAGGTATTGGAATTCAAGGTGCATGCACCTGACACCTTGAAGCCACAGACATCAATCTACCTCTGCCTCGCAAGTGTTGGGATGAAAGGCGTGTACCACCACACCCAGCTACTCTTTCTTTTTTACTTTTAAGAACTTTAACCTTTAGCCTGCATATATTTTTAACACACTGTAAAACATTTAGAGGTTTTCTTCATCTTTGAATCTCTCTATATAACAACATGAGTCTTTTTGGAGAGGATTAAAGCCGTGACTTTGAAGGCTGAATCCAGCCCATTCCTCAGCTTCCCAGCCTCATGGCAGAGGTTCTGGCTGTAGCCATTTTTATTGTCACAACTCTATGGTGTTTCAAGGTCCCTGCCAGTGAGCAAGCTGCAGCATTCTGCTCTCAGACCACAGTCAGTCAGACTGCCTGCCTGAAAGAGTCAGAGTTTGCCCTGGCAGGATAGCCCAGAAAGCCAGCATTGCAACGACCGTCTAGGAAAGAAAGTCTGCATCAAGTGCAACACCGAGGACACCAGGAAGCGTTCTGACGAATGGAGAAGTTCTAAAAAAAAAACCCATCAAAGACCCCAAAACTCTACCCAAGGACCAGCAGCACCTGGTTCGACTGATGGCCCTTTTCAACATGAGGTGTAAGACATGTAGAGAATACATCTACAAGGGGAAGAAGTTCAATGCAAGCAAGGAAACAGTCCAGAATGAGGCCTACCTGGGCCTGCCTATCTTCCGCTTCTATATCAAGTGCACGGGCTTGGGATCAGCTTACAACAAGTGCTGGAGCTGAGACAAGCTGGAGCACAGACCCCACTGAGCTGCCCGAAAATGCAGCAGTGGGGTAAGGAAAAGTCAGTGGCAGTTCTAGACTCTGCACGCTGAAGAGTCTGCGGCAGAGCAAATTTAAATCAAGAGACTGCCCAATTGTAGAAGCAGGTGGACTTATGGCTAGTACAACAAATGTCTTGTTCATTATTCCATTTGTATGACGTCTGTTAATATTGCTAATGCCTCTTATGTGGTGAAACAACTTAATGGTTACTTGAATAACCGTTGAAATGTTACAGTTAGCACACCAGATTGTACTGTTTAGCCAAAGGGATGGTTGAATACTATAGCTCAAATGGTCAGGTCCAGTGGTGACTGGGGACCCTACTGCTGGCAATCTTAACACCTGTTGCCATGGGCATTCATCTTTAAATCCTGTGTAAGATCAGACAATCCATGAGAATGCAGCATATGGTCACTTAGCAGAAGCAGGATCAGCTGGGCTGCTAGGGAAAGCCAGAGAGGTGCTTGAGCAGAAGCTGTCTTCCATGCACTCAGCTGACCAGAATGAATGTGCCATGGGGGTTTGGCAGCTGGGTATGTTTTTTAGGGGACTGCTAAAGGAGCAGTGGTTTCTGACTGCTCCTGGGTGTCATGGCAAAGCCACTCCTAAAAGTCCCGAGTCTGATATGGTCACACACCTCTGTTCACTTGAGTGGAAGGGTGTGTGGGAAATAGTATGAGGAACAACAGTCTCTGGGAATACTTAAATCTATCTGTCTTACAGGCTAAGTGCTCTCTGTGTTCCCTAAAAGCCAGTATTCTCCTGAGGAGATGCTGCCCACTCTCTCCTGAGTACAGGTTCAGTCAAAGTGACCAAAAGGCTGTTGTGGTCAGGAGGGGTCTTCTGTTTTATAAAAAAATTAGGGGGAGATGTTGGGAGCAGTGAACCCCAGATCCTGAATTTCTTGTAAACAACTTGTTTTCCCCTGATCTGAGTGCCTACAGCTGCTTGAGGACGAGACCTTCAGGAGTTCCTGATGGCAGGAGAGTGGTTTCTGGTGGGTTTGTCCTGGGGCGTGGCTATCTCTATATAATCTGCCCCTGAACACAATAAAGGGGGCATTCTTGAGGAATTCAAGGATGACCTATGTCTCTGTCCCTCTGTGTGTGTTTGTGTATTTTAACCTCCTGCCCCCTTGCCTGAAGCTCAGTAACAGGGTTCAAGCGCATGGAATGCAGACATGAGGGTGCAGGGGGTGGCATTTACTCATGATCTATTTTATACAGTTTATACATTCTGTTCCTACATTGATGAATTGTTATTTTTAAATTATTAAGCATAATTCACATGGAAAAGCTATCCATACTTAACTTATATGCTACTTATGTATAAACATATTCAATATTTTCAACACTTTCCTCTTTTCAGAGTTTCCTGTGATAAGAACACTTAACATATGATATATTCTCTTAAAATTTTAAAGGAATTTCTGTCGCAGAGTGACTGAAATTGTGGTTAATAGGACATAGTTCCATGTAAAGTGTTGATGTGACATACAGGATAAGCTTTTATAGGCTTATATCATCCCATTTTATATTCCTTTCAAGTGCTGGAATTAAAGGCAGTGTACCATCACTACCTAGTTTCTATTGCAAACTAATGTGGCTACTAGTTTCAAGGTGTTTGTCACCACTGCCTTGTCTGTAAGACTGACTGCTGTGGCTGTTTTACTCTCTGATCTTCAGGCACACTTTATTTATTAGAATACAAATGAAATGTCACTACATTTTTTCCTTTTTATCTAAATAAAAAGGCTATAACTAATATAAGAAAAACTATATACAATAAGTACAATGTCTATATACAAAATATACACAAAATAAATACATCAACAATGTCTAGTCCATTTGCATTTGACAAATTCAGAGAAAATACTCCATATCTATCCTATCTTGGTGAGTCCAAAGTCTTGTACCTAGTTTAATTTTTATCACATCTTGCTTTCTGTGTCAGATAAACAAGGAAAATTATAACTATAATTATCTAGTATTCAAACTCCCTCAGAGACCCAAGAAAGAAATAATACTGAGTAAGCAAGAAGTACAAGCAAGTGATTTCCAAAAATGTGAGAAAAGAAATACCTGGCTGCCTAAGAGACACCCAAAGTTCCTCTGCAATATTTGACAGACTTTTCTGTGAAGCAGGGTATTCTGAAGGGCTGTCCCTCCTTGTCTTGACAATGTTTGGTAGTCAGTTTGTTTTGTGTCTTGCTTGTCCAATTAGGACAGCATACTCTCAGCAGTCAAGGCAAGGACATTTTCTTGCCTGGTGGCTTACTTGTGACATAAAGAAAGTAAACTCCATCTGTAGTTTCTTGATGTCCCATTTTCTTCTCTAAAGTAGAATGGTGATGCCAGAAGCAGATATGCCTCATTGTCAAAAAAATGAACTTATGAAGTATTTGAAGATAACCTGTCTATCTAAAATATATCTTCATTGGATCTTGAAAACATACTTAATGTGACTACAAGTTAGATTATAATAGGTGACTAATTGCTAACTTACATTTACTTATTTTTCTGAACAGTTTTAATAACTTTCAAGGACTAGAAATTTGGATTGCATTGTTAAATGAGCTGTATAGGTACAAGATATAAATGTATATACAGTATGTTTAACATAATCTAATCTCAAATTTGTATCAATATACAAAATTTATACACAATATACAAAAGCCCATTGCATTGTAAAATATTTAAAACTAGTAGTTGCTTTTCAAAAGTAGATTCAATAGTTGACTTTTAATTTATATCTATATCATCTCTTTTTTTCTTTTTGGAGTAGATTCAATAATCTACCTTTTATCCCTGTCATAAACTAACATCCATTTTTTTCTTTTCAAAGAAGAAAGAACCTTGAATATAATTTGTTTTTGTTAGCTTTTTGCCTTTAAAAATTGTCTTAATTAGTTGTTTAATTGTTGGAAGGCGGAGAGATAGGCAGATTTCTATGAGTTCAAGGTCAGCCTTATTCTGCAGAATGAGTTCTAGACAAGACACACAGAAAAACCTGTCTCAAAAAAACCCCAAATCAAGAAACAAAAATAAAAGAAATATTATTTTTAAATGCATGTAAAGATGGAAAATACACAGAGAATCTGGAGATTGTATGTATTGTGTTATCTTTGAATTGTTTGACTGCTGAGGGAGGAGTAACAGCTGCTAAAAGACATTTGATTATGAATGCTACTAGATTAATCCAACCTATATATTTTGAAAATGCTTTGACTTCAAAATTTAAGTCAAAATATGCGTTACTTTGGAGAAGAGCTTCTGATTTTGCTTCCATGGGAAACTAGATGGTCGTGGATTCATTCTGGGTTAGAAAAAATAAAGTTTGATCAAGGAGACGTCCCCCAAAAAATTACCAATAGGAGCAGGTGACACAGATGATCCAATGTTTTAGAGCATCTCTGTTGCAGTTTTCTGAGTTCTATATCTGGAATAGCTTCAAGACTGCTGGCTGAGGTAATTCAGCCTCATGGAATACTCTAGTCAGGACTTGACTATAATCGTAAGTTTTCTTTGTATCCCATAAAATTATCATACTCCTAATCAGCAGGAAGTGCCTAAAAATCTATGGTCACATTCCCAAAAATTGGATTATGAAGATGTTTGTCTTTGTTTGAGTATTTCTTACAAGTGTTATGGGTAATGGTTAGGAAAAAGCTAAACAAAGGAGATTAGATTCAGGGTTCTTATTTGAAAATAAAACCAGAGAAATGCTGTGGGAGAATGCTCTTGTACACAGCAAAGATTTATCACTCATATTGGTTTAATAAGAGATGATTGGCCAGTAGCCAGGCAGGAAGTATAGATGGGAACAACAAAAGCAGGGAGAATTCTGGGAAGAGGAAAAGCAGAGACATAGTCATCAGCCAGATGCAGAGGAAGTAAGATAAGAATGCCTTGCTGAGAAAAGATATCAAGCCACATGGCTAAACATAATGATTATGGGCTAATTTGAGATGTAAGAGGTATTTACTAATTAGCATGAACAATAGATCAAACAATTTATAGTATAAATCCCTGTGTGTTTACTGGGGACTGAATGATTTTGGGACTATGCAGTACCGAAACTTCTGTTAATAGTGGTGATCTTTAAAGATATGAAATAAGTAACTGGGAAACAGAGTGAGAAAAATATCACTGTGATTCCTTCTGTGCCTTTGAAAGATGACCTGTAGACAAACCATTATATTTTGTTAAATAACAGCCATAGTATTTCCACTAAGCTTGATAAAGATTCTCAACAGGGAACCTTGGCATGAGCTCAGTTGTTACAGTGCTTTTCTAACAAGTATGAAGCCCTGGGTTCAACTCACTAGCACATCATAAACCATGTGTGATTAATGTTATCAACTTGATAAAATCTAGAACTACCTAAGAGACATGCTTCTGGGCATGGTGGGAAGGCTTACCCTAATTGGATGCAGTACCACTCTATAGGTTGGGGGCCTGAACTACATTAAATGGAGAAAGTGATTTGGGAAGAAACATCACTGTCTGCCTCCTGACTGGATGAATTGTGACCAAATGCCCAAAGCTCCTCCCACCAATTAATGGATACTATCCTTGCTTTAGTTATTTTTCTATTGCTGTGAAGAGACACCATGACTTATAAAAGAAACTTATAAAAGAAAGCATTTATCTTTTGAAATACCTGGATTAAAAAAAAAGAAAAAAAGCATTTAATTGTGGGCTTGCTTACAGTTTCAGAGGGTGAGTCCACCATGGCGGGGCACGTGACAGCATGCAGGCAGGCATGGCACTGAAGCAGTAGTTGAGAGCTCACATCTGATCCACAAGTAGCAGACAAAGGAGGAGGGGGTTGGTGTGAGTCTTTTGAAACCTCAAGTCCATTCCCTGTGACATATCACCTCCCATAAAGCTACACCTCCTCATCCTTACCAAAACATGTCTGCCAGCTGACTAGGGTTATTCTTGTTCAAACTGCCATAACCCTTGAACCATGATCAGAGATTAATCCTTCCTTAAGTTGAAAAAAATGAAGGCTACAATACAGTGTTCTTAATTACTGGTAAAATACTTCTACAAAGACCTTCAATAAAGGAAGATGAATATTAAAACAAATTTTCTCTTCCAAAGTGATTTTCTTTTTTCATCTTTTAGGTCTTTACTAACACTTTTAGGTTCCTGCTACTTCAGTTATCTCAATATCTACTTTTACTTTTGTGCCTATACTAATCTTTCTAAAGCCAATTCTTTACTGTCTCCCAGGTATCTCTAAAGTTCCTTCACTATGTGCACATGCACAACGACCCTCACCTTAATTGCCTTTGGTACTTTGAGTGTCTTTTTTTGCCTGGCTCTGGATCCACCTATTCTAGGATGGCATTTGATTGATAATGTAGTATTTCACTCTTCCCCACTATCCCTAGTTCAATAGCCTAAAAGGAAGTAGCTTTGGATACCCCTCACACACACACTCACACCCACCCACAGATCCTCATTCAGTTATCTATGACAGAATAGACAAATGTGTAGAGATAAAAAGTAGATTAATGGTTGAAATCATTAGTACTGGAAAAACAGGGAATGAGGAGTGACTGCTAATGGGTACAATGTTCCTATTCAGGCTATGAAAATGTTCTAAAATTAGATTATGGCAATGACTTCATAACTATAAACCCACTATAAATATTTTTTTCTGTTTTGAAGAGGTGAATCATATGCTGCAGCATTATGCTTGGCTTGGTAGTAGAAACCTGCCTAGAGCAGTGAGGAAGCAGGGAAGGACAGTCCCACAGACACATGTACAGAAAACTTGCGATCAGGTGGTTTGTGTGCACTCTGATGGAGTAGCACTAACTATGTAGCAACCAGAACCCTAATGCATATTTATTATGTACAGCACTGGGTGAGCTGCAAGCTAGTCTCTATAGTAGAGAGCAGTCTCAGACTGAAAATTTCCAGGAGGAAGCTGAAGTTGCTAGATTTTTTATAACTGGTCCATGCTTCATAAACACTCGTACTTCGCTAGTGTAAGAATTATATCTCAAGAGTCTTCAAGGACATCTTCTAAAGTAAATATGTATTTGAAGATGATTGTCTAGTGTTGTTTTATAAAACAAAAAGTCAAGAATTCTGACTCTCCTATTCGAAAAATCAGTAACATTTGCCAAGTATTTTCACTACTTAAGCTTTCATTCCCTACTAGTAGAGTGGGTACGTTGGATCACATGAATGTCAAGGTGTTTTTCAATTTAAAAGTTTTGTGTTTCTATGAGCATGGTCAAGTGTTTGGTAATTATTGGAAACTAGATTAACTCTAGGATATCACTATAAAATTCTTCATGAATAACATTTTTTTTAAAAAGTCTAGTCTCTTTGTTTCAGTCTTAAAGAGTCTTCCATAGAGAAGGTTAAAAACAAAACAAAACTGCCTAAATCATGATTAAATGCAAAAGCTTGGACAAGTTTGGGGGCAGGATATTTTAAAATTCTGTATATATGAGTATCTATATTTCTTTTGTTTCAGACATGGAATCCTTGGCACTTTTTGAAAAATGCATGCATCCATTCTTTACTTCATAGCATAGACTTTTAAGACCATGCTACTCTGTTTGTGCCTTCCCTCCAAAAGACAAAAAGCAACAGCCAGCTCAGCAGTACACACTTTTGATGGCCAACAAACTGTTTGTTATGATCACAGGCAGCGAAGGCCAAGCTATACAAGCCATGGAGATAGTAGTTCTAACATGTCAGTCCTCATTCTGCCCAGAGCCTGTGGTGGCAGATGAAAACCTTGCATGGGCAGTCACTTAACCAGACAGAATTCTGACACTTAGAAGTGCTGCCTATGTTTTTAAGTCCCTTTCAGGGACCCTGAGATGGATAGGATGAGACAAACCTATGGTTGAAATTTTACAGGAAAGAGGGATAAACAAAAAGTTGTTTATTTTTTAATATTGAACTTGAGTTTTCAGTATTTCAGTGATTTCAACAATTCCCAAAAGCCAGAGCTTTAAATATTCAAAGCAAAACTATAGTGAACATGAGACTGAATTAACAAAGTTGAGAAAATTAAGTATTTCAACAACTATCAAAGAATCGAGAACTCATAACAAAAGAAGCCAGTCTAAGTTGTAGATTGCCTTGTTCATTTCATACTCATGTGTTCTTTCTTCCATTTGTTTATACTATTGATTAAAGGCATTTCCAGTTCAAAGAGAAAATAGGCCTTGTCTACTACTATTTAAGTTTTAGTTTGTGAGCTTCTAAAAATGATTTGAAAATTCTCCATGTTTCCCCCATTTCCTCTCAACAATCTTGTTCTCTGAAAAAGAGTCCTATTGGCTGCCAATCTGGTAGTGGTAAAATAAATGTCCAGGCCTACTACACAAAAGCACATACACAGAGTATCAGGGATTTAGAGTTATAGAGGAAAAAATTCCAAGTGTTTTAGTTTTAAAATACTAAAATAGATTCAATACAGTAATGCTCAAAGGTAAACTCATATAATTGTCCATTTTATTAAAATTAAAATTCTAGTATACAATGTTCAATACAGTGTTTTATATATATGTAATTACTACAACTAAGTAGATCAACACATCTTATAGAATTACCTCCTTTCATCCTTTTGTATCAAGAGTATTTAAAAAACTATTATCTTGGCACATTTCCAATACATCACACATTATTATTAAAAAAGTCCTGTGCTGTACCCTAGACCTCTATACTTAAGGCACTCACAGGAATATAACTTTGTGTCCTTTAACCTATGTCTTTTTATTTTCCATATTCAGATATCCTAATGTGAATGTTGCAACTACAATTCTATATATTCGATTTCTCTTTTGCTAGATTGAGATCGCATAGTATTTGCTTCTTTTTCTGGTTGACTTCACTCAATATCATGATCTAGTTTCATCCATGTTATTGTAAATGGCAGAACCTCCTTGTTGCATTCTTATACTCCCCTTAGCAATATGTGACTTCAGGAGATGATGATTTCATTCCTTTTTGGAATGAAAAGAAGACATTTTTCTGGGTATGTAAATGAACTCACATTTTAGTCCATTTAGGAAACTTTATATTGCTTTCCACAAACAGTATGCCAACCTGTATGCCCACAGCAGTGTACACCAGTCACACTGAGTCCCAGTTCTACACACACCCTTCAAATTTACTTCATTTTTCTCTGGGTTATTGTTTTTTATTTCGTTTTATAGTAGTTTTTCTAAGCAGGGGTGAGACTGTATCACATTTAGGGATTTAATTTTGCATCTCCTTGATTAATGATGTTAAACAATTTTAATATACTTGGCTATTTTTATGCATTTTGGAGACAGGTATTCAGGTCATTTGCCAATTTTTAAGTTGTACTTTTTATTTTTCTACAGAATTTTGTGAGTTTCTTGTATAACTTGGACATTAACCTCTTTAAAGGTATATGAATTTAAAATACTTTCTTAAAACTGTAGTATATTTTTTTTGCTATAAATTCTTTATTCTCATGGTTCTGACTTTCTCATGATCTCTCTCCATCCGCTCCCCATCAGAACTTTGGGAGCTCAGTCCGGTGCTCCAATGTGGGGCTCTGTCTCTATCTCCATCCATCGCCAGGTGAAGGTTAAGGCTCACAGTGAGCCCGTTCATGCTGTAGAGTTCACATTCATTGCCGTTGTCCTTGGTTTCTCAGTCCTCCTCCACCGTCAGCCACATTCAGAGAGCCCGGTTTGGTCCCCTGTTCCATCAGTTCCATTCCAACTGGACTTGGTGGTCTCCCGTTAGATCTGTCCCACCGTCTCAATGGGTAAACGCACTCCTCACGGTCCTGACTTCCTTGCTCATGATCTCCCTCCTTTTGCTCCTCATCGGGACCTTGGGAGCTCAGTCCGGTGCTCCTATGTGGGGCTCTGTCATTTTCTCCATCCAATGCCAGGTGAAGGTTCTATGGTGATATGCAAGATATTCATGAGTATGGCAATAGGATCTGGACATTTATGGCACCCTCTCCTCAGCTGCCCAAGGAACTAGCTGGGGGCGTCTTCCTGGACACCTGGGACCCCTCTAGAGTCAAGCCTCTGCCAACCCTAGAATGGCTCCCTTAAGTAAGATATATAATTCCTTGTTCCCATATCCACCCTTCCTATATCCCAACCATCCTATTCCCCCAAGCTCTTCCGTGTTCACCCACTGAGACGGCAGGACAGAACTAATGGGAGACCACCAAGTCCACTTGGAATGGGACTGATGGAACATGCGACCAAATCGGACTCTCTGAGGGTGGCTGATGGTGGAGGCTGACCGAGGAGCCAAGGACAATGGCGATGGGCTTGGTCTCTACGACATGGACGGGCTCTGTGTGAGCCTTGTCAGTTCGGTTGCTCACTTTCCTGGACCTGGGGGAAGTTGGGAGGACCTTGGTCTCAACATAGTGTAGAGAACCCTGATGGCTGTTTGGCCTCAAGAGGGAGGGAGTGGGGGTGTGGGTGGAGGGGAGGGGAGGGAAGGGGGAGGAGGAGGGGAGGAGATGGCAATTTTTAATAAAAAATAAATAAACTGGAAAAAAAAAGAAAAAAATTCTTTATTCTGCAAAAGGTCTTTTGGTTGATATCATTTTACTTGTTTATTTTTGCTTTTGTTTCCTAAGTTTTGGTATGCTATGTTTAATTCCTTAAAAAAGAAGAAGAAATTCTAACTTTGACTTTTATGTATGTATACATGTAGTATGTGTGTGTGTGTTTACACAAAATGCTTTCCCTCTGTTGATCTCTTTCATATTGTACAAAACTAAAGCATGGTCCAGAACAGAATTATAATATAATAGCATGAAGGAAGAAGTACCTGGAGGATTTCTACGGAAGACTCAAGTCTTAAACAAAAGACACTGAGGAATAGAAAAATAGCTCAGAAAGTAAAAGGCTTCCTGACAGGCATGGAAACCTGAGTCAAAATACCAAGAGCATGCTTATAGGTTTGGGAGACAGAGACAGGATAATCAGTGCAGTTTACTACTTCATGGAATGGCTCCAGGCCAATGAAAGACCATGTTTCAAAGAAGGTAGATGGTATTCCTGAGGGATATTGTGCTCTGGTCTCCACATGAATAACCCTAACCACACACACACACACACACACACACACACACACACACATTTATATATATAAAAGGTATAATACTACTCCATTGACTGACTAGCTGCATTTTGGTCTTTCTGGTGGGCATTATATGGAGAGATTCTTGCTATTCTACCAAAGTATACAAAGAAAAGAAGCATCACTTGGAACATTACTATGTACTGATATCATAGCCCATACCTTTAGAAAAAGTGTTCAGTTTATTGAACTGGAGGAAGACCATGAGAATTTCTTTGGCTATTAAAATTTTCTTGCCAACAGAAGTAATATCCCACTTATGGATAGAAAACTTTTGGATTAAGGCAATGATCTCTATTTTATTTTCCCCTCCTTTTAAAGTTATAGAAGGAAATATCTAGAATTCCTCATAAAAATAGGTCAGCAAAAAAAGATAATCAGTATATTCTTCCGCAGACAAGCCCAATAAATAAGCAAGGTGAGCAAGAAATAAGCACCCTTATTTGAAATTGCAGATATTTGGGGATTGTTTCTTACAAAAACCACAACCTAGTTTGTTATAACCAATATATCATCCTATCATTGAGAATTTGAAGTAATTTATTATATAGGACAAATATACATACAAAGGTCTCAATGAATAATAGAAAAAATATTCAAAGTTACCAATTAAAATCTTGCAAGACAGGGATATAGATAGACTTACTGAAGGCTTAATCTTAAAAGAATGGGTTAAGTCCAAACATCTAGGTGGTTTCAATCCAGATGAAGTTAGTTTAGTACAGCATGGAAAGAAACCTGAATGATAAAGATTCCAAATGGTGTTTGAGAAAGGCTGCTCCCAGGGGTTAATACTTTACAGAAGAAATAACTAAGAATTTTCCAAATCTTTCAAAGACCCCCTCTTACTATGCTTCTTCCTTCAGTCTTGTGCATCTAAATTTTTCAAGTGGTGACCAATTCTGCCTACCTGACCCATTGTCATTCTATTTCATCCAAATTGTAATCTTATATAAAAATAAACCTTGTGATTTTTTTGAAGGAAAATCTTTATGCAAGTCACAACATTGTATCATCTTAGGCATCTTCTAAAACACAGAATGGATCATCTTAAATGATTCTCCCTAGCAAAGAACAGAAGTACCAATGGCTTCTCTTTGATAATATGGCTTCTGCATTGTAATGCTGAAAGCTTTTCTTCCTATGTTGCTCTACTTTGTTACTTTGTTTTTATACCAGAAAATATTTCACTCTATTTTTCCTTCGCCCTAATTTATTTTTTCACTTCAAATGCACTAACAAAACAAAGGGAAAGGTGATGTTGTATTCACTAGGCAGTTCCTCTGAGGTTCCTTTGAGCTCTAATTATGATATGAAACATAATTTTCCGACTTTGCAGATGATGCTAAATTGAGGAAGAATAAAAACAGACTGAGAAATAATTAGGTGGTACTGTCAGATAGAAAAGGATTTACATCATTAGGTTTCTGGACTAATAGATGCAAATGCGGGTCTGCATAGATAAATGGAAGATAATTAGCCCCTGCATGTAGCAGAAATGGGGAAGTCTGCTAAATAGGAGGAAGCAGATGAAAGTAGTACTGTGAAGTGCTTAGAAACACAGCCCAGGTGGGGTCGGTGAGGATTGATTACAGCGTGGGGAGATTGCATCATGGAAACTCCAGAGATCTGGTGCATTCTTCAGCTACCTTTTCATTCTTCAACCCTCCCTCACTAGGGAAGTTCTATTGTTAAACTATGTTGTTTTTTTTTTTTTAATTTTAAGTTTTGCATATAGCCTGGATCTGGTGCAGTCTTTGTATTCTTGGCAAAAGAAGACTGTCTTCAGACATCAAATGTTTTTGTCCAAGATGAATTCTTGCCTGCTGGTGCAATATGGTCCCCAATGATCCAGTCCTTGTAAAAGGGACTGCCTTTACAGCTTAAGACCAAAGTGGCACCCTGCTGACTACTGATGCAGAAGACACTATACTCACATTATTTATAGTAATTACATTTTTATTCCTAAGTCTACTTCACAATGGCCACTGATTGTTATCTCAAGATGTCTCACACTTTCTTATTCTCAAATTTGTATCCCTGTAATTGAAAAGGAATAGCAACTCTTATTTTATCCATGCATTTAATTAAGTTCTCCCCATTTAGTTTATTCAATCAGGCAACTTGGCCTTGTCATCTACGATGTTATACTTACAAACAACATTATTGAGTTACGCACCTCCACACACCCAAAACATTCATCATTTAATTAGGCTTATGATTTGCGTTTGCTTATATTCATAGCTATCCCTTGGCCTGAAGCCATCCTGCTAGGTTGTTCAGTAACAATTATACAACCTAGCCCAAACGTTCCAGAACAGCAGAACAAAAATCAAACTGAATAGCTAAAAGTATGTATTCATCTCCAGGGTCATAAGGTCATACAGCTACCTACACTCCACATTGCTCTTACTCTGTCTGTGGCCTTATTGTTATTTACCTACCACTTTTGTATCTGTGAAATTTTTGGTTCTATGACATGATATGGTATCCAACTCCCCACTACATATTTTTTAATTTCCTGCCCCTCAAGCTTTTGTGATAGACAGTACTTAAATTTGAAGTCTCTATCCTTACCAATTTCCCTCTCTACATTTTCATTTCAGAGAATGCATCTATTCTCTTGGCTCTAATTACTAATGTCATACTATATGTTGAGGCTCAGTTTTAATACTTTGTGATCAAGGGATATTTTCTTTTCTTCCACAGATGATTTCTTGTTGGGAGCGGTGAGACCCCAGATCTTGAATTTCTTGTAATCCCCTGATCTGAGTGCCTACAGCTGCTCTGAGCATGAGACCTTCAGGAGTTCCCGCCTGATGGAGAGTTTGAACTTATGAGATACCGTACTACCAAGGACATCATTCTTCCTTTCCGGGTTTTGGTTCCAGGAAGTCCAACCGAGAAAATTCAAGGATGACCCGTGTCGTTGTCTCTCTGTCTGTGTGAGTCTTTGTGTTTTTTAACCTCCTGCCCCTTACCCGAAGCTTGGTAACTGGGTAAAAGCGCACTGAATGCAGACACGGGGGCACGTTGCGCGGAAATTGGAGGTCCCAGCTGAGATATCGGGAACTAGGGAACACTGAGAGGTCACCCTCAGAAGGTGAGGGTGGATTGGGGTATATGTGTTAATCCTGATGTCCTTCGCTTGGTTAGGCAGCAAGTGGAACTCCAACTGAGAAAGAGGGGTAAACGAACAGGGTTGTACCCCGCCAGAGGGGACGTATGTATTGGGAAAAGATAGAAAGAAAGTATATAGCTTAAAAAGATAAATGTGTACAAATGTATGATATGTTGATTGTGTTGTCTTTTGTGTCTGGACTGGAGAAAGACATTTGATTCTAGGAACTGCTAAGAAAGGTATCTTGACTTTAAAATATGGGCTTAAGAATTTGATGCTTTGGAAAAGAGGTTCTGTTTTTGTCTCCACAGACAATGAGAGCCTAAGGATTTATTCGAAATTCATGTGGTTTGAATCCCTAGACCTCCTGAAATGTTGCAGTGGAGTGTGAGCGGCGGTGGCTCCAAGGCCAAGCAGCTCCAGGTGGCCAGCACTTAGGGGCTGCAATGAGCAAACCCCGGGACCTGCCTTGAGGACCAACGAGGCAAGAAAGCTAGGCCTGCTTCCAGCATGGGCCTTAGGGCGCAGAAGCACAGCACGACCTCCACCCGCGTCTGAGCGAGACTGGAAAATGGCAGTGAATTGCAGTAAATACCCCTAAGAATGCAGCGTTCCCGCTCAGCAGGAAGTAGCCAGACAGATTGACAACGCCCAATTCCCTAAGTGGGGCCCCTTCAGTGGTTTGCAGAGCAGCAAGCCTGCTTCCCTGAGTTCTGCTTCCACTTCATGCACCAGTTTGGACCCAGAACGAATTGCAGCTGGGACTGAAGGCAAGCTGGAGCAGAGCTTTGCTAGGTGGCTGTGGTGGAAGGCACATTGCCTCAGCCCAGTCAATGCCTAACCTGGTGGATGCCATAGCAGTGCCAGAAGTACATGTTACCTGGAGAAACTGACCCCTCATCCCCCCGAATACTTAAGATCAGACACTTTTATAAAAAATTTAGGGGGGAGATGTTGGGAGCAGTGAGACCCCAGATCTTGAATTACTTGTAATCCCCTGATCTGAGTGCCTACAGCTGCTCTGAGCACGAGACCTTCAGGAGTTCCTGATGGATGGAGAGTGGTTTCTGGTGGGTTTGGCTGGGGCATGGCTATCTCTATATAATCTGCCCCTGAACACAATAAAGGGGGCATTCTTGGGGAATTCAAGGATGACCCGTGTCGTTGTCTCTCTGTATGTCTGTGTTTTTTAACCTCCTGCCCCTTGCCCGAATCTTGCCAACTGGGTACCAGTGCACCGAATGCAGACACGGGGGCACTGTGTGCGGCAATTGGAGGTTCCACCGAGGTATATCAGCAAACGCAACAAGAAGTGCTGGAGCTGAGACAAGCTGGAGCACAGATCCCACTGGGCAGCCCGAGAATGCAGCACAGCAGCGGGGCAAGGAAAAGGCAGTGGCAGTTCTAGGATCTACATGCTGAAGAGTCTGTGGCAGAGCGAATTTAAATCGAGACTGCCCTATTGTAGGAGCAGGTGGACTTATGGCTAGTACAACAAATGTCTCCTTCACACTTATCATTCCATTTGTATGACATCTGTTAATATTGCTAATGCCTCTTATGTGGTGAAACAACCTAATGGTTACTTGAATAACCGTTGAAATGTTACAATTGGAACACCAGATTGTACTGTTTAGCCAAAGGGATGGTTGAATACCATAGCTCAAATGGAGGTTGGGTCCAGTGGTGACTGGGGACCCTATTGCTGGCAATCTTAATGCCTGTTGCCATGGGCATTCATCTTTAAATCCTGTGTAAGATCAGAAGGTGAGGGGCATTCTTGGGGAATTCAAGGATGACCCGTGTCGTTGTCTGTCTGTGTGAGTCTTTGTGTTTTTTAACCTCCTGCCCCTTGCCCGAATCTCGTGAACTGGGTGCCAGCGCACCGAGTGCAGACACGGGGGCGCGGTGCGTGGCAATTTCTTGTTTCTCTAAACTTCTATAATCTCACAGTTTACAATTTATAAGCCAGTCTTATATGCAAAATATATAAGCTACATAACTATAATAAAATAAAGCATTAGAGATGGAAAAATGACAAGAGTATTATTTATTTATCTTTTCTTAAAATGCTGGAATGAACTCCTACTCCAGGAAAAAGACTGTTTTTCCAAAGCTTAGAGACTATCATTCAATCCAAGAAGATTTTGTGTAAAAGAAATTGAACTCCATTTTTTTCTGCACCCCATTATCTTACATATACCACTGGAACTATAATATGTTATCAGTATGCATATCTCCAATTATATGCAATCTTTAAGATTCAATAACCATTTTCTTTTCAGTGTGATATATTTCTTTTATAACTCATGTACTTCATTGGCATATCAACTGCCTCGTATGATTCCTCAAGGGCACATTATTACTGCAATCAACCATGTGGCTCACCTTCTTTTCTTCCAAGTAAACTATGAACAGCTAATTTTGATACTTGTCAAAGAATTTGTCTTCTCACTTTTGATGCCATTGCTGATATTTTCACTATCAATACCAACTCCTGCTCATTTAGAAGACTGATAATCAATTCTTATTTCTTACCTCCTCAAGACTCTACTTCAAAAGGATTAAGGGCCTCTAAGTAAGATCCATTATCTTAATCTGATAGAGGAGAGAGTGGGGACCATTCTTTAACTAAATGACACTGGAAAAGACTTTTTGAACCTACAAATAGTAGATACAGAGGAAAGACACGAAACCCAAGTCAAAGGTACAAAATTAATTTTAAACAAAAACATTGAAGACAATTTCTCCCATTCAAAAGGAGAAGGTCTTTATCAAGGCACAAGAGTATAAAGAACATCAGATAGAGTGGAATAGAAAAGAAATTCCACAGGACACATAAGCAAACAAAGTAAAAAGAACGGAGATTAAAAACTGCATGAAAAATATCTAGTCTCATCTGTTGTTTTATCTTCTGCATGGGGGCTGCACCTTAATCTACTGCCATTTTAGCCAGCAATTGCAACTCCACAGTTACCAGCCTGTTTCTCTGGCAGAAGCTTGGCCTCTCAGCCTGCAGTCTGGAAAGAATTCTTTTCCCACAGGCACTGGCTCTGCCACTGCCAATAAAGGTAACTTTAGCTAAATATTTATTGTTCTATTTACAAATAAAACTCGAGACTCAATAGCTGGGGTGAAACCCTGCTAGCTCAGAGAGGCTAAGTAGCACCTATTTAACTTTCTCTCCTTAATGGTGTCTCCCCAAAAGCCTGTTCTTCTGCTCCTCCAAAACAGAAAAGGCTAGGCCACTCAAAACCCTTCCCCATACTTCCAGTGTATCTCTTTATCACTTCCAGATGCCTTCTGATGCTCTAGAATTACACTCTGTCACCTAGTTACTAACTCAGTTTTCTGACCCATGGATAATTCTATTTAATTAATGCAAATTCCTTCTCAGGGTCCACAGTATGATCAAATATCCCCCAACACACATCTCAAGGTAGGCATATTATAATAGCATGAAGATTTTCTATGAAGACTCTGAAAGACAGAAGGGCCTAGACAGATATTCTACAAAATTCTGAGGGACCACAGATGCCAGCCAAGACTATATTATCAACCATAATTAAAAGAATAAGAAAAATATTCCATGTTGAAATCACATTTAATCAAGTTCTATCTACAAGTCCATGGATACAGAAGGCACTAAAAGGAAAACTTCAGTCTGAAGAGGTTAACCTCACCCAAGAAGTAGGAATAAACAACCTGAGAACAGTAAATCAAATGAGGAGGAAAAACCCACATCATAACAATGAAGTAGCAAGAATGAATAAACACTGCTTCTTGATAACTCTCAGTACTAATAGTCTCAATTTTCCAATAGAAAGACACAGAGTAAACACAGGGACTAGAAAATAGAATCCGTATTTCTGCTGCAATGAAGAAATATACATCACCAACAAGAAGAAATGTGGTAAAAGGATAGAAAAGTGTATTCTAAGCAAATGAACCCAAGGAGCAAACATGTGTATCCAATTTAATATATGACAAAATAAATGTAAAGCCAAAAGTGAACAAAAGAAATAGGGGAAGACACTACAAACTCATTAAGGGAAAAATGAGCCAGGGAGATATTGCAATTCACAAAAAAAAGAGCAGCCAAGTTAATGAAAGAAGCACTACTACAAATAAAATTACATATTGATCCTCACACACTAATAGGGGTGACTTAGTTACCCTACCCTTGCCAATAGGGAGGTCATCCATTCCAAAACTAAACTGAGAAATGGAGGATTTAAATATCATAAATCAAATGGATCAGCTGCAAAGGATGATACTTTCTTCTCAGAAGCTCATGAATTTTCTCAAAAATTGACCACATGACTAGGCATAAAGCAAGCCCAAAAAGATATAAGAAAATTGTGATAACACCATGAAACCTAGCAGAACATTATATATTAAAGTTGGATATTAATAACAGAAGAATATTCGAACTCATAGATGCTGTGGGAATTCCTTCAGCCAATAGCCTTTAAGATACCAGTCCACTTTGGGCATGTTCTCATGTACTATAAATGAAGAGTTAAAAAAAAAACATGCACAGGCCTCTTGGCCGCTGGATTCAGTTCAAGTTCCCAGTGCATGCAGAGGACTTAGGATTGTTACTCTTTCTGTGAGTTTATCCCCAGATAAATGATCCTTTGTTATCCTGTATTCTGGACTATTGTGGAACTCTTTTGTACACCAACAAAATGGTACCCATACATTTGGGGCTAATCTGCCTGGCCAGCCACATGCTTTGAGTCTGGGTGCTTGTATGCCTGCTCAGGGTTAGGAGGAAAGTAGAAGAGAGCATGCCTGCCACTCAGCATCCCTCACATGGGCAAGTAACTTGATTGGGTTTGGGCAAGTAGTGGATTGGGTTTGGGCAAGTAACTGGATTGGGTTTGCTAGGCATGCACAAGCAGGAAAGCATGGCACATTCCTGCTGTCACACACAGAGACTGTTCCAGGCTGCGCAGCATGCTACATGGCAAATTTAGCTTTTAGTCATACAAAAAAGGGTTAATGTGCTACATGATGCTTCCCAGAGTTGAAGTGGTGATCACGGCTCCCACCCAGCAGTCCCAGAGCTGGAGACAAATGTACCTCTGCCATATTAAAAGGCCAAGAGAGGTGGAGCCAGCACACAGAGCTGCTGTAACAACACTGCTTACCTTTTTAAAATGCTCCTTGTACAGAAACACAATAGGACAGATTCAGACATATGAGACCTCTAAAATGAGACACAGTGTGTTTAAAAATGTATATAGGCTTGGGAGAAAGAAAAAAAGGGTATAGTTATAAAAAGAAGAAAAGTTTTTAAAGAGACAGTAAAAGTAATATAAAAGAGTACATAAAGACAGATTAAAGGAGTAAATAAGAAGAAGCCACATAAAGATGGAATGTATTCATAGAGTCTGGATCATGTATATTATTGGGTTTTCTTTGAATATTTTGACTGCAGAGAGATAATTGATTCTGGGGGCTGGTAAGTTAAAACAACATAAAGGTATCGTGAATTCAAAATATGAGCCTAAAGATATGTCGCTTTGGAAAAGAGGTTCTGCTTTTGTTTCCACATGAAATGAGAGTCTGTGGATTTCTTCCAGGCTAATGTGGTTTGCTGGAACAAAACTCTCTGAAAGGTCTTTGTGAACCCTAAAAATACTTTGCCCAACAATCAGCAAGAAGTAGTCTTAAGAACTACACCCAAATTCTCAATTACCATGTATAAATGTTTATTTTCATTTAAAGAAGGAGGCTGATTATAAATTGTTAATGGTCACAATTAAGACTTTTCTTAAGATAAAAGGGGGATATGATATAGAGATAAATACTTTGCATTGCTATGTATCTTGGTCTATTGATACAAATTTAAGGTCAACTTTGTTATACTGTGTATATACATTTCTGGTCTTGTTTAAGGTATTGTGTTTATGCAGCTCATTAAAAGGTAATGTAGAATTAAAATTATAGATTAATAGATAGTTATTTTAATAGTCAAACTTGTAGTCATGTTAGTTAGGTTTTCTAGATGTAGAGAGATATATTTCAGATGGAGAAGTATTCTTCAACTCTTTCAAAGACCAACAGAATATGGCACTTAAAAGGCTTTAAGAATTTGGACTTCTCTTGACAGTGAGACATGTCTGTGTCTGACAGCACCAATTACATCAAGAGGAAGATGGGCACTGAAGAGGTTCCTAATGGAGTTTGCTAGTCATTTGGGCAAGAAACTGCTCCTGCCTGGACTTCTTTATGGTATGCTGTATGACCCATGGAAAAGTGACTGCTGAACTTTCCAAAAGATAGGATAATCCATCAAGATTCCTGCTTTACAGAAGAAACTTCCAGACATTCTGCAGGTCACTGAAAAAGCAACTAATGAACTTTGCCATTATAAGTCAGAACAAATCAAATTTCCTGCTTCCTGGAAAAGTTTGTTGGATATTATAGACTGTAGACTGAAGAGAGAAGCCCCAACATTACAGAAGAACTTTGTGTGACTATTCAGGCAGCAAGACATGTCTATTAATTCCAAGACTTTAGAAGTTGCTTACAATGTACTTCCTATTACTTAGGTAATATTACATCCTTCTCAGGTCTTTGAAGAGTTGAAGATAGATAGTTTTAGTTTTTCTTTGTTATGATAAAAGATAAATTAGATATGAAATTTTAGACTCAGAAAGAAATATTATAATGGCAGTTCTTGTTTAATAACTCTTTTGTTATATTACTTTTGCTATGTTAAAGTTAAAACCTTATTTTTTATTTAGACAGAAAAGGGGAGATGATATGGGATGTCCTTCTGTATATGTATTGCTTTATTTGTTAATTAATAAAGCTGTTTCAACCAATGAGCAGCAGAGTATGGGAAATCTGAAGAGAGTCAGGCAGGAAATCTGAATATATATATATGAACCTTACTGGTAGGCCACTGCATCATGGCGATACACAGATTGATAGAAATGTGTTAAGATGTAAGAGCTAACTAGGACTATGCTATAGTCATTGGCCAAGTAGTGTTGGAATTAATATAGTTTACATGTGATTATTCACATCTGGGTTGCTGGGAAACTAACTAACTTGTAGTTGAGTGAAAAGAAGGTCAAGATCAAAATTGAAAAGGAAGTAAAAAAAATTATAATTGAATGAAAATGAAAACATAACATACCAAAATTTATGTCACACAATAAAGGTAGTTCTCAGAGGTTGGTTCATAGCACTGAATGCCTACATAATAAAAATTAGAGCAATTTCATATTAGCAACTTTGGGGTACAACTGGAAGATCTACAACAAAAAGAGAAATAATACCCCTAAAGAGTAGATGACAGGAAATAATAATATTTAGGGTTAAAATACATGAAATAAAACCAAACCAAACCAAACAATACAAAAACCAATGAAATGATAAAAGCAGTAAGATTGACCTACACTTAGTGAAATTAACTAAAAAAAAAGAGAAACAATCCAAATTAACAAAATGAGAGATATGAATGGGTACATTGCAACAGACACTAAGGAAATTCAAGAATCAGAAAAGATTAAAGATTTGTACTTCAACAAACTAGAAAAGATAAAGGAACTGGACTAATTACTTGCTATATAAGATCTACTGAAGCTAAATCAAGACTGAATAATTCATTTAAACAGATGTATTATACCTAGTAAAAGCAATAATTAAAAGTCTCACAACCAAATGAAGCCCAGGCACACATGGATTCAGTACAGAACTCTAATTCTTCAAGAAAGAATTAACACCAATACTCCTCAAATTACAACCCAAAATAGAAAGTAAAGGAATATTTTCTAATTATTTTAAGTAGGTTGCAATTACTCTGATATCTAACTCAAAGCAATTCCACTAAAATCAGGAACAAGACAAGGCTATCCATTCACTCCCTATCTATTTATTATAGTAATTGAAATGCCAGTGGGAGCAGTAGGAAACTGCAAACAATTAAGGTGATATAAATCAGAAAGGAAGAAGTTAAAGTACATTTATTTGCACATGGTATAATTTTATCCATAAAAGAATGTAAAACTCCACCAGAAAACTTCTACAGATAATAAACCTTTTCATCAAAATAGCCAGACATACAAATTAGTAGCCTTCCTATGTATAAGAGACAGTCCAGTTGATAATGATGTTAGGGACACTGTACCTTTCACTATAGTTTCAAAATATATCTTGAGACAATTGTAACTAAACAAATTTCAGGTTTGTATAATAATAACTTTAAGACATTGAATAATATTTCAGAACATATCAGAAGACAGAAAGTGTTCTCATGCTCATGGAGTGGTAAGATTAGTATTGTGATGATAACAATCTTATTAAAAGCAATCTACAGATTCACTGCAATCCCCATCAATAGTATAAAACAATTCTTCACAGAAATAAAAAAATAATAGCTTTCAGATTCATATAGAAACACAAAACCACAAAAGAGCTAAAACAGGATAGCAAAAGAAGTACTGGAAGTATCACCATCCCCAATCTCAAATTGTACTATAGAACTATAGTGACTAAAAAAAATCAGCATGACAGTGGTATAAAAGCAGACATGTTGAGCAATGGAATTGATTGAAGATCCGAACATAAGTTATCACACCTATAGAAACTTTTTTTTTCTTTTTTACAAAGAAACCAAAAAATACACACTGCAGAAAAGAAGGCATATTGGACAAATAGTGCCCATCCGATTGGATGACTTATATGTAGATGAATAAAAATAATTAATATACATTATTCTGCCCCCAAACCAACTCCAAATGGATCAAGAACTTTAACATAAGGGCAGAAATACTGAATCTGATTGAAAAGAAAGTGGGATATAGCCTTGAACTCATTGGCATAGGAAAGACTTTCTGTACAGTACTCTGATAGCACAGGTACTAAGACCAACAATTAACAAATGTGACTTCATGATATTGAAAAGCTTCTGTATGACAAAAAAGTATCATTTAGGCAAAGTAGCATCCCACAGATTGGAAAAAGGTTTTTTTTCCAGCTACATATCTGATAAAAGACTAATGCCTAACATGTATAAAGAACTAAAAAGAAATGGATATCAAGAAAATAAATAGCCCAATTTAAAAAATGGTGAACATAACCAAGCAGAGAGTTCTCAAAAGATGAAACACAAAAGCTTTGAAACAAAGAAATGCTCAACATTCCTAGCTGTCAGCATAATGCAAATTGAAACTACTTTAAGATTCCATCTTAGACCTGTCAGAAATGACAACTTCAATAAAAGAATTAATAGCACAGAATAGCTAGGATAAAGGAAAAGGGGAATACATTCATAGCTGGTAGCAGTTCTGACTTGGAAATCAGAGTGGTTGGCTTGGAATCTATCTACCTCAAGCATCAGCTATATCAGTCTTGAGCATATCCTCAAAGGATTCTACATTCTATTGTAGAGATACATGCACATTCACGTTTGGTGCTACACTAGTCATAATAGCCAGAAATTAGAAACAGCCTAGACTTGATCCATCAAGTGAACACTGGATAATGAAAATGTACCTTTACACAGTGGAATATTATCCATCTACCAAGAAAAGAAATTATAAAATTTGCTGGTAAATGGATGGAGATAGAAAAAAAATCCCAAGTGAGGTAATCCAGACCTCAAAAGACAAATGTTGTATTTTTTCTCTTATATATGGGTATTGGCTTTGAATATGGATCTTAAAATAAGAATAACCACAGAGGTTAGGTACTTAGTAATGGAAAAGAGAGGAGAAGATCTTCCAAGGAAAGTGGAACTAGAATATAATGTTATTAAGAAATAAGAGTTAATTAAAATGGGAGGATTAAATAGGGAATGGATGGGAAAGAAAGGTAATGGTGGAATATGAGGAAAGACAATACTAAAGACCATTTGAAAAAAGTAAACATACAGAAACCTATTACAGAAGCTTTCTAAAATATATACATATAAAAGGAATCTAAATGAAGTCATAAAAAATAAGCAAGGCAAAAATACAACTAAATATCTTATGCAATCAAATAACATATTCAGGGCCAGGAATAGGTTTTATCTTGTGGAGTTGTTGGTTAAAGGGGAAATATGGAAACTCTCAAACATCGCAGGCTATTGTCAAGGTTGTCAGCTGCTCTCCACACCCTGATGATGTAAGGTCCTATTGCTGAAGACAACACTTACCCCTACTGACTAGGGTTCATGACCCTGGAGAGTATTCTGCACCAGAGGCAAAAGGCAACCATCAACCTAGCAGTGACTTTCCTGGAGATATATGTGTGCAATAGGCATACAAATGTTTTGTGATTAGCCAATCACATTCTTATTTATTTTACATATCACTCCATGAGATGGAGTCTATATTTATCTCTGCTGAAGGGGCCAAGAATCTGAGACTCGATAGATCATTGTCTTAAGGGAAAATCTAATGCTATTATTCTTCTAAAGGAACATAGCAATAAAATGACTCTTAATGATATGCTGTTATACCTATATAGCAGTTATTTGCTCAACCCTCATCATAGAAGCTTCTTGCAGTAGCTACCAATAAACACAACACAAACACATACAGCATGACAATGTGCAGAGTGAGAGATTTTGAATTACTCAGTCTTCACCAAAGCACTTCCTTCCCTCAAGACTCAGGGAGCTGTGTGAAAAAGGAAGCAGAAAGACTGCTAGAGCCTGAAGAGATGAATGATTCCAAGGAAATAGTATCTTCTAGACACAACAGGATGAATACACATATGAATTTTCAGTAAGGGCAACATCATGCACAAAACCTACATATGTTCAAGCCAGACAGGGTACCAGCACTGAAAGGACAAAGTAGACATCAGCAGATGAACAACAAGAAGTTATTTGCAATTTATACTAGATGCCAAAGAACAAAGTCAGTTTTCTCCAGTGGTGTCTCACTGGGTATACTAACTACTCTTCTGTACAGGCCCAATGCCAAGGAGTAAGTGGCCAATACAAAGCTAACACAATAGAATTTTTGTAGACTTTTGTTTTATTTTTCTTTGTCATTTTCTTTGTCTTATTGGTATTTTGCTTATTCTTTTTTTGACTTCTGTTTTTCTGGATTTTGTATGTCTGTATTTTTCTTGATTTTTTTATTGTTTTTTTTTTAGTTTAGCTTTTGTTTTTGTCTGTTTCAAGTAATTTTTAAATAAATGAACAGGTTGTACTTAGGAATAGATGTGTATGTGCATATGCATATATATGCACAATAACAAGTAGTGGAAAAAGAGGCCATGAATTTAAAGAAGAGCAGGAAAGGGGTCTATGGGAGGCTTTTGGAGGGAAGAATGGGAAGGGAAAATGTAGTTCTATAATCTCAAACAGAAAAGAAAAAGTCAATATCGAACTTGAAATTTAAAGAAAGACAGAGACAGAGAAATACACAAAATATAAAGTTGGGCGGTAGGAAATGGGGAGGATCTGAGGTACGGGAAATGACTAAATAGTATGAAAAACTTAAAAAAAGACAAGAATAGAAAAATTCCTAGAAAGCCTAGAGATCTACAAAAATCTTAATATGAAACAATACTGAAAATTCTGTAATCTTGATGAAATACGTTACAAAGTTATAATATTCAAAGTATTGACCTAGAAACACAGATATAAGCCAATGAAACAGAATAACAGAGCTCCTAAATTAAGACACAGTTAAAAATCCAATTGACCTTTTAACAAAGTTAGTAAGAGTAAAAAAGTTGAGAAAAAGTAACCTTTTCAGTAAATGGAGGTGGTGATATTGGCTATCTACATGTATAAGAATCAAAGTGCCTACTCTCTCCCTATATCTATGTTCAGATTTCCTGCCTGGCTTTATTCTGTCCTGCCATAGACCTAAGTACTTTTATTCATCAACTGATAAAGCAACACATATAGAGTGGGATTTCCCCCTTTCTGTCTAATTAAAAAAGAAGAGTTTAACTTTAACATAATAAAATTACATATATAAAACAATTATTTAGTAAGAATTATCTTTGCAATATTTGTCAGTCTGAAGGTTCATGTCTAATTTATCTTTTATCACAACTAAAAAAACTCTGTCTTTAACTCTTCAAAGACCTGAGAAGGATATAAGATTACCCAAGTAAACAGGAAATGCATCACAAGCAACTTTCAAAACTTTAGAATTGACAGAGACATCTGGCTGTCTAAACAGTCACCCAAAGTTCCTCTGTAATGCTGGGGAATTTATCTTCAGCCTACAGGCCCATAGTGTCTGGGAGACTTTTCCATCAAACAGAAATCGGAAAGACTGTTGCCTTTATTGGCAGTTGTCAGTCACTTTCTTCTGTGTCCTGCAGAATGTCTGGGTGTTTCTTCTTTAAAGCAGGAACCCTGAAGGACCATCCCATCTTTTATAATGTTCAGCAGTTACTTTTCTATGTATACTCTACATGACAAGGTCATATAGCATATCATCAAGAAGTCCAGGCAAGAACAGTTTCTTGCCCAAATGACTAGCAAATTCCATAAGGAGCCCCTTTGGTCCCCATCATCTTCTTGAAATAATTGGTACTGCCAGGAGCAAACATGTCTCACTGTTGAGAAAATCTAAGTTTTTAAAACCGTTTAAATGCCATATTCTGTAGGTCTTTGAACATGCCTCTGTACATCTCTGTACATCTAGAAAACCTAACTAACATGACTGCAAGTTTGGCTGTTATAAATGACTACTTATTAATCTGAATTTTTTAATTATACATTACATTTTTAAATGAACTGTCTAAACATAATATCTTAAACAAGAACAGAAATAGATATAACAAAATTGACCTTAAATTTGTATCAATAGATGAAACAAACATTTATAAACATTATTTGGGAATTTGAGCATAGTTCTTGAGACTACTTCCTGCTAATTGCTGGGCAATATTCTTAGGCTTCATGGAGACCTTCTAGGGGGTCTTGTTCAATCAAATCACATTACCCTGGAAGGAATCCACTGACTCTCATTTCCTGTGGAAACAAAAGTATGATCTCTTTTACAAAGCAATATACCCTTAGATTCAAATTTTGAAGTCAAGATCCCTTTGTGTTGTTTTAACTTAGCATCCCCCAGAATCAAATATCTCTCTACAGTCAAAAAATTCAAAGAAAATACAATAATTTGCTTAATTGAGACTCTCTGTGTGTTTTCTATCTTTATATGGCTTATTTTTCTTTACTCTTTTAATCCATGATTGTCTGTACTCTTTTATATTACTTTCACTGTCTCTTTAAAGACTTTGTTTTATTTTTAAAACCCATTTCCTTTTGTAACTGTCTATACTCTTTTTCTTCTTTCTCCCAAGCCTACATATATTTATCCAACACTGTGACCCATTCAAAGGCCCCTTTCATCCGAATCTGTCTTTATTGTGTATCTGTAATCCTTTTCTGACCAGGAGCACTTTTTTTTAAACTTCAAAGTAGGTGTGGCTAGGACCAACTCCACAGCCCTGCCTTTTTGTTCTACCCAGTCCAACATGGCAGAGGCATGTTCACCACCTCTGAGAGCCATTCATACCACACCAGCTCCAGGGACACAGTGGGAGGAGGATAAGTAAGGAATTGAAAGAGAAAAAAATGAGTAGGTTTGATTCAAACACATTATATACATGTATGAAATCACAATAAGGAAAATATTAAGCATGCTTATAGTTTCAAAATATCTATATTTCTGACAATGAGATTTCTGAATATAGCTTGAAATTTATTTATTTTTTATTTATGTTTTTTGGGACAGAGTTTCTCTGTGTAACATCTCTGGCTGTACTGGAACAAGCTCTTGTAGACCAGGATGGCCTTGAACTCATGGAGATCTGTTTGTCCCTGCCTCCTGAGTGCTTAAGTTAAAGGCATGAACTAATACTGCCCAGCTGAAATTTGTTTTTAATTATTTTTGTACTATGAACATACACCACTAGGGCTGTAGTGTCACAGTACTCTATTTTAACTTCAATTCTTGTGTTTATGTTGCCCACATTGTATACAACACATTTCTTGAACATGTTTCATGTTTTTAAGAACTTGCCTATTTTAAAATTTTAATTTAGAATCATTTACATACCAGTAAACTCAAAGATACAAAACAAGTTAGTTAGGAAAATAGTCTACCCTATTCTTTTCCAAGCTCTACTCGCCTGCCTCTTTGATGTGTAATAATTTTATTAGGAGTTATAATTTTATCTATTAAAATTAAAGTAAAAGCATAATACACTTGTATAAATAAAGTATGCTATATAGATAGTTTCATGATCTGAATTTAATAGTATATCCTGAAGATATTCTTCCACAGAAGATAAAGGTATGGTTATCCATTCATATTTGTATAGTATTCCTTTGGGTGAATAATTAATAATACTATTAACAATAATAACAGCAACAAAAACAACAACAACAATAATAATAAATTATTGACAAGGTGTGAAGACTTTAGGGAAGTCTAAATTGGAGCTTAGTTTTGAAGGAATCAGTTGTGTACAGGAGTGCTACCCGGCATGGACTGAAAAGGTTGAATCAGTAATCAAGGAGTAAAATTTAACCAGAAGTGTATAGGCCACCAGTACAGAACCTCCTGGCTACCAGGAGTTCACGAGTCGGGCAAGGGGCTGGAGTTTGAAACACACACACACACACACACACACACACACACACACACACGCACATGCACACGCACGCACACGCGCGCACACACACACACACACACACACACACACAAGTCAACCTTGAGGCAAGAATGCTCCTTTATATTGTGTTACAGGGCAGCTAATATAGGGCTCTCCTTGACTAATGACCACACCGTAGCTCCCAGGATTGGATTTTTCTGCTGCAATCCTACCAGAAATCACTCCCCTGACATCAGGAACTCACGAGGGTCTCGTGCTCAGAGAAGCTGCAAGCATAGAAAAACAAGTTGTTTACTCCAGCAGGCAAGGGGTTACAGAAAATTCAGGGTCTTAGGGTCTGCAGTCCCCAACACAGAAGAATAAAAAAATCTAGGAAGAAGATTTAGAAAATGCCCATGGAGACGGTGGGACAGAACTAACGGGAGATCACCAACTCCAGTTGGAATGGGACTGATGGAACATGAGACCAAACCAGACTCTCTGAATGTGGCCGACGGTGGAGGCTCACTGAGAAGCCAAGGACAATGGTGCTGGGCTTTGATTCTTCTGCATGGACGGGCTCTGTGGGAGCCTTCTCAGCTTGGTTGATCACCTTCCTGGATCTGGGGGGAGTTGGGAGGACCTTGGTCTTAACATAGAGTAGGGAACCCCGATGGCTCCTTGGCCTGGATGGGGGGGGGGGGTAGGGGTGGAGGGGAGGGGAGGGAAGGGGGAGGAGGAGGTGAGGAGATGGAAATTTTTAAATATAAAAAATAAACCATATAAAAAAAAGAAAATATATGGTGAAATCACACAAGATGTTAGGGAAAGGGACAGGACTAGAATGCAGCAGAGGTCTACAGATGCCACGCAGTGGCCCTAATGTGTGCATCAGTGAGACTACTTGAAGACATAAAGCGATGCACAAATAAAGTCAAATGTGCTTTGCTTTAGTAGATAAAGCATAAATATAAACCTTACTTATACATATTTGATTTTATACTCAGATCTATTTTTGCCTTAGAAAAGGCCCAGCACCTAATAAAATGCATAAGGAGGCTTCCATCTTTTCTTTTAAAGGTTGAGAAGTGTTCTGCCCCCACATTAGGGTTTTTAATTCTTCTGGAAGTGATTGTTCTGAATTTCATGGTTTAATATTTTTGTATATGAACAAGTAAATTGTTCTTAGTAACACTTACTTGAGATTATCTAATATCACCATAAACAAAAGTCTTATATAATCAATTGACCTTACCCACTAGTTCTGCATCTGCAGTCAACCAAATGCACATCAAAAATACTCAGGAAGTCAGCCGGGCGGTGGTGGCGCACGCCTTTAATCCCAGCACTCGGGAGGCAGAGGCAGGCGGATCTCTGTGAGTTCGAGACCAGCCTGGTCTACAAGAGCTAGTTCCAGGACAGGCTCCAAAGCCACAGAGAAACCCTGTCTCGAAACCCCTCCCCCCCAAAAAATACTCAGGAAGTCATGCATTGTTCTGAGCATAGCAGTGGTTTTCCTTCTCATTCTTTAAACATATAGTATAACAATTATTGTTCACATTGTTTACATCTCCTTATGTGAAAGGAATAATTTCTGCATTAGGGAGGGGCTTGGTCCTGTCTCTACCTAATGTGCCAGGCTTTCTTGACTCCTCATGAGAAGCTTTACTCTTTTCGAGGAGTGGATGCAGAGACAGGAGAAGGGAAAGGAGGGAGAACTTTGTTTGAAATGTAAAATATGATTGATTTAAAAAGTGATTTCAATTGTTTAGGGATATATACTGCATGCAAATATTGTACTACTTGATAGAACACATTTCAGCAGCCATACATTCTGATGATATAAAGTTATAAAGTTGGCTTTTTTTCTTTTCTTTTCTTTTTTGTTTTTTTCTCATTTTTTTATTAAAAATTTCCATCTCTTCCCCTCCTCCTCCCCCTTCCCTCCCTTCCCTTCCACTCCCTCCCTCTCCAAGCCAAAGAGCCATCAGGGTTCCCTTCACTATGTTAAGTCCAAGGTCCTCCCAACTCCCCCTAAGTCCAGGAAGGTGAGCAACCAAACTGACAAGGCTCACAGTGAGCCCGTCCATGCTGTAGAGTTCAAGCTCATCGCCGTTGTCCTTGGTTTCTCAGTCCTCCTCCATCATCAGCCACATTCAGAGAGTCCGGTTTGGTCCCCTGTTCCATCAGTTCCATTCCAACTGGACTTGGTGGTCTCCCGTTAGATCTGTCCCACCGTCTCAATGGGTAAACGCACTCCTCATGGTCCTGACTTCCTTGCTCATGATCTCCCTCCTTTTGCTCCTCATCGGGACCTTGGGAGCTCAGTCCGGTGCTCCTATGTGGGGCTCTGTCATTTTCTCCATCCAATGCCAGGTGAAGGTTCTATGGTGATATGCAAGATATTCATGAGTATGGCAATAGGATCTGGACATTTATGGCTCCCTCTCCTCAGCTGCCCAAGGAACTAGCTGGGGGCGTCTTCCTGGACACCTGGGACCCCTCTAGAGTCAAGTCTCTGCCAACCCTAGAATGGCTCCCTTAATTAAGATATATAATTCCTTGTTCCCATATCCACCCTTCCTATATCCCAACCATCCTATTCCCGCAGCTCTTCCCATCCTCCACTTCACACTTTTCTCTCCCCATCCCCCATTCCCCCATCCCACCCCACCCCCAAGTTCCCATTTTTTGTCTGGCAATCTTGTCTACTTCCAATATCCAGGAGGATAACTATATGTTTTTCTTTGGATTCACCTTCTTATTTAGCTTCTCTAGGATTTTTTATGAATTATAGGCTCGATGTCCTTTATTTATGGCTAGAAACCAATTATGAGTGAGTACATCCCATGTTCATCTTTTTGGGCCTGGGTTACCTCACTCAGGATGGTGTTTTCTATTTCCATCCATATGCATGCAAAATTCAAGATGTCATTGTTTTTTACCGCTGAGTATTTTCAAGACACAGTCTCACTTTGTAGGTCTGGTTGCCCTGGAACTTGCTATATAGATCAGGATGGGTCCAAACTCAGAATATCACCTGCCTCTGCCTCCCAAGGGCTGGGATTAAAGCCAGCCCAAGTGTGTGTGTGTGTGTTTGTGTGTGTGTGTGTGTGTGTATTCACATTTTTGTGGTTTCTTTATCAATTGCTAGCAAAGTGGTTCTTATATTTTATATAAACAAGTAAAAATTGCACGTATAGATGTATAATGTGATCTAAAGCTTTGGCATATATATGGCCATTTTAGCTCATTCTACCACCGCCAAATTCTCCACAATAAGCATTGATACCCAGAAGGGAAAACTCTCCTGTCCCAAGATTAAAAAATACCTGAAGGTTAAAGTTTAAATGGTTGCATGTGTAACAATATTTGCACACCGTATACTAGAATTTTACAATATACATTATTATTTGTTTACCATATGTTTAAGTTGTTTATATCTACTCTTAATAATCTTGGTAATTTATGGTTATATGCTTCTATATAAGGTTTCAAGGTCCCATATTTTATGAAAACAAAGAACATCCTTATTTTATTTCTAAATTGTTATTTGGGTTGTTTCTAATTTTATATTAGTTTGTGTTTCTAATAAATAAGAAAGGTGTTTAAACATTTTTCACTGGGTGTATAATGGTTGACTGTCTTAATGTTAGTACTTTTTGCCTTATCAATTTTTAAATACTTGCCAGAGTTATGCTATATTTTCATTACTCATTTAGTTTTCTGCACTTTATACATCATGATTTAGATATTTTAAAGACCTAGATATGATTATTATTTTTCTGTTCTTATAAAATATGATAATTTGCTTTTATTTTAATTTTTTACATTGCCTGTTTACTTAGTTATGCTTTTTCAGATTAATATATTTACATTTCTTTCTTCCCTTTCCCCTCTCCAAACTCTCTCATATAACCCTCCCTGCTCTCCCTCAGATTTATGACTTCTTTATTCATCAATTGTTACTACGTGCATATATGTATACATATATATTTCCAAATATAACCTTCTCACTCTATAATTTCTATGTATGTTTTTAGGCCTGATCATTTGACTCTGGACAGCCAATTGGTGTGCTTTTCCCTGGGGATGACCACTTCTCTCACGATCACCCCTGTAAGCTTTCCTTGGTTGCCTCTAGTTCTTCGTGTAGGGTTGAGACTTGATGGGATTTTTCCCAAGCACTTTAGCATGTTCATTGGTGTTGCCCTTGTTCAGTTCACCCTTGGACAGTCATATTGGTGAGATTTTATGGATATAGCTATTGAAAGGGTAAGTAAACACAGTCTTACAATAAACTTCTTAAGTCTCTGACTCTTACCATCTGTCTGCCTCCTCTTTTCAAAGGTTCCTTGAGCTTTAGGTGCAGGAGTATTTTATAGATTTATCCATTAGGACTTGCCTCCACAACTCTACATTTTGATTGTGGTTTTCTGTAATGCTCACCATTTGTTACAATGAGAAGTTTCCTTGATGAGGGGTGAAGATTACAATTATCTGTGGATATATCAAATGTTCATAGATTGTTGTTAGAAATTTCACTGGTTTAGTAAATTAGAGATTGTAGGTTCCTCTCCAATAAATGTAACCTCACTAGCACTGATTAGTTTCCTAGTTTTCCTCTAGTAGACATGGTATCCTCTTGTTGAACAGGTCTTAAATCCAATTAGAGAATTGTGTTGCCACTACTGTACCCACAGGATTATCATGCCATTAATGTAGTTAGTTCATAAAGCATCATAGCTGAGTAAGACAGCTGGTTACCTTCCTCCTTTGGAAGGCTACATGGTGCCTTCTGGTATTATGAAAGTTTGTCCTCAGGGAGACTGCATTCATGACAGTTCTAGCTCAGGGGTCTCTGTACCCTCTTTCTGAAGTGCATGGTGTCTTCAGCAATAGGGGCTTACCTCTGTGGGGGTGGGACATATAACCAAGGGTATTAGCCATAGGTTTTATATTTTACAAGTCTTTGGAGCAACCCTGGTCAACAATTCAAGAGAGCTTCTCATGACTGGATTGGTGTATTTGTTAGGTGGTCTTTAGCTCTTGGAGTGAGCACCATCAGCCTAGATCAGGAAAGTTCATTAGAACTATGTATGTATATTTATATACAGAATTACATACATTATAAGTTTGTTTTAGGTAATTACTGGTGTAAGTCCTTGTGGGATCTTCAGATGTCCATATTACTATTTTATTCACCTCCATTTCCCTTTCCCCCAGAAGAGGCCCCCTTTCCCATTTTTCCCTATCCGATAGCTTGTTCTACTATTCCCCTTTACTCTTTCCCACCTTCTTCTGGACTTACTTATTCGGCGCACCGTGCCCCCGTGTCTGCATTCGGTGTGCTGGCACCCAGTTCGCGAGATTTGGGCAAGGGGCAGGAGGTTAAAATACACAGACATACAGACAGAGAGACAACGACACGGGTCATCCTTGAATTCCCCAAGAATGCCCCCTTTATTGTGTTCAGGGGCAGATTATATAGAGATAGCCATGCCCCAGACAAACCCACCAGAAACCACTCTCCTGCCATCAGGAACTCCTGAAGGTCTCATGCTCAGAGCAGCTGTAGGCTCTCAGATCAGAGGATTACAAGAAATTCAAGATCTGGGGTCTCATTGCTCCCAACATACTTACCCCTCTCCCCCCTCTCTAAAGGGCTTACACTTTCTCCATTTCCCCTTTCTTAAATTTTTTCTTTATTTAGTTTCTATTGTTTAAGCCTTATGATCTAGCTGTTTTAAAGAAAGCTCTAGGGCTGGTTAATATTATTTGCTTTTATCAAGTATAATAATCTGCTTTTAATTAGTAAGCTTAATACATTTACTGTTATTCTGTATATATGTAGACTTCTTTCTTTTATCTTACTATTTTCTATTTGTTTTGTTTATGAAATTTGTTTCTTATTTTACAATGTTAAGGATTCATCCATTTTTGACCTTCAAAATTTTTCTAATTTTAGTTCTTTTATTGTATTTCACACCAAAAGTTTGTCATATACATTAATTAACTACTAAGTAACTTCAAGTGAAAACTTAAGACTTCATTATATTATATAAAGGCCTTGGATCACAATTGTTCTAATTTTACTCTAGAATTTTTTTTGACACAACATTCTGGCCAAAAGATCTTGAGGAACCTAAGGGTTTATTTCCTTTTGCACTTCCATTTCAAAGACCATCATTGAGGGAAGTCACGCCAGGCACTCCAACAGGAACACAAGCAGAAACGATGAAGGAATAGTTCTTACTAGCAGGCAGAACATGCCCAGCTCATCTTCGTATATAGTCTAGGCTCACCGGCATAGGAATAGTGCTGTCATCAGTGGGCTGGACGGACCTTCTCATATCAAGTATAAATCAAGACAGTCTCTCACAGACATTGGCATAGAGCAACCCGACTGACACAAATTTTCATTGGAGGTTCTCTGTATCCACGTGACTCTAGGTTGTGACAATTTGACAATATATTCAACAGCACAATATTAAAATTTACTTTTACTTTATTAGGTTAAATGGAATTCTCATAATTCTAGCCACTATTGATGTACTTTTATATTAGTGTTTCCTAGATTTATACTTGATTGTCCTTTGTATTTGCTCAGACAGTCTTTTTGTACCAATTTTATGTATTCTTCCAGAGTAGTCCTTAGAAAATCCTTTTTAATGGAAGTTATTGGGGCATAAATGTTTTATAATTTATGCTAGTCTTCCAATATTTATCTTAATTTAGGCAATTAAGACAAATATTATTGAGAGTACCAGGCTTTTTTGTTTGGGCCACCAGTTTCCAAATCATGACACGAAACTTACTTATTTTGAATGCTCAGACTAGTTTAGGCATGTTTCTGGCTAGCTCTTTTAAATTAAATTAACCTGTTTCTCCCTATGAACCCTTTGCTTCAGGGCTTTTTACTTTCCATTCCTTCTGAATATCTTACTTTTATTGCTTCTCCTATCTGCTGGCTGGCCCCCAGTGTGTCCCTCATTTTCTCCTCCTTTTTTTCCTTCTTCCTTCCCTTGAGACTATATTTCTCCTCCTATTTATACTCTCTGATAGTAGTAGCTATACCTATTCCTCACCTAGCCCTCTCCTGTCTACCTATTGGTCATTCAGCACTTTATTAGACCAATCAGGCAGGCAAAGTGATACAAATGCAAAACACCTTTACATAATTAAACAAATGCAGTGTAAACAAAAGTAAAACACCTTTACATAGTTAAAGTAATATTCTGCAACATAAATAAATGTAACACATCTTTCCCTAGTTAAAATAATTTTCCACAACAATTGGATACATGAATAAATATTATTTGAGTACACAATTTAGACTATTATTCATGTTGCACCTTTTTTCTGATTTTGCTATTCAGTATCCTGCTGTTAATCTAACTTGCCTTTCCTGGCAAAGTTTACTATTTGGGAGGTACATTTAGTGTATGCTGAAAGTTCTTTACAATGTGCCTCTGCATGAGTAGTTTTTTTTCAACTTATCACACATTGAATTCATTATGCTTTCTGTTTCTGTTTGTTCATATTTTCTGTTTGTCTTGTTTAGTTCACATCCTAGTGAGAGTATCAGAAGGAATGAAAAGAGAATTTGTAAGAAAGGAAAATTGGTGATATGGAGCTGTGATTTATTCATTTTTATTGCTGAATAGCATTTTATTTTATGAATTTATTGTTATATTTTATCCTATAAATCACAAATTTTACTGCTTCAAGTTTTGATACTGTTTACAAAAATCTTTCAGGCTCAGAAAGACAAACACGGTATGTACTCACTCATAAGTGGATATTAGACATAAAGCAAAGAATAACCAGACAACATTCACAGCTCCAGAGAAGTTAGGTAACAAGCAGAACCCTAAGAGTGACACATGGATTACTATGGGAAAGGGAATTAGATGAGATCTCCTGGGTAAACTGAAGGGAAGGGAGGACAGGAAAGGGGAGGGGATGGGGGATGAGAACATGAAGGAACAGGATGGTTGAGGGAAGAAGGACAGAAAGGGAGAGCAATGAAAGATATCTTCAAAGAGAGAGCCACTATGAGTTAGCAAGAAACCTGATGCTAGGGAAATTCCCAGGAATCCACAAGGATGACCCCAGCTAAGACTCCTAGCAATAGCGGAGAGGGTGTCTGCACTGGCCTTCCCCTGTAATACGATTGGTGAATACCCCAACTGTCATCATAGAGCCTTCATCTGGTAACTGAAGAAACCAGAGATACACAACCAAACACCAGGCTGAGTTCTGGGAATCCAACCAAAGAGAGGAAGGAGGGAATATATGAGCAAGGGAGGTAAAGATCATGATAGAGAAATTTACAGAGACAGCTGAACCAAGATTGTGGAAACTCATGAGCTCTCGACCAACAGCTATGGAACCTCCATGAGACTGAACTAGGCCTTCCATATGTGGAAGACAGTTGTGAAGCTTGGACTATCTGAGGGGCCCCTGGCAGTAGGACCGGGATCTATCCTGGGTACATGTGCTAGGTTGTTGGAGACCATTCTCTATGGTTTAATACCTTGCTGAGACTTAATGCAGAGGGGAGGGGCTCAGTCCTGCTTCAACCGAATGTGCCAGACTTTGTTGACTCCCCATGGGAACCCTTACCCATTGGGAATTTGAGGTAAATTAGTATTACCTCATATTTTCATATTTTATCCAAAATATTATTTTTCTAAATTTTATTCATTTTGACAAAACTTAAAATATTTTGCAAAGATAATAATAAAATATTTATAACATGATTACATCTCAAAAAGTTAAGGCTCATGTGAGATTTTCCTTTATATCAGGACACTAATTTTTGAATTTAATAATCTTGGAAATGCTGGAATATTGACTACCTATGTTAGATAAAAGTAGATCCAGACCCATGGGAACCAGTAAGTCTAAACTGTTGAAAACCTGCATTCAGAAGGATGGGTGGGATCAAACAAACAACAAGATGTCTTAAAAGTGTCAAAGCACTGTAATGATAGAAATGTACAGATGGAAACTTTGCGGGTAAAGATAGAAGTAAATTATTTTGCCCAAGGCTGATTTCAGCCTAACAGTCAGAACTTCCCTTGCCTAAGGCAAATAGGTAATTAGCACTGACCAGAGATGCTTGGGCAACCACCTGTGGTTGAAAGGAAATAGGGTAGACCTAAGGGAAATAAGACCCACTAAAGTTTTATTGACTACAAAATATGTTATATATCTTGATGCATCTAATTACCTTTCAGAGTATGGACCTTATAACGTTCTACAGTCGGTCTGATTGTGCGCAGGTAACATTCTAGTTTGTCTGAATGTGCACCTGGCATGCAACAATGTGATAACACTTATAGGACAACACTATCTTACTTTCTTTCCATTGACATCCTGGTAGGCATCCAAAGAATGGTGCAGACTTTTCTTTTCTCTGGAAGTTGTTCTCCTTGGGCAAATCAAACTCAAGGGTGGAGTTCCAAAGAGCCAGGGGTTGTTGCTGTTTTATTGATTTTAGATGAATAAGATGCCTAACTAGGAAATTGATGAGACTGTGACAATACAAAAATGGTTGGTCTTGGCTTTCTTTACTTGATTCAATATTTTTTTTGATACTAAATAGATTTTAGACTTGGTGCAAGGCATTTGGGACACGGTGATCAATATGGAATAATTGGTATTAGGTGCTGTGAACATGTAGCATATTGGTCTCTTACACTCTAGCCAAAGTTACAATACCTTAAAAACATGTTTAACATATATCACCTCAAAGCCAGAGCATCCATGACCAGGAATCTCTGACATAGCTGATGTAGTTGCCATTCCATTTTCATTGTTTCTGAGAATCTCTGGATAATATACAACCTTGGGAAAAGATAGGATCTGTGGACTTATTGCTTTCCAGCTACACTCGTGAATGAAGGGAGGAAGAGGGGAGACAGAGAAGAGTTGTATAAACTGAGGCTCATATGCATGTTATAAAAATACAGCCTATTAAATTTCTCTCACTCATGCATCATATATTTAGTGAGGCCCCACTCAAAAGATGGTTTCTGTGATGGAGTGCATGTTCGAGTTAGGAGAATGCAGATAGCAGAAAGAAGCACAGGCAAAATAATAGCTTGTTGAACTGACAAACTTTCAGAACAAAAATAAAGCAGTCAAGAGTGATATGTGGTGTTGAGCTTTGGCAACTGTTTAAATATGGAGTAGTGAAAAGTATGAATGAGATGATATTTGAGTAAAGGATGGAAGGGATGAGGCAATGTGTGTATTCATGTGAACAGCTTGGAGTAAAACATTCTGGGTACTTAGATGGAAGAAGTGCATAGACTCAAAGGCAAAAGTACACATCGTCATTAAAAACTCTTCCGAGATGGGTGTGACTACACAAAGATGAGAAGGTAAGAGAAAGGGATGATGGAGTCCGTGCAGATATGAGAAGCTACATAAGAAGGGCCTTTAGGTAATTTTCAGAATCCTTACTCTGACAAAAGCGATAAGCCATTGCATGGGTTTTTGAAGTGCCATGATACTGCTTAGTTTTTAAAAGAGTAGAAAGGAAATGAACCATGTGAGGCAAATGGGTATTCTCTAGCCTGATATCTCAAGTTCTCATAACTTTCCCCAAATATTATTTTGTTCTATTATATCCAAATGTCTGATGCAAACAAACACATTGTAAGCGAACTCCTTAAAAACAACAATATCCAAAATGAAAACAAAAACAAATAATCTATTGCTATAACAGGACCTTATGGAGTAACAAGACAACCATAAAATGCTGACACCACATACAAAGGTTCAGTTTCAGCTAATGCTATTCTGCATTCCAGTGAGACATAAAAGTTAATGACCAATGGGTACACAAAATGACTTGAATTTGGCCCCATTGATAGTCTTTCCCAAGAAACCCCATCTTCTTTTACCTAGGATAGATATTCTTTTTCAGAACGTAATTAGGCACAACTTCAATTGAGTGTGACAACTGACAAGAGAATTAAATTAATGCAAATTAAAACTTTAACAATAACATTATATGGAGCTTAAAATATTCACACTTTTGACATCAAATTTCTACCACTTGTTAGAAACCTCTGGGACAAAGGATCTTTGCTAAACCACCAGCCATGTAAATTCACTGCTTCTATAAGAAAAATAATACAATTCTTAGTACCAGTTATAGACACTGTTTTTGAGCTACAAATGCAACTTCAAATATCCTTAAGGAAACTATTCAATAAATATTAAAAGTATAATTCATTATTAGGAAAGACCCCTAATCTAAAATATGTCAGGGAAGGAGAATGGAGAAAGCAAGATCAGGCAACTACTATGCTTATTCTGTCCTAGGAAATTTTATGGACTGGGGATATAATATAGGGCTTCATGTGTCCCAAACAGGAGCTTGAACACCTCAGTTTCTATCCTAGATACTTTCAATGATTTTTCTCCACAGTAACACTTCATCACACACACACACACACACACACACACACACACATCCACATAAATATATAAACATGTAAACAGAAGTTCTGTGCCTAATTCTGATTACTTCTAATTCTGATTCACTTTATTTTAGCATATTTGTGCCATTTTCTTCTTTGAAAAAGTACATCATTATTCATGTTGTTGGCTGATGTTTACTTTGAAACAACAATCAGTACAAGTTAGCAAGTCATAAGTGTTCTTAAACCTCTTCTTGTACAATTTGCATTGCCTTTTTCAGATATAATATTTAGATTGCTGGGCTGGGAATATGACTTATTTGGTAAAGTGTTTGCCACTCAAGTAAGAGGACCTGCCTTCAATTTTTTGACCTTAGAAGAAAATAATAAAAAGTTGGGCAAAGTGGCATGTGCTTACAATTCCAGTAATGGAGCTTACTAGCCAGGCAGCCTAGCCTAATAACTAAGTCAGTGAGAGACGCTGTCTCCAAAAGAAAGATGAGCAGCTCTTGAAAAACAAAACTGACCCACATGCACAAATCCGCACATGTGAACCCATACATTCACATGTACCTCACACATGCATGTAACCATACAAGCAAAAATAAAACTTAAAATGCTGAGCAGTATTTTCAAGGTTCTTTATCCTTTCTGTCAGTGCCTCTACTACATAGCCAGCATGCCCCTACATGCAACCTCTGAGCTAGTCATACAAACACGACAATCCAACAGATACATCGTTTTACTTAGTACTCAATATGGTTTCACACATTCTTTACTGTGTCAGGTGATTTTCTACCACATTTTCCTCTACATGTTTGTAAAACTGAAAGACTTTTCATTCTGAACTTATTGTTTTGCTGCATAAGATCATATAGTACACACCATATATAAATTTAATTTTATATTACCCCTGTATTCCTCAAGAAACACATGAGTGCATAATTTAATTTATTAACATACTAAATGTTTCTTCCAATTTCTTTTTATTCTTTTAGAATTTTATTCATGAATACAATGATTATTCTGCACTGAAACAACAGGAAAGGTATTCTGAGGGCAAGGCCTCAACCTCTGAAGACTCCATCTTGTTGAAGTACAAATTCATTGGAAAAGAAAGTCTACACCGATAATGTCACTGAAGTGACTCTCTGATAGAAACTGCCACCCAGGCAAAATGGTTCTTTGGGCTACACAAAGGACAATAAAACTGTTGCACACAGTGGTAAGGCTCTAATTAAATAATGGAAGGGATCATAGAGTCTTGTACTAGAGTTCAAGAGTAGGACAGAGTGTTGGAGTTTCTATTATGAGAGACAAGTGCTTACCATTGTGAAGAAGAAGACTAAATTTCAATCAATGTTTTAGACTGTGAGATTTCAAGACTAAGGGACATGCTGTGGAAAGCCACAAACATATAGTGGGTGGCTGTCCTAAGGGGGAGGATGTTTTGTGCTGCAGGTGGCAGAGCTACAAAATGGAACTAACCAAGCTCTTTGGAGCACAGATTCCAACAGAAGGCCTAGATGTTAAATATGGTGCTAAAAGATTACTCGTTTGCCCTAATGTTTTTCGGTTCACTCTTCCTATGATCCCGGTATTTTCTTTGGGACTAGAAATATTTATCTGGTGACATTGTATATTCGAAGTAGATAATTTGGTTTTGATTTTACAGAGCCTCTCAGTTAAAAGAGTGCCCAAGTCCAGATGAATCTTAGACTCTCAACTTTAAAATGTTGGGATTATTAAAATTAGTGGGAACTTTTGAAGTTGAACCAATGTATTTTGCAATATGCCCAAGAGTCTCTAGAAACAAGGAGTGGATTCACAGATTAAGTGATTTTTTTTTCTGCCAAGTGTAGCAAGGGTGCATATAATGATAAGATTTAGGTTGTCAATTTGATGGGATTTGGAAATGCCATTGAAAAAATTTTTCTATGAGGGATTATCTAGGTGATCCTGATTACTGTCAATGTAGGCAGTACCATTACATGAGCTGGTGTCTCAGCCGGAATAAAACTAAGCTGAGCACAAGCATTCATTGCTCTCTACTGTGTGACTATGGACACATTGTGACTTGCTGTCTCCAGCTCTTGCTTTCATACCTACTGTGCCATGAGAGACTACATTACCTAGAACTATAAATCAAAATAAACATTCCTTCTTTAAGTGTGGGAAGTTAAGGCCTACCAGGCCAAAAGGAGCCAACCTGGAGTCGACCTGGAGCTGTCAAAGGTCCTGTCTGTGCTGAATCAATAAGGAGCAACCAAGCAGTGTTCCCTGAGTGCCTAGTAACAGGCATCGTCAGAGGTCCTGATCTTGACTAGCCAATGAGAGATGAGCATGAAATGTTAACTGTCAACGGATCAGAACATCTGGGTGCTGAGAGGGTATATAAGTTCTGCCCCCCCCCCCCCCCGCTGCGCCTGTTGTTAAGTAAGTGAGTTTGCTGTAAGCCTTCTCCCTGACTCCCGGCTTTTGTGTTCGTTGACACCACGCCTTTTTACCCCCCCCCCCCCAAGGAAGACATTAGGACTCAGCAACATTTAAGTTGCTGTTTTTTTTGGGGGAAGGGATTTTTTCCAAAGCAGAAAAACAAGTATGTAACACAGATATCTGTACAACATACTTATTGGATCTGGAACTATTCAAATATTTCATTAATTAATTTAATGACTATTTTCTGAATGAAATATCTGAAACAAAATTATGATGCCAAGACAAAACGTGAATTTTGTTGATGCACATAGGAGAAAGACAAAAGTATCTGACCTCTGCCGAAGCAGGATACACAATCATAATTCGAAGTGCTTTTGAAGATCATGATTTTCCCAATCACCTTCTGATCCACTGTGTAATCAAGAATCCCCTCTACATTGTTATTCATGAGGATTTGGAATTCACTTCCTCTAAAACAGAACAATAAAATGAGGAAGAAATATTAAAAGCTGAAATGTGATACAAAAAGGCAATGTTTCTCTTTGCTTACTGTTTCAGTACAGTGGGAACACCCTGGAAGATTGTCAGTCTGCTAAATTAGAATCAATGTTGTAATTTTGACGATATTTGAGCTTTTTAAATTATGACTAGGCTTATTCTAAAGAATAAAATGTAGGTTTAAGTTGGAAGCATCAAACCATTAATAGCGGAGCTAGCTGATTATTTGACAATGCTCTATATTTCTACTTCCAAGTACCTAATTGACACTTTGTGAAGAATTCTCAAAGACATTGCAACTTTGATAATGTACCCCCAAAATTCCTTAGTCCAAGACAATGGTATTTCCAGTCTCAAACCAAAATAGTATCACTTCTTATCCACTGCACTAGTCAGCCATTAAAATCTGTCAGTTTTACGAGGAAGATACCTTTTAAATCTGCTGTCTTCATTCTGATTTACCAAGACCATAGTAACAGTGTACTTTTTTCTCTGCCTTTATTTCAGAAAGCTCTTCCTTTTGTATGCACACATTTAATTATACAGACACGAGTTTGGATTCAAAGAACCTATGTAAAAGTTCCTCCTTCATGCTAGGTTATCCTCTTGATTGAGCTTGTGAAAATCCTGTGCATGCTGTCATAATCACTGTAAATTTATATGTGCATCTTACCTGTTATGTCCAGAAAACATTGTTTTCTTTTCCTCTGGCTCATACCATCTTTCTGTTCCCTTTCAAAGATGATTTCTGAGTCTTGGTATAAGAAATAGACATTAAATATAGTGCTGATAACTCCATACCCTCTTATTCCCTGCTCCAATACCAGATGTGATTCTTTGTATTAATTGCCATCTACTGCAGGATGAAGCTTATTTAGTGAAGGTTACGAGATGGGCTATTCTACCAGGATCACAAAATGTCATTAGGAATCATTTTAATATTATCTCCATTTACTAGAATAATCGTAGTAGAATCTACATTATATCCTGACACTTGTCACTATTGATGGTGCCAGGTATGGGTTATGTCTCAAGGAGTTTGTTTTCTGCAAAACTTCCAAAGAAAATTTGTGGACATGTGGGCTGGTAAAATTTGAGGTATTGTGCTAAGGTAGTGATTATTCTAAATAATTGTGTATAATCATTTCTCTGAATTTTCTGAAGGTTCTAACTTCTAAATTTATATATAGATTAAGCAATAGTGAGATAGTCTAAGGCATAAGTGTTTCACTCACAAATGTAGATAGCCATACATCTTTGCCCAAATTGTTCCTTCTATTAATGATGTTTTGTCAGTTTTATTTATTTATGTGTACGAATGTTTTGCCCGAATGCATGTATGTGCATGTATGTGCACCACACATGCTCCTGGTGACCATAGAGGTCAGAAGATGGTTATGGCTCCCCTGAACCTGGGGGTTGTGGTTGGCTGTGAACCACAGCATGTGAGTACTGAGAAAAGAACACCGAATCCAAGTCATTTAAAGAACAAACAGTTCTCTTAACGGCTGAGCCATATCTCTAACTCCCCAGTAATAGTTTTATTTTTCATCATCACCAAGGACACTTCCAACTAAGCTTCAGGCCTCAACTTAATTAGTACTTACTTAGGGAATATTCTCTAACTATCCTGACTTTGCAATCCAGTTAAAGCTCTACTAACACGGGGTCATTTTGCTGCTATTATCAGAGTTCTGAATATTTATAAAAATTCTTGAATATCAAGCATTATGTGGGATATTCTAAGGCATAAATATTATACTCACAATGCAGATAGCATCAGTAGAAGTTATGTAAGAAATACTGTTTATTTAAATAACTAACCTCCAATGTGTCATTATAACTGTTGACAAGATTTATTACATATACTATGTGTATATTACATATACCTACCCCTTTAAATCTTATATCATCTAGTCATCATTTTATAGATTTTTTTGCCAGTGATTCCAGAAAGCAGGGCTGTTGGGAGAAAGAATGAAATGGTGATTGGAATCCTCTATGATGGGGTGGATATGTGAAACCTAAAAATGTTTAAAAGTTTCAGTGTTAATCCAGTATGTACAGCTGTAATTCCCCTGTGTATGCCCCCTTGCTTTTTATTTATTCTCTAGGAAACATCTCTAGATTGGCCCGTTCACAAGTCTGCTTTCTTTCTTTCAGTTCATGAGATCAGTTCTCAGGACTGTTTGTATCCAGTGTTACAGTTAGATTGTAGTCAACAAGAGAAAAGTTCAGTAAAAACCTCTTTGAATGGTTTTATTATCATATAAGAACAACCAAAATATCAGTGGTGAAGTTCACTTCTCTGCGATTGAAAAAAAAAGATTTTTGATACCTTTCATGCATTAGACACCAGGAAGGTCATGGTCCAGATGTGGAAGATATTATAACAAAATGGGACAATGAACTAGGTGGAAGAGGGTCTGGGCATGGGATATGCCTCCCAATCAAAGGCCTTTGATCTCTATTTTACATTGTAGCTGCAATTTCCCCTCCCTCCTCTTCTCCCAGGATCTCCCCCATTGCCGTCTGTCCACACTCCCCAGTCCACTTGTTCTCCATTTCTGTTTAGGAGCAGTAGATCTCCCATGACTATCAAAAAACAAAACAAGAAACAGGGCATATCAAGTTTCAGTAGTACACAGCATCTCCACATGTATTAAGACTGGGCAAGGTGAACCAGTATGAGGAGTAAGATCCCAAAAGCCAGTAAGAGTCAGAGACAACCCCTGTTCCCACTGTTAGGAGTCCCACAAAAGGACCAAGCTATACTGCAGGGCCGTGCAGGTTTTCTGGATGTCAATTCAGTTTGAGTGAGCCCCTATGAGCCCAGTTTAGTTGATTCTGTGTGTTTTATTGTGGTGTCCTTGACCCCTCTGGCTCCTACATATAATCCTTTCTCACCATCTTCTGCAGGATTCTCCAAACTCTGCCCAGTGTTCTGATGTGGATCTTCATTTGTTTCCATAAGTTTCTGGATGAAGCCTCTCTGGTGACATTTGGGCTAGGTACCAATCTAGTATAGTAGAATGTTATTAGGCATCATTACATTGACATTTTTCCTCTAGTTGTTTTTGGTTCTAGTCTAAGTCTCTGCGTCATCCAGCCTGTGGGTCCTGGTATTCGAGTGTCATGGATGGGCCTATTCTCCTAGCATGGGTTTTAGGCTAGACCAGTCATTGGTTCACCACTTTTCAATCTCTTGGCCACCCTTAACCCAGCACATCCTGGAGGCAGGACAGAGTGTAGGTCAAGGTTGTGTGGATGGGTTGGTTTCCCACCTCTTCTCAGATTCTGACCCACCTCTTCTCAGATAGTTGATTAATCCTTGCATGTACTTATTGCTACCAGTCATACTCTGATAAAAGATATATTGCAAACAGTATGATGTTGCTATGATAAATCAAATGTATCCTCTTAGAACTGCTAGGAATGAGATTTTTTTTAAATCAATCACATTTATCTAGGAAAATACTGTTTAATCTATCATACCTTCTAGACTTGTCTGTCTGATTCACTAATTCTGTGTTAATATTTCGCCCAAAGACAGAAAGGTATCAGTACTCTCACTTAGAATTTTTGCTCAGTCTGAGCTTTGTTTATTTTCCTAGCTAGGAAGCACTTTCTCCACAAGTCTATGTGATAGGTTTCTCTTTGGCCTCCCCTTTAGTTAATGCCATTAGCTGGGTAAGCAGCTGCAAAGGGACTTTTTCCACCCTCCCTTGAATTAGTCACAGTAATCCCACTACAATATTTTCTCATCTCTGTTATTGTTACACTGACTTTATTATTTCTTCTGGGAGCTGATCCTCTAGCTCAGGTTTTTGTCAAATACCCCCCACTCAAAGATTTGAATGTTCTTGCAGAATCTCATAAGATGTTTTAGGATTTTTAATATTCAGAGTACTTGTACATTCATATAACTATGTATATATTCTTTTTGTCTTCCCCTTTAATTCACACCCCTTGGTGATTGTGTTTATTTGCTTTATTCATTTAGCAGTTCTTATTTTCATGGATTCTTTTAAGATGAAGATAACTTTCTAAAACACTATTAGTGTTTTAATAGATCTTGTTTATACTAGGCACATCATTCTAATAACATTTGATAGTTCTAATTTTATTCATTGTTTTCCTATACTATTGTTTCATTGATTTTATAGTTGAGTTTCATATTTTGTAATATAGGGTTATTTCTGTTATATGACAAGGTTATATGTTCAATGAGTTTTAACCTGAATTGTTTTCATTAGCAAATTATGTAACTTATACTTTACCTTCAGGATTTTGTATTATCCATTGGTATACTACTTTTAATTAAGGATAAAGTTACTAACCTAAACAGTAAGTCAGTGAATGATGTATTGGTAATAAAGCAGTAATCCTAGTTTCTTTTGAGACTTTACTGTGACTTAAAACAGTGTAAAAACACTCTGGTCTTAAGTCAGTTTGCTTACCAGTGCTGTCATTTTCCAACACAGTGGGTGTGAACTATCTGTGCATAACTTCAGGACACATTCTCTTCATCACAGTGAAATTGCTCTTCAAGTTTATCATTCAAAAGGGTGCTTATATTCTACCTTCTCAGATGAAGCAATCACTTTAAATGAGCTCATCTGGAATTTATTTGAAAATTTAAGCTGCTATATTCAATAAGCCTTCACATAAAATTTTTTAATTGGGAGAATTTATGTTCATTTCAGTGATAATAAGGGCTTGATGTTTTTATAATAACAATAAATAAAATATAAATTGATAGACAGATTAATGAAAAGGGACATCATAATGAACTATAAAATAATACTGGAAAATACAATTTATATACAGAAATGCCAATTATAAAATATCATTAAATCACTATAAGTAGAGTGCATATTTGGCTCTGAGATTCTGAGGGAAAAAAAGCAAAATTACAGCATTTTTTTGTAAAATATATAATGTGACTATAGCTTTTGAAATTTGGGGCTAGAAATATCCAAAATACTTCTTATGCAGGTATTAATAAAGGGACTGATGCAAATTATGAAACATTTGTCACAACATAATACTAGTAATTTTAGAAGTATTTACACATTTTTTTTTCAAAAAGAACAATTTTGGCAATCATGCCAGAACAATACTTCATAAAAAATTCTATAAATACCATAACCAATGAGATATATTTTTACCCAAGAATATCTGGCCACTTCAGAAGAATGAATTACTTTATAATCTTCACTCTAAAAAGTATATAAATATATACTTGTATTAATACACATACAAAATGTAAGATATATTTTAATTTTATTTATATTTAATCACTTGTGATTTTTAGTTATCAACATTAGCAAGCACTAATTCATTCATATATCTTGAGGTGGCTTGACAGAGCCCATAGGTATGAATCCATCCTATCTTGACTAAAGGTCAGAGAGTTAGAACTTATTTCTGTTCCTTCAAGGTTATTGTCAACAGGTGTGGATAATATCCAGACCTGGTATTTCAGGTATTAAGAAGTAGATCTGTTTCTACCTCAAACAAAAGTCTAAGGATCCAACTAGGTTCCTACTACCTTAGGAAGATAACTATGGATTTCACCCAGGGAGTGGTTTGCCCACAGAATGTTTTGGTTTAGGATGTGAGTGTTGCTTGTCTTGTTCTGGCGACAGAATGTTTAACTAAGACTGTAGCCCATAATTCTGCAACTGGTCTGTTTATTCCTTCTAACATGCTAATGCACTTTTTAATCTTACTCCCTTACTCCTACCTTTTGGGGTTGGAGTATTTAAACCAATGGAAATTAAACATGGACGATTTCAGTACTCACTGGAACTCGCTCCTTGTACTATCCTATGCTTCTGTTTTATTATTTTCACTTGCATCTTCATTCTCTTTACTTGCTTTTCTAATCCTTGCGCCTCTACCCTGGTAAGTGGTATCCTTGATTAAGCTGGTCGTCAACAGTGATTATTTGAAGCTTTAATATAGTAATGACCTTCAGCAAATGTGGTCATACCATAATGTCTGTCTGGTAAGGAAATCTTAAATAATTGGAATTGGAATGGGAAAGGTCTCCTTTTGATCTGTCTATCACAGGACTCTTCTTGAGATTAGATATAGAACAGTCTTTTCTAGGCACTGACAAATGTCCTCATGATGAGCAGTTTTATATTTGAGAGGTTTGGTGATATTCTCTGAAGGCTAGGCTTTCCAGAAAGTTACTGTGGAATTTGGCTTTCCAGTATCAATATTGTCCAGATGAGAATTCATTGTTAGAGGCCAATGGCAGCACTTGACCTTCAAGGGAAAGGCAGTCTTTATCTCAGATGCTGATTTTCCAGGGACCCCAGTAAAATAAAAGGATCATACAAACCCCAACTCATGTTAATGGATTATTAATGCCTTCCTTTCTGGACAAAGTCATATGAGATTACTAGATACGTGCCTTGCTTATTTCTTTACGCCTGCAAGTTGAAATCCCTTTAAGATTTTATAACCCACAAAGGGCGACACATTTTCATTATGATGGTGCATAACTGTGCCATCAAGTGAGTCTTCTTCTAGATTCTTCTTTCTGCCTCTTCATTTTTAATAATGGAATCCACATTGCTTTTGATTATCCCAAGAACTTGAGTGATAGAAGTGCTTCAGCTTCTGTATGAATAATTTATTTACAATAAGTGTAATAGAGTGTGAATAAACAGCTTATTTGTGTGTTTTCAAAGTGTTTTCTTCATCTTAAATTCTTTTGCCATTTTAGAAAGTAAAAGTATAAAAGACATTCAGTCATAATGGCTCCCTGCTCTTTACACTGGGAAGAGGCTAGATAAATGAATCATTACAAATGTTCTGCTCCTGCTCTCAGTAAAATACTTTTATATGAAGCATCTAGTATGTGCCCTGTGTAATGCAAATTGAGAAGTTCATCCCAGAAGCTGTATGTGAGTTGCCAGGGATTACACGAGCACTTCCCATGATTTCACGATTTACTCAGTCGCATTTGATTTTTGGAAAAGATTTTTATTTCATCACATTTAATCCATAAAAAAATAAGATACCATTGCCCTAGCCTTGTGAAACTGTCCGTGTAAGGGGAAGGTACAAAGAATGCAGTATACATTGGAGGGGCAACCCTAGAAAAAATAGATAGGAAGGGCAATTGAACTTCAGTTTACCATCTGCCTCTTCTGCATTGTTGCCTGCATCTGAGATCAGTAATAGTTGTCAAAAGCCTGGGAGGTATTTCATTCCATGCAAGTCACTCTCCTAAACTAAGGCTCACTGTGTAATGTCTGGATCAGTGACTTGTTATCAATGGACCCAGAACATAGACTAATCTTTAAATGCCAAATCTGTGCCTTTATACTTGGGAGATTAAAGATATTTCAACAAGTTGATATTTTAATGTAGGACTACTTATTCCCTATAATTTGCAAACTACATTTGTAGTTAGAAGTGGAATGTTCCTACACCCACTTCTCCATGATTTTATATTAACTTCTTTCAGACACAAAACTCATATTTTTCCTTGTAACTCTTAAGGGTTTGTAGTGATATGATTGTTCAGTGATTATCTTGGTTTCTTAAAAGGTTTTGTGACTTGAATTTTACATTATGTCTTTTAAAAACATTTTATACTTATTTTGTTTTACATGTATGGGTGTTTCACCTATGAAAGAATTAAAGAAAGTTAAGACTTATATATGGCCATAAAGGTAAACCTTTAAACTCATAATGGACTTCTGCCTAACTGAGATTTGAATAATCTCTGTAGAATGATTATAAAAGAATAGGGAGAATACAGGTTAAAACATCATGGTATCCAACTCAAATATAAGTAACTGCCATCATTAAATCAACATGAAGCTATAAAAAATCTTTCATAATGTATCAATAGATACTGGCACGACAATTCATATAGATACAATAACTGACATGTTTGTTATTGTGTGTCATTGTAATAACAGGTCTTGGTGTTGCCAGACTGCTTCAGAGCTAGATTGAATTGTCTGCCTTTAAGGCATTGAACATAAAAAAGTCTTTGTACGCTCCACTCATTTTGTAAGGTCTCAAAGGACAGGTGCCTTGCAAACCCCACAGAATCTTGACAACAGCGTGAAGAAGAGGTTGCGCCTGTGGATGAAAATGAATAGCCACTACACTTCAAATATGACAATATCACACAGCTACCGTGCATAGCAGCTGAATGTAGAATAATGGTCTGGAGTAGGATATGGCTGGACGATTGAGGGTCTGCAGTTTTTTTAAACAATTTCTTGCCCTGACCCTCTTCCAAAATCCTCCTCGGACATAACTGAAGCAAGAAGAGGTTGACATTCTCATTTGTTTATCAGAGCACTTTATTTTCCCATCTAAACCCTGACAGTTTCCTCTTTAGAGTGCTTCTTAATAGCTATCTGTTGACTCACTCTTGTAACGTCTCTAGAATTTGATTGAATATATTATAGTTTTGTTTTCAAGCACTTACTGCTTATTCGTGGCTAACTACAAAAATCTATTCCCTGTCTTTACAGAAAATATAAGGACTATAAGAAAATATTCACCCAATTTTGATTCTAAGGAACCTTGTATCATTTCCTTTTAAGTCCTTTCAGAACCTGCTCCCTCTATATACATACAATTTCGGTCATTGAAAATAATTTTGCCTTGCTTTTGCCTATTTATGATTTCTTCATGTATACAAATATTGTAACACATATGTAAGATATATAAATAACAATAACATAAATACCCCTAAATTCACTCTGTTGAAAATTCAAAAATTGATTGTTTTCCATGTATGGTTTTCTCTACCCTGCCTTGTCCCGTCTCTCCAGGTAGCCACTCTACTAAAGTATAGTGAACTTTTCCTGGAATTTTTGCCCCAGAAAATAATGTGTGTATTGCACTATAGGAATATTTATGTAATTTCGTTTGCATTCAAGTTCTGTTTAAATTCAGAGACCTAGTATGATGTCACTTTGTACAGTGTTCCATTTGATATGTGTGATTCATAATCTCTTTTAATAGCAAGTAGAGAGTCTATAAAGCATTGTTACTAGACACGTGTAACTAATTATTGCGTAAGAAAAGGTACAATTTTTTTATAAACTCTCAACCCATAATAGTTGCACTGGACTTCATGTGCAAAATGAGAGGGAAAAAGAAAACATAAGTGGTATGTAGCTTTTGAAAGACTAATCTCTATCTTTTTCATAGTTTGGCTTGATTACTTCAAAGGAGGCCACATAATGAGATCTATTAGCATTTTGTTTTGGTATTTAATTTTAACTTTTCCAGAAGATTTGTCTCATAAAATCCCTTAGTAAACATTCCTGTGTGTCAGTGGGTCTCTCTCTCTCTCTCTCTCTCTCTCTCTCTCTCTCTCTCTCTCTCTCTCTCTCTCTGTGTGTGTGTGTGTGTGTGTGTGTGTTGGTGAGGTGGCAGAATCTAAAGGGAGAATGGGTTGTATGCTAATCCTCAATCTTCATTTCAGTCATAGAAACTATTGTAACAGAGTCTTTCCAACATAATACTATCTATTGGTATAGGAGAATATGCCAATATTATATTCATTTCTTTACAGTTGTGTTTAAACTCATTAATACAAATTAACTATATTTTACTATAAAATAATTCTTCAGAATCTATATTTAAATTACCACTTTTAGATTTTCTGTTTACCTGCCTCATCTTATTTCCTAGGCTACGATAGGAAAATATAAATGCCTTCCACTTATTTCATTTGCGGAAATTAGTCAGCATAAGGAAATTTCAAATACTGAAAACGTGTAGGAAAGAGAAAAAGAAGAGTTAAATATTAGGGGATGAGAAAAGATTGAATGCAGGTGATGAAAACAAGTTAATGAATGGGGATATAAAGCTAATTGTATTTCAAATTATATTAATTTGTTGTTTTTTTGGTTTGGAGTGAGTACCTACAAATATACACCTGACAGTGAAAGTATAAAATCCTATGTAAAGCTCCATAGTTACAGAATGGCTGTTCTAACTGTATAGTTCACTGAGATGTATAGACATTGGATCTGGTTAACTTGAAGGTGTGGTGCTTATTTAATGTGAATGTTTTGGTTAATAATAAAGTTTATAAATCATATATATGTATATATTTGGCCTTAGATTTTAGTCTTAATTGTAAATTGTACAATTTTTTTTAACTTTCCAAATGTTTTATTTTCTCAGCGTTTTATTTATTTGTTCCATTTTTGTGACAAAGCTCTATTATGTATGCCTAACTGGCCTTACTATGTATACCAGGATGGTCTTCAACTTGTGCCAATCCTCCCAAGAAATGGGAAATATTTAACAATGAATTTTCAGAGAAAAAAATGGGCCCAGGTTCACAGCATGTGCAGACCTGCTTACATGTTATCAGCCTACACAACTGGAAGATGTTTCATGTTTTACTAGCTGACTTTCATAGACTATTATCAACTGGTTACAGCATTCACAGACCATATTTTAATAGGTTTCACTATTTCTGGTTGCCTCCTAAATGAACCTTCCTCATGAACTAATTCTGTCTCCAAGGAGGGTGCTACTCTGTGGTCTTACCTGCTTAATATCCATTGTTTTCTTCCTGACCCTGTCAATTGACTGACAAACCAATCTGAGAAAAGGGAAACAAGGTAAGAAGTTAATGAAGAACAGAAAACATCGTGCCATATATCCTGAAAGAACAGTTGCCAATAAGAAAAATAATGATAGTTTAGAAATACAATGTTTCATGCAGTTCAGGGCTACTAGATGGGAGGAATACTTAGTAATGAGATTAGTGGTACAGGGAAGTTAATCATGAACTAGTAGTTCCCAGAGGACATAACAGGAATATCAGAGAGGGGAAAAAAGCATGGGTATGGTGGCCTACATAGGTCAGGGAGTGAATAAGAATTTGGTTGTTTTGAGGAGGAAGAGATAGCTCAGAAGTTAAGAGCACTTGCTTCCTTTCCAGAAGGCACATGATAGATTCCTAGCACCCACATCACGCAACCCATAACTGTCTGTAACTTCAGGTCCAGGGGATCAACATCTCTGGCTTCTGAGGGCACATGCAGACGTGCACACGTACCCACAATAAGATACACACACTTACACATAATTAAAAAATAATAAAAATATCTTTTTAGAAAAAATTTAGAAGCTTGAATAACCCACTGATTTTACATGCTTGGCATAGACCCAACTGGTAAAATATATAAGCATGACAAGTTGAACTAACCTTGAGTCAGCCCAAAGGTGCAAGGTGCAGTCATTTCAAGCTAGAGTAAGGCTTGCTGGTTTTACAACAGGATTGAGGGAATTCTAAACCCAAGAATAATCCTAGCACAAGGGAGGGTTCTTTTTTTCATTCCTTTTTGTTTTGTTTTGTTTTGTTTTCCGGGCATATTGCTCAGTAAGTGACAGCTTCAGTTTCTGTGCAAGAAATGAGTTTGGGGATGGAGAAAGCCCTACCCAGGTTTGCCGTATGTTTTCCTGGAAAGTGTTCAGTGTTGCATAATTCCCACTAGCAGGCCTACTCTCTGTGCAGGGACATTGAACTGCAGGCTTTTCACGGTCTTTGAATTCATTTTCCTCGAGTCTTGAGTCATTTGCTCTAGTGTTTAACCCTTCCCTTTTGTGGTCTATATTTCTGATAATCTCCCACTTGGATTTCAGATCTTTTAAAATTAGGAAAATGCAAAGATATCCATTAGGTTTTCTTTCTCCAGCTAGCAACAGTATAGGTATGTTTCAATTCCTGCTTTTCTTATCTGCATTTGTAAGCCAGCTTCCTCTGTTTCTTTTCTACCCAATCATTTTTACCAAATGCCTTAACAAGGGCTTGTGATGTTTGCACGTTTGCTTTGCTCCTTCAAAAGCACTTATGCCTCCAAAATTTAAAAAATGTTTCAATATGAAGAAATCAAATAACTTTCACTGTGTCATTTTTTTGCTCAAGTTTCTGTTAATATTGGCATTAGTGGCCATTTTTATTGTACATCCATCTCTCTGTGTTCTTAAGAATACTACCACTGTTATATTTTTGGACAATTCAAAGAAATAGTTACAATAGTTTGCATTTTCATTTAGGCATTCATTTTATCGGGGTGGTGGAGGAAAAAGAACCACAGTAGTACCTATGTGCCAGGGTACAAAGGTAAGAGGGCAAATCGCAGGAAATGGTCTTTTCCATCTACATGGTGGTTTCCACAGATATAACTAACTCACACTGCCGAATTCTGAGGAAAGTTCATTGACCCACTCAGTCATCTCTCTAACCACAGTTACTCCTTTTTAAGTATTTTATTGTAATTTTTCATAAAATACATTCTGAACATGATATGTACTCCTCCAATGCCTCCTAGGTCCTCAGCAACTCCCCACCCACCCACCCACCCACCGACTCACTCAACTTCCTGCCATTTCTTCCTTCCTCTTATCTAGAATGCAAACAAGTAAAAAAAACAGAAAAAAAGAAAAAACACAAACACAATAAAAAGACCCCCCCAAAAAATCAGAAACCATAATATACAAGCAAAAGAAAACTAAGACACAAAAGGAAAACAAAGCAGTATGAGTCAGAAAGTCTACAAAAATACCATTGAGATCATTTTGTGTTGGCCATCTCCTGTTGGGCATGGGGCTGCCCTTAAGTATGGTTATATACCCAGTAAAACACCAATGGAGAAAACTAGTTTTCCCTTTTAAAGCAGTTATAAATTGCAGATAGCTCCTTAGTTAGGAGTTGGGAACCCATGTCCACTTCTGCCTCTCAACACTGCTATCAACATGTACTGGACCTGTGTGTGCTGTCACAGTCTCTATAAGTTTATATGTGTATTGGTTCAGTCCTGTTGTGTCTGGAAGATGCCGTTTCCCTAGAATCATCCATCACTCTGACTCTTACAATTTTCACACCTTCTCCTCTTGCATAGTTCTCTGAACCTTGAGTGGGAGGGTTTGATGATGAAATCCCATGTGGGACTGAATGTTCCAAAGTCTTTCATTCTTAGCACATTTTCCAGTTGAGGATCTTTGTGATAGTTCCCAACCATTGCATTAAGAAGTTTCTCTGATGACTGCTGAATAAGACACTGGCCTATAGTTACAGAAGAGCATCCTTAGAAGTCATGTTATTGCTATTTTCCTTTAGCAGAACAATAATATTTGGATTTCCTCTAGACCCAAGGCCTATCTAGTCTTATCAGTGACAGGTATAGGATCCATCTTGGGGAAGGTACCTTAAATCAAATCAAAGAATGACTGGTTACTCCCACAAAGTGTGTGCCACTATTGCACCACTGTATCTTGCAGAAAGGTCACTGTAGTATATCACAGTGTTTATATCTGGGTGATGGTTATAGTTCTCTATATTAATGGGAGTGTGCAGAATACCTTCCAGTAACTTACACAGTAATTAATAGGAGTGAGGTGTCAAGATAGGCACCAGGCTAACTTCTATGTATCTGATGCCATATGCAGGTGTTGTATTCAGCACTAGGGGCTTGCCCATTAAGTTTCTGGAAAGCAACCAAATGCCTTAGCAAGAGCTTGTGATGTTTGAACATTTCCGTGGAGCCCCTTTGGCTAATGACTCCACAACATGTAACCTATTCCTTGGAGTGGAATGTTTCATGTGATGGTGAGAGATCTCTTTGGAACAGTGTCTCAACAAATATTTGATAACTACATTTAGATATATTACATATATGTATATATTTTAGGAAACTTCTACGGTAGTAAGTTTCTATATGACTCCTCAAGTGGACCTCAGTTTTAGCTGTTGCTATATTAATTTCCTACCCTCCACATTTAATCTTCCCATCCAGTCTCCTCCATCTCTCTATAATTATATATTATATTTCCTCTTCTGCCATGATCCTCCCCTCATCTCTAGTCCCTTACTCAATATGCAACCTCTGTAGCTATATATATTATAGCTTGCATATTGAAAGCTAAAAAGTCTACATTCATATTTAAAATAAAACATACAATATTTGTCTTTTGGGGTTCTGCACTGCCTCACTCATAAAAAATTTTCTAGTTCTACCTTCTAATCACAAGTTCATAATTTAATTTTTTAAATAGCTGAATGATATTTCAATGTATAATATACCATGTTTTCATTATCCATTATATGGTTGATGGGCATCTAGTCTGTTTTCAATTTCTGGTTATTATGAACAGAACAGCAATGAACATGAATGAGCAAGTGTCTCTGTAATAGTATGTAGAGTCGTTTGGATATATGCCCCAGAGTTGGACAGCTGAATCTCAAGATACATCTATTTCCAGCTTTCTGAGGAACGATCACACAGATTTCTACAGTGGTTGTACAAGTTTGCTTTTCTACTAGAAGTAGTTGAGTATTCCTCACTTAACCCACATCCTTACCAGCTCAAGCTGTCATTCTTATTATTGATCTTTGCCATTTTAAATGGTATATGAAGAAATCTCAAAATACTTTTGATTTTTCACTTCCCTGGTGACTAAGGATATTGAGCATTTTTAAAATAGCTTCTCAGCCATTTGAGTTTTATCTTTTTCAACTTCTCTGCTTAGATCTGTACCTCATTTTCTAACTAAGTTATTCGTTTTCTTAACATCATTATTTTAAATTCTTTATAAATTTTAGGTATTAAACCTCTATCAGACATATAATTGCTAAAGATTCTTTTGCATTCTGTATCCTGCTACTTTTTAAAATGATGGTCATTTGCCATGCAAAATTTCAGTTTCATGAAATCCCATTCATTAATTGTTGTTCTTAGTGCCTCTGCTAATGATGTTCTGTTCTCTATCGTAATGACTTCAAGCCTATTCATCACATTCTCTCCCATCAGATTCAGAGTACCCAGTCTTATGCTGAGAACTTGGACCATTTAGAGTTGAATTTAGCATATGATAATAAATGTGGATCTATTTGGATTCCCCTACAATTAGCCATCCGGTTTGACGAGAAGTATTTGTTGAAGATGCTGTCCTTTTTTTTTTTTTTTTGACTGTATAGGTTTTGATTCTTTATCAAAATTCAGGTATCCATAGGTGTGTAGTCTGGGTCTTCAATTCAATTAAAGTGATTTTATGTCAGTACTAGGCTATTTGTGTTACTACTTCTTTGTGGCTTAGCAGGAAATGAGGGGTGGTGATAACTCCAGAAGTTGTTTTTATTACCCAGGATTGTTTTGGATATAATGGATTTTTTTATTTTGCTATGAAGCTGAGAATTGTGTTTTCAAGGTCTGTGAAAAATTCTATTGGAATTTTGATGGGTATTACATTGAAACTGGAGACTGCTTTTAGCAGAATTGTCATTTGGTACATATTAATCTTACTAATCAAAGAGAATGTGAGATCTTTCCATCTTCTCGTGTCTTCTTCAATGTCTCATCACTTACTTGGCTAGAGTTGTCCCAGGTTTTTTGAGAATACCATGAAAGTATTATATTTCTTTCTCAGTCTTCTTGCCATTTATATTAAAAATGTTACTGATCTTTGTATTAATATTGTGCCCTGATACATTGTCTTTGACAATATCCAACCCCTTCATGATAAAACTCTTGGAGAGATCAGGAATACAAGGAACATACCTAAAAATAATAAATGCTATATATAGCAAGCCGATTTCAAACATGAAATTAAATGGAGAAAAATGCACCCTAATTCCACTAAAATAAGGAATAAGACAAGGTTGTCTACATTCCCCATACCTATTCGATATAGTACTTGAATTTCTAGCTATAGCAACAAAGCAACAAACAGCGATCAAGGGGATACAAATTGGAAAGGAAGAAGTCAAAGTATCAATATTTGCAGATGATATGATAATATAATTAAGTGACCCCCAAAACTTTACCAGAAAACTCTTCACTTTACCTTTAGTAAAGTGATCGGATAAACAATTAACTCAAAAAATTCAGTAGTCCTCCTATATACAAAAGTAAACAAGGTAAGAAAGCAATCAAAGAATCAACATCTTTACAATAGTCTCAAATAATACAAAATGCATTGGTGTAACTCAAACCAAGCAAGTGAAAGACCTGTATAACAAGAATTTCAAGTGTTTGAAGAAAGAAAATTAAGATATCAGAAGATAGAAAGATCTCTTCTTTTCATTGTTCAGTAGAATTAAGATAGTAAAAAAATGGCCAACTTACCAAAAGCGATCTACAGATTCCGTGCAATCCCCATTAAAATACCAACACAATTCTTTGCAGATCTTGAAAGATCTTCATATGTACTTCATATGTAAAAGCAAAAAAAAAGCGAAAACAATCCTGTATAATAAAGGAAGTTCCAGAGGTATCACCATCCCTGATTTTAAGCTCTACTACAGAGGTATAGTAAGAAAAAGATATTGCTATAATAACAGACACATTGATCCATGAAATCTATTTGAAATTCCAGATGGAAACCCACACACCTATGGACATCTGATTTTCAACAGAGAAAACAAAATTATACAATGGAAAAAAAGAAAGCATTTTCAACAAATGATCTAACTGGATGTCATCATGTAGAAGAATATGAATATTTATCACCCTGCACAAAACTCAAGTACACATAAATCAAAGACCACCACATAAATCCAGATACATTGAGCCTGATAGAAGAGAGAGTGGAAAATGATCTCAGATGCACTGGCACAAAAGACAACTTCCTATACAGATAACAGATAGCATAGGCACTAATACTGACAATTAATAAATGGGACCTCAAGAAATAGACAAGTTTTTATACAACAAGGGATACAGTCAATAGGACAAAATTTCAGCCTACAGATGGGAAAAGATCTTCACCAACCTCACATCAGACAGAGAGCTGATTTCCCAAATACAAAGAACTCAATAAACTAGATATTGACAAACCAAATTATCCAATTGAAAATGGGGTGCAGATCTAAAGAGAAAATTTTCAACAGAAGAATCTCAAATGGTTGAAAAATACTTAAGGAGATGTTCAGTCTCCTTAGCCATTAGGGAAGTGCAAATAAAATGATTCTAAGACTTCATCTTATACCTGTCAGAATGGCTAAGATCAAAAACATAAGTGACAGCTCATTCTTGGAGAGGATGTGAGCAAAGAGAAAACGCCTCCATTGTTGGTATGAGTGCAAACTTGTACAGCACTTTGGAAGTCAATGTGGTAGTTCCTCAGAAAACTGGGAATTAACCTACCACAAGACCCAGCTAACCACTCTTGGGCATATACTCAAAGGATATCATACCACAAGGATACTTGCTCAATTATGTTCATAGCAGGTTTATTTGTAATAGCCAGAATGTGGAAACAACCTAGACATTCCTCTACTGAAGAACTGATACAGAAAATATGGTACATTCACATAGTGGTGTATTACTCATCTGTCACCAGAAAAATTGAAGGTAAATGGATAGAACTAGAAAAAAATACTGAGTGAGGTAACTCATACCAATAAATACAAACATGGTGGATTCACTCATAACTATATGTTAGCTGTAAAAGAAAGGATAACTATGCTACAATGCACAGACCCAGAGAAACTAGGTAATAAGGAAAGTTCATGAGGGGACACCCAGGTCTCCCTGGGAAGGGGAAATAGAAGAGATTTCCTGAGTGAACTGAGGGCAGGTGGGGATAGGAACATAAGCATCAGTGATCAGTTTGGTGGGGTAGGGTGGAGGCGGAGAGTGCAAAAGAGGAACTCCTGGAGGGCATATTTCAGGTCAGAAAGAATCCTGGCACAGGGGAACCTCCCAGGACTCTATGGGCAAGAAGATCCCAGCTTAAACTCCTAGCAATAGTGGATAAATCGCCTGAACTGGCCATGTACTATGACCAAATTGGGGCCTGGACCAATTGTCATTTGAGAGGCATTATCCAGCAACTGATGGAGGCAGATGCAGAGACCCAGAGTCAAACATTAGGAAGAGTTCAGAAATTTTAAGAAGGAAGAAGGGCAATGAGTGTAGGAGCCAGAGGGGTCAAAGACACCACAGAAAGGCTCACACAAGCAACTAACCTGGGCGCATAGAGCCTGCATGGGACTGATGTAGGCATTCTGCATATATATTACAGTTGTGTAGGTCCTCTTGTAGAACTCCTGACAGTAGGAACATGGGCTATCTTTGACTCTTTTACTGGCATTTGGGACCCTACTCCTCATACTGGGTCGCCTGGACCAGCCTTAATACAAGGAGAGGTGCTTAGTCTTACTGCAGCTTGATATGCCATGTTTTATTGATACCCATAGGAGATCTGACCTTTCTTGGATGGAAGAGAAGGGCATGGCTTGGGGGGTGGGGAAAATAGGAAGAGGTACTGGGAGAGGTGAATAGTGTAGGGGGAGGCTATGGTCAGGATGTAAAATAAATAGATGAATAAAAATAAAAAGATTAACCAAATTAGTAATGGTATTGGTAACATCAAGAACTTGATGAGGTTGACTACTCAGCGGTAAAAAACAATGACATCTTGAATTTTGCAGGCAAATGGATGGAAATAGAAAACACTATTCTGAGTGAGGTAACCCAGACCCATAAAGATGAACATGGGATGTACTCACTCATATTTGGTTTCTAGCCATGATTAAAGGACATCGAGCCTATAAGTTTGGGATCCTTGAGAAGATAATAAGAAGGTGAACTCCCAAAAAAGATATAGTAATCCTCCTGGATATTGGAAGTAGACACGATCGCCAGGCAAAATTGGGAACTTGAGGGTTGGGCAAGACTGGGCCAAGGGAAGATGGGGAGAGAAAAGTGTGAAGGGGAGAGCGGGGGGAGCTCGGAGGAATGGGGTGCTTGGGATATAGGAAGGGTGGATATGAGAGCAGGGAAGCATATATCTTAATTTAAGGAGCTACCTGAGGGTTGTCAAGAGACTTGACCCTAGAGGGGTTCCCAGGTTTCCAGGGAGACGCCCCCAGTTAGTTCCTTGGGCAGCTGAGGAGAGGGAGCCTGAAAAGGCCAGTTCCTATAGCCATACTGATGAATTTCTTGCATATCACCATAGAACCTCCACCTGACGATAGATGAAGAAAATGACAGAGCCCCACCTTGGAGCACCGGACTGAGCTCCCAAGGTCCTGATGAGGAGCAGAAGGAGAGAGAACATGAGAAAGAAAGTCAGGACCGTGAGGGAACCTCCAGCTGGCGACAGATGGGGAAGGTGACTGAGCCCCACATTGGAGCACTGGACTGAGCTCCCAAGGTCCCGATGAGGAGCAGAAGGAGCGAGAACATGAGGGAGAAAGTCAGGAACGAGAGGGGTGCGTTCACTCATGGAGACGGTGGGACAGAACTAATGGGAGATCACCAACTCCAGTTGGAATGGGACTGATGGATCATGCGACCAAACCCGTCTCTCTGAGTGTGGCCAACAGCGGGGGCTGACTGAGAAGCAAAGGACAATGGCTTTGGGCTCTGATTGTTCTTCATGGACGGGCTCTGTGGGAGCCTTCTCAGCTTGGTCGATCACCTTCCTGGACCTGGGGGGAGTTGGGAGGACCTTGGTCTTAGCATAGAGTGGGGAACCCTGATGGCTCCTTGGCCTTGAGAGGGAGGGAGGGGAGGTATGGGTGGAGGGGAGGGGAGGGAAGGGGGAGAAGGAGAGGAGAGAAGGGGGAGAAGGAGGGGAGGGAGGGGGGAGGAGGAGGGAAGGAGATGGAAATTTTTAAATATAAAAAAAAATAAACCATGAGAAAAAAAAAATAAAAAAAAAATAAACCATGAGGAAAAAAAAATAAAAAATAATAATAATGAATTTTTGGTGGGTATACATGATGCATATCACTGTAGCAAACAAGTATTTCCAAAGTTTGAAGCCAGAGACCTAACCTGTGACACCAACAGTGTTTACCTATGAACAAAAGAAAGGCTTCCTGGAAAAGGACTAGTAGCCTAGGTCAAGACAGATATTTTAAGAAGAAACATTCCATGGAAGAAAACAAGTAAGTTGTCAATATTATTATAGGCATGTCAAAAACTGTAACTTGGGACTGGAGATATGACTTAGTGGTTAATCGCATTTTTATCATTTGCTGTGCTTGTAGAGGACCTATGTTTGTTTCCCAACACACACTCAAATACCAATTCCATAGCATCCAATGATGTTTTCAGGCCTCCCTGGGCAACAGACACATGTGCAACACATAGATATACTTGCACAGAAAACATCACACACATAAAACTAGTTTTTCGAAAGCATCAACTTGATGACCCTTTTAAAAATCGACTAATCAGCAAAAGACTTAAACACGCCAAATATGTTTAAATCAGGAATTGATAATGAAAACATAGAAAAATGTCTTTGGCCTTTAGGACATGCTTGAAATTCAATGTAAAATTTTGCAGTTTATTAAGTAAATGGAAAAAATGCAGAATTTATCCTGTCCTATCTTTCTTATACAAATGGCATTTTAGTTTGATAAAATATTATGAAGAAAACTTTCTCTTTATGAGAGAATTCTTTAATCAAGAAAACATGATAAAATTGAAATATCACCAATTTATAAACCCTAATTAATGATTAGATTTAAAACATCCATAATCAGATACGATGGACTCTCTCATGAAAAGTCATTTTTGCAAACATGAAAATGTCTGAACAAAAAATCTGGGTCTGATGAGACATGTTTCACTAGCCACTGATTTTATAATAAATACAGAGAACATGGGAACACTTAGAGCAAATACTTCGGAGATGCAGTCAGCAAAACTATAAAAAAAACCAAAGAACAAGAGAGTTAGGTTTCTCTTTTAAAAATGAGAAACAAAGAACATACACAGAGGCAACCTGTAAATTTAGATATCAGCTACTTGCAGTATGAAGGCATCATTTGTGTACTGCCTGGAATACAACCATAAAAATTGAAAACAAACCAACAAAGAATAGTGGAGGTAGCTAGTATCAAGTATTACAGCATATTCTATTGTACCAGTAACAAAATCCCTTGCAAAACAGGTATCATTTCCCTGTGCTTTGAGAAGTCTCCTTGTCCTTGATGTTAAGTCCAAGGATTTCTTAGTAAAATCCAGCACCTTTTTTCTATCTTAGGTTCTTAGGAAGCCTAACATGACATTTCCAATGAATAAAATACAGAAGGAATACAAGGACAGGACAATAATGAGATTATACATATTTGAAAAGCTTCTGCACAAAAAGTAAAATGTTAGAAGCAAAGTACAAACCAGGAAAATTATCTGCAAATATTATTTCAAATTATATCTCTAAAATATAAAGAACTTTGAAAAATTGAATGACAAAACACTACCTGAATTTAAAAATAGTCAAACAAGAGATAATTAGGATATATTGTATAAGAAAATAATCTATTTTCAATGAAAAAACAGGGGTGGGAAAAATCCCTCCATAAGATAAGACTGTAGACAGGACTATAGAGCATTTTCTCAATTAGTGCTCAAGGCAGGAGGGCCTAGCCCATTGTCAGTGGTACCACCCTTGGCTGGTAGTCCTGGGTTCTACAAGAAAGCAGTTGAGCAAGCCAGGAGGAGCAACCCAGTAAGCAGCTCCCCTCCATGGCATCTGAATTAGCTTCTACCTTCAGGTTCTTTCCCTGTTTGAGTTCCTGTCCTGACTTCCTTCAGTGACAGATTATGAATGTGGAAGTGTAAGCCAAATAAGCCCTTCACCCAAAGAAAAAAATATAAATTGTTGCAATATTTAAATGCCATATTCTGAAGGTCTCTGAAAGACTTGAAGAATACCTAACTAACTGAAATATATCTCTATATATCTGAGAAACTTAACAAACATGACTACAATCTTGACTATTATTACAGGTGACTATTTATTAACCTATATTTCTTAATTATACATTATATTTCTAAATGAACTACACAAACACAATACCTTAATAAAGGGCAGAAATATACATATACAGTATAACAAAATTTACTGTAAATTTGTATCAATAAACCAAGATCCATACCAATACAATTTATTCACATCTATATCATATCCCCCCTTTAAATGTAAACAAACATTTAAAAACAGTATTTGGGAATATGGCTGTAGTTTTGTCCAAACTGCTTCCTGCTGATTGAGGGTGCTGTTAATCAGGTCTTTTATGGTGTGTCCTGTGTGCTAGGTTCATCTCTGTCAGCAGTTAGACAAAATAATTTTTGAGAAGTGTTCAAGGCAACCTTTCAGGGGGTCTTCTTCCATGAAACCATATTGGTCTGGAAGCAATCTACAGATTCTTATCCTCTGTGAAAACAAAAGAAGAACCTCTTTTCCAAGGCAAAATATGCTTAGACTCAAATTTTGGAATCAAGATATCTTTAGAACATATATGCTGGTTTAGCTTAGCAGCCCACACAATGAAATGTCTTTCTGTACTTAGCTCCTTCACAGTCAAAAATTCAAAGAAAACACACAATGGTTTACCCTGTAAACATTTGTTTCTTGTACTTGTTTAATAAAATGCTGATTGGCCAGTAGCCAGGCAGGAAGTATAGGTGGGGCAACCGTGCAGGATGTAGAGGTGGGGCAATGAGAACAGGAGAATTCTGGGAAGCAGATTCTGTAGTCATGACCCAGCCACAGAAGAAGTAATATGTGACTGCCTCGCCAAATAAGGTACTGAAACACATGGCTAACATAGACAAGAAAAATGGGCTAATGTAAGTTAAAAGAGTTAATAAGAAGTCTGAGATACTAGGCCAATCAGTTTGTAACTAATGTAGACCTCTGTGTGATTTCCTTGGGACTTAATGGCTGCAGGAACCAGACAGGACAGAAACCACAGACAAAAATAAATGATTCTTATTTTGCAAAATTTTATTTGCTTCAATCAAAATAAGTTATAATTATAATTCTACTCTCTCATGTTTATCCTTGGCAAAATTTATCACAGGCTGTTTGACAAGCTCTATGGAAAGTTATTTCATACATTGTTGTTGATGATATTGCTACCAACACTAAGAAGCTGGCAGGATCAAACATTATTTATTCATCTAGGTTTTAAGCCAGAATTTATACCCTAAAAGAAATATGCCCAAAAATATAATGGCAAAGAATAAAGTAACGACAGCACTAATTATAATAACTAAGTTTGAATTTTATTTCATTTATAAAAATTAAGCAAAACCCTTAAAAGATAGTTGTTCAAGAGGGATCATGAATAAATAATGACAGAGAAAAAAGGACTATAATATACCTCTCTAAGATCTTTAAAAATACTGAAAAATAAAGGAAATAATTTTAATCATAGTAATATTTAATATGATTTCTATCTATGAAGCATAAATTGATTTATGATTTCGAAAAGTGGACCTTGGTTATGAATTGACATTTTTATGTGTTAAGTTGGACAATCTACTATTATCTTGAAAAAGCAAAATTCTTATGTTTATACCTTGAAAATATTCTCTTCATAGATGTTTAAAACCTCATCTCAATTTCTACACTTTTCGATTAACTTTTAGTAATTTACATATCATTTCAAAGTTACCATTTCATCTTTAATGTTGTTCAACTCTTATTTTGAGCTCTGGGCCTTTGTAATTTGCTTTGTATTGAAATATCTTTGTATTCTTTCATTTTACCATTACCTTAGGAATTTGACTTTATTTTTTGACTAAATGCAATTGTACTTTATAATCCATCTTTAATATTTGACATACATATATCCATAATATTAGTGACAATGGCAAGAGCCTATATTATAAAGAGGAATTATAAAAGTTTCTTTCCACAAATGTTATGCTATGCTCAGTAATAATACCCTCTTTACCAGTGAGGCAGGAGACCAGTACTTGGTAATGTCAGCCTGGTGAACCAGAGATAAAAATATTCAGAATATTAGCATAAAACTAAAATTAATGGAGAAAATTATGTCTAATCATTGAAGCAAAGATGTAGAAAGAAATCATGTATAGATGATGTACAAAAGGAAGAGACTCATTGAATATCTAAATATTTATAAGAAATTCATAGAGGTTTAGTTTTTCTCAGAACAGTCACGTCCTTTTAAAGTTGTACTTATTGAAAGAGTCATAATTTAAGTAGATTAAAATTCATTTCTTCTGGGTATTTACCTCAACGGGTTTTGGCAAACATTGAGCTATGTAACCTACAACATTCAAATCATAGAGTACTTCTGTTGATCCAAGAAGTTCCCTGTGTCCTTTGGTACTTAGTTTTCTCTCCCTACCCATACTCCTAGGCAAGCATTGATCTACTTTCCATAATTAAACTTTTTGTTTTGACAACATTTCATACAAAATGAATCATGGCTATATATTCTCCTGTATTCTCAACAGAATGATTTGGAGCTTCTCCCATATTATCTCATGAGTTAATTTCATTGTATGGATTATCTATCCACTAATGGCTGAGTATAATTCCACCATATGGATAGAGTCTATAGGCAGCTGATGGGCATTTTAGTCATTGGATGATTTGTGACTATGGATAAAAGTGCTATAAGCTTGCATAACTTTGTATCCACATGTTTCATTTCTTTTTATAAGCACCTGGGAATGAAATCACTGTGTTTTAATTGTGAATATATTTAAGTTTATAACAACATACCACACTATTTTCCAAAAAGCTACTTGTGTTTTTTATTCCTTCTAGTAAAGTATTTTGGCAATGAATTATACAAATAGCTCTTATTAGAGACTGGTTCTTACACTGGGCCTCACAGACAAAGTTGATAATACACCTTGAGGTCACTTAAGACTTAAACCTGGGGGGAGTTGGGAGGACCTTGGACTTAGCATAGAGTGGGGAACCCTGATGGCTCCTTGGCCTTGAGAGGGAGGGAGGGGAGGTATGGGTGGAGGGAAGGGGAGGGAAGGGGGAGAAGGAGGGGCGGGAAGGGGGAGGAGGAGTGGAGGGAGGGGGAGGAGGAGGGAAGGAGATGGAAATTTTTAAATATAAAAAAAAATAAACCATGAGAAAGAAAAAAAAAGACTTAAAACTGCTATCCTAAAATATACTCAATCTGTTTGTTTAACATGCTTTAAGAGAATAACAAACTTTATTTGCAATAAATCTCATATCATCAACTTTTACTACCTAAATTAATGCACAGCTGTAATCTTAAATTATTTACTTTTCCATACCCCTGGCCCAGAACAATGTATGTGTATTCTCTACAGAAAGCAGAAAATACAAAGGTTGAAATCAATCTTATAAAATGAATACTCATCATAAATGTTGAATGTGCCATTTAGATATTGAATGATAAACAATGATTTTGTAATACAATTTATTGTCCAGGTTAGTTGGGGTCAGTTTTCCTGGAGCCAATGACTTAATTCCTTGTAAACCTCTGTGAAATATTTCTGTGAAGTATCTCATTATGTCCTCCATGTGATGCTTTCTGTGATGTTCAATAAAGACAGAGCAAAGCCCCATTTTAGGGACACACACACACACACACACAGAGAGAGAGAGAGAGAGAGAGAGAGAGAGAGAGAGAGAGAGAGACCCTGAAACACGGAGATACAATACCATTCAGGGACATACACAAACACAGGGATAGATTCATGAGACAGCATTCAGGAAAGCACAGTTCGGACTTATACAAAAGACAGAGTATGGAAGACATACTGAGCATGGAGTAGACCATTTCAATCTGGACTTGACCTTGGTTAAATGACTCCGAGGGGAGGGGATGTTTTCATTTCCTTTCTTAGTGTGTCACTAATGTATTATCAGTAACTGGAAGTTAATGACAATTGAGTTTAATTGAGTATGAGAATTCTAGTTATCTGCATTGTCACATTGTGTTTTGTCAGTTCAAGCCATTCAAATCTGGATTTAATGTTATAGCATAGTAGTTGTGTTTTGCATTGATGCAATGATTAATGATACTGGTTATCTTTATATATGCTTCTCTGTATCCTATCTCATCTTATATTTAACCAGAAAAAAAAGAATATTTTTGGAATCTTCACACTCAATTTATCATATGATCCAGCTATATGACTGTTAGGTATAAACCTGAAGAATTCTATATCTTACTGCAGAGATACTTGCTCACCCATGTCTATTGCTGCTCTAGTCATAGTAGCCAGGGTAACCAAAATATCAGTCTATTAAATAATAGGTACTGAAAATGGACACATTCAGCTGTTAAGAAAAAGAAATGTTAATGAATGGAGAGAGTAAACATTATTCTAAGTGAAGCAATGCAGACCCAGGAAGACAAACATTGGGTATTTTCTCTCATATGTAGACACCTCACTTTGAATCATTACACATGTGTTTTTTGTTTGGAATTCCCATAGGTTCAATAATTAGTAAGGAGCCATATAAGAGGGGGTTCTTTCAAAATAGCAGAAATAGAATGCTGTCATATAGAGGAAAGAGGCATAGGGAAGATTAAGTGGAGTGGGGATGGGAGGGCAGGGTGCCATAGTAAATATGAGAAATGATAAAGAAAACTAATGACCTTTCAAAGAAGCCACATGGAAATCTAGGACTGAAGAAGCTTCCTAAAATATATACATATACATACACATATGTAAAAAGAGTTCAAATAAAATGGAGTTACTCTATAATTGGATTATCATGCCCCTAATAGTCACCAGAGGCTAGCAAATTAAAATCCGAACTCTTTTTGGACTTGTTGGTCAATAATGTCCCATAGGCTCTCAAGCATTACAAGTAATTAGAAATGCTATCTATTCTCATCTCGAACTTTGTATTGATACACTATTGCTGGAGACACCACATACTTAACTCAAAAAACACGGAGAAATCAAGCAGTTCTAGAGAGGAAGTGTCATTCTTATTGGCTACTTTTCAGTGGCAGTAGGGGCTATATATGCTACCAGAAGAGAAACATAATCATCAGTCTTACTCAGCTACAAACTCTTTAAGTTACAGTCATGACTGTCCTGGAAAGATACCTACTGGTGCAATAGTGGCATGAATATTATGGAAGTGACCCATAGTAGGTAGGAGCCCAGCCCACCTCTAAACAAACTTAAAACCTTACTTGTTCCTAGTAAGATGAAAACAACACATTTTATATGCCTGTATTCACGTGCTTTCCCTTAGACAGGTTTGTTGGCAAGTATAAGAGCTTGCACAGCTTGCTTGCTGAGAAACCTGGAAGTATCTGGCACTTATTTCCCTAGGAACTGCACTTGACCACATGTTGTCTGGCGGTTAGTAGTTCAATATTTCCTCTTACTCTGTCCCCTGAGGGAAAAATTCTGGATCATAATGCTCAACATAAAAATTAAGAGCCTTGCAAACATCGTTTAAACATTCTTGCCCACCTTGATTGCCCTCTTAATAAAGTTTTTTTAAGGAAGGTGTTCCTTTCCTTAATAAACTTTTCTATTATATTCCAGGAATTTTATCATTATCATCATCAGCATCATCATCATCATCATCAGCAGCAGCAGCAGCAGCCTCATTATCATTATCATCATCAGTATTAGTATTCTATCACAAATTAACTTATTTGTACTTATCTCCTTTTATCACGTGATATAGCTTTGAAGAAACCCAAACTTAGGTTGACAGATCATAATGCACAGTTTCCATTTCTAATTCAAGACATCTAGTCCACTGGAGAAAAAGGGAAATAACTGTTTTAAATATCTTGGGGTGGGGTGCAAAATCAAGGATACAATCCCCAAGAGGAGAGCATTATTTACTTAGATCATTATTATTTTGATTTTTTTAAAACACATTTGAGTAGTAGACTTCATTAACTCCCACTAAGTCCTGGGCTCACTTATTTTAAAAGCAATGCACTGAAAAGACTCAGCAATGGAATTTGACAAATGGCTTTATGCATGAATGAGCTTTAGCCCCCTTTGAAACTAATTGCCTATTCTGAGGGTGTTAAGTTTTACTTGCTAAACAAAGCTTAGAAGGAGTTAACATTTCATTTAAGTGACCTATAATTGCCGCCATCCAAACCTCTTGGAAGAATCCTCCATGTAGACAGTTTTAATATTTCTCATATGGATTTTGCCTGAGAAAAATTTGTTATCCAGAAGATAGCAGTTCTAAGGTGAAAATACTGGCAAAAGTATATCTTTTATCTTCAGTGTGAAGTTATAAAACCAGAAAGCTGCTCTTTTCCATCTCCTTTCTGTGTGCTGATATGAAAAATAAGAAGCAAGTGGAAACAGAGGTTGCAAAACATGAATACCCTTTAAAAGAAACCATTCGCTAATATACTTGTCTAACCTTACTGCGTTCAGTCATTCCATAAGTGCTGTGGAAAACACAGGGTATTTCAGATGAGACTCAATTCAGTAGTACAATCATTATAGAGTGTTGGTATAAAAATGATTTTAGAATCATATATTTCATATTTATAGCAATTAAAAACAGGTTACCAAGTCACTACAAATTATCATTTTCTTTTAGGAGGTGTGTGCATATACTGCTGATTTATGAAAAATATGTGGCTTGGTTCATTTTGGATTTGATGTTGTTCTCAATGTAGTAATGAAAGGCAGATATCAACAAAATAAGGAACTTTCTAGTTGCAAAACTGTCTGTACAGTCAGGCCATTGTGCCAATAAAGGCACCTCAAATTAAAGGATGGAGTCAGAGATTGGATGACTGGGATTAACCATAAAGCTCTTGGAGGATTTAGGAAAGGGAGAAGAGGGACAAGAAGGAGGAGGAGGGATTTACCACTGCTGATGCTTCTGGAAAAACATAGACAATCAGCCGATTGCTCTGCTTTCCTTGGACTTTTCAGGTCTTTATCTCAATTTCTGACTCCCAAGGTTTTATTATACAAGAACAGATTAGGTAATCATTAGGTTTGGCAGTGTCACTTTCTAAATTAGGTATGCTTTCCATAATAACTGAGTTTATTTTAATTTTTATTATTTTTCCATTTATTTTACATACTGACCACAGATTTCCCTCCTTCCTCACTTCCCATTCTCTTCCCATCTCTTCTCTACCTACCCCCCCAACCACTCCTCCTCCATTTGTCTATATTCAGAAAGGGGCAAGCTTCTCATGGACATCAACAAAGCATGACACATCAAGTTGAGGCAGGACCAAACTTATCCCCCCTGTTTCAAGGTTGGGTGAAGCAACCCATCTTGGGGAAATGGTTTCTAAAAGCCAGCTCAAGTGCCAGGGACAGGTCCTGGTTCTACTGCTAGGATCCCCCCTGCTCACACACAAAACCAAGCTACATAACTGTCACATACATGCAAAGGGCCTAGTTTGGTTCCATGCAGGCTCCTTAGCTGTAGGTCTATAGTTGGTGAGCTCCCAGGAGTTCAGGTCAGCTGTCTCTGTGGATTCATTTGTCATAACCTTGACTCCCTTGGCACATACAGTCTTTCCTCTCTCTCTTCAACAGGACTTGCAGAGTTCAACCCAGTGATTGGCTGTGGATCTCTGCATCTGCTTCCATCAGTTACTGGAAGAATGCTTTCTGATGACAATTAGGCTGATCTAATTACATTATGGATAGGAGTCTTAACTGAGGTCATCCTTGTGGATTCCTGGGACTTTCCCTCGCATCAGATAAAAATAAATTTATGAAAATGATAGAGGCTCTTAAAGTGGAAATGAAAAAAAAATCCCTTAAAGAAATGGGAGGAAAAGCCAAACAAAAATTAGAAGAAATCAATCCCTTAAAGAAAGCCAAAAAATTCAAGAAAAAAAAATCAAACAGTGAAGGAAATGACTCAAGGCTTGAAAACTGAAATTGAAGCAATAAAGAAAACACAACCTGTGGGAAATTCAGGAAATGGAAAATCTGGGTAAACAGGAACTACAGATGCAAGAGATAGAAAAGGGAATCCCAGGCACTGAAGATATAGTAGGGGACATAGCTTCATTGCTCAAAGAAAATGTTAAGTCCAATAAATTCTTCACACAAAATATCCAGGAAATCTGCAACAACATGAAAAGACCAAACCTAAAAATAATAGGGATAGAAGAAGGAAAAGAGTCCCAGCTCAAAGGCACAGAAAGTATATTCAAGAAAATCATAGAAAAAAAATTCTCAACTTAAAACCAAACATGCCTATAAAGGTTCAAGAAACTTATGGAACACCAAACAGCCTGAACAACAACAACAAAAACATGTCCCCTTGCCATATCATAATCAAAACACTAAACATGCAGAATAAACAAAAATATTAAGAGTTGAAAAGGAAAAAGAACAAGTAACATATAAAGGCAGACCTTTAAGAATTACACCTGACTTTTCAATGGAGACTCTAAAACCCAGAAGGTCTTGTAATGACGTTTTGCAGATATTAAGGGACCATAGATGCCAGCCCAGACTACTATACCCAGCAAAACTTTCAATCTCCATAGACGGAGAAAGCAAGATGTTTCATGACAAAACCTGATTTAAACAACACATTTTTATTAGCCATTTTCCACTTGATAGGCATCTAGGCTGTTTCCAATTGCTGGCTTCAATGAATGTGGACGAGCAAGTATTTCTGTAGTAGGAATTAAAGTTTGCATATGACCATGAATTGATGGAGGACTCTCATTGGTTAATAAAGAAACTGCCTTGGCTTTTTGATAGGGCAGGATTTAGGTGGGTGGAGTAGACAGAACAGGATGCTGGGAGTGAGACAGATGCCTCAGGCAGATGCCATGCCTCTCCTCAGTGAGACAGATGCCATGGAGCCAGCCACCAGGTCAGACATGCTGAATTTTTCCTGGTAAGACACCACCCCATGGTGCTACACACATTACTAAATATGGGTTAAAGTAAGATGTGAGAATTGGCTATTAAGAGGCTGAAACTAATGGGCTAGGCAGTGTTTAAATGAATACAGTTTGTGTGTTGTTATTTCGGGTGTAAAGCTAGCTGTGTGGGATCCGGGCGGGATGAAAAGCAGACCTGCCTGCAGCTCCTCACTACAATGAATAGTATAATTGAATCTTGGGGTAGATCTATTGAAATCTTCCTAAGGATCCTGCAAACTGATATTCATAGTGTCTGTACAAGTAGGAACTCCCACCAGCAGTAGATGATAGTTCCTCTTGCCCCACATCCTCACCAGCATGAGCTATTATTTGTCTTATTGATCTTTGCCATTCTGCCCGGTATAAGATGAAATCTCAAAGTAGTTTTATTTTATTTTCCTGCTTGTTAAGAATATTGAACATTTCTTTAAGTGTTTTTTTCAGCCATTTGTGTTTCATCCTTTGAGAGCCCTCTTCTTAGTTCTGTATCCCATTTTAAATTGGATTAGATGTTTTCTTGATTTTCAGTAGTTTTCATTCTTTATCTACTTTGGATATGAGTCATCTACATGATGTGAAGTTGGTAAAAATGTTTTCCCGTTCTGAAGGCTGATTCTTTGTCCAAATGGTCATGTCCTTTGCTGTGTAGAAGCTTTTCACTTTATTAATTTTTTATCTTAGTGCTTGCACTATTGGTGTTCTGTTAAAATAACATTTTTTCCTGTGGTAATTTGTTAAAACATATTCCCCACTTTGTCTCTTATCAGACTTAGGGTATCTGGACTTATCTTGATGTCCTTGATCTATCTGTAGTGTGTTTTCTATAGGATGGGTCTATTGACATTATAGAGCATGCTGCTATCCATTGCATTCTATTATATGCTACTATCCAGTTTGAACACCACCATTTTACTGAAGATGCTGCATTTTCTTTTTATTTATTTATTTTTAATTTATTAATAAAAATTATTTATTAAAAATTGATGCTGTAGGGTCATCTGTGTATGTGTTACTTTCATTGGTTAATTAATAAACTGCTTGACTTGATAGGTCAGAAGATAGGTGGGTTGAGTAGACTGAACAGAATGCTGGGAAGAAGGCAATGAGTCAGATGCCATGATTCTTCAACCTGAGATGGACGTAGGCTAGAATTTTCTCAGTAAGCCACCACCTCATGGTGCTACACAGATTAATAGAAATGGGTTAATCAAGATGTGACAGTTAGCCAGTAAGAGGCCAGAGCTATAATGGGCAAGCAGTGTTTAAACAAATACAGTTTCCATGTAATTATTTTGGGTAAAGCTAGCCGGTGGCCGGGAGCCAGGCAGAGGGAAGTAGCCCACTGCTCCTTCTACAAAAAAATTTCCACCTCCTTCCCTCCCCTTCCCACTCCAGTCCTAAGAGAAGTCAGGGTACCCTGCCCTGTGGGAAGTCCAAGGCCCTCCCCCCTCCATCCAGGTCTAGGAAGGTGTACATCCAAACAGACTAGGCTCCTAAAAAGCCAGTACATGCAGTAGAATCAAAACCCAGTGCCATTATCATTGGCTTCTCTGTCAGCACCCATTGTCAGCCACATTCAGAGAGTTCAGTTTGATCACATGCTCGTTCAGTCTCAGTCCAGCTTGCCTTGGTGAGCTCCCATTAGATCAGTCACACCATCTCAGTGCATGGATGCACTCCTCCCTGGTCCTGACTTCCTGACTTCTCCCTTCTTCTGCTCTTCATCTGGACCTTGGGAGCTCAGTCTAGTGCGCCAATGTGGGTCTCTATCTATAACTTCATCCATTACCGGATGAAGGTTCTATGTGATATTCAAGATATTCACCAGTGTGGCTATGGGAGAAGGCCATTTAAGGCACCCTCTTCTCTGTTACCCAAGGACCTAGCTGGGTACATCTCCTTGGACACCTGGGAACCCCTCTAGAGCCAAGTCTCTTGCCAACCCTAAAATGGCTCCCTTATTTAAGATATATTCTTCCCTGCTCCCATATCCACCCTTCCTCCATCTCAGCCATCCCAGTTCCCCAAGTTCTCCCCAATCCTCCCCTTCTTCCTTCTCTTTACCCCTCTCCCCTTGCCCCCACTCCACCCCCACCCTCATCCTCCCAACTATTGCCTGCCGATCTTGTCTACTTCTAATTTCCAGGAAGATAAATATATGTTTTCTTTGGGTTCACCTTATTATTTAGCTTCTCTAGGATCATGAACTATAGGCGCAATGTCCTTTGTTTTATGGCTAGAATCCACTAATGAGCGAATACATACCATGGTCATCTTTTTGGGTCTGGGTTATCTCACTCAGGATAGTGTTTTCTATTTCCATCCATTTGCATGCAAAATTCAAGATGTCATTTTTTTTTTTTTTTTACTGCTGAGTAGAACTCTAATGTGTATATATGCCACACTTCTTTATCCATTCTTCCATTGAGGGGAATTCTCAACAGAAGAAGTTCAAATGGCCAAAAGATACTTAAGGTCATGTTCAACTTCCATAGCAATCAGGGAAATGCAAATCAAAACAACTTTGAGATACCATCTTACACCTGTCAGAATGGCTAAAATCAAAAGCACCAATGATAACCTATGCTGGAGAGGATTTGGAGTAAGGAGAATACTCATCCATTGCTGATGGGAATCCAAACTTGTGCAACCACTTTGCAAATCAGTGTGGTGGTTTCTCAGGAAACCGGGAGTCAACCTACCTTAAGATCCAGCAATTCCAGTCTTGTGAATATACCCAAGAGATGCCCAATCATACTACAAAACATTTGTTCAACTATGTTTATAGCAGCACTATTTGTAATAGCCAGAACCTAGAAACAACCTAGGTGCCCCTCAATGAAAGATGCTGCATTTTCTAAAGTGTGTATTTTGCCCCTTTTTGCCTGTACATGGGTGGACTTCTATGAAGGCCTTCAGTTGATCAATATGTCTGTTTTGTGACAATATGAAGCTGTTTTGTTACTATAGTTCTGTACTTAAACCTGTAGTTTCAACCTGTGATGGGGATACCAACAGCAGTTCATTTATTGTTCAGAGTTGTTTAAATTCAGTGGAGAATTGTTTTGGAATTTTGATGAGAATTGCATTTACTCTATAGCTTAGGATGGCCATTTTCACATTATTAGTCATACTGATCCATGATCATGGTGGATAATCTTTTGATGTGTTCTTGGATTTCGTATGCAATAACTTTCATGAGAATTTGTGCATCTATGTTTACGTTGGTCCATGTGATATTAATTTTTCTTGGAAAATCTAGTAGAGTTCTCTACTGAATATCTCTAGTCCTAGGCATTTTTGTTTGGGATATTTTAATTACAAGTTCTATTTCAATAGTACTTATGCATCTGCTTAAATTTATTATTTGATCTTGATTTAATTTGGTAGGTTGTAAATATCAAGGAATTGCTCATTATTTTTTCAGTTTGTTTTATAGACCTTTAAAGTATGTTTTTAAAACTCATTGAATTTCATTGGTGCCTGCTTTGATATGCCCCTTTTCACCTCTAATTTTTATTAATTTGAATATTTTGTTTTGACTTTTAGTTAATTTGGTTTATCAACTTTAATGATATTTTAGTGAAGAACCAACTTTCCAATTCATAGATTCTTTTTGTTTTTTTCTATTTTATTGTTCATGGTCCTGAGTTTTATTATTTTTTGCCATCTACCCCATTTGAGTATTATTTCTTTTTGTTTTAGAGCTTTCTGCCAAATTGCTAACATGAGATCTCTTCAGTTTATTATTGTAGGCACTTTAGTCCTATGAACTTGCCTCTTAGAACAACCTTTATTGTGTCCCATAGGTTTGGGTATATTTAAAAATGTGTTTCATAACTATTTTTCTTGATCTATTATTTACTGAGCAATGAGTTTTTGAATTTCCATGAGTTTGTGTACTTACTGGTATTCTGTTATTGTTTATATACATCTTTAATTCATGATGTTCAGATAGATTGCAGGGGGTTATTTCAATTTTCATATATCTGTAGAGACTCACGTTGTATCATATGGATTACATTTTGGAGAAAGTTCTATGAGCTGCTGCAAAAAAAAATCTATTCTGTACTGTTTGGATGCAATGCTCTGTTATCTGCTACATCCATTTGATTTATGATGTTATTTAACTATAGTATTTCTCTGTATATTTTTTTGAATGCATGACTTGTCTATAATAATAGGGAGTTTAAGTTACACAGTAATACTGTGCTGGAGTTAATTTGTGTTTTATCTGTGGTAGTGTTCATTTAATAAACTTATGTGTCCTTGTGTTGGGTGCATGGATGGTTAGTATTTCAATATGCTCTTGGTGAACTTCTCTTTCAATAAGTGTGTAGTATTTTCCTGTAGTAATATTCTGATTAGTTTTCTCTGCAGTCTATTTTGTCAAATATTAAAGTAGCTACACATGCTTCCTTCTTGGTTGTATTTTCTTTGAATAACATTTTTTTGTGTTTTTTTACTCTGAGGTATTGTCTGTCCTGGATGGTGAAATGTGTTTCTTGCATGCAGCAGAATAGATGGATCCTGTTTTCCAATCCAATCTGTTGGTCTGTGTTTTTTGAATTGGGAACCTGAAACCATTAATTGGTGAGTCTTATTGATCAACAATATTTTTTGATTCCCATTATTTTGTTGTGATGTGTGGTTGTGTGTGTTTTCTTCCCCCTTTTTATTTGCTATTCTAGAATTATTTATTTCTTGTGTCCCCTTTTGACTGAAGTTTTCCTTCTAGTGACTTTTGTACAGCTTTATTGGTGGATAGAAATTGGATAAATTGAATGTTATACTGGAATTTTTTCTTTCTTTTTGGTTGTAATTGATAGTTCTACTGCATATAGAAGTCTGATTGGCATCTGTGTTCTGGTAAAGTTTCTGGAACATCTTTCCAGGCCCTGTTGTGTTTTGGTTCTCCCTTGAGACTTCATGTGTTATTCTAGTAGGTCTGCATTTATATGGGATTTTGTCTTTTTCCCCTTTCATACCATTTTACTTTTCTGTACATTTACTGTTTGAATCATTATGTGCTTAGAAATTCCTTTTCCTGTCCTATCAATTTAGTGTTTCGTATTCTTGTACCTTGATAGAGAGACACCTCCTTCTTTAGGTTAGGGATATTTTCTTCTATGATTTTATTAAAATTATTTTCTGTGTGTTACATGGGTTTCTTCTCCTTTTATTTAAATTATTCATAAATTTGGTCTTTTCATAGTTTACCAGATTTCCTAGATGTTTGGTGACTGATTTTTTTTTATTTTAGATTCAACATTTTCTTTGACTAAGATACCCAGTTCTTCTATGTTGCTTTCAAGACTAGAAATTTTCTTTTTCATGTCTGATCGTCTGTTCGTAAGGCTTACTTATGAGTTTCTTGACCTCCTGTGCTTTTCATTTTTAGTTTCATTTCATTTGGGATTTTCTTTAGTGATCCTATTTCTGTGTTAAATTCCACTTTCATGTCTTGAAACATTTTCAGTGCTTCATTCAACCACTCATGTTTTCACTGCCTTTAAGGGATTCATTCATATCCTTCTCAAGGTCCCTGAGCATAATCATAATTGGTGTTTTGAAGTCTTTCTCTTGTACTACAGCTAAATTTCTTTTCTAAAGTCCTGTTGAAATAAGACTGGAGGTTTCTAGAGGAAACATATTGTTCTGGCTGTTCATGTTTTTGTTTTTACAATGGAATCCAGTCATCTGCAGTTATAATGTTTCAAGTGTTTCTTGGCATAGATATCTGGTCTTGTCATTGATGAGTTGATTCTTCTTTCTTTGTTTTCTGTTGTATAATCTGAATCCAAGCCAAACTGAGGTGCTTATGAGTTTCTTGGTGGGGAATCAACTAAACAGGACTTCTGTAGATGAATAGAGACTGAAGTAGCAAGCATGGGGCCTAAATGAGTTTTCACCAGGTCCTCTATGTATGTATTATGTAGGGCTGTTAACTTTGTGTTTTTATGAGACTTCTAATAGTGGGAGTGGTGAATGTATCTTTGACTCTTTTGTCTGCTTTGGGGACTCTCTTTCTCCTATTGGGTTGTCTTGTGCACCCTTGGTATGAGGTCTTTTGCCTTGTGTTATTGTGTCTTGTTTTGCGTGTTTAGATAGTATCTCCTGGTGCCTGCTCATTTCTGAAGAGGAAATGTAGGAGGAGAAAATCTGGGGGGCAGGGTATGTAGGGGTGGTAGGAGAAGTGGAGAGAGGGGAAACTGTGGCTGTATGAGTGAAAAATCTATTTTTCATTAAAATCAAGGTGCCTACCCGAATCCCATTTTAGTGTGGCCACTGGGAGTCCCTCTAAGGCAGTAGTTCTGCAGGTGGATGGGGGTCCCAGACGAATTGAGATGGACTGGGAGGAAAGCTTGAAACTGGTAGAGGGAAGGGACTAGGAGGACTGCGAGACTAGACTAAGAAAACATATTCTGCAAACAAACAAAGAATCTAAGACAAAAGAAAGTAAATTTTGTTGAGGAAACCACCTATGTCTATGAGGTAAAGTAAAGGAGAAATGAGAGTTGGAAGTTGGCAAGGAAGTAAAATACCTTCTCAAAGAGAGCTACAGGCAATTACTGACTACTAAAAGGAGAATCTGTCTGTCCAAGGAATGAGCTCCTGAAAGGTATGGAGAAATGATGTGAATACATGCAAGGTATTTTCAAAAATTAATTAAAAATTAAAATTTGAATAAAGGAATATCCAGCGATTCTTGAGTTTTATTTTTTATAAAAATTGTAAAACTTTAGAAACCTTAAACTTCAATCCTCTTCACTTTGTACTTCAGTCAAGGGGAATATCTGTTCTTTAATCTTCATTCACATCATCCTGGCACCCCCCTAGATGAGCTGTTTCTCTGCCACTGAATCATACTTGCAGAGAACCAAGGGTTTCTGGCACTGTCAGTCCTTTGCAATCTATTTCTGGCATTTATGTGAATGTGTACATGGTCTGAATTCAGAAAATACATTCTCTCCCCTTCCAGTTTTCCTTTCATTCATTCTTTTGTCTTTCTTAAATACTTATTTTCCTATTAGTTGTAGTAATTCACTTAGAGCTTATGTTTCTAAGGACCCCTTGCAGGCAAAATGTTTAAATTAAGCAGTCAGTTGGCCTCTCTGGGTCTTGGCTATGGAAGCCACAGTGATTTCTCCAGGCTCCAGTAACATAGCCTAATTACAGAAAAGAAGAAGCAGCAAATTAGGCTTTAACTATTAGCTTGCTATACCAGCATGCTTTGCCAAGAGCATCTCTAAAACCTAGAATGGTGCAATGCAGCCTAGGGCTATGGGGGGGATGGGAAGGGACTACTGAGGAAGGGACTTTGCTTCATAGGAAATATAACTGGAAATTCACTATCTGTACCAAACAAGGTCAAACAACTTTCTTATAATCCATTTATTTCATATGTTTATCTTATTAACAAAGGTAATGTTAACAGTTATGAACATTGACAAGATTTAAAATCTACTTGAGATATTTTTTTCAAAAAAGATCAGAGTGAAGGGATGAATTGTGAAGATTATCTACTAGTAAAAAAGTAGACATTGCTTGCATGGTAATAAAGATTTGATAGGACTCAATGTCTCTCCCTTATGTAGGTTATCAATTCTAATTCAGCATGAGGGTAAGAACACATTGGAATTCTTCAAAACAATTCCAAATTTTGAAGCCAGTGAAAGCTGATCTTTGTTTAAGGTGGTCAGGACTAGATATGGCTTACAACACAATGACATAGAGTTGCAAAAGTAATACTGACATTGTGTATGGATTGACCTTGTTTACAATCCTTAAGTACACAAACATCCAACAATTTTAACTATATCTGTATAAAAATCTTCTCTTCATTCACAGATCATAAAAAGAGCAATGGCCTTAAGTATAACAGCCATTTGATAAGCAGAGGATTAGACACCAGAGAGCCCACTTTTAGGTTCTGTTTCAAATATCTTTTTGACCCTAGTTTAAATCCCTTCTTGGGCCTCACTATTCTTATGTAAGAGGCAAAAAGAGCAATTTAAAATGTCTTTTCAAACTATGTATTTTGATAATTCTATAATTACTATATAATAAAAATAGAAAATAAAAGAATAAATCCCTGACCACTGCTTCCATTCTATCTTAAGATAGGTTGCCTAGAACAAAAGCCTACAAAGATTCTCATCTAAGAACTTGCTGAAGGAATGACTGTTCTCAAGAGAAAACCACAAAGGAGAGAATAAAGCAGGATAAACCAGGACCAAAAAATAATGATTTTGGAAATCTGAGCTCAGGATTCTCCTACAGGAATCTCTGTAGTGTAGCATGCACTATAATATCTACTTTTTCCCACCATGAAAGAAAGCAACTATGCCTACAAATCACTAAGACTTAGTCAAGGACCTCTTCAGTAATTGCACGCAGTGTATCATAGACAGTGTTGCATGGGAGAAAGCACTGGAGGTGAGGATGGCATCTGTGAGCATTAGTGGCCACCATGCTAAGGGGTCACAGGTTTGCTGTGCTAAAAGGCATCTGGATACTATATCCTCAGCACGTGCTATATGCTATTTTTTCACTCACATTTTTTTTAAAACAAAAGTATTACCAAATAGTTTTTGATATTTATTTCATCAGAGTTTGTTTTTCATATAGTAGGGATTTGCTAGATAGATGTTAGAATAATCAGTTATATTTCACAAAATGATAGCATTCTTATATAGTGGCAAACTGATTTTGTTGATACTTCATTTAGGCAATGTATAAAATGGTTATTCAATGAGAAACTGAAAAATTAAGATCAATCATAAAGTAGTCATCAAATAATATTTAAAAGAATTATTTACTTTTCGGGGAAATAAAAATTTAAAAATAAAAAACAACTTGCATGCTTGCACACAGAGGCCAACTTGAAGTTAAAGTGCCTCTGAATTACTTTACTTTTGATTTTTATATTTATTCTGTGTGTTTGTGTGTGTGTGTGAGTGTGTGTGTAGGTGTGCACAGCTGTGTATACTGGGGATGTCAGAAAGAAAACTTTTACAGGCATCTTCTCTCTGTTGCCATGTGGGTTCTGAGCATTGAACTGAGTTGTAAGGCTTCCAGGGTAAGCATTTCTATCTGTTGTGACATTTTATCAGCCCTGGATTTGTTTTACTTATGCCAGGTGACATTATTCCAGGAATCCATATTATAGTTAGACTTGAGGGATGGCTGAATTAAGATGGTTATTAAGAACCATAATAATAATACCACGACGGTAATAATAATAATATGATTTGTTGCAAAACTTAGTCTGCCTTCAATTATAGACAAAAAGCATCTATTTAGTTATTTAACGTTCTGAAAAAAAATGCCTAAAACTGCCTAAACAATACTTTAAGCTATTAGCAGTAATACAGAGCCTACAATGAAACAAGATTAATGAATGCAGGTATTTTTTTGGAAAGAAAGTCAGAAAATGATTATAAAAGATTTTACTTTATAAAAAAGGATTATAAAAGATTTTATTATGTAAGAGGACTATGAATAGGAATAAAGATGTAAATGGTCAAAAAACAGAAATAGTCAAGACAAATGTTGTTAATTTTACATTGCTGTCTTAAGACAGTTTCAAAGGATTCTATAAACTAAAGACCTCAGTTTGTTCAGGTGATGGACCACTTTGAAAATTTGTTTAAAGTTATGGACTTCCCAAAGGATGAAATGTATGTGCACACAAAATTTTACTATCAGTTTGGGTATAGAGTATCCATGAAATTATGAAAAATAAATAACCACAAGAGGGTAGAAGGAAGCTTCTGATCTGAATACATCTTTCACTTAGATTATTAAGGAGTTTCATTAGGACAATCAAATCCATACCTCATGAGTGTCTAGGTTGAGATTAGGTTTTTGAAGAAGACAAGAAATACCTGCTAGGTTAAGAGTGAAGTTTTGCTTTCCTTTTTGAGTTAGTCAAACCACATAGTTTAACCACATTCTTCACTCACTGAAATTTCTCTGTTCATTCAGGATGCAATTTAGAAGGAAGTACATCCTTCTCTACCCATCCCACCATCCCCCTAATTTAGAACTATGAGAGAGACTAGTCTGATTTCCATGGATGCTGACCTTTACATATTTTTATTTCATTTTTACCCAAAAGCTTTAGGGTAGTGTGCACGTGTGCGCGCACACACACATACTAACCTCAAGTCACCTTTGAGCTTGTTTAATTGCATTGACTTCACAAAGCCTATCTTGTGTCCATGTCTCTATAAACTACCTCCAGGCACATGGTTTATGAGTTATTTTTACTCAAGACCTCCAACCAGAATTTGTCATCTAAACAGCTCCAATTCAAGATGTAAAACCATACCATAGCATGATCTTAAGGAACACTGTGTACCTTTAAAGAAAATTTTGTCTCTCTCAATTTCATTTTTGGGGAACTGTGTGTAAGAGGAACACTTAATCATTGTATGATTTGCATACTAGTACTGCAGTGCTCCAGCATTCGGTGTGCAGATTAGGAGCCAGACTAATTCTTCTTTCCTTCCATATTATTAACATAGGTAATGCACATTTATTAAGGTTAGAGCCAACTGAAATAATTCAGGAAAATTAATGCTCCAAATGAATGCAATTTCAGAGCTCAGTGAGTGCATTATAGGCTTATTATTCTTAGCCTGTATGAGATGTTATAGTCAGCAGTTTTGATTTTTATGCAAGGGTAGGAATAATTACTCTGTCTTTTCTGCATGATGACCTGGTTATGTGGCACTTTTTCTCCAGTGAAGGTGTATCATTGTGTCTTTGGATGCTATAATCTATTAAGGAGTATTCAGTTAAAATATCAGAGGACAATGGAAGAATATTGGTTACTAAATTTACTGGAACAAGCCAAGTGGTACAGTGAACATGTAACTCCTTGTTTCTGTGTCTAACTGCCTCACTAACACACACATCCAATTATAAACAATGCACATAAGTGTAGAATATGCTATAATACGTGACATATGTACACTACAAACTGGAGAGACAGGACTTTACATCATGGAACTTATTTTTACTGGAAGATACAGTATCAGAAGGGGGATTATCCTTCAGTAGAAAACAAGACGGTCCGAACTAGAGTAGGAGAGACAATAAAACATAGTAAAGTCATAATTTGATGGTGTGATAAGCAGCAATTTATTATTTATTTCAAGTCGTCCTAAGAAAGTGTGTGGAAAGGTCATAAGCTTAGAGTAAAGAGGGAAGGCCTAGGTAACAGGAGTTAAAGATGGAGAAGAATGTTGAAATTGCTTATTAGAAGACTGAAAACTTACAGTTAACAGGATGGTGCTGATGGTATATTTTGGCCTAATATAAGGGTATCTAGGTGAAATAAATCTGCCTGGCTTTGTGTTCTTCCCACCAAAGTTAGGAGTCTCGTTAGACATGAATGGGAAAAGCAAGTGGTTGGGTTCAAATGAGTAGGAGATTTTAAGAGAAATTTGATAGAGTGAGATGGAACAAAGCACAAAGATGGAATTTTTCGAAGAGAGCACACTGAAAGAAGGATCAAAAGAATTAGGCTGGTCATATTTACTTTACTCATGGTACACAAACAGCCTACCACTTAGCTATAGCTCCAAATCCAATTTAGTATTTTTCTAATTGAAAAAAAGCAAAAAGTCAGTTATGTTTGAGAGCTGAGATTATGCATTTTAAACTTGCAGGATCTATACTAATGAATGCTCTAGGGGTCACAGAACACTTTTGAAGGATAGTGTTTATTTATCTTCCAAGCACAACCTTTGTGTTATGCCTGATGCAACACAGCAGTTTACACACTGAGTAATAACGCTCCATTGGGAACTGTTGCATTGAAATCAACAGTATTGTAGCAGATCAGTGAGGAAAGTCAGAATCTAGATACACTCAAGTAATATTAATCAGAAGGGCTCTATAACTGCTTTGCTGCCTACATCATGTTGTAGAAAAAGCTTACATAATTAAAAACGAAGCTTGGAATTTTTACAGAGGTATGTTGAATCTCTGAAAATTCTCCTATCTGTCTATGGTGTGAGTTCTAGTCATTACTTTGTGTTTAGCTTGGGGACATTACAATTCATTTTTACCATTATAATTTCTTAATTTTTAAACTGTTGATAATAATGTGTGCTCAGAATTGGTGAGAAGCCCAACAAGTTTGCCAAGAGGTCTAAGACAGAAAAAAAGTGTGGTGTGTGTGTGTGTGTGTGTGTGTGTGTGTGGTGTGTATGTGTGTGCGTGTGTGTGTATGTAATGCCTTTCATGTAATTATGATTCAACTGAGATAATTTAAATCTGTGGTACCTTAGAAAACTGGACACATTGAATGCAGTAATGATTAACAACATTTTGTCTATCATTTGAAATCTTATTTGTGGTCTACAGAATAGAAATAATTCCAAAAACCATATTTCTCCTTCTAAAGTCATTTTACTAGAGTATGTTTCAATGCTGCGTCCTGCATTTTGTCCAATATTCACATATGGGGCAGTGAAATGAAGAACATTGTGCACCCTTTCTAGATACATTAATGGGAACATGATCTATTATGTTGTTTTGTATTTCTAATATAAAACTCAAATTATAGTTTTTTTTTTTTCAGAGAATCATTATAGTTCTTTCAGTACCAGGAAATGTCTTCCCTTTATGAAGGAAGGGTGTGTTTCTTTTAATCATATTTTTTTTACTGTGTTCTGGTTTGCTTTTTTGTTTTAACTGCATAGAAATTTAGAATAAAATTTAATGTTCTCTCATGGTATTTAGGTTTCAATATTTCAATCAATCTCTTTGTTTCCCCATCTCTCTTTCTCTATCTTCCCCAATATGCACATATGTTTCAAAGTCTACTTTACAAACATTAGTATACATATATTTCATACTTTCAATATTTCAACATTATTTTTGTAAAGATAACTTAATCTACATATTGTATTCATTTAATGTACTAACTATATTATTTTATATAAACTTAGAAATATAAATATAATAGTAAAATATGTCAAAATACTTATAGTCATAGCCACAAGTTATTAGCTGTTTACAAGGAACTATTTGTAATTGATCTCAGTGGCAAAGGGACAATCCTTTTTCTCTAATGAAGTGTCAGTCACACTACTGGATAGACCACCCACCCAGGAGTAGTTGGCCAACACAATACAAAAGCCATGTTGGTTTTGTTTTGTTTTTGTCTTTTTGTTTTGTTTTTACTTTTTGTGTTTTTACTTTTTGTCATATTGTTTTTTGTTTGTTTGTTTTGATTCTCATTTTTGTTTCTTTTGGCTTTGGAACAGAGAAGAGAGAGATAAAACACTTAGTTGTCAGGCTAGGGGGGTAGAAATGATCAAGGAGAAGTTAGAGGAGGGTTAGCTTGATCAAAATATATTTTATGAAATACAAATGTAATTACAAAAAAATATCCCAAAACAAATAAAGCCTTATCCAAAAACATGGGTTTATCAAGTCCTTACTTGTAGTAGGAACAATGGGCTGTGTTCCTTCTGCCCGACTTCTGGCCGCCTGGCTAGCTTATGCCCCGAAATAACAACACACAAATTGTATTCTTTTAAACACTGCCTGCCCATTAGTTTCAGCCTCCTATTGGCTAATTCTCACATCTTGCTTTAACCCATATTTAGTAATCTGTGTAGCACCACGAGGTGGTAGCTTACTGGGAAAGATCTTAACCTGCATCCATCTCAGAGAGGAGAGGCATGGCAACTGCCTGAGGCATCTGCCTGACTCTGCTTTCTTTCTCCCACAAATCTGTACTGTCTACTCTGCCTACCTAATTTTCTATCCTATTAAAGGACCAAGGCAGTTTCTTTATTAACCAATGAAAGTAACACATAGACAGATGACCCTCCTCCATCACTTACTATAGCCACAAGAAATATAGTATAGCTATATATAGATTTTGGAGATAAGGAAATGGAAGTTCCAGAGAGTCTGTGCCCTGATAATCCATGGTCAGGTAGCTAGTTAGACTCTAAGATTCTCCTGACTTTCAAACCTTATACCACCTACTGAGTCCTATGCTATCTCTGATAAAGGATTAACCATGTCCAAGTGTGTGATGATTGAAATCTTGCTAGGATGCTCAGAACAGTACTGATCACGATACTATAATTACCATCTTCCTTTAGTCATGAACACCCAGAGGCAGGATGTCTCAAATCTTTATGTTAATATGTCTAGTACATAGCATTATGTCTCCCTTCATACAGTGGACTATAGACGTCTGAATGGGAGACTTTCTCTAGAGAAATATGGGCTAAGTCTAGCTAAGGGTGGGGTAAAACTTATTTCTCCTTTGATCAGACAAAGGAAAGAGGGACGTAGCTTAAGAAAATGCAAAGAGAAACCATTCTTTACCTTGAAATATTTTGTAAATCCTTCTAAAAAATTTCTAATTGGAATAAGAAAGTTTCTGCCTATAAACTGTACAGCTAGAGGCTAATTCATGTGTAAAATATGAACACTTATTCTTATGTCCACAGTCCTTCTGCTGATTAAACGGAATTACAGGAGGTGAAAATAAACCTGTCATAATAACGAATATTTTAGTCAATATTATATTGAAATTAGACACTATTCCTAGCCCTGTTTTCCCTTACAGCAATTTGCATATGCAACCAGAAGTCGATTTGTCAAATATATTCCCATGCAACAAAAATATTTGGTTTCAAAGTTAATTCAAAGTGTCAATATTTTTATTATTCCATATTCAATATAAATTCCAGCATTTTCCTGTGTACTGACAAAGAAAGAAATAATTATTCTTAAAACATAAGTTCACTAGTATTTATAAAATGATTAAGAATTATGTAAATGAACATGTCCAATCCTTTTCAACTGATTCTTGAACTAATCTACATCTGGTTTAGTAAAAGCTTACTTTCTATAAAAATAAATTGAAGACCTATTTGACCTATTCATTGAAGAGACAACATGGTGTGGAAAGTCTTCTGTATATATGCTGCTTTTATTAGTTAATGAATAAAGTTGTTTGGAACAGTGGCTTAGCAGAACAGAGCAAGGGGGAATTCCAAGCAGATAGAGGAGGAAAGAAGGCGGAGTCAGGGAGAAGCCTTGTAACAGCTGAAGGAGAAAGACGCCCGTGGTAGGCCACCGGAACTTTGCAGGTAGGCCATGACCTCGTGGTGATGCACAGATTAATAGAGATGGGTTAATGTAAGATGTAAAAGCTAGCTAGAAATATGCATAAACTAATAAACTAAGAAGTGTTTTAATTTATACAGTTTCTGTGTGGTTATTTTGGATCTGGGCAACTAGGAAATGAACAAGCAGACTCCAACTACAGACAACACATTTGCTTAATATGGTTTTCCAGAGACTGTAAACTGCTTCTGTACTCGTATGAGAAAAACAACAATCTTTCTCCAAGAAGTCATTTTATATGAAGGTTTAAAAAAGAAAGCAGCAAACAGTGTGACAAAATCAAGATCAAAGGAAAAGAAGTTTTTTTTCTTTTCAAATTCACCTCTTCCATAGTACATACTAGTTTTTGCTGCTGTGTACACAAATTCTCTAATCAACATTGTGAAATAAGAATAAGATGAATATAAAATGTTTAAAACATATTTATATAAATAATATTCTTGGCAGTTTTCTCAAATGTTAAAAAAATCTTTTTAATAGAATATTATGAATTACAAACACCTTTACAATGCCAAATGCTACTTTAAATATGCTCTAATAATGGACATTAAACTTTTCATATACTGAAAAAGGTAAGTGCCCTGAGGAAAAAACAAGGTCCTCTAATTCAATATGATCAAATTTCCTTTGAACCCACACAGACTGAGGCAGCATGCCAGGGCCTGCATGGGTCTGCACCAGGTCCTCTCTATGTATGTGATGGCTTCCAGTTTAGTGTTTGTATGGGATTTCTGAGTGTGCAGATGAGTGTGTCTCTGATACCTGTGCATTCTCTTGGGCTGTTTTCTTTCTGTTAGTTTGTTTTATCCAACTTTGATGTGTTAAATCTCATTGTATTTTACTTTAATACTATCCCTTAGAAGCCTTTTTGTTTTCTAATGATAGACATAAATGGAGTGAATCTGGATGGCAGGGGAGGTGGAGAGGAACTTGGAGAAATAGAGGAAGCGTAAACCGTAATTAGGACACATTAGGCTGTGAACATTTTTTAAAAAAATATCTTTTAAAAAATACCTTACCAGTTTTGGTTTTATAAAGCAAAATGACATGTATTATACAATGCTTCTATTAGCATGTTTTTATGAGTCACTGAATTTAATTCTGAAAATACTTTTTAAAGCAACGAACTCATCCAATGCTCTCTTTTTGAGGTAGTTGATAATTCATACAAATAGTTTTCTCTTTTTCTCCTTTTTGTTTTTGAAAATAGGATTTTTTCCTATATAGTATGCTCTGATTATTGTTTCCCCTTCCCCAACTCTTCCCAGATCCTACTTTCCTCATTACCCACCAAAATTCAGATGCTCTCTTTTTCTCTCATTAGAAAACAGGCAAGTAAAAGTAATATTTAAAATAAGATAAAACAAAGCAGAATAGGACAAAACAAAGCAATGAAAGAAAAAGCACTAAAATGAGAAGAAACACATTTTAGACACAGAGAGCCTCATGTTTGCACACAGAGAAATCCCATAAAAACACAAAAGCAGAAACCATAATCCATACACAAAAGACTTATGGGGTCTAAAAGGAGAAAATCCCTGATATGACATTATGAGACAAAGAACCTCCAAATGGCATTGAGTTCATTTTGTACTGGCCATCTAGTGTTGGGCCTGAGGCCTGCTCTTAAGTGTGGTTTGTATCTCTACTGAGACTCTATTGGAGAAAGCTAATTTTTCCTTTGTGAGTAATTATCCATTAAAGATAGCTTCCGTGATAGGAACAGGAACTTGTGCCCACTTTTCCTCTCAGCACTGGGATACCATCTGTCTTAGACCTGTGCAGACCAACTTTGTGCTTGCTGCCACAGTCTGTGAGTTCAATGTGCGTCAGCCTTGTTGTGCATAAAAGATCTATTTCCTTGGTATCTTTCATCTGCCTGGCTCTTAAAATCTTTCTGCCTCCTCTTCCACAGAGTTCTGTGAGCCCTGAGAAGAGGGATTTAATGGAGACATTCTATATAGGACTGAGTAGCCCAAGGTCTTTCCTCCTCTGCACATTGTTCATCGGTGTGTCTCTGTTTTGCTCCTTTCTACTGAAGGAGAAAGCTTCTCTGATGATGGTTGAGGAAGACACTGGTTGATGGGTGTAGCAAAATGCCCCTAGGAGTCATTTCATCGCTACATTCTTTTTTAGCATAACAATATTATTTGGGTTTTCTCTAGGTCCATGAACTATCTCATCTCAGCTCCTTGACCACCCAGGCAAATACAAGCAGCTTTATTAATAATAAGTCACCAGAAATGTGACTTTGTTAGGCACACATTCAAATAAATACTGCAGAAAACACAACATGTAACAGCTGACAGAAGCTAAATCGGGGACAGTAACTTTCGATTAGACATAAACACATGGTTGAAACTAGATACAGCTGCCCATATTTCAATAGGAAGAGTAAATAGAAAGAAGGGAAATGACTTTTTCCATGCTTTTATAATTAATACACTTTGAATAAATCTGAATAGGGCCAAAAAAATTGCCTGAGTAAGAAAGAGATTTTCTTAGTGGCATGGAGTTATTGAAACACGTGGCTTTATGCCAAGCTGTTAATTCTGAATTGGTTGTAAAGTACCTAGGCACTTGAACTAAAAAGCAATATTGTATAGAACTGAGTGCTCCTTCCAACCACATGTTTATCCCTCTGTAAAACTGTCATAGTCTTTCCTTCAATGTATATTTCAATCCACAATCACATCTATCACCTCTCTTCCTTCTGCAGCATAAACAAAAGAAAAATCTACATCATGGCATATAAAACTAAAACAGGTGGTTTTAAAAAACTTTGTCATGCCTGAAATCATATAGAAGGTGATAATACTGTAACATAGTTGGCATATTGAGGGGCTATTTTCTGAAACAGCTGCATCAGTTTACACTTTTGTCAGTGATTTATGATGCCAATTCCAAGTCATCCCCATCCACAGTAACACTTGCTGTGATTTGCCATCCTATATCTGTATGATGTCTTCTAGTCATCATAGTGGATGTGAAGTGGTACTCACTGTAGATTTGACTTAATGATCTTTTATATGACCTTTTTGGAAATCTCTATCCACCTCTCTGGGCATGATTAATAGGAATGCCATTTTTGTTGTTGAATTGTAAGACATTTACATTTGCATGAAATATCTTATAAAGTGTATGATTGGCATCTATTTACTTTCTGTGGATTGTCATTTAACTTTCTGATGGTATAATTTGCAATAAAAATGTTACTTTTTATCTTGAGGTGGTAAAATATGTCCTTTTTTTCTCTGGAAAAATTAAATGGTGTTATATCTGAGTAATAATTAGCTAAACAAAAAAATTCATTTTTGTTTTTAAAAATTATGTTAGTTCTTATATTTAGGGCTGCTGTTTTGAGTTAATTTTGTGTCTGATGAGAGCGAAAAGTCTAAATATATTTGTTTGCACCAAGATATCAACACTATTTGTGGACAGCCAGTCATTCCTCACACTATTGTATCGTGTACATATTTATGAAGCACACTAAGGCAGGTTGTTACAGTTCTACAATTTTTAATGGTCAGATTTTGGTAATTAGTACTTTACTTTCCTCAAAATTTTATCATTTCTATATTGAAAACTCTCTCATTTTTCTCTTATACTAAAATACACCAGAAACCGCTAAAGACTGTTACCTTACTTTATTAAACAGCATCAGACGAATTTCTTCTAAGTGTATTCTTCTGCACATTATATAAAGGTGAAGATTGAAGAATAATGATGTGACACTTTAGAATATCTTATTCACTTTCAATGCTGTGTGTGATATTAGGAGAAAAACAACACTTTATTGAGTTCTAATTTAAGTAATCAATTTCACATAATAATAACACAACAAGTATCAATTATAAAATCAAAAGCAGAAACTATATGAGTACTATGATATAGTAAAAATAATATATGTATCCTATGGTGTCATAAAATTATATTAACAAAGGCCAAGGAGAGTTACGAATAAACTGAAACAGTTTTAAGGAAAATATCAATTAATAGTGGAAGTGCCTTAAACAGAGTTATGGTGAACAGATTAAAGGTATTCTTTTTCAGGTCTTCCTATTAAAAAATTCCTCCTTAATATTGTTCCTACAAAGAAAATTTAGACTATTGTAGCTTCATTAGGACAGAACTCAGGTACATTGTTGGATATCCTGGACTCAGGTAACCCAGGCCCTGAAAAATAACTACATGCTATCACTCACATATGAAAGGTACAAAATTCTATCTCACAGAAATAAAGCTTAGGATGACAGTTGCCAGTATTTACTTTCAGAGAAATACTGGCCTTACAAAGTCACATAGCGTTGTTCTTCAATTTTCTGGGAGAGATTCTATCAAATTAGTGTTAATTGGTGTTAAGATCTTCTTTCAATGTTTGATAGATCTTCTCTTCCCTCCTGGTCCTTCACTAGATACATATCCCTGTGAATATTCAGATTATAGCCCACATATTGAAAGCTTAAATGCCAATATCCACGTATAAGGGAGGTCAATGAGATATTTGTCTTTTAGGGTATAGGTTACCTCACTCAAGATGATGTTTTCTATTTTCATCTATTTAATAATCTGCAAATTTTAACAATTTCCTTTTTAACGACTGAATAATATTACATGTGTAAATGTTCTACAGTTTCACTTTCCATTCATCAGATTCATCGGTTGATAGACACCTAGGCCATTTCCAGTTTCTGGGCATTATGAGTGGAGCAGCAGCAAACACAAATGAGCAATTATTTCTGGTTCTTTGGCATGAGACTTTCATTTTATGCAGTTTTAAATTATGGATTTATCATTTACTGTGCTATTTATATTATTAAATCTTGATTAAGTTTTGGTTGACATATCTTTTAAGAAGAATTTCATAACCTTAGCACTTTTAAATTATTGCATATTAATTGTACAAATTAAAGAACAGTTTGGTTCAGGTATGGTGGCACATACTTCTAATTTCAACACTTGAAATAATTATGCAGGAAGAATGCTACAAGTCAGAGGCCAGTGTTAAACCTTGTCTTAAATACACAAAACAACAACAACAAACAAACAAATAGTAAATCAACAGCAGCCGCACAAAGTAAGAGTTTTCATTGTGGCATTTCTATTTAGTAGTATAATATATGTAGATTACATTTATCTTTCTTACCACCATCCATCTTTCTCTTCTTCATCCCTAGTAATCTCACTTTTAGATTATTTCCTGCTCATTTTCTAGCTTTTACATTTGACAGAAAGCTCATTATACTTGCTTTTGTGGGACTAGTTTAATTCATTTAAGATGATGATTTCAACAGTTTCATCCTTTTTCCTACAAACAACATAATTTCATTCTTCTTTATGGCTGAGGCTACACCACTGTATATATCCTTTCCTCCACTCTGGATATGAAGCCTAACTACATAATTTGGTTATTATATATAATGGTACAGAAAATACAAATATGAAAAAATCTCTATAGTAAGGTGACTTGCTTCTTTTGGATGAATACCCAAACATGGCATGACTAGATCATAGAAATGTTTAAAACTATTTTATGCAGAGAGTCCGGTTTGGTCCCCTGTTCCATCAGTCCCATTCCGACTGGACTTGGTGGTCTCCCGTTAGATCTGTCTTTGTCTTTGGAGAGGGGTGGAGTGGGGGTATGGGTGGAAGGGAGGGGAGGGAAGGGGGAGGAGGAGGGGAGGAGATGGAAATCTTTAATAAAAAAATGAGAAAAAAACTATTTTATGCATAAGACTTTCTATGTCTTTCCATATTAATCTGCTTGAAAAGCATAACAATATAATCCCATCTGCTTTCTAGTTTTCAGTCCTCTCCAAATCTCTTGCCTACTGATGATCTTTTGTTTGGATTTAACTTAAATACTGAATTATATATACAAGACCAAATATTTCTTATAAAAATAAATATGATACCAATGGTAGAAAGATTCTAATTTACAACGTTGACGTTATCATCCTTCTGTTTTTTATATTTGTGGTGGTTTGAAAGACAATGTCCCCCAAAGCAAGTGGCACTAATAGGAGATATGACCTTGTTGTAGTAGTTTGGTCTTATTGGAGGAATTGTGTCACTGTGGGGGCAGGCTTTGAGTTTTCTTTTTCTCAAACTTTCCTTGGTGTGATTATTAGTCAGCTTCCTATTCCTTATGAGATGTAGGGCCCTGGGCTGTTTCTTCTGCACCATCCATGTCTGCCTGCCTGCCGCCATGCTTCCTGCCATGATAGACTGAACCTCTGAACTGTAAGCAAGCCCCCTGAAATAAATGTTTTCTTTATAAGAGTTGCCATTGTCATGGTATCTCCTTAAGCAGTAGAAATCTAAACTAAGACAATATTGTAGTGCAATTTATATATTTTTTAAGTTTCTGGACTATTTGATATATGTGTGTTATGTCCATATGAACAATGCTATGCATAAGTCATGATTTTATAGTGAACTTTATTTAATAGCACTATGTACACAGATGCATGTTAACAATATCTTATGATGTTGCACTTTCTGGTTGTTCTTATCAGATCTAAAAGTTTCCTTGTGAAGTTCATAGGGTCTTCTAAATATAGAATCATGTTGTCTGAAAATAAAAACAATTTGACTTACTGTTTTCCCATTTGTCTTCCACTTATTTCAGTCTTTGTCCTTATTGGCTTGTCAAAATTTAAAGCACTATACTGAATATGAATGAAGACAGTGGATATCCTTATCTCTTTCCAGATTTTAAAGAAGTTACTCTCTGTTTTCTCCCCCTTAGTATCATGTTCACTGTAAAAAAAAAAAAACAGCCTAAATAACTGTAGAAATGGCTTTTTTTAAAGTTGTACTTCAGACAATAGGTTAAAATTAAAAATATATAAAGAATTGCACATGGTACAATATTTCTAAGGCCATGCATGCCTTAGCAGAGACCAGTATCTCTCTAACTGAACTTAAAATTTGTTCAACTAGAGGGAAATTAGGTGTGGTACTGAAAACCTAACCAACATCTAGGGGCCTGTGAAGTCATGGATCTTGAAGGAGAAGCTACAACTGCCATTTTACCAAACCATCATATTTCCTAACTACATTTTAAATATTTATCCTTACACCCACAGATAAGTAAAAGTATAATCCCTCATCAAGTAAATGTCTCTTTGCAACAGAGACCATTTAAGGAAAACCACAACTGGTCCAAATGCAGAGAATAAGTGAATGTGTAGTCCTCTATAACTACTCTTGCATCTTAAGGCTAATGCATAATAGTGGGTTATGGGGAAGAAAGAATTTAAAAACCAGAGGAACAGGAAGTTTACTATGAGATTTCATATCCTAGAAATGACAAAGAAGATATAGCTGTGATGTGATATCAACATGACTAACTAAACAAAACCTGAACAAGGATGGCACTGATAGACAGGCTAACATGGAAGGGAGAAATCTCTTGGGATATTAATCCCAGACAAAGAAATACAGGCAACTAAAAAAAATGCTGATATGAGGAGTTTGGTGTGCTGGCACCCAGTTCGCGAGATTCGGGCAAGGGGCAGGAGGTTAAAATACAGAGACACACACAGACAGAGAGACAGCGACACGGGTCATCCTTGAATTCCCCAAGAATACCCCCTTTATTGTGTTCAGGGGCAGATTATATAGAGATAGCCACGCCTCAGCCAAATCCACCAGAAACCACTCTCCTGCCATCAGGAACTCCTGAAGGTCTCGTCCTCAGAGCAGCTGTAGGCACTCAGATCAGGGGATTACAAGAAATTCAGGATCTGGGGTCTCACTGCTCCCAACATGTCTTAAAATGTGTTATCCAACACCAAGTGGTCAGCCATAAAATCATATACAGCAAATAACATTATATAAAATTTAGGTTGTATTTACATACTTAGGATGAGAGTCATAACACATACACTGGACCCACAGAAGACCAGTCTTTAAAACAATCATTCAAAGAATGGGGATGTATTCATGGATCCCTATTCATTACCTCAGAATTGACTATTTATAGATTCTGGGACAGGATACATCACTTTCTTTAGTTGTGTACCTACCTGCTTTTAAGCCCACCAGACTCTAGCAGATATCTCCAAACCTATGGTCACACCGATAGCCCTGAATAATCTCAATGGGTTACAGAAAAAATTAATAGACATGATCATGAAAGAGAGATTGGTGTTTAGGAAAAAGAATGGATAAGGGTTATGATATACATGCATGAAATTGCCTGAGAAAAAAAATGTACTTTACATGAAAAGAAAAAAAAAAAACACTGACAACAAATGTTGAACTGAGTATGGGAATATAAAATTGTATAGCAACTGTGAATCAGTATGGTTGTTCTTCAAAAATAGAAATAGAACTATCATATTACCCAGGTACTCTATTTTTGTGCATATACCTGAAGGATTCTATATCCTGTGACAGGAATACTTGCTTATCCATGTTCATAGCTGCACTATTCTCCAAAGATATCTAATCAGCCTAGGTGTCTATCAACAAATTAATGCATAAATACTGTACATATGAAAATTGAATTTTACTTAGCTGTATAAAAATGATATTTGCATGAAAACATGTGAATCTGGAAACTGAAGCACCCCAGACATTCTATACATGTCTTTTTCATATGTAGATCCTAGCTTTGGAAGTGTGTGTGTATATGTGTGTGTGTGTGTGTGTGTGTGTATACGTGTATTGTTCATGAAACTAGAAAGAGCCCTATGAGAAACTAACAAGATATTTTGAATAATGAGATGGAGAGTGTGATAGAATATTTGAGATATGAAATTAGAAGGGGAACTATTAGTAATTGAGGGTTATAAAAGAATAGAGGAGAGGAGTTGGATAGGATCAACAAAAGCAAGTATTTATACAAATTCTATAATGAAATACATTTTGAATAAATTTAAAAGAAAATTAAATAATGTGAAATATATAATATTATACATATTTAAATGATTAAATTATTGAACATTTTAAATCCTTGTTGGATAACTATAACCAGAAAAATTTTTCTACTCAGGCTATTATTTTTATGAAAATGGCTTACTTTTTGTTTATGTAAACAAGGAGTTTTATAGCTAGCTAAAGTAATTTCAGTACATTATGAATAATATTTATTTAATAAAAATTTTATAATCAAAATTAAGCACTTCCTTTGATGTATACATGAGCCATATAGTCTCCTGGGCATTTGATTAGTGAGTTCTGGATTTTCCAAATTTTTTGAGAATTTTGAACAGTTTATTGTGATCATATTCATCTCTTTCCTCAATCCTCAACTCCTCACAGATCACTCCCCATTCCCAACCCACTTAACTTGTGTGTGTGTGTGTGTGTGTGTGTGTAAGTGTGTTTAACTCACTAAGACCAATATGTGCTGCCCTTATATTCCTCATATTTTTTGTATGTGACATTTCATCAGAGTATGGTCAATTTGCTTGGGGTCATATATTTAAAGAAATGTGACTCACTATTTCTCGGTAGTTATAAATTACCCATTGCTTCTCTGCTATGGATAGAATTTCATTCCTACTTTCCTGTGCCATACTAGGATTTGGTCAAGCTTTGTTTGCACATTTCTTGTAAATGATGTCATGTGCATATGCTATCTCTGGGAAACACTGATTTCTTTCAGTTACCCACTACATTAAGTCTTTACCTTGTACAAGAATTAACCTGTATGACTATTTTCATACTTGTATCTTCTGTTACAGTCAATGTTTGCATCTAAATAGACTACTTCATCTTATTAAATTTCATTAACTTCTATTAATTGGCAGAAATTAGATGTAGATTTTCTGTAAAGACTGGAACATAAGCTTAGAAAATAAATTTTGAAGTTTAGAATTGTAAAAAGTCTGATAGTTTGTTTGAGAACCTCCTAGAATAGGCTAACATATTTGAATGTTTGCTCCCCAGGTGGTGGAACTGTTAGGGAAGGATTAAAAAGTGTGGCCTTGTGGAAGGAGGCATACCACTGGAGTTAGCCTTTGATGATTCAAAGCTCACACAATTCACAGTAGAGACAGTACTCTCATATTGGTTTAATAAAATGCTATTTGGCCAGTAGCCAGGCAGGAAGTATAGGTGGGGTCACCAGACTAAAAGAATTCTGGGAAGAGGAAAAGCAGAGTTAGTCACCAGCCAGACACAGGGAAAGCAAGATGAGAATTACTTACTGAGAAGAGGTACTAAGCCATGTGGCTAAACATAGATAAGAATTATGGGCAAATTTAAGTTGTAAGAGCTAGTTAATAATAAGCTGGAGCTAATAGGCCAAACAGTTTATAATTAATATAAGCCTCTGTGTGTTTCTTTTGGGACTGAACAGCTATGGGATCAGGCAGGACAGAAACTTCTATCTACAGTGGGTCTGTGTATTTGTTTCCATCTGCTGCAGAAGAAAGAGGCATGCATCTTGGTGGTGGCATGGACCTAGAAACTCCACAGTGTTGTAGTAATAAATGTGGCTACTACCAATGCTTCTGCCATGAAGCTACACTCTCAGGAAGCCAAGGAATGGGTGGAACCAGTCTCCAAAGCCACTGCTTTAATCTTAGCCATACCAATTAGCAGATTAAATACTCATGTGGTAAGAAAAAGATGGAGATATTGTTATACCCAAGTTTCTAGACCCCAAATGAATTCACCAACACAGATTTTTGATGCAAATTACATAAGTGTTTTTAATAATATTCAAGCTCAAGTTTGGACTACAGCTCCACCACCCCAATACAGTGTGTGAGGGAAGTGCAGCACTGAACCTGGGGAAGGGACAAATTTTTAAAGAGGAAAGGCCATAGTCAAGGGAGTTTGAGTCCAGTTGTCTTAGGATTGGTTAAGGAGTACATAGGATGATGTAGTTTCTGAAACCATTGGTCAGGTTTTTACAAAGAGCCATTAATAACTGACAAAGTATCTTCAAGGACAGGATGCCTTTCAAGAACATTTGGACTTCATTAAATTTTATGGCCCTGCTCCCTATCTTCTTGGCCATTTTTAGGGTATCTGTTCACATTTCTCCTATGGCAGCATATTTCTGGAGCTGAGATCATCCATCCCCCCCACAGCTCATTATATGGCTTAAGATGAAGCCCCTTCTTTAAAATGGAAATTTTAAAGTCAGGTCCACACAATATACAGTAAAGACAGATTAAGATTTAAAAAAAGACAAGGGAGTGACCACTGAGGGAGTAGGCCAGAGCCAGAGACTTCTGCTGGACCAGGACTAAGCCATGGACCTTGGTATGAGTGGGCCCAGGACAGGGACATCTACTGAAATAGGCCTGAGCTAGTGACCTCTGCCAGAGTAGGCCTGAGGCACTGAACTCCACAGGAGCAGGTACAAGGGAGTGACGGCCTAGGGAACAGGCCCAAGCCAGCTACCTCAGCTGGAGCAAGACCAAGGTAGCAATCTCCACAGAAGCAGGCTTGAGTCAGTGACCCCGGTGGAGCAGGCCTGAGGCAACAACCTTCACAGGTATAGATACAAAGGACCCACTGCTGAGGGAGCAGGCCCAAACCAGAGACTTCTGCCAGATGGGTATGAATCAGCAACCTCTGAGTTAGCAGGCCGGAGCCAGTGGCATCATGTGGAGCAGGCCCCAGCCAGAAACCTCCACTGTAGCAGACCTGAACCAGCAAGCTCTGCCAGAGCAAGTCCAGGGCAGTAACCTCAGTAGAAAAAGTCCTAAGCAAGAAATTTCTGCGGGAGCAGACCCGAACAATTTATGGTATTCTAGAGGAAACCCTGGGAGTGCTGAGTGACCTCCAGGAACATGGAGTGACCAGCAGGGTTACTGGAAATATGACCCTGAATGCACCGTGAGGAGCAACCATCTTAACCTTGAATCCACTGGCACCTGGAAGATTGATCACCAGAGACAAAGACAGCCCAACTACACCAATCTAAGGAAAGGATCAGTAGAAAAGGTTAAAACACACTGAGCACCACAAAGAGCAACACAACACCAATAAACCTATTAGCCCTATAACAGCAAGACTTGTACAACCAAATATAAATGAAGCAGAAGAAAATGACCTAAAAATAACTTTAGGAGAATGTTTTAGGCCCTTAAAAAGGAAATGAAAAATTTCCTCAAAGAAATGGAGGAAAAGACAAACAAAAAATTGGAAGACATTAACAAATCCCTTCAAGAAAACCAAGAAATAACAATAAAACATATGAAAGAAACTAGTCAAGACTTGAAAACTGAAATAGAAACAAATAAAGAAAACACAAGCTGAGTGAATCATAGAAATAGAAATTATGAGAAAATGGTTCAGAACCACAAATGCAAGCATAAACAGCAGAATACAAGAGATGGAAGACTCTCAAGCTCTGAAGGTACAATAGATGAAATAGACTCATCGGTCAAAAGAAACTTTAAATCTAACAAAAGGTTAACATAAAATCTCCAGGAAATATGGGACATCATGAAAACACCAAACCTAAGAATAATGGGTATAGAAGAAGAAGTCCATTTCAAAAGCACAGAAAATATATTTAACAAAATCACAGAAGAAAACTTTCCAACCTAAAGATATGCCTATGAAGATACAGGAAGCTTATAGAATACCACAAAACATAGTCTCATGATAAACTCTATGATTCTCTGGCTCTTGAAATATTTCTGCCACTCTTACAATGTTCACAGAGCCTTATGTATGCAAGAGTTTAATAGATGTATCCATTCGTTCTGCGCTCCATAACTTGGCATATTAATTGGTTGTGGTTTTCTGTAATGCTTTTCATCTGTTGCAAAGAGAAGTTTGATGATGGGTGAAAATTACATTTACCTGTGGGTACAAAAACAAATATTAGGATACAGTTAGGGAGTATGCTTGTTTAATAAAGTGGTGGCTGTATGTTCTTCTCCAAGGTCCGCAGCTCCACTAGCACTGGGTAGTTCAGTAGATTTCCAGAGCCAGAAATGTTTTCATTATTGTTGAGTAGGTCTTAAGTACAATTCGAAAACTCTTGGTTACTAAATTATGATTTCTACTACTGAGCTCTTATGAGGATCCCATGCTTGTATTCATAGGTATCTTACATGGTGTCTTCTGGAACAGTGAAAGCTAATTTCCATAGAAGAGACTTTCAAATTAGTTTCAGCTCAGAGTAACCTGAGCCCTGTATCTGAAATACATGATATCTTCATAAGTAAGAACTTTTGTTCCACTTATGGGTTCAACCAAAGGTAATGTTTGGAAGTTTATTAGCCATCCCTGGCCAACAAATTAAGAGAGCATGCCTTGTGCCTGGTACTGGGGCTTATGTTAAATGTTCACTGCCTCTTAGAAGGAACTTTTATGTAAAAATCTGTATGTATATTTATCCATGGATTTATATGCAATATAGAGTTTTAGGTAGATAAATTCAATACTATCATTCCTTATGCCATTTTTCATATATCCTTACTGTTATCTTACCTCCTCTTACCTTGTATACCTATCTCCTGTGACCCTCACTAACTAAATCCCCACCTCATTTTTCCTTTTTCCTCTATTATGCCACTTGTACACTGTTAGTAACCTCTCTTATGTTCCTCACTCAATCACCAACCTGGCAATTCTCCCTTTTTACTTTCCTGGTTTCTTCAGTTACTCCAAGAATAGTACTTACAACTGAAGAGCTGGAGCCTCAAAGAAAAGAAAACATGAGATATTTGTTGTTCTTTGTCTGGGTTAATTCACAGGTATATATTCTAGCTCCATCAATTTATTTACAAAGTTCATGGTTTTATTTCCCTCTACAGATGAATAGCATTTCATAGTGTCTGTGCACCACGTTTTCATTATTCATTTATCAGTTTAAGAACATTTAAGTTGATTCTATTTCCGAATATGTCTGGAATAGGATATTGACTCTTTGCGGCACATATTAAGGAATAATGTACTTGGGTCCTATGGTAGATTTATTATCAGCTGCTTGAGAAGTTGACCCAGTGATTCCCAGAGTGGATGGGCCAGTTCCCCATACCAGCAACAGTGAATTAAGGTTCATTTTCCCCCCACAACCCTTCCAGCACTTGTTTGCTTTGTTCATAATTGCCATTTTAACTTGAGCAAGATGAGATCTCAAAGTTGAAAAAATTCTAGTCTGATATTTTGGCTCAATGTATTGCTGGACTCCCAAAACTGTATGTCATTCTTGATATAGCAGGAAGTTCAAGTTGTTTTGAAATGCTTCTAAGCGGTTATGTAAATAATTTTTAAAGTTCACTGAATTTGTAGTATTAACTTGTCACCTTTCATTCTATTTGTAAACTTAGTTCAGAGGCAAAATGAAAATATTTCCCAAAATAGTTACTTTGCTACTCATAAAACAAATCCTCATCACGACTGCCTTATATACTTAAAATAATCTTTGTTCATTAAAGGCATCCTATTAGCTCTATCTAAATAGGGATTAATTTATTACTGCCCCTCCCAACTCTGTAATACACTCAATTTTTTTTTGATCACTGTAATTGGGCAGAGAAAGGCAAAAGAAAGTTTCTAAGCTTTAAAAGGTCATTTTTATTCCAACCATAAATTCTCTATTTTTCTTTCAGTTGACATGTTGTTGATGCAATTCTAAATTTGATTTGTTCATTAGTTTAATCACGATATGTTTGCTTACTTGTCACATTCTTTATTTTAAACACTGTGCTTATGATTTATTTCATTTAAATTTAAGTTGAGTTGTATTTATGTAATTGGACATTTTACCAAAGAGGGGGAAGTAAGAAATACTAATATAACTTAGTTCTTTTGTAAACAATGGATTATTGTTCTATTAATATGTATGTTTCTCAAAAAGTTATGTTAATATATGATTATTCAAACAGAATAAAAGGTCATAGAAAATTCACTAAATTTTTTTGAACTAAAGTTCAATATTAAAATTATTGATTCTGTCAATTTATAGTAATTTTTAAAGATAGATTAAAGTCTATTGTAATTGTCAATGTCACAGTGCTGTGCAGACAATTATATGCATTAATGGTCCCACATACTGGTATAGCTACATTTACTGGGTTCATACAGCTCCAATCAATAATAATCGCCCTGCAAGCTACAGGAACATTCTTATAAACAGAAAAGACACTTGTTCTGAAGAAATACTCTTCAGAACCATGTTGATCTTATAAAATAAAATTTTCTATTCATTTGACTACCAATGTTTCTTCCCTTTCCCTGGCAAGCACCATTTTGGATTTGACTATTACATAAACTTCGTATAAGTAGAATCATGTAGTATTATACATATTTTATGTGCTGTAACATCCACGAAGATCATCCATGTTGGAACATGAGTCTGAATCTCATTTTATTTTATCTATTTATATCTCTTTCTTTTTACTTCTGGTGACCTTTATTGAAAATTTTATATAATGTATTCTGATCATGTTTGTCCCCTTTCACAACACCCCCAGATCCTCCTGACCTCTTTACCCACCCACTTCCACATCCTTTCTTTTTTTCTGTTTTTTAGAAAATAAACAGGAAAACAAAATACAAAACCAAAGAAATAGCATAAGAAACTCACACATACACAACATATATGCAAACCCAAAATAAAACTAAAAAAAAAAACTTTACAGAATCAGAAAATGAAAGTAACAGTCCACTAAGACAAAAAAAGGAAAAAGCTCAAAGAATTATGAGATAAAATGTCTACAAAATATCACGGTGTTGGGCATGGTGCCCACCCTTAAGTGTGTTTAATATACCCAGTGAGATGCAGGGGGAAGCTTCTCTGATGATGACTGAGTGAGACACTGCCCTATGTATGTAAGAGACTGTTGTTGGTAATCTTATTATTGCTATGTTTCTTTAGTAGAATAATATATTATTTTCTCCTAATTCTGTGGCTTAAATAGTCTCAGGCTTTTGGCCACTCAACCAGTGTCAAGTCTAGATTACATATCACAGAGTGAACCTTAATTATAATAAGATAATCCTTGCTTATCCTCAGACCATTTCTGCCACAATTGCAACAGCATATCATGTAGGTAGGCCATCACTGTAGATCAAGGGATTTGAAGTTGGGTTGGTTTTTATCTCTCTCCTCTGGTAGTATGCAGAATATCAATAGAGATGAAGTCTCTTGTTAGGCAACATTTCAACTTGTCCGTTTTCAGTGAGATATGTAAGTGTTGTCTTTAGCAAATAGGGCTCACTATAAGTTTGTGGAGCACAACCAATAGCCTTGACAATTGCCAAAGTTGTTTTGGGAAAGTTGGATGGCTCAGAGACCTAGGGTAGAATCAAACACAACTGACAAAAAAAAAGTCTATTTTGTGAAATAATTTCTTTAGTATCAATGTTAATTCTTTGAAGATCTGGTAGAATTCTTTTGCTGAATTGATCTGACACTTGGTTCTTTTTAGTTGGCAGTCTTTTAAGTATTGCTCCTAGTTCACTAGATGTTATAAGTCTGCTTAAAGTGCTTATTTGATGTTGGTTTAACATGGGTAGTTTTGACACACAGACACACTGACACATCCATCCATTTCTTCCATATTTTCCAGTCTACTGGACTATATATTTTTATATTATATATTTATGACTCTCTAGATTCCTTCAGTGTCTGTTGTGATGTCCCATTTTCACCTCTATTATTTTTAGTTAATTTGGCTAAGGATTTATAAATCTTTGATTTTCTCAAACCAATTATTCATTTCATTCTTTGTATTGTTGTTGTTGATGATGATATTGGTTTGATACTCTTTTATTGATATTTGACTTAAGTTTGACTATATTTGATATTTATTCCTATTGAGTGTTATTTCTTCCTTTTTTCTAGAGATTTCAGATGTGCTGCAGAATTATGAATATTAGATACTGGATTTCTCCAATTTCTTATGTAGTCACTGAGTGCTGTGAACTTGCCTCTTAGAACTGTCTTCATTGTGTCTCATAGTTTTGAGTATGCTGCATTTTCATTTTCACTTCATTCTTAAGAGTTTTCATTACCTTCTATCTATAGAAAATAGTTCAGCAACCTTCAATTGTAAATGAGAAATTTATTTAAAAGACAATAAATGTAGGCATGCTTGCACATGATTTCAATTCCAGCTCTTAGGACACTCAAGCAATAGGATCACTAGTTCAAGTAGAATATTGTCATCAAGTACAGCTCAATCTTAAAACAACATTGAATACAAAAAGAACAAACAAACATATGAATGGATTATAGGGACCAAAACATAAAAAAGTAATTTGCTATTATGAAGATTAGAGTTTGAATTAACCATTTTGGCAAACAGTAAAATGAAAGGCAAATCATGGAACATCCTGGAAGAAGGGGTAGAAAGAATGTCCAAATTAGAGGCTGTAAAAGAGCACTGTCAAATGCTGTATTATAGACAAAGTATCACTACTGCACAAATGAATTCTAAGTTACAGAGATTAGATATACAAGATCTCAACATGTCAAAACATCTCCCAGCAGTTATGACAAAAATGCCCAAATCTACACAAGCCAATTCAGATGAAATGCTAGCATGAAGAGGCGAGGTGTTTATACCATCCTACCCCTTGGCGTAGTCCTGTTGTGAACTGGTAACTTCTGCGAGAGAGAGTCAATTTTGTCTAAAAAAATGTAGGCCCTGGTAAGTTGATCATGCTCCAGTGGAAGACTGCATGTCCTAGAAGATTTAAGCAGCACAAATTGGTCCTGAAGGATTTATTAAAAAGACACAAATTTGGTTGGATAGAGAAGGGGGTGGATCTGGGAAGAGTTCAGAGGTAAGTATGATCAAAACACATTGTATGAAACTTTCGAAGACAGATTGTGTTAAAGAAGGCATATAACAATTAATTTTTTAAAAAGAGGTCATGAATTCGAAAGGAAACGAGAGGTAGGTATATGGGTAAGTTTTGGGTTGAAAGGAAAGAAAGAAATAGGGCAATTATATTGTAATAAAAACTAAAAGAGTAAAATGTGTTTCTAGGTTTGGGGAGCTAACACGTGGGAATGGAGCTGGGCTAGGAGTGATGACTAAGGGTGTCCACAGGCGGGAGGAAAGCAGGGTGTCCCACCAGCATCTCCTTAGTCCCCTGGGAATGGGAGCAGAGAATAAGAGGTGCTACCAGAAGGTCTGTTCTCTAGCTGGGGATGAGACTAGGGGGTTGAATTCGGAGGACCAGAGGGAAATGTAAAGATCCGCAGTTAGTTTCCCCACTTCTCTGCCTGGCATGGCCTGTTGGTTCCCAGGGAGTGCCTGCTGGGGTTGGCGATGGGAACAAAGTTCTGAGTGTGGGAGCAAGGTTGTGGGGGGAGATCTGTGTCATCCTCTGTAGATGAAGGCATGCGGGGAATGGAGGCTGCAGCAGGTGGGGAATGGGGGCTGCAGCAGGTGCTTTGCTAAAGAGTTGTGGGAGTCTGGGAGACTGGACTTGGAGGAGTGTGGGGAGAGGCAAAGATGTGCACTTAGTTTACTGGCCTCCCTGGCAGGAGTGGCCTGTGGCTTCCCAGTAGTTCATAACTGACGAGTTGGGGGTTGCAATAAAGTAATGATCTGGGGGAACAAAATTTGGAAAGAGTGGGTATGATCCTTGTGCCTTCTCTTGGGCTCTTTTTCCTTTTCTTTCTTTTTTTGTATATTTCAAATGTGTTAGTGTTTTATTTTTGATGTCATTAATGATTTATTTTCTATTTAAATAACAGTTTCTCATTTATTTTACATAGTGACTATAGTTTCCCCTCCCTCCTCTCCTCCTGTTTTCTTTCCCCCAACCCCATCCTCTGAACGGAGATAAGGGAGGTGAAGTGTTAGTTTTAGTGAGGTGAGGTGGCAGGACCAAGTTTCTTCCCTTGCTTCAAAGCTAGACAAGGTAATCAAGCATGGGGAACAGGTTCCCCAAAGCCAGCTAAGCACCAGGGACAGGTTCTGATCTTACTTCTAGGAACCTTACAGAGAGACCAAGCTAAGAAATTGTCACACACATGCAGAGGGCCTAGGCTGAACCCATGGAGTCACCCTAACTCTTATTCCAGAGTTTATGAGCTCTCAGGAGCTCAGGTCAGCTGTCTTTGTGGCTTCCCTGTCACGATTCCCCCAGCTTGCACACCCCCTCCTCCCTTTCTTCAGCAAGACTTCGGGAGCTCAGCTTTGTGTTTGGCTATGGATCTCTGCATCTGCTTCTACCAGTTATTGGATAGTGTATCTCAGATGACAATTATGGCGTAGACATTAATTTGATTACAATATGGGACCAGTTCAGGGATTCCCTTCACTATTCCAAGGAGTCTTTACTGGGATTATTCTGGTGGATTCCTGGGGGGGTTCCCTGGTGCTAAGTTTCTCACTAGCCCCACAATGACTCCCCCATCAAGACATCTCCGTCATTACTCTCTCGTTTTCTGTCTTCCAACCTGCCTCCTGCACCCTGCCTGCTCAACGCACTCCCTCAAGTTCCCATCCTTCCATTTCCCCTTCCCATGCCCCCAGTTTACCTGGGAGATCTCTTCTATTTCCCCTTCCCATGGAAATACATGCATCCCTCGCTGGGCCTTCCTTGTTATCTAGCCTCTCTGGGGCTGTGGGTTGTAAGCTGGTTATCGTATACTTCACTTTTGTATTATATTATATTGTATTCCCTTAGAAAGCTGTGTGTTTTCTAAAGAGAGATTGAAAGGGGGTATGTCCAAAAGGGAGGGCATGGGAAGGAACTGCGAGGAGTAAAGGGAGGATAAACTATAATCACGATATATTATTGAGAAAAAGTCTATATTTTCAGTAAACAAATATATTCTAAAAGCATAAAAATGGGTAAAAAAGAAGGAAAGAAACTCTGAGCATTGCATCATTCAATTCAATCTCAGTCACACAAATATATATACTAGAATGTTGCAGATAATTTTATATAAACTTCACTTATTTATTCATTTATTTTAAGTTGCATCATGGCTGGGGAGGCGATTCTAAGGTCTCACCCAAGCTAAGGAGCTACTGGGTGCTTGTGGGTTCTAGGGGGAGAGATTCTTTTCTTTAGGAACATGACCTCTGGTTAATATCCTATGTACCAGTAGATGATTCCATTTCTTGAGAATATAGTAGCACTTACTGGATCAATTGGGTTAAAGTTAATAAAAGGAGGGCATAAAATTCAGATGGAGGCATGGTAGGGAGTCCTGGGAGAATTTGGAGGAAGGAGGAGGGGTGAACATGATCAAGATACATTGTTTATATATAAGAAATCTTCAAAGAATAAAAAGAAGGAGCCATATTAAATGGCTTCTGAAAATATATCTTTTAGACTAGTTTTAAAAGTAAATGTTTGTATAGTGAATCCTGTAGTTCCCAAAATCTTCTACAATGCATTTATATGCAGTGATCAAGAATTAAGCCTCCTGGAATGAGCCATGGATTCTTTGGCCAGTGCATAGGATTAGATGACAAAGACAAAGGAAGGAGAAGTTAAAAAATGCTATAGTTAAGATCCAGCAATGTCAAAACCTTACATTGAATTTAAAACTTACTAAACTATATACCATTGGTTTTATTATTATTTTTAAGCCACTTAGTATTTTTAAAAAATATTTACATGTATGTGTTTATGTTTCTGTGAGTATATGTGTCAGATCCCTTGGAACTGGAGTTAAGACAGTTGTAAGCTACTATGTAGGTGCTGGGAACTGAACTTGGATCATTTGGAACAGTATCAAGTGCTCTTAATCCCTGAGCCATCTCTCCAGCTCCACTTAATATTAACTGAAGCAAAGATGGTTATTATATAGAGCTCTCTATCATAATGATCTAGATGACATATATAAAGATTAGAATGTTATAAAATAAGGCTAATGCCGAAAAATAAATGTATGCTATTAGAAGCCCACGTTGTTGGAATTAAATGAAATATTTTTCAAAATCAATTTCTTTATTCAAATATTTACCAAACACATGCCATATACATAAATTTAGTCAATAAAATTGTGAAAGGAAGTTTTCTAAGGATAGAGGGAAGATTCAAGTTTAGGGAAGTGCTTTCTTACTCTTTTAAAAAGGATAATCAGGAAATGTTTCTTGAAGCAAGAAGACAGTTCAAGACCTGAATTTCATTTATAGAACCCTTATTAAAATCTGAGTATGGTGGCACACAGTGATAATTCCAGTCCTGTGGGTGGGGGTGGGTAGAAACAGGCATATACCCGGTGCACAAATGGCAGCCAGTCTAGCTTTTATAGAGAATTCCAGACCCGTGAGAAATTCTGTCTCACAAAAAAATGTAGACAGCAACTGAGGACAACACATAAGGGTTTTCTCTGATCTACACAAACAGAAAGTCAGTGACACTCACACATGCACACACACACACACACACACACACAGAGAGAGAGAGAGAGAGAGAGAGAGAGAGAGAGAGAGAGAGAGAGAGAGAGAGAGAGAGAGAGAGAGAGAGAGACACTGTGTGTACCTGCATACACAGGCACACATACATACAAATACAAAGAAATATTTTCATGACCGCTGCTGTATTTGTATTTGATACTTAAAACTGTCATAACCATGTTCTTATCGTGAAGTGAATTAGAATAAGGAATTCCTTGTCAAAGAAAGGACAAAACAGAAGCTAGAAAACAAAACACATCTGAATTTTTAAATGTGTCCTTAAGCCTCCAATTTAAACCACTGTGCCCTACTCCCAGCCTTCTTGAATCCATTAGAGTTTGATTTATTTCTGTCTTTTGTCAAGGGTAGTTAAATTGATATACCATTTTAAGAATATATATGGTCTTTCTTATCTTCTCTGTTTAAAAATTACCAAATTAATGATATGCATTTAATTTTCATTTAAGATTTTCAGTATATATCATTTGACTTTTCGTTAAAGTGATTTTTGTTTTACTTGAACAATAGGTACAAGAATAAAAATATGATGTCCATAAAGCATGACATGATTACTAAAGTGGAGTGATGTTTGATTGTCAGCACAAAGCAAACCAGGGAAACTCCCTCTGGATAGTCAGGTTTTATATAATCCTTCTTCACTAAGTTGCTATCAAAGACAGAATTCTTGATTAAAAAGCAAAAATGGGTTCTGCCTTTAACAAGATCAGAGGCACTAGCTAAAAATAATGCCAAGAACATCCAAAGCCAATGAACACTATTTGATGTGTGGTTCATCAGAAAAAAATATGAATAAAGAAGGGCTCAGAATGTTTATTCCTAACTTTTAAAAACTTATAATAGAAAATAAAACCATTAAAGTAAGATGAAATTTAGAACTTACAGAAGACCATCTTTTTTTATCTTGCCCTACAACACTAAATCAAACATGACAATTTCTTTTGCCTGAGCTTATCTCAAAGACAGCAAAGTAATGTGATTGATTGTGAGCTTATTCACACTCATGAATGCAAATCCCAAATTCAGAGATGCTGAACTGTCTTATACACTCACTTCTCTTAAGGTGGTAGTCTATTAAGTACAATAAACTTTTACCTGCTGTGTACTGAGGTCCAGTCTATGCAGGAAGGCTTAAAGGGCAGGAAGGAGGATGGAAATGAGGCAGATAAGAACAAGGCAACAGGTAGGCGAAAAAGCTACTTCAAAGTTATCTGGAAAGCTAATTAGAACGCTAGTTTCTGATGCTCTTTAATGCGGTTTCTAAACAACACATCAAAGGGCAAAGAGAAGTCAGAATGACAGAGTACCTTTAGTCCAAATGGAAGAAAAACCTCAAAGGAAACATAGTACATGAACCTAGGAAAATTTGGAGCTTCAATACGTAAAATGTGGATTGTGGAGGTGGGTTTATTATACACAGATGAATGGTTAGCTTATCTCTAGAGGGTGTCTCTTTAGGGAAGCCGTTCTAGCATGAAGTCATCCAGGAGGAGGAGGCTGTGGTTCATACTTTCTGCACACAGTGGTATTTGCTAAAGGTCAATTGTACACAATGTCAGGCAACCAATAGTAACTATCAGTTCTTTGCAGCCATTCATATTCAGAGCCGGTGAAGTCTTTGCCATTTTCCTGAGCACTACCATGGAAAGGCTTTGCCATTCTCATGTTTCTGAGGCAGTGGGGGGTCCTTCTCAGGCAATGCTCATGTCCACAATCCAGGACTTCATCTGCTCCCCACACGAAATCACCAACAGTCAAACTTTCTTTAAACTCACTACTCTGCAGCCTCCCCACGGATATCCAAGAATGTGAGAAAGGAGCATTCATTATAGGTAGCACCAAGTTGCAGTAGTTAACTACTCAAGGAAACTGAGTGTAGTGGTTTTAAGGACTCATTAATAAGGCATCCAAATAAAAATTACTTAGCTTAGATACTTAGAGTTTAAATGGAAATATTTTATAAGAAGCATGAATTTGTATTTATTTCCATGTATCATCTGCATTTTATAAAAATGCAAACAATTTCCAAAATGCACTCTGTTGCAGCTTGGAGCATTGCAAACTCAACTTACTTGGAAGAAAATGTTGTAATAAAGGATTTTGTGAAGGATTTTCTGTTTACTTAAGATTTATAATTCTTATTTTGCCATATTCTTCTTTATCTTCTGTTGCCCTCATCTTGTCCCTCGTTCTCTGCATTTCTCTTCTCTTAGTTCACATTCCAAGACATGGAAATCATCTTACAAGTCATATAACAGAGAAAAAGCTGTTGACATATTTTCAAAATTAAATTCAACTTTACCTTCTCAGTGTTAACCACCAGTTAATAACCAGTGCTTATGTACAATTGGTATCTTGCCTTAAGTCTAATATTCAGAAAGTATTAAAATAATACAATAAAACTTTTTCCTAATATGCTGTGAAAATGACAGAGATTTCCTTCCACAAATGTAGAAAAAATATCTTTTAAGGAAGATCCAGGTTACTCACAATTCAGAGACATGATAAATGCCTAGAAGTTTATCATTTGCCTTAGTTCAGTGTTTACATGGACATTCTCCACTACTGGAAACTGCAGGGTGTACAAATTTGAACATATGATATTGCAGTTTTGGGAGGGCAGCTTTTTATCCTCACATGTACTTTCTATAGAAACAGCTTCATAGTGACCGTCCTTGCAGTTTTAAGTTAAATAACATGGACAGTACAAAAAGTATAATGTGACAAATTCGGAGCATACATTGACTTCTATTTTGATATATGAATTATGTAAGTATGCTAATTGAAAATTTCCAAAAGACAGTCTTTTCTTGTATCGTAAATCTCTATTCCTCCCCACATAGTCTGTGGAGAATAGGTAGTGTACGAGTCCTGCAAACTGATAAATCAAATTAAAATTGTATGAGTCATATGTAGATTTCTTCAAGTATAACTATCTTCTCTGCTGCCCCATATAGCACTCAACTCAAAATCAGTACATAGCTGCATATAATCTAAATTGATCAACCAGGAGAAATGAACCACATTGAAATTCTCTGCTATTGCATATGGGAATTTTTGATGACATCATACAAGACTATAACATAACTAACGGTTGTCTCCTTCTCATTACTGTTTTTGTGATATCACATTGGTAAACTATTTAAACAGTAAATGGGGTGATTAAGACTCCATGTTTGCAAAAGATGGAGTCCACAGTGGATACAGTTACATTCCTCAACTCATTTTGATGAAAACTGAAGATTGAAGGGTTATTTCTAAGGTCTAAGAGAGCAATACCCATCACAGCCCAGTCCTCTGGAGTAATCAAGGTAGAGAGATAATTAAATTGTTCCTGAGGTGTATTGACAACTCTTTTTTAATTGAAAATAGATTTTGCTTATAGAACATATTCTTATTATGGATTCCCTTCCTCCAAACCCTACCAGAACTTCTCTACCTTCTCATCCACCCTCATCTACACACTTCCTTTCCCTGTCTCATTAAAAAAACAAACAGGCATCTAAGAAACAAAGAAAAGGAAAGTAACATAAAATAAATATAATTAAACAAACAAACTTGAATAGGACAAAACAATCAAAGTACAAGAAAAAAGGAGCCAAAGTCAAAGCATAAGAAATGCACATAGACACAAAGACACACATCTTAACTTCCACAGACAACCCCTAAAGAAACAAAATTGTAAAACACAATATATAAGCAAAAGAAATGGAGGATTAAAAAAAATCTCAGGCAAAGCATTATGAGACAAAAGTTCCAAACATACAATTGAGTTCATTTTGTGTTGGCTATCTACTGCTGGGAATGGAGACTGACCTTAAAAATGGCTTGTATACCCAGAGAAACATCACTGGAGAAAACAAATTTTTCCTTTTCAAGCAGTTGACAATCAGAGAGAGCTTCTGCACTGGGGTTGAGGTTTAAGTTCGCTTCCCCTCTCAGCACCTGGCTTGGCATGTGCAGGTCTATGCATCCTATTCATGTTTCTATGATCTCTGTGAGTTCATCGGGTTGTCAGTCCTGTTCTGTCTCGAATGTCTTGGTGTCCTCCATATCCTTTGGCTCTTACAATCTTTCTTCCTCTTCCTCTGAATATCTCTCTGAAACCTGATGGGAGGGTTTTGATGAAGGTTTCTCATTAAGGACTGAGTTTTCCAAGGTCTCTCTTATTCTCTGCACATTGCCCAGTTATGAGTCTCTGTATTTTTTTCCCATCAACTGAGAGGGAAGCAGCATTTCAATACATTCTAACATTAAAATTAACAATGTATGGGGTTGGTGATTTAGCTCAGTGGTAGATTACTAGCCTAGCAAGGGCAAGGCCGTGGGTTCTGTCCTCAGCTTCGAAAAAATAAAATAACCATGGATGGTGGTATAAATGTAAGTATAGCATTGGGAAGGCTGAGGGAGGATATCAAGGTCAGCTCTGTTGAATGGTAAGTCCAGGAAATCTTGGTTATAGACTGAGATGATGTTTCAAAACTAAAAGAAAGGTAATAGTAACCTCACTGTTTAGAGAGATACTATATAGGTAAAATGTTTCAATATTGTGTGCACCTCAGTTATCCTTTATAGATCTGCTCCCATATAGAATAATAGTGAAGTGGGCAAAAGATATTTTTGCAAAAGTTTCATATTCTAGGAAATTACTTCCTAAAACTATTGACATATTTGATATATAATTAAGGTGGTTCAGTAGCTCCGGCTTTCATATTCTAACAAGAGTTTTCCTTTTAGTTTTATTCAAAATTCAAAATCCCCATTTGTCAACTGAAGCACTGGCTCCAATGCTCAGTTCTTCCCAGGAGCTTACACCCTTTGTTATGTGACTTTGCAGTCTCTAGCCTTCAGGTGTATAAGTATGCAGAACAGAAGCTAAGCCAGCTACATATCACTGAGAGTAAATGATAGCTTGATGGCTTTTGGGATAGTGTCTTAATTATTCCAATGTTCCAAATTTATTGGAACAGTGGAATAGAATAGTGGCATCTCTCTCTCTCTCTCTCTCTCTCTCTCTCTATATATATATATATATATATATATATATATATATATATATACCCCATGACAAAGGTTCAGATACATAATTCCTGCTTGTTTATTAGATCAGATAAGTGTTTTAACATACATGTGCCTAACATTGGAACAGGTAATATATTATGTGAAATATAATTCAAATTTTTCCCCAGATGAAACTTAAATCTAATGTAAATGTCTTTTCTAATCTAACAAAGGCTTATATTAAAGAGAAAGATTTTCTGCTCTACTCCATTGTGGTAGTTTATAAATACTGCTGTCTGCTTGTTTTAAATATTTCAATTAGTTATCTTCTTTATTGTACTACTGCCCTGAGGCATCAGGCTAACAGCATAATTTTAAAAGACAGAAAAGAGACACTCAAACATTTCACTTGCTGAAGCCATGGTAGAGATCATCATAACTGTGTCAAGGACACTCCTGTCAGATATTTTCAGTTCTACCTCTATAGCCATAAGGCAGTTAGAGCAACCCTGACAAGAATACAATTGTCACACAATGCTCATGAATGGGCAGCTTCTATTTTAAAACTTTTATCTGCTGGTTGGTGTTCACTGTCCAAAACCAACATTATTTTTTTCAAAAGTTTGAATTTTTACTACCCCTATGATGACTTGCTTGTATAATGCTAGTTGTAAACATTCCAGAACATTTTTTCCAATCATAACGGTATACTTTGTATAAAATGAAAAGGAGTAATTTTACATATTCAGCTTGATGAGCTCTACATGGATGTGTACAATTTTCTGCATGCTTATGTCACAGCAGAAGGTTCACGTTAGTCCTTCCAGGGGCAATCATGCCAGAGAAAAACAATTTTGATTTCAATCAACGATAATTATCTTTTTCTATTTGGGCAGTTCAGCATAATATGAGCTATTTTGTGTCTTTTGCTTGATCTAAATTTTTATTTCTCTTTTGCTTTTAGATATTAAAGTATCATTATGTGCTTTAGTCATCTGTTCATTTTATATTGTTGAGCCAGTATTTTGTTATAAATATTACTATAATGTGGTTGCCTATTCTGAAGAAAAGATATTTAACCACTTGAGTTATTTTATATTTTGGCTATAATTTACAAAGTTGTTAACACATTCTTGTTTCTTGGATGAGTTATTTTGAGTATTTTGCCTCCCTCTTTCCCATACTGCCTCTATTCTCCCTCTCGTCCCTTATTCTTGATAATTTGTTGGATTTATGATTAAACAAATAAAATGTATATCAACAATATTCTTCAAATCCTTGAACAAGCTACTTGGCTGTATTTATATAGTTGTTTCCTTTTAGCAGCTGAAAACTATCCATGTCTCTCTGAATTTATTTGTAATTTCATTCATGTTAACTGGTATAAATGTTAGATATACCAATGTGGTAATATGTTTCTAAACATTTATACACTTAAATGATTAAAGAATATTAAATGTATTTTCCTCAAAATACTTGCACTAATTTATGGTGAAAACTCACACAATTCTTTCTCTTAGCTTTAAATTATTATTATTTTTATTATTATCCATAATCAGCTTATTATTTACAAACACATTAGAGATTCTTGTTTGGTCAATCCTCTGCCACTCTAATTTCCACCGCATCTGCTCACAATAATTCTACTCTTAATTTCTATGTTGTTAGGCTACACATATGGACAAAATCATATGGTACTTGTGTTTAGTATTTTATTTCACTTAACTCCTGATATCAAATTCCATCCACATTGCTGAAAATGAGAAGATCTTCTTTTCTTTGTGTAAAAACAGATCCCCATTGTGATATCTGTGATATTTTCCTTTTCTGTTCATCAACTAAAAGATGCTAGGCTATCTTCATTTTCAGCTACTGTGAGTATTGCTGCAATGAACATGGGAGTGCATATATTCTCCAACATACAAATTTCATTACATTTTGATAAATAAAAGGGGTGGGGCTGCTGGATCATATTAAGGCTCTATTTTTAACTTTTTAATAAAAGACATACTATTTTCTACAATGGCTTGACATATTTGCATTTTAACTAATTAGGATACGTTTGTCAGCTTTTTTATACACTTACCAACATTTGCTATTTATCTGTTTTTTGTAGTAGTTATAGTAATAGTTGTGAGATGATACATTTTTATTTTGAATTTGAGTGCTATTTACTAGAATGTTAGTATTGAGCTCATTTTTATATACTTGGCCATTTGTATGTATTCCTTGGGAAAGTATATATTCGGGTTTTTATCCAATCATACATGCTGTACTTGCCTACACTGTTGTTCCAAAACAAAGGCATGATACAGACTTTCCTAGACATATAAAAGGTCCTTTGGGGCTTGCCATTGCCACATTAACACATATCAAAGGGACTATAGCCATCTGTTGGTCAGTCTCATTGCAGCTGGCAACTAGATGAGCATCTGCCCAGAATCCTAGTAGCAAGCATCAGCCTCATACTTGCTAACGGTGTATCTTATAATTCTGGGCTTGCATGCATATCTTTTGTCCTCTTCTGCATACTGCTCTTCAAATAAGGTGTTCTTCATGTCATTGTAGAAGCAATAACAATGTGGAAAATAATTAGCCTGACTTGCTACTGGCCAGTGTTACCTTTAGAGCCTCAATGTGGGTTCAGCATCCCCCACTGCTCTGGCCTTTCACAAAAAAGAAAGTATGAGGTAAGAAAAGAGAATATAACCATCTATTCTAACATGTTTTTTTAAAAAAGCTAATGATTTTAAACAAATAATTGAAAAGTAAAATTAGGCAAAGAATTTAAATACATTATTCTCAAAACAAGGCATAAAAGTGGCTAAGACACAGGGTAGGGGAGAGACTGGAATGGGAAAACTAATTGGAGAAGGGAAGGAAAAGGATAAAGGAAGGCATACTGGGAAGGATAGCTAACACTAAGGACCATTTGAGGGGTATAAGAAATCCCACTACAAAAGAATGTGTGTGTGTGTGTGTGTGTGTATGTTGTATGTATGTATGTATGTATATATGAATGTATATATTCAAAGTCAGCAAATAACGGGGGAGACAAAGAAATCACTCATTACCCATTGAAACTTTCAGTGCCAGGAATTGGTTACATCTAGTTGAATTGATGGCCAAAGGGGCACTATGGAAATCCTTAAACGATTCAGATTATTGTCAAGGCTAGTAGATGCTCTCCAAAAACTGATGGTAAGTTCCTATTGCTGAAAACAGCACCTTCATAACTCACTGGACATGGAGAAGTCCAGCTGGTGCATACCTAGAACCTTCATCTCTACTGACTAATGTCCATGTTACTGGAAGGTACTCTGTACACAACCAGAGGAGAAAGGTAAACACCAAACCCAGCTACAAAACCTTTGATCTCCAGTGGTGACCTGCCTGTATCATACATACACTGGTGCAATCATGGTACAGAAGTTTTGGGATGGTCTAATTGGATCTCAGGCCCATGGCATGATGTAGAACCCATTCCCAATGATGTTTGTGTGGCCAAGCACTTGAGACTAAATAGGCCATGGACCTAGGAGAGACCAAATACTATACATAGCTCTGCACATGTCAAGCCATGTGGGCTTCCAGGGCTGAGAGGGGAAGTGGACTTAAGTCCCCATCCCCAGTGAAGAAGCTCTCTCTGATTGTCAACTGATTGAAAAGGAAAAATTTGTTTTCTTCAGTGACGTTTCCATGGGTATACAAACCACTCTTAAGGTCAGTATCTATTTCCAGCAGTAGAGAGCCAACACACACAAAAAAAATCTCATGTATTCTTGGAGAATATGTCAATCATTTTTCTTTAGTCAGCTTTCACTTTATTTGTCTTTACTTACATAGTGTAGTTTCTGATTTTGTATTTTTATGGGTTTTGCATGTGTGTGCATGCGACTCTATGTGTATGTGCTTCTCATGCTTCTTTTTATCAAATTTGTTTTCTTCTTGTGTGTTTTTATTTTCCTTTTTGTTTTTTAAAAAGGGAAAAAAATGGGTGGAGTTGGAAGGGTAGGGAGGAGAGGAAGATTTGGGAGAATATGAGGGAGAGGAAACTGCATCACAGCATATTGTATGAAAAATTACTTTCAATAAAAATTATCATCAGAGAAATGCCAATTAAAACTGTAGGGAATCAATTTAAATTATAGGGAACTATCATTCCGTGGATGTTAAATGACTGTAGTCAACACATAAAATATGAAATATATAACAAGTGTTGTCAAGGGTATGGGACAATATGAATCAACATTGATACACCATTGATAGCAATGTAAATTAATAAAGTCATTATAAAAAACAGTGTGCAGGTTAATTGCAAATCATCAATTAAAATTACCATTCTGTCAATAGCATTATCAGGACACTGTAGAAACTCAGAAGTGGGATCTAGCATGATATAATAGGTCATGGTGAATTAAAGAAAAGTAGTACAGCTTTGAGGTTTTATGTTGTCCCTGGCATCATCTTACTTTGTACTTCCTGTCTGTCTTGAGGGAAGCTACTTTACTTTGCTACATGACATCAACCATAATGGTGTGGCTTACCATGTATGGGTCTCAAATAAAGTGGCTGAATGCCCAAAAAACGAAACCATGGTGCATAAGGCTTCTTCCCTTGTTGGCCTATGTGTTTTTATCATAGCATTTAACTGCTATACATACAATTCAGTAATTCCATTTGGGGGAGTCATATTCAACTCTGTGTACATATTACATTCCTGTATACATGCATATTTGTCCATAATGGAATTGAAGTTGATTTGCTGAAAACATTTCCATCCTTATATTCATTACAACATTATTCACAGTACTTACATTACAGAAGCAGTTGAGGTAGTCACCATCATTTAACTGGCACAGGAAATGCTATACATAATGGAAATCTATCGAGTCTTAGGACAGCTACGTCATTTATACCATGGATACATCTGATAAAAATTTGCTTGATAAAATAAGCTACACACAGAAAGATATGTCACAAGATCTCATCTATATTTAGAATAGGATAGTGATTACCAGAGACTGAGGGAGGGGTGGATCAGGAAAGGGGGGTGTTGATTAAAAGTTATAAAGTTGACTAGGGGTTTCGATCAGTGGCAGGATTATTGCCTAGATGTGAAGTCCTGAATAAGTCCCAAGGAATAGAAGGCAAAAAGAAGATAAAAAGTTTCAACCAGAGAGTAGCAATAACCTGTACTAATCCATTTCACAGAAAGACTACTATGGTAAACAGTGGCAAACTGCTTATTTTGAAAGCTCTGAATGAAAGGTTTATTTTAAATATAATGTATGTTGATAGTATTCCTTTACTCCTCCCATAATGCTAAATTTCTCCCTCTTCTCATTCTCCATTCTTCTCTCTTAACACATTGTGTCTACTTTGTGTTGACCGACTACTATTGGATGTTGGATCTGGAGTGTGGCTGATATACTGGAAATCAAACCATGAAATGAAATATATTTTGCTGTTCCAGGTAGCTAACAAATGACAATAGCTCCTCAGCTAAGGGTAGGACTATGTACCAGCCTCCTCTCTCTTTGCTTGAATTTTTGTCTGGCTTGAGTTTGTATAGGTCATATTCTTGCTGTCACAACATACCGTCACAACTGCCCACTTGTATCTGTAAAGCTCTGCTTCCTAGTAGTCATTCAGTGCCCAGGTGCTTAAAATCTTTTCACTCTTTCTCTGTGATGATCCTTAAGCCCTGGCAGGAGGGGTTTCATATATAGATATCCCATTCCAAAATCTCTTAATGTCTACATAGTGACAGTTTCTGTTTCTATGTGTTAATTCATGCAGCGAAGAGAACCTTCTCTATAGAGAAGACTAGCTTTTGTTGCTTTGTTTTGTTTTGTTTCCATAAAAACAGTAAGTATGTGAGATGAAAGGATTGTTTAAAAATTAGTCAATTTAATTACTAATAAGTACATCATGCTCTACCATTCATATGTGTGTATATAATTAAATTATCACCTTATCCTAATTAGAATGACCATTATGAGAAAGATAAAAATAACAAATGTTAGAGAGATAGTACTGAAAAGGAAACATTGCACCCTATGTATACTTAGAATTTAAAACAACTACTATAGAAAATAGTATGGAAGTTTCCCAAAAACATACAAATATCTTTATTAAGCATTTATACATCATCTTTTGAGAGCTATTCATTTATTGACCTATTTATTAACTGAATTGTTTGATTTCTGCTTTAGTTTTCTGAGTTCTTTATATTCTAAATATTGATCTTTTGTCACATCTATTAGCAGAAATTTTCAACTACTCTTCACCTAATTGGTATTCCTATGCAGAAGCATTTTAATTTCATGAAGTCTCACTTGTATATTCTTGGTCTCACTTACTGAGTGACTGGATATAGCAAGCAGTGTTTTCCCTATATTTTGTCTAACTCAGATTTTCAGGTCCCATGTTCTGTTTTTTCATCCATTTGGACCTGATATGTGCATGGTGAGAGGTATGAATCTAACTAATTCTATATGTAGACAGTCAATTTTTCCAGTTATTGGTTAAATAGACTGTCTTTTCTCCAATAAAATTGTATTTTCAAAAATGATTTAGCTCTAAATTATCATATTTTCAGCCTCAGATAATCAATTTTCTCTCACATATTTATACACATACACACACACACACACACACACACACATATATATATACATATATATATATATATAGAGAGAGAGAGAGAGAGAGAGACAGAGAGACAGACAGACCGACCAACAGAGGAATTCAATGGAATATTACTCAACCATTAAAAATAAAATACTGTGACTTGGAGCACACATTGGGTAAAATAAGACCAATGTAGAAATGTACACATGATATTATTACATTCATATGTGGATTATAATGACTCTTATCTTATAATCAGAATAAAATCATGATTACCAGAGTCTGTAAGGAGATAGAACAGAAAAGACTGGGGGTGACCAATCAGTTGTTACAAAAGTTACAGTTAGGTAAGAGGAAATATTTCTGTTCTTCTATTGCTTAGTAGTGTTACTATGTCTTAAAACATTATATTGAATATTTGTCAATAGGTAAAAAAGTGATGTTGAGTATTCAATAGACCAAGAAATTGTGACTGTATGAGATAACAGATAAGTAAAATGTCTTCATTTGATTGCATAAAATATACATATATTAAAACGTCATACTTGGGCTTGAGAGAAGGCTCAGTGATTAGAAGAACTTGTTCTTCTGTAGGCTCATATTTCTATATGGTGTGGTAGCCAGGCTCTGAAGCCCTGGGTCACGTAGACCTGCAGACAGTCTGTCACTGCCCTCAACAATGGCCAGGATGTGCAACTCCTTTCTCTTTTGTTACAAATGTCGATCGCCTGGGGAGAGGTATTTGCCGAAGCTGATGACTAAGTTGCAGGCGCCTCCCTAGCTGCATGTTCCCTGGAAAGAGAATATTAATGAGGTATCCACCTTGGTTGACCAGGGGATTAAGAGATGTTGGATACAACAAGCGGGGGGGGGGGGGGGGGGGGGGGGGGGGGGGGGGGGGTAGATCTTCAGATGGAGAGAAGCCTGAGGTGCCCTTCCGTGATGATGGTGTAAGCTGTGTCTGGTTATTCCTTGCGCCTCCTTACCAGTCCAGTTAGGGAAAATAGTTTTCTATGTCGGGGCCCACGGGCCCTCACACATTCTTCCAGAGAACACAGAGAACACAGATTCAGTTCCCAGCACACAAATGGCAGCACACCACTGTCTGTAACTCCAGTTCTAGGATATGTGATGCGTTTTTTGACCTCTGTGCATACAAGGCATACACATGGCACACAGGAATACATACCATCAAAACAATACATAAGAATAAATAAGCCAAAGAATATTATATCCCATAGATATGCACAAGTATTATATTTTAGTTCATAAACAAAAATATTTAATAATCAATAAAATTAAGAATACTTTAGTAATATAGTAAAATATTACTAAATATTAATAGTTAAATGCAATGTAGTATATTTATGAGATTATACCTTAAAAACAAAACCAAAAAAATGAAAATTAAAAATAACAAACAATATTGACCAGATCTGTTATGGTGACACAAGTCTCTTTTCTCAGCACTCAATAGGTGAAAATAGTAATATTATGAATTTTAGGCCATCCTTAGGAATATATAGTTTAAAGTTGGCTTGAGCTACTTGAAAACATATCTCAAAATAATGCTGCTGTTTGGCTTTATGGAACATTGCAGCTGAAACAGTTTTAATGAATAATAGTTTGCTCTTGGTAATGCATGTGGTCTATTTTTCCTTACTAATCTTACATGCGTACATGCATATTAACTTTTCACGACACATAAACTGGCACCCATCTAAGGCAGTCCACTTATGTATTTTAACTTCTGTACACCAATCACTGCAAAAAAATTTGATTGTTCTATATATCCCCAACATTTCATATGCAATCTTCTTTCTTCTTTTTTTCTTTTCTTTTCTTTCTTTCTTTTTTTTAAGAAAGGATTTCTCTGTAGCTTTGGAGCTTGCCCTAGAACTCATTCTGTAGACCAGCCTTGAAATCACAGAGATCTGCCTGCCTCTGCCTACCCCGTGCTGGGATTAAAGGTGTGTGCCAACACTGCCTGGCCTCATATACAACCTTATTTGTAGAAATACTTTTATTTTTAACATATATGAATATTTCAACCAACTTCACCCAAGTTTATTGTAACATTTACACTAATCAACCATATGCTAATTACTGATTATGTATAGTCATGACTTACTGAATCAGATCTACCATTTATTTTCTTTGTTTTGAGGACTACCAGAGTTTGAGATATTTGAATATTAAATTTGATAGATTAGAAAAATTACATTTTGCCTCAGAGGAAAATTATATTTAAATGCTTTGACTTTATATGATTATTTATTTTCATGGGTAGTTTTCTTATTGTCAAATATTTCACTTTGTTCCTAAGAATTTTCTTAGATATCAAAAGTATATTTAAGCTTCTGTTTTATCTGCATACTCACAAATTCAAAACTGTGAGTTCTCTTGTCTAGGAAACACATTGGTACCTAAGTATGGGCCATGGGCTGTGCAAATGAAAACAGATATATTGGTGAAAACGATAGTCTCTGTTACTGAGTTTAGGTTTTATATTAATTAAAACTGATTAAATTAATTAATTATGAAGATTAGGATTAAAGTACAAAGAGGTTTTGAGAGTTTATGCTGGAGTGATTTAATTTATCCTGTAGACTAAAAGGAAACCCTTTCTTAAGAAAGTGGCATTTAAGCTTGGAACTGAATATCAGTGAGAGTTACTTGAGACAAAAAGGTATACCAAAGAGATAAAAGAGAACATGCAAAGGCTCTCCGGCATAAAGCAATTTCAAAGAGTGGTGTAACTGGTCAAAATAAAGGAGGAAATAAATAAGTAGGAAAGAGATTAATTGTGCATTATAAGCTATGTGGAAGGATGTCTACTTGGTACTACATGTAATGAGAACCCAAAAAAGAATTAGGGAGAAGAGTGAATATCTTGCATATCACCATAGAACCTTCACCTGGCGTTGGATGGAGAAAATGACAGAGCCCCACATAGGAGCACTGGTCTGAGCTCCCAAGGTCCTGATGAGGAGCAAAAGGAGGGAGATCATGAGCAAGGAAGTCAGGACCGTGAGGGGTGTGTTCACCCATTGAGACGGTGGGACAGATCTAACAGGAGACCACCAAGTCCAGTTGGAATGGAACTGATGGAACAGGGGAACAAACTGGATTCTCTGAATGTGGCTGACGGTGGAGGAGGACTGAGAAACCAAGGACAACGGCGATGAGCTTGAACTCTACAGCATGGACGGGCTCACTGTGAGCCTTGTCAGTTTGGTTGCTCACCTTCCTGGACTAAGGGGGAGTTGGGACTTAACATAGTGAAGGGAACCCTGATGGCTCTTTGGCTTGGAGAGGGAGGGAGTGGGGGTATGGGTGGAAGGGAGGGGAGGAGATGGAAATTTTTAATAAAAAATGAGAAAAAATAAATAAAATGTATCTCATGAGAATAAAGTTGAGAGATAGGAGAGGAGCTTTAGGAAGAAGGTTGAATTTGGAGAGACAAATTGGATACTGTAACATTGGCTTAAGAGGGAGACAGGAGAATGAAGAGAGTTTTTACTTGTGTTGTGTATAGAAATAGCAATAACTGGGCATGAAGAAAACCTATATGAATATGGCCAAATAAGTTGCTTCAAGAATGCTTTCTGGATTCCTGACCTTAGAAATTGAGCTGTCAGTATCATAATTTACAAACAAGGGCAAACAGGGCAGAAGAAGACAGGTGGGGTGGAAGTGTGTTGTGCTGTATTGTATATGCTTTAAGATACCTGAATGGGAACTTGAATTGGTATATATAATGAAAATAGACAGTTTATTTTTTTAAAAAAATGAAAAAGTAAAATAAAATAAAAAAGATACCTAACTCAAAGAGCCTGATTGTCAGTTGGATATATTGGATTGGATTTCTTTCACAAGTGTGATTGTTCGACAGTCAGACATCAGAGTGTTTCAGGATTGCCAATGCTATATTTATAGAGTTAATAAGGACTGTAATCTGAGATCACAAGTATTTCAAGTTTGTTTGTGTGGAGAGATAAAGAAGTACCTAGAGAGGTAGACAAAAGACTCAAGCATATATGGTCACAAAAGCCAAAGCAGGAAACTGATTTATAAAGAAGGTAGAACATACCTGATATATGTTTCTGGAAAGTCAAAAGGAAACTCAGCAGCGATTACTAGATTTCAAGCGGCAACAGTAGAAACTTGATAATAGAGAAAATGAGTAAAATTCCAAGAAGATGACATTTGTATTTCCTAAACAAATCATTATATTTAGGCTGATTGCCTTTATGAACCGTAATATTTTCAAAGTGGTCTATATATACTATTAGAAGAAAAAGTGTATTCTGTAATGATTGGAAGTTGGTCCAGATATGCAAGCTACATAGATATATGAATTCTATGCCTTAGGCCATTTATTTCCTCACTCTTGTGTTCTGGATTTATGGGATAGAAGACTGTTTTCAGCATTTCTAACTACATTGTCAGATTTTCTGTATCTCCACTGAGTTCAGCTTATTTTTATTTAATGTAACTTATTTAGTACTAAAATGATTATATATATATATATACATATATATGCACTCAGAGTTATTCATGATTGACATACATTCCTTCGTCTTGCTTATTTTTGATATTATATTTTCAAATATATACACACATATATTGAGATGATAATAAAATCTTATTATTTCCCTTCCTTTTCTTCCCTCCAAAACCTTGCATATGCCTGCCCCTTTTGCTTTTTTTCAAATTCATAGACAGTTTTTCTTTAATTTTTGTGTTATTATATAATATACATGTATTAAGCATTCCTAGTTTGTATTATTATATACATAAACTATACACACACACACACACACACACACACACACACACACACATATATATATATATATAAATTGTACTATTAAGAAAGTCCTTTCCTATACATATGTCATGCAGGGTACTGCCTGTATTTTCTTCCAGCAGTTTCAGAATTCACTCTTAGGTCTTTGAGCCATTTGGAGGTAATTTTGTGCAAAGTGGTAAACATTGTCTAATTGCATTCTTTTGCATGTCGACATCCAGTTTTCCTAACACCAGGACTGAAGATGCTTTCTTTTCTCCAGCATCTGTTTATGGCAGCCTTGTCAACTAATACATGACTGTAGGTAAGTGTAGTTGTGCTTTCTTCTTTGATTTTGATCAATTAAATTTCATGCCCATTTGGGGCCAGTGCCATATTGTTTTTATTATTATAGCTCTGTAATACATCTTGAAATCTCTAATGGCAACTCCCTCCCAGAATGGACCCTTTCCATCAGGATTGTTTTGGCTATCATGTTTTCTTCTTTTTTCTTTTTTCTTTTCTTTTCTGTTTTTTCTTTAATTTTCTTTCTTTCTTTCTTTCGTTCTTTTTTTTTGTGGATTTCTCAAGCCAAGGTTTCTCTGTGTTACAGCCCTGGCTGTCATGAAGCTCACTCTGTAGACCTTGAACTCAAAGATCTACCTGCCTCTGCCTCCTGAATGCTGGAATTAAAGGCATGCACCACCAACACCCAGCTTTCTGTGTTCTTTATGTTTCCATATGTATTTTAGAATATTTTTCCTCTTTCTGTGAAGAATAAGTTGGGGATTTTTATTGAAATTTCATTGAATCTATGAATAACTTTTGGGAAAATGATCATTTCACAATGATACTACTACTACCATATGAAATTGAGATGTTTTCCCATTTTCTAGTCCCTTTCTCTGTCTCTTTCTTCAGAAGTTTAAAGATGTCATTGTCTAGGTCCATTACTTCCATTGTTAGGTTCCTCTTCTTATTGTTGTTATCAACTGTGTTTGAATTCATTTTTTTGGGTTTTCTAAATCCTTGAGTTTCATACTTATTTATTTGTTCTCTTTCTAATTTTTTAATGTGTATGATTATAAATTCCCCTAATATGACTGTAGTCAATGAATCTCAGATGTTTTAATGTGCTTTTCTTTTCATTCAGTTATAGAAAAACTTTGATATTCTTTGTTTTGTCTTTGATCTATCCATCATTTAGTAATGAGATGTTTTATCTCCACAAGTTTGTGCAATTACTAAAGATTTATTTTCTGTCAATTTTAAGTGTTATTGCACTGTGATCAGATAGAAAACATGGAATTAATTTAATCTTTCCAAATATGTGAAGCCTGTGCCCTGGGATATGTTCTCTTTTAGTGAAGCTTTTATGTTCTGCTAAGTAAAATATATTCTTTGATGTTTATATGGAATATTTGAAAAACATCTCTTAAGTCATTTGATGTATTATACATCTTAAATCTGATATTTATCCAGCTAGTTTTTGTTCAGATGACTTGTCCACTGGAGAAAGTGAGGCATTGAAATAACCTACTATGAATGAGTTGATGTTAATCTCTATATTTAAATAAAGAAGAATATTTTTATAAACTTCTATGTACCATAGTTTGGTACATATATGTTTAGGGTAGCAGTATTGGTTAACTAATACTATTTATAGTTTTCAGATAAAATATGAGTATGACAGATGTTGTGGGATGCCCTTCTGTATGCTGTGACTATGTCTTATTACCAGTGATTAATAAAGGAGCTGATTGGATCAATAGCCAGGCAGAATAGTGCCTGGCAAGAAATCAAAAGATAAAGGGAAATAAAAGGTAGAGTCACGGAGACACCAGCAGCATCTGGAGAAGCAAGTTGTAGGGTAACCAGTCATGAGCCTCATGGTAAAATATAGACTAATCGAAATGGGTTAATTTAAGTTGTAAGAGCTAGTTAATAATAAACCTGAGCTAATAGGCTAAACAGTTTGTAAATGATATTAAGCCTCAAAGTCGGTATTTGGGAACTGACAGGTAGGAGAGAAAACTCCAGACAGAGAAGGTTGGTCCAGTATGGTAGTTTGAATAGGAATGAGGACCATAAATTTGTGTGTTTGAATGCTTGGCCCATAGGGAGTGACACTATTAGGAGATGTGGCTTTGTTAGAGTAGGGGTGGCCTTTCAGGAGGAAGTATTTCATTGTGGAGGTGGGCTTTGATGACTCTCATATGTGCTTTAGTGTGCTACACAGTCCCTGTCTGCTGCTTATGGATCAAGATGTAGAACTCTCAGCTCTTTCTCCACCACCATGTCTGCCTAGGCACTGCCTTGCTTCCTGCCATGATGATAATGGACTAAATCTCTGAAACTTTAAGCCAGCTCTAATTAAATGTTTGCTTCTATAAGAGTTGCTGTGGCCATGGTGTCTCTTCTCAGTAGTAGAAACCCTAGGTACAGGTTAGTTGGGCCTAAATGCTGGATATTGCTTAGGTAAAATAAAGTTAGGTGGATAGAAGGGGCTAAGTTGGTTTGAAGCATATGCATCTGCTCCAAGTGCAGAGTTTGGGGATAAATCTGAGGGTTAAGGAGGTTGCATAAAGGAGAGCATCAGGTAGAATCATCAGGATGACTTTGTGGAAGGATGTGTAAGATCTGGGTGAGTGAGAAGGTTGGATGTGGTATGGGAGGAGCCTATGCATCTAAGACAGGCAGGATGGCTTCTGGTGAAATCATAGAGGTTGGTTGCTGTGTAAGCAGAGGTGGCCATACTACACTGGGGCACTTAATGTGAGTCCCAAAATAGATCTGGACTTTGGAGGGAGTATGTGGAGGTAAAGGGGACGATTGAATGAACTGCTGACTAGACCCTAGAGAAAGATCTGAAATTCTTTCCCCATGATAATGTTTAACTCAAAAAGCTTTGACTTACAATTTAGCCATGTGTTCTTAAAGAAAATATGTTTGTTAAATAAGTAAGCATTCTCTGCTATATAGGACAATACGAACTGATGTTTTTAGGTATGTATTAAACAGAACTCATACACCCTAATGGAAAGAATACAAAGATAGCCACATTGGAAAATCATTTGGCATTATGACATGTATATCAGTTAGCGAATAATTATAGCATAATTTTAAGGCTTCAGAATGAAACAACCAAAGGTAAAGGCAAAATTCTAATTACTCACATGAGGTGGAGTTATACAGCAGTAACACATCTAGCGAATAGATAATCCATAGAGATACAATATTGAGACAAGAAGGAAGTAAAAGTACCACATAGCTTGCACCATTTTTGCAAGGCTGAAAAAATAAAAGAAACTTAATTTAAGGCTTATGTAAAGGGAGATATTGTTAAAAATTTCAAAACAAAGGTGGTCTTTTGGGGAGACACTGGAAAAACCTCACACTATGTCCCACAGCAATCTGGGTAAAGATAAAGTAATTTAATGGAATTTTAAAATTATTATACCCCTATCTCATAGACACTCCATAGTTAAATAATAAGTAATGGATATAAATTATTATAATATATGGATGGACAGCTGAGGAATAGACAGTTTATATTAAGACATCAGATACTTGTATTTAGGGGTATATATAGGCCTAAGAGGTAATTTTTCATTTTATTGAATAATGGGAAAGGCTCACACAAGTTTGAATGATAATGACAAAGAAGAGTTTGAATGTCTATGAGAGAGGAAGGAGAACTGATGGAACAGCATATCTGAGATGTAAGTAAGGGGTAAACTTGAGTATACACTATCATTCACAGAAACAGAAAATAAAAGCCACTCACTTTTAATAGGGGCACTTGATCTTCAGATACTGCTTCTAGTCAATGTGTCCTAACCTCTTATACTAAGATACTGGTCCTTTAAAAAATCACATGTACTCACTCATAAGTCATTTTTAATCATAAAGCAAAGAAAACAAGCCTACAAATCACAATCCCAGAGAACTTAGACAACAATCAGGACCCTAAGAGAGACATACATAGATCTCATCTACATGGGAAGTAGAAAAAGCCAAGATTTCTTGAGTAAATTGGGAGCATGCGGACCTTGGAGGGGGGTTGAAGGGGAGGAGAGAGGCAGGGAGAGGAGCAGAGAACAATGTAGAGCTCAATAAAAATTAATTAAAAAAGAAAAATACAAGGAACTACAGGGGAATGCCTTAGTACCACTGCTTAAACCTACTACATTAGGTAGAACTTTATTGCCAGATGTAATTGTTCTTTGGCTTCATATGTAGACTCACCGATGTAGTGAAGGACCCTAACAATTATTTATTTTCATTTGTCAGTTCTTTAAAAACTCTTTGCATCTTTTCTTAGCCTCCTGGCCTATAAATAACAGGTTTAGAAAAAATTTATTTATTATCACTGAACTAGCTAAAAACACTCTTCTTGTCCAATTGAGGTGTTGAAAAAGATACTGAGTCGACTGTCACATACTTCACTTGCTTTATTCACCATTAGCTTTCCACATGTATTTTCTAACATTTATTTTTCAAATCTATAGAAATTCATTTATAGTAAAGTCAAATGAAAATATGTTCAAGATTTACCCCAAGTTTCCTTTAGAATCTCAGAGTATACAAGATAAAAATTCCTCTCATAATGAATTTGTGTTTTTATGAAGAAAAAAAAGTTATATGTAGCTAAACATTTGGTCATTTCCACAGAGAAAACATTTCTGAGAAATTGAACATGAAAATAGAAAGTATTTCTTTTATGTCTTCTTTTGAGGCAGAATCTCTCTACAAAGCCCTGGATGGTGTGGGACATTTGTCTATATTCTGTCAATTATATTTTAAATAAAGCTGATTGGCTAGTAGCCAGGCAGGAAGTATAGACGGGACAACCAGATAGCAAGTGGGTCAATAAGAACATGAGAATTCTGCGAAGGAAGAAGCCCATTTTTCCACAGTCCTGCCCAGACACAGAAGAAGGAAGATGTGACCTGCCCCACTGAAAAAGGTCTGAGCCATGTGGCTAGCATATACTAGAATAATGGGCTAATATTAGTTATAGAAGTTAATAAGAAGTCTGAGCTAATGGGCCAATCAGTTTGTAGTTAATGTAGACCTCTGTGTGATTTCTTTGGGACCTAACAATTGCGGGAACCAGGCAGGACAGAAACCCTGACAACACCTGGATGCCCTGGAACTCACTCTCGAGTAGAGACTGGCCTGAGACACACAGAGATCCTCCTGCCTCTGCTTTCTGAGTACTGGGATTAAAGGCACATGCAGAAAGCATTTTTTAAAGCAAAGGCATAATCTTTTGTGAATATATATATATATATATATATATATATATATATATATGTTTAACAGTGCTGCAGCTGGCAACTGGCAAAGGATACTACTAAAGGGCAAAGTGTACCATCATAGGCAAGAGTGGAGTACAAGGCTTTGGACAAAGCAGAATTTGGGAGCTTTGCTTCATATTTCCAAGTGCAGAATCTTCATTATGTGAAATATTTATCAGTCAAACTTAATAGAAAGATGATTAGAAGCCATTTGCCTCATTTTTTAATTTATAATGAAGGGATTTGGTTTAGCACCTCTCTGAGTCCTATCCAAATACAAAGTTCAGATTGCTGAGCCTGCCTAGTATGAAGACAGAGTTGGGTTCAATAATTAATCTCCTAGCTCCCTCCCTGTTTTTCCTGTTCTTCAGTTGCTTCCCTTTCTTGTTTTCTTTTTCAACTTTTTTACTTATTTTACATACCAATCACAGTTTTCCCTCCCCCCATTCTTATTCATCTTTGCACTGCTCTATTACTCTCTTATCCACCTCGAGACTTTTTATATTCCTTTCATGAGACATCATTTTCCTATTTCATTGCTTAACCCCACCCACTCAGATTTAGTTTGTGCAGACAAAAGAAATCAAGCAATATTTGCCATTTGAATCCAGCTTATTACACCTAACACAATGATTTCCAGTTGATTCTGTTTTTCTGAACATGACATCACTTCCTTTATCCTTCAAGGAACATAATATTCTGTTGCATGGGTGAATTGTATTTTCTTTATTTTATTTGTTGGTGAGCATTTGGACTGAAACCACTGCAAAACATATATAATGGAGCTCACATATTCAGTTATACTGACTAGCCAACAAGCTCTAAGGAGCCTCCTCTCTCCACCTCCCCAGAGCTGGGATTTCAGAACCTAGTCACAGCATGTTTTGTTTTTTTCATGGATTCTGGGCTTTCAAACATTTGTCCTCATTCGTATGTGCCAAGCACATCCCCAACTGAGCCATCTCCTTAGCTTCTACTTTTTCTTCTTTCAAAAGTTATATAGAGTTTAAATGTTAAGTAAGGCTGTATTCTTGAAACAAATCTCTCTTGTTTATGGTGAAAAGGTCTCTTAATATATGTCTTTTATTGTACTCCTAATGCTTTTTAAAGATTTTGCATGTTTATTTTAAGGGACATCAGTTTGTAGATTAAAAGGGCTTTTATTTTCATATTGTGTTGGTTTTGGTGTCAGGGCAATCATTTCAAAAATGAGAATAAGACAAATTGTAAAATATTCCCTCCTTTGAATCTCCTGAAAATGACTATACCATATTCTTATTAGCTGTTCTTTGAATATTGGATGAAATTCTCTATAGATATCATCTGGTCCTGGTGTATTACTTGTGGTAAGCTGTTTTATTAATTTACTTTCCATTGGGCATATATAGTGGTCTTCAACTTACCCATTTCACATTGGGTAAATTATAGTTTGTGTCTTTTGAAGATGAGGTTTATTTCCTGTAATTTGTAAAGTTTATTTATGAATACGTATCTGCAGTATCCATTCATTACACATTTGATGTCTCTAGAATGCATATGTCAATCATCATCATTCCTGACATGGATAATTATAATTGCCCATTTTTTATTTTTCTTTAAGGTGCTAATTCAATTTATCTCTAATCATAAAGAGATGTGGGTTTATTTTACTTTCTATGTTATTCTCTTTTCAACTACATTCTTTTCCTCTCTTTCTACTCTTTTCGTTTTGAGAATCCACTGTAATTGCACTAGGCATACCCCAAACATCCACATTTCAAAGTTCCACTTTAGTAATCTCCGCAAAATTCCCTATTGCTATTAGCAGGTTCAGCTTGTTAGAAAATTGACCTTTTTGTTGGGTCACTGTTCAGTCTAACATAGTCTACACAGTGACTGCCATAGCTACATGACCATACTAATTGAAAAATACATCTACTCTATTCCAAGGCACCTAAAAGTCTCAACGCATTATAATAAAACCTCAAGTCCAAAGTCTTTTTAAAAGGATGTCAGCTTACAAGTCCAAAATTTCATCATCTAAATCAGTTATGAGTGAGGCTGTAGGAATAATCTTCTCTGTATTTTTATCTCCTTTCTTTTAGGTTGCCAACTTCAGCTCCAATTTTGGTATGTATGAGACAATAATAACACCCACGAAACTCATTGTGGTATCATTCCTAAGATGCCCAACAGATCATTGTTGTTGACTCTTTTGGAGTATTTTTACATTTGCTACACATGCAGTGCCTAGGGATTTCAGCTGAATTTAGTGACAGGAAAAGAGAAGTAGATCAACTTCCTATTCTTGAAATTTAAGTCACAAGATACATTTTGATGAAAGCTGGTTAAGATATTTTAAAATATGAGTGTCTATTCTTGTAATTTTACTGTCAAATTCATGCAGCAAATCTTTCTCCAAAAGAGTTCCAACATGTTCTTCTAGTAACCAGTACCTAAGCATGTCTTAAAAATTTGACTGGTAGAATTAAAAGATGCTGCATCTTACTATGAGTGCCCTTTAGACACTTGAAAATGCTTCTGTAGATAGTAAGAAAATCATATTTAATTCATCTCTGTCTTTAACAAAATGTAACTTGGTTAATGGAGAGAAAATTAATTCTTCAGAAATCTATGGTGCCTTTCACATTTATCTAGAATTTATCCTGTAAACCATTTTTAAAATAATTATGGCCAATTCTAACTAGCAGTTTCTTTTTAAATATTTTTCATCAATTAAGGAAAACAATATGCATAAAATTATTGATCAAAATAAATGTTTCAGTTTAAATAGATTTTTTTTCTAAAATTTGGCATAAGTTGTGCACATAGAGTTGAGGAATATGGCTCTTTGTTGGGCTCACATTCTAAGAACACACGTGTGAATTACAGAATTTATTCAATTAGAATATATAATACACAAATTATTTTTCTAATTATATAGAAATAGTCAGTATGTGCAAATTATTTGAGACTATATTAGGATCCAGGCAGTTTTCTGTTGAGCTTACAAAAGCACAAGGAATTTTAACACAGGGCATTAAATATTAAATTCCCCATAAATATGTATTAAATATTTTAATTTTTAAAATTTTGAGACTAGCTTTAAACTACATAAATATTCCAGGGCTAAGATAATGAATCTCTAAATATGCTTCAGCAGATTACATTTTTTGTTCTCTCCCATTCATTCTCTATTATTTTCTCTATATTCATTCAAAATAAAAATAAGTGCATTTTGCAAAATTATAAACAATCTTTATGTGTTATTCTAAGAAGTTGATCTTATATTTATAAATTATGTAACATGAATATATATATATTGTATTTATGTCTTATAACAGCATAACAATTATCACTAGACTTGCTGTTACTGTCATAATGTGCCTGCAACATAATCCTCCATATTTTATATAGTAAAAATTAATCCACTTAATAGCACTATCAGATTCTGAAATTTAATTACTAATGAATATTGGTATCTCATATACTGTCCATGCAACAAGGTTTTCAAACTGTACCGCTAGAATTCTACTAACATATGAACTTATGTTTCAGAACTGGGCATTTTCATGTTTTCAATGTTTCACAATTGTAAATGGCATCACAATAACAAATATAGGATTAATTTAGTTTCTCAATTTTGTAAATATAAAACAGTTTTAAAATTAGTTTAATTATAAAGTCTCTAACAATTTTCTATTATTTGAATTTTCAGAATTCCAAATCTAACAAATCCCACCCATTCACATGCAAGTGTACACCAGTTCTCAATCAGCAAAAGAAGAGTAAATTGTGGTAAGAACAAAAAAATCATCTTTATTATTGACAAACTGAATATTTCAGAAGGGTGCACCAACAGAGGTTTTTCATATGCCAGACAAAATTCCTCAATGTTGTAAGCACTTCCTGTACTTTTTGCATCTGTGAATCCCCAAGAATTTACTCAGCATTCCAGCAGAAGAAATAGGAGGGGTGGCCTTCCAGGGGGTAAATCTTCAGCCAATAAAGGGTAGGTGTTGGTTGAATGCTGCACCCTGCAGAGAGACAATTCTAACTCCACTCTACAGGGTTTCTCAGAGGGATTAGCTCTAGCAGACCACATTAAGTATTAGTTTAGCAACACACTGCTGTTTTGTTTTCCTCTACACGTTGTGTCCTTACCATTCTCTCACCTCTGATCTCTAGGGTTATGTCCTAACTAAACTACTACTTGTAGCCAAGGCATTCTCTCAGACTGCTTGCTCTAAGATGGAAAATGATGAGTGCTTATATGTACGACAATGACAGCACAACAGATAATGCGAATTGCTAATATGATTTCCCTAATTGAGCTGCATAAATGCTGGTGTCCATTGTGTAGGTCCCATGCTTCTAAAACCGCTGGCTGTGACAAAAACACAATGTGTTCAGTGGATCAGCTCCTTATAAAAGGAGATACTGAGCTACCCCTGCATAGTTCATCTTCTGGACTCTTCAGCCTGATTTTTCATCACATCTTTGTGGACAGGGGTTAAGTGTGGGAAAGGCGGTTGGCTGTGTAAGAAATTTCCTTGTATTAAAAAAAAACTGAACACAAGCTTTAAGGTTCTTACTTAGTAAACTGCAATCTCTATCCTAAGGAAAAAATCATCTAACATATGCAAAACATCAATGCAAGTGACTATTGCTACCATGAAGAAGCTAAATAAATTTGGTACAATTAAGGTTTTAAGGAAAAACTTTCTTTTAGGAGCACTTATATATTTTTCAAAACAAAATAAACCTATAAAACTAGCACACTGATCAAGAAAGAGAAAACTAAAACCTGCCTTTACCAGACATTACACCCACTGTGGTGGTTTCAATAAGAATGGCCCCTACTGGATCTTTCTTATATTTGAATGCTTGGTCATCAGGGACTATTTGAAAAGGATTAGAAGGATTGGGATGTGTGGTTTTGTTGGAATAGGTGTGGCTTTGCTGAAGGAAGTGTGCCACTAAGAATTTTTTTGAGGTTTCAAAGGCCCACATCAGGCCCAGCGTCTCCCTCTGCCTGTGAATCAGGTGTAGCTCATAGCAATTGCTCCAGAGTCATGAGTTCTGCCATGCTTCCACTATGTCTCCACTATGACAATAATGGACTTACCTTCTGAAGTAAGCTATAAGCAAGCTCGCAATCAAATTCTTTCTTTTATAAGAGTTGTGTTGGTCATAGTGTCTCTTCACAGAAATAGTACAGTGATTAAGAGACCTACCCCTGAACCACAAGTATTATTTGAACTCTCTCAGTTCAAAGTATAATTTCCATGCTACTTGTTTTTGATTGAACTTCATATGAATAGAGAAACAATATGTACTCTTTTGTATTTGACTTAAAAAAAACGTAATTACGACAAGGTCTCTCTCACCCAGGCTCTCCTGGGATTCACCATGTAGCCCAGGCTGGCCATAAACCCAGTCTCTGAAGCACTGGAATTACAGGTATGAGTCATTATGCCAGACCAGCTTCCTTTGTGCAGCATTATGTTTGTGTGATCAAGTGAAATAATTGCTTGTATCTATGGTTTTCTTCTGTTGTTGTGTAGCACACATCTTATGAATCTACCATGCTCTATTATTTTTCAGTCTATTGCTCATGGATACTTGGTTACTCCTCACTTTTGAATATAATGAGTAATATTCCTATAAAGATTTTTGTGCATATATTTTGATAAATGGATGCCCACATGTTAGCATTCCTATGACTGAGCCCTAAATTAGGGATATGCTCAGATACAGTAAATACTCCCAAGTGGGATTTCAAAACTAAATTATATTACTACAAGAAATATATTAGAGTTATGGTTATCCTGCATTGTTCTGTTATCACAAATTGGTTTCTCCTTCCACCTTATGAGTCCCAGGGATTGAACTTAGGTCATCAGGTTTGGAAGCACTTTTGCCTAATGAGTTATCTCAGTAAACAGAACAATGATGTCCTTACTGATAAGTGGCTGGAATCAGGATTTATTACTTCCCCATACAGGCATACAAATACCCACTGAATTGATGTTGCTCTTACTCTTCTTTTTCTAAATAATATTGTTGAGAAGTCATTGATGTGATTTAAATATCTTATCCTAATGTTATCAGCTCAGGATATCAATGAAATTAGAAGGATATGAAATTTAAACATGGGTCGACCTTACAGCTGGCTTTGAGAAATTTTCTAGGTCTGGTAGTAGCAAATAGTTATTTCTTCTCAATTGGAGCATTGCTTCCTGGAGAGGGAAGAGAGGTTCATAAGGTTCAGGGAGTTTATAAAAGTTTTCAGATTCATGAGGCACTTACTAAACTAATAAAAGAAGTAATCAAGCACTTCAGGAATGTTGTCAGCCAGTGGGAAAGGAATCTCCGATGGTATAGCTTTTATTATTTGTTCATGTTGGTGTGGGCTATTAGGTTGATACAGTTTTTCTTTTCAGGTTGTAGGCAACAAGACTATTTAATAAATATTTACTAAACACTGGATTCTGAGAAAGCATCTAGATTCTGCCCACCAACATTTATAGAAACACAGACTTTGCTTCCTATTCTTCGGTTTTCTGTTTCAAAGGGAGCCTGTTGCATTACAAATGGCCTATTCAAGGTCACAAAGAGTAGTACCCCCAGATAGTGGTGCACCTCAGATACATCTGATGCCACATTGTAAATGGTACTTAGTCAAGTGTACAATGACGTTCCTTGTTCCCTTCTAACAGAGACTGATATAAAGGTGTAGTTGCTTGAAATGGTTACTACAAGTTCTTGGTGTTAACACATACTCTTTACTTCTACTACATCACCCAGGGATTGAACTCAGAAATCAGGTTTCATAACAAGCATTTTACTTGCTGAACCATCTACCTATTCTGGAAATGAACTAAACAATGGGACAACAGATGATTATTGATTCAAGAAGCCAGTTAATGATGAACACAAGCAGGTTCAGGACTATAGCATTTCAAAGCTTTACTTCTTTTATCAGCATTCCTGGTTTTATAAACAATGAAGGTCATCAACTTCATTCCCACCCAAGTTTCCTGGAAAACCTGGGTATAGCATTCCGTGGTGACCCAAACATTCTTAGCATGGTTTTAAAGTAGCTCATCAGGGCTAAGGCCTCAGGCCACACCAGATCCCACAAATGATTCTTATAGCTGTCTTTGAGTTAACTATTTTCTGGTATATAATACCAGAATGATAGATTCTCCTGTATGTAATATCAATAAACTTATTTGTTTTCCAACACATACTTGGATGGACTCAGGTCTGTAGTCAGGACACTCTCTGGGGTAAACTAAGGCTTATTCACATCTCTCAACATAAGCCACATGCCAGTGAGGAAAGTTATATATGAAACAACTGTTTTTCAGTGTGATCCTGCCACAACTGAGTTTCTGTTGAGAAGCAGATTTTGAGACAACATACAACATTCTTCGGAGATTATCTTTGGAATCAATGTACACAGAAGGAAAGGAAGCATCAACAAGTTTTGAGAAGTTGAATTGAAAAAATAGCTTCGTGGGGAGCTAATCTCAATGGGAATTGTGACAGTAGAAATAACCTTATAGAATTTTCACAAATAACAAAAGGATGCCAGGTTTTTGTTATTTGAATACACACCACCAGAAAGCACATGATAACTCTCTTCAGCAGAAGCTGATTAAAGCGTGTGGTAGTTACAAATTTCCTGAAGATACCTCACACAGTAGTTGAAATGATATATTTTTAAATTTTATTTTTTTAAAAAACAATTCATACATGAGTACTGTATTTACATCATTTCCACCTCCTTCTCTCCTTCTAACTCCTCTGATGTCCCCCAATATGATTGTAGAACAAAAAAGGAAGTAGATACCACTATGAACATTCAAGAAAGAGTCAGTATAAATTTAGACTCTTGTAATTAAAGATAATATAATATAGTAGCTAGGATACATGGCCATATTATATATCAGATTATCATGTCATCCAATGCTCCATTTTTAAGCAGTGCTATTGAAATTTAAAAACTAGGAAATGTCTAATGCACAATTTAGACTGCATTGGAGGATAGCTAGTAAGGTAACTGAATAAACAGTCTTCAATTTGCCCAAGAACTAATGGTAAAAGGAAGGATGGGGAAAGTTTCGCCATACCTTTCTAGGCATAATAGTTAGCTGGATTGAAAATCTAACAAATGTGAGCAATTAGTTAGGCTGCTTATCTGGCATGCATCAAGTCTTGGGTTTGATTCCCAGCAATTCATGAAACCTGGTATAGTGGTATGTCTGTGTTCTAGCACTTGGGAAGTAGAACAGGAAGATTAAACGTTCAAGATCCTCAACTGCATCATAAGTCTAAGGCTAGTCTAGCACATATGAGACCCTGTCTCAGAAAAAAAAAAAAAAAAACATGTACAGGGTCAGAAAGACCATGAGGCCTCAACTCTATTCAAAGTACTACAAGCATCTACAGAATGCTGGGAGTGGAAGAAATAGTCTTCCATAGGGAAGAATACACAGCCAGAGTCTGTGAAGTCCCATTAGCTCAGGTAGGCTGTTTTAGTGGGTCAGAAAGACCATGAGGCCTCAACTCTATTCAAAGTACTACAAGCATCTACAGAATGCTGGGAGTGGAAGAAATAGTCTTCCATAGGGAAGAATACACAGCCAGAGTCTGTGAAGTCCCATTAGCTCAGGTAGGCTGTTTTAGTGGGTATCCCCATCATGGTATTAACCCCTTTGCTCATATTATTGCTCTTCTCTCTGTTCAACTGGACTTTGGGAGCTCAGCCCAGTGCTCTGCTGTTGATCTCTGCATCTGCTTCCATCAGTTGCTGGGTGAAGGTTCTATGATGACATTTAAGATAGTCATCAATCTGATTACAGGATAAGGCCAGTTCAGGCACCCTCTCCACCATTGCTTAGGGTCTTAGCTGGGGTCATCCTTGTGGATTCCTGGGAACTTCTTTAGTGCCAAGTTTCTTGCTAGTCCAATAAGGGCCTCTCAATCAAGGTATCTTTTCTTCTGCTTCTCTGTCTTTCCCACATCTCAATCATTCAGTACCCTCAAGTTCTACTCCTCCTTTTCCCCCTTCCTTCTCCCCTTCTATCCTCCCTTCCCCCCCCCCCACCCCACGCCACCAGTTTGCTCAGGAGATCTTGCCTATTTCCCTTTCCAGGGAGATCCATGTATGTTTCCTCTTAAGTTTTCCTTGTTACCTAGCTTCTCTGGGATCATAAAATATAGGTTGGTTATCATTTACTTTATATTTAATATCCACTTATAAATAGTACATACCATGCTCATCTTTCTGGGTCTGTGTTACCTCACTCATGTTTTTTTCTTGTCCAATCCATTTTCCTGTAAATTTTAAGATGTAATTGTGTTTTAATATTGAATAATACTCCATTAAGTATATGTACCACAATTTTTAAAATCTGTTCTTCAGTTGAGAGGCATCAAGATGGTTTACAGGTTTTGTCTATTACATAATGCTGTTATGAACATAGTTGAGCAAATGTCCTTGAGGTATGCATGTGCATTCTTTGGGTGTATGCCCAAGAAGGTATTATTGGGTTTTGAGATAGATTGATTCCCAATTTTCTGAGAAACCACCATACTGACTTCCAAAGTGGCTGTGCATGTTTGCACTCCCACCAGCAATGGAGGAGTGTTTCCTTTTCTCCAGCAAAAGCTATCATTGGTGTTTTTTTATCTTAGCCATTCTGACAGATGTAAGTAAGATGATATCTCAGAAATATTTTGATTTGAATTTCCCTGATGGCTAAAGGTGTTGAACATTTCCTTAAGTGTCTTTCGTCCATTAGAGATCCTTCATTGAGAATTTTCTGTTTAGAACTGTACCCAATTTTAATTGGATTATTTGGTATTTTGATGTCTAGTTTCTAGAGTTCTTTATGAACTTTAGGGATCTGTCCTATGTCTGATATAGGATTGGTGAAGATCTTTTCCTATTCAGTAGAATGCCTTTTTGTCTTATTGTCTGTGCTTTGATTCACAGAAGCTTCTCAATTTCAGAAGGTACCAGCTATTTAATGTTACTCTCAGTGTCTGTGCTACTGGTTTTCTAGATAGGAAGTAGTCCTTGTTACCATGCCTTGCAGGCTACTTCCCACTTTCTCTTCTATGAGGTTCAGTGTGGCTATTTTATATTGAAGTTTTTGGTTCATTTGGACCTGAGTTTTGTGCATAAGGATGGAAATGGATCTATTTTCATTCTTCTACATGCTGACATCAGTTCTTCCATAACCATTTTTTGAAGATGACTTCTTTTTATATTGTATAATTTTAGGTTCTTTGTCAAAAATCATGTGTTCATAGGTGTGGGGACTAATATCCAGGTGTTCAATTTGATTCCATTGGTACACCTGTCTGTTTTCATTATCATAGCTCTATAATAGAGCTTGATGCCAGTGATGGTGATGCCTCCAGAAGTTCCTTTTTTGTACAGGATTGTTTGGGCTCTCCTGGGCTTTGTGCTTTTCCATATGTTGTTCAGTATTGTTCTTTTGAGGTCTGTGAAGAATTGTGTTGGGATTTTGATGGGAATTGCATTCTGTACATTTATTTTGATAGGATTGCATTTTGAGTATGTTGGTTCTACCAATGCAAAAGCATGGGAGATATTTCCATTTTCTGATACCTTTTTCAATTTTCTTTCTTCAAAGGCTTAAATTTCTTGTTGTACAGGTATTTTACTTCTTTGGTTACTGTTACCGTAAAATATTTTGTACTATTTGTGGCTATTGTTAATGGTGATGTTTCTCTCATTTCTTTCTCAGCACCTTTATCCTATAAAAGAGGGCTACTGATCTTTTTTAGTTGATCTGTTATCTTGCCATATTACTGAATGTGTTTGTCAGCTGTAGGAGTTCCGTGGTAGAATCTTTGGGGTCACTTATGCATACTATCATATCACCGGAAAATAGCAAAAATTTGACAGCTTTCTTTCCAACTTATATCCCCTTGATCTTTTGTTGTCTTATTGTTCTAGCTAGAACTTCAAGTACTTTATTGAATAGCTATGGAGAGAGTGGACAACATAGTCTTCCTAATTTTAATGGAATTGCTTTGTGTTTCTCTCCATTAGATTTGATGTTGGTAGTCAACTTGCTGTATATTACTTTTATTATATTTAAATATGTTCCTTGTATCCCTTATCTCTCCAAGACATTTATCTTGAAGGTGTGTTGGATTTTGTTGAATGCTTTTTCATCATCTAAGGAAATGGTAATATAATTTTTTTCAGTTTATTTATATGGTGGATTACATTGACAGATTTTCATATATTGAACTATCCCTACATCAACTGAGATGAAATCAACTTGATCATGGTGATATTTTTATGTGTTTTTTTTATTCCATTTGCTAGTACATTATTGAGTATTTCAGTATCAAAGTTCATGAGGCAGATTGGTGGGCAATTATTTTTCTTAGTTGAGTCTGTGTGGTTTGGATATCAGGGTTACTGTAGGCTCCTAAAAAGAATTTGGCAATGTTCCTTCTATTTATATTATGCAAAATACTTTGAGAACTATAGGTATTAGCTCTTCTTTGAAGTTCTGGTAAAATTCTGCACTGAAACCATCCCCCACCCCCCTGGGCTTTATTTTGTTTGTTTGGGAGACTTTTGATGACTGCTTCTATTTCCTTAGGGGTTATAGGTCTATTTAAGTTGTTCATCTGGTCTTGATTTAATTTTGGCATGTGGTAACTATTCAGAAAATTGTCCATTTCTTTTATATTTACCAATTTTGTGGAGTACAGGTTTTTGAAGTATGACCAAATGATTCTTTGGATATTCTAGGTCTGTTGTTATGTCCCCATTTATGTCTGATTTTGTTAATAGGGATGCTCTCCCTCTGCCTTTTGGTTAATTTGGATGATGGTTTGTCTAAATCTTGTTGTTTTCTCAAAGAACCAGCTCTTTGTTTCATTGATTCCTTGTATTGTTTGTTTCTATTTTATTTCAGCCTCCAATTTGATTATTTTCTGTTATCTACTTTTTTGGATGAGTCTGCTTTTTTTGTTCTAGAGCTTTCAGGTGTGCTACTAAATCTATAGTGTGAGATTTCCTCACTTTCTTTCTGTAGGCACTTAGTGATGTGAACTTTTATCTTAGCACTTCTTTCATAACGTCCCATAGGTTTGGGTACATTGTGCCTTCATTTTCATTGAATTCTAGAAAGTCTTTAATTCCTTTCTTCATGCAGGGGTATTTCAAATAGCACTGTTCAGTTTCCATGAATTTTTAGGCTTCTTGCAATTAGTGTTGTTGTATTCTAACTTTAAACTGTGGTGATCTGATAAAATCCAGGGGGGTATTCCATTTGTTTGTTATCTGTTGATATTTGCTTTGTTACAGAGTTTGTGGTCAATTTTAAAGAAGGTTCTAAGACATGCTGAGAAAAAGGTATATTATTTTGTGTTTGGACGAAATGTTCTTTAGATGTCTGTTAAGTATATGTGAGTGATGACATCTGTTATTTTGTTGTGGGATTCCCCTCTGTGTGCTGTGAATACCATTGGTTAATAAAGAAACTGCCTTGGCCTGTTGTTAGGGCAGAGTAGAACTGGAAGGAAAAAATTAAACTGAATGTTGGGAGAAAGAAGGCAGAGTCAGGAGAAGCCATGTAACCCCATCAGAGACAGACACTGGAACTTTACCTAGTAAGCCACAGCCTCGCGGTGATACATAGATTAATAGAAATGGATTAAATTAATATGTAAGAGCTGGCTAATAAGAATTTAGAGCCAATAAGCCAAGCAGTAATTTAATCGATACAGATTCTGTGTGGTTATTTTGGGTCTAAGCAGCCAGACTGAGCAAGCAGCCTTCAAACAACATTATTTCTCTTATTTCTCTGTTAAGTTTCTGCCCGGTTGACCTATCCATTGAGGAGAGTGGGGTGTTGAATTCTTCTACTACTATTGTGTGGAGTTTGATATATAATTTATGCTTTAGTAATGTTGCTTTTACATATGTGGATGCTTTTGTATTTGGGGCATAGATGTTCAGGATTGGAACCTCATCTTGATGGATTTTTTCCTGTGATGAATATGAAGTGTCATTCTCCATCTTTTCTTATTGATTTTAGTTTGAAGTCAATTTTCTTAGATATTAGGATAGCTACACCCACTAGTTTCTTAGGCCAATTTGATTGGAAAATCTTTCCCCAAACCTTTACTCTGAGGTAATGTCTGTCTTTGAGGTTGAGGTGTGTTTCTTGTATGCAGAAGTATGGATCCTGTTTTCGCATCTATTCTATCAGCCTGAGTCTTTTTAGAGTTGAATTGAGTTCATTGCTATTAAGCGATATTAATCAGCAATGCTTGTTGATTCCTGTTAATTTTTGGTGGTAATTTTTTAATGTTTCCATTCTTTGGTGTTTGCTGGTGTGAGGTTATCTGTTGCTTATGGTTTTTTTTTTTAGTGCAGCTAACTACCTTGAGTTGCAGTTTTTAATCTAGTACTTTCTGTAAGGAAGGATTTGTAAATAGGTATTCTTTAAATCTGATTTTATCATAGAATATATTTTTTCTCCATTGATAGAGAATGAAAGATTTGCTGGGTATAGTAGTTTGGGCTTGCATCCATGGTCACTTATTGTCTGAAACACATCTGTCTAGTACCTTCTGTATTTTAATGTTTCCATTGAGAAGTCAGGTGTAATTTTGATAGTTCTGCCTTTATATGTTACTTGGCTTTTTTCCTTTGCATCTATTAATATTCTTTCTTTATTATATATGTTTAGTGTTTTGATTATTACATGGAGAGGGGACTATTTTGTTTCAGTCTATTTAGTGTTCTATAATTTTCTTGTACCTTTTTAGGCATATTCTTCTTTAGGTTAGAAAAGTCTACCAGTTTTCAAGATGAAAGTATGGCCAAATATTACACATCCAGGATGACTTTTTAATTGAAAAAATATTTGTTTTCTTACAATATATTCTGATGACACTTTTCACTTCTCCCAATTTTTTTTTGACAAAAACAAATTAATTTCTTTTGTTTGTATGGACTATGTTTAAGTTTCAAAGAACTCCCTAACACAGATCATAGTGGTTTTATCCTGTGTTTTCTTATAATAATTTTGTAATATTATAGTTTATATCAGATTTCTAATTAATTATGAGTTTATATTCATAGATAGTATAAGGTTTACTGTAGAATTTCATTTAGGTTCTATGATATCCTATTGTTTATCATTATCACTTAGAAATACCATACCTCCTGCACCAAACTCTTTCTTTACCCATGACAAATACTAGTAAGATTTATTTGCAAATGTTGGTCAGTTCCTGAGCTCTGCATTCTACTTAATTGATCTATTGATTTGTTTTTCCATTACACAGTATTTTCTGATTATACTTCATGATCCTATAATTATGTTTCCAGAAATTTATTTAAACAGATAAACAAAGGAACTTTTCATAAGAAATGAATGTGTGTTAAAGAAAGCTTACAAAGTGATTTTTATTGCAGCACTATTTGTATATTGATTATTTGGAAACAATGTAGCATCTAACAACAGGAAATTGGTTTAAAAAGCCTTCAGATTCTAGCAGAACCGCTCATTTTACAGTGTGGAAACTCTTTCTGTAAAAAACTAAGTGAGGTTGCACGAGCATAATCTATTTAACCATATATTACCTCAAAATCGGTCAACTCTCTAAGAAATTACACTCAAGAGAATGCCAAGAGTCAAGATTCCAGGAGCGATGACTTTGTTGTGACCCTAGATAAGTTACAAGCAGGGTCTTGGTTTTAATTCACATAAAGGAATGGATGAGGAAAGCTTTCCTGACTCATGGACTGGTGCTAGGGATTGAGATGTGGGAATAAAGCCAAGACCTTTGAAAGACTGTGATCTCAGTGAATGGGACATAAAAAAAAAAACCTCACTTGCTGAGGGAGATGACAATAAATCATCAAATAAAAATTCTATACCAGAAGCTCAGTCCTATATAAATAGAATCTACTTACCCTAAACGTGGGCTAGAATCTACCAAGATGATAAATGAGCACAAATATTTGTACTGGGGCTTTGGCAGTCAAAACAATCTAGTAAAACTAAGAGGAGTAAATATAATCTCTCTAGAGAAATATCCTAGCCTATAAGCTCTCCTTAACGGACACTATCAAAAACCTTTAAAAATATAGATTGCAATCACTAACCATGGCAAAGTCAGCAGACCCTAAAGCCAAGAGAATTAGCACAGCTAATAGAAAAGCCTTTTGATTTCTCTGAATGAATCTATAAACCACACTGTCCAATAAAACCATAAGTGTGAGTCATCTATGTAACTGAAATTCAATCAAATTCTTATATTAAGAAAGTAAAATATATATACAAAATTATCTTCACAATATAGTTTTATTTAGTTTGAATATTTTAAGTTTTTATATTTATTTATTACTAATTCACACCAAATATGTGAAATCTATATCTTATACTTTCAGAAAATCTTAAGATGCTTAAGAAGGAATATTTTAAGGGATAACAGCCACATATGCTTAATGGCTGTCATATCAAATAGTACAAATCATGATAAAAAGTATATAAGTATATTATATAATTATATGATATCAGTATATAAGTATATGTGTATACATACAAGTACATGTCATAAAGGTATATGTATAAATATATGTATAAGAAGTAATATAAGTCATGTATATAATATGATTCAGTCATTCCTCTATGATTTATTAAGAGCTTGTTATGTGACAGACACTAGCAAAACTGAAGTTCACTCAATTGACATAACCACAGCCTTAATGGGTTTGAAGCAATATCTATATGTTCATATATAAACAGTTGAGTTATAGTAGAGAAACACACACACAGATATATATATATATATACATATATATATATATATGTACATATATATACAGTGACAGGTAGAGCAAAATTGGGGTGATATAAAAAAATTATGGTATATGTATAGTATAGGGAGTTGTGGCTGTGTTATTTTATATTGGCTGTAAGGTGAAATTCCACAAATAAGGTACTATATGAGCAAAAACTTTTAAATGCAGAACCAGGTAATACAGAATATACAGGAGAAAAAAATATTTCCAGCGATTTCTTTTTAAAAAGAGTTCAAAGAATGAATTAAAAGGGGGGGGGGGAGGTTATACATAACAAGAGAATGGATTAGGACTTAATTCCCAAAATACTAGATAATAAATATCTGAGAAGCTTTCTAGTTCCAAAATAACTATGTTCCATACAAGCAGCCAGAGGTAGTTTGTTGACGTTTCTGATCCCACTTTGGAGAAAAGTTCTAATTAGGCACAGTTGTACTCACTTCCAATTCCAGCATTTGTAAAATAGAGATAGGAGGATCCAAAATTCAAGGTCATCTCCAGCTTGCTAGTGATTCCAGGATAGCCTGGGCTACATAAAAGCCCGATTAAGAAAGAAAATTTTCATCTACCCTGCCAAATCTAAATATAGTATAAGTCAAATATATGTAATCCGGGTCGGATTGTGCTTTGAAGTAGTGGCAAGGCCATCTAAAGCAACTACCTTCTTATTTTACTTACTGATAACACTGTCTACAAAAAATGATAAAATTCACTCTGGTCATAGAAATTATGATTCAACTTTTCCAAAAAAGTAAGTACTTAAATTTTATGTTATACACAGTTAACATGAGGTCAGAGTGATTTGCTTTAGAAGATTATTCTAAATCTGCTGTGGTCAGTTCACTGCAAAGCAACTAGATAAAAAAATTCTCTAGAAACGAAATAAAATACAAAGTCAGATGTATTGGTACAAATCTGAAGTACCAGGCCAGGTATGTTTATAGCAAGGGGATTTCCATGAATGTGAGGCAAGCCTGGGGTGCATACTGACTTCCAGGCTAACCTAAGCTACATAGGTCATCATGGTCTCAAAACACAAACAAATGAGCTACTATTTTTCCTTTTCAGTAAGTGCATCTATATCTCCAGCAGAGGAATGCTTGAGTATAGACATACTAGAGTTGTAGAGGACTCTTCTCTAACATGTAAATACAAATATATACATAATTCCCTTCAAAGCACCAGTGACTAACTTTCCAATCTTATAAAAATTAAGATACATTTATACTCATAATTTCTAAAAAAAAAATCCTGTTTCCCAACACTGTCCTAAATGTTCATCTCTAGCATCACTTTTCAGAAGGAATTTGCCACTAGCTCACATCATTTAGTTGAGTCGTTAACCTCAGCTTATTTCACAGATTGATGGCTACTTGCCCAGGGAATGATTTTGTTTGCCACCTTTTCTGTGGCACAAACTATAGGATTTACATTTCATTTATATCACTTTGTTCTTGCAGCTGGTCAATACCAAATACAATGACATATATAATTTGGTGCTCTTTTCAATGTGTAAACTTCACAGAAGCCTCTGCCCAGAACAAGTAATCAGTAGGGCCAGTACATCATTGCGAAAGATTCTACAAAGGCATTTCAAACAACCCTGCCATTTAACTTTTAATTGTATTTAATAATGTTTGTATACTATTTAAAATTATTATTATGGTGTCACTGATTCAACAAAGACTGGCAAAGGCTACCGCATAGTGTCTTCTAAAACTGGTTTTCTGTTTGACATCTGACCCCCCCCCCCCCAATTTACTTGAGTTACTGGTACTTTCCTGTGTCAGGCAAAACAGGCAAAACTATAATTTTAGAGTCCTGAAATTTCAACAGAATTGTTCTGCTTGGCAAAATACCATATTTAATGAGTACATTTGAAGGTTCTAAATTTATTTCTAATTCTCTGAAACTCAAGGTTTTTTTTCAAATGAACATTAAATTATCTAAAAAGGTACTAGAGACATAACTTGAAAATGTTGAAAATAATACAATATCTATGATGTTTTATGTTAAGCAACTTTTGGATTTAGTCTCCAAAATTTCTCTACAATGTAGTCTATGTAATGTGTCATTGTGAGTAGATAAATCTTCAAGAATTATCACTGTCATTCTCTTATTGATTTTCCCTGGAGTTAATCAGGAAGAAACAGCTCATGTTATTACAGGAGAAATAAGGAGCTATTAAAATGTTTATTTTAATAGTATGACATTTTAGATACCATAAAAAGAATATATTGGCGGGGCTAGAGAGTTAGCTCAGTGGTTAAGAATGAGTACTGCTCTTAAATAAGACCAAAGTTTGGTTTCCAGTGTGGTCACAACCAACCACAACTCTAGCCCCAAGGGATCCAATGCTATCTGCAGGCCTCTGTGAGTAACTGGGCTCATGAGTACATACCATCCCACAGATATATAAAATATACATAATTAGAAAGTGTAAAAAACAGGTTAGGCAGAATGGCATATGACTTTATTCCTCTCACTTGGGAGGCAAAGGAGGGGGATCTCTGTGAGTTTGAGGCAAGCCTGGTTTAGAGTCAATCCTAGGATATGTAGAACTAGCAAGATATGACTGTGTCCAAAAAAATAAAGAAAATTAAAATAAACAAATATTTAGCAAAAAGTAGAACTTAGGAAACAAAACTACTTTATAGAACCTAAACTCTGTTGAAGGCTATAAAATACTTTACAAATTCTCTTCCTCTTTTTCTATAATCAATTATTTGTTTAGAAAGAATCCTCACATCATTAAGAAGTATAGGCAACAGATATTTGATGTGGGATTCCCCTCTGTATGCTATGAAAATGTTTTATTACCATTGATTATTAAAGAAGCTGTTTCGGTCAATGACTTAGTAGACTGAAGCCGTGCGGGAAATCTGAACAGAGCTATAGAGAGAAAGTAGGCAGAGTCAAGGTGAAAGAAGAATCTTACCAGTAGACCACAACCTCATGGTGATACACAGATTAATAAAAATGGATTAATTTGAGATGTAAGAGTTAGCCAGAAATATCCTTTAGTCATTGGCCAAACTGTTGTAATTAATATAGTTTCTGGGTTGTTATTTAGGTCTGGGCAGCCAGGAAACAAACGAGCAGTCTCTGCCTACAAGTATTGATGTCCCATTTCCAAATACAAGAAACATGATGCTCAAAGAGATCACAAATTTTTCTAAAGGAAAAGGTGCAACTTGAGCTTGAAGACAAAAGATACTTATAGTCATTTCTTTTGTCTTTTTTCTTTTTGCATGGACTACCTATTTATTTCTTGGGTGTTTGTTTCTCTTATTACCTTATTTCATTTTGTATTTTCTTTTATTGAAAATAGATTTTTCATACAATATCATACAATAATTACAATTTCCCCTCTGCCAAATCCTTTCAGATCCTCCCCACCTCTCTTCCCATTCAAATCCACACTCCTTTTTCTCTCTCTTTCATTAGAAAACAGACAACTAAATAATAAAATAACATAATATAAAACAAAAACAAACAAACAGAAGAAAAAGAGCCAAATAAAAGCACAATAAACACACAGACACAGGCATTCACACACAGAGAAATCCCGTAAAACCCATAATTGGGAATCATAATTTATCTATAAGAAAGTTATTTATATTCATTCATTCAATACATCTGATAGAACACAAAAGGCATGGGGCAAATTTTGGCTGTGGATTATGAGTAGTAGAAGAAATTGTGTTTCAGGATTTATAGTGATATTAGCAAAGAGAACATTAAAGAGAGAGAAGGAATAGGTATGGGATAGGTATTGTGACAAAATCAATGTATTGGTAAGGCTATAATATTGGTTTCATTGTGGGCTTAGGCAACCAAGTAGAGCATCTTGAATGCAATTGCCAATGTGAAATTAATAGAATATCAGACCTAGTTTTATAAGGTATAATGTGACAAACATTTACAAGAAAGGAGAGAGAGACAGACAGAGAGAGAGAGAGAGAGAGAGAGGAGAGAGAGAGAGAGAGAGAGAGGAGAGAGAGAGAGAGAGAGATTTTCAAGTAGAATACCACTATTAGTATCTGTGGGATACCCATACTCAATCAAAGAGTACAAGACTCAACCAGAGGAAAGTGTTAAAACACTGAGTAATATATTAAAGCATGTTTAGTAGAGAAACCAAAGAGGAATCGGGATAGTTTGGGGGCAGTCGCCAAGAGCCGAGCAATTGACCTCTGTATTATTATCCAATTATAACAAAATTCAGTATACTTATATGCTTTGTTAGCTATAGATTTTTATAAATTATAAAAGAGAAGTTGTTAACCTGCACAGAAACATACAAAAAGAAAATGAAAACTGAAGAACTCCAAGATAGATTTTTTTCTAAAGCCCATCATTTTTTGTTTGTTTGGGTTTTTTGTTTGTTGTTTTATTGTTTGTTTGTTTGTTTTATTGGGACATGATTTCTCTTTGTACCCCTAGCTAGACTGGAAATTGCAATATAGACCAGGATGGCCTTGAACTCATAGAGATCTGCTTGCCTCTGTCTTCATAGTGCTGAGATTAAAGGCATGTGCCACTTTGTACAACATATGCTGTTTTTATGAAGCAAGGAGAAAAATCACCAATTATTAAAGCATTGCTGTATCTCATGATGAAATGTCAGTTTGAAAGATGTTTGAGAGATCAATGGTGATAGGTATATGACTTCAAGTGGATATGGTTGAATAGGGTAATTAAAGACCAGAATGTGTTGTAGCCTGCTCTCTGGGGGATTAAGCAGAAATCTTAGGAAAGGTTAGGAGATAGAAAGAGCTGAAAGGGGAAGGAGAGATCTGATGTTATGATGTTTTCTACACTAGATATTTCAGTGCTGTTGTAGTTTTTTTTTTATCTTTTAGAATCTTTCACAGTTTTTTTTTAAATTTCATTTTTTTTTAATTCTTTATTTTTTTATAAAAAATTTCCATCTCCTCCCCTCCTCCTTCCCCTTCCCTCCCCTCCCTTCCACCCATACCCCCACTCCCTCCCTCTCCAAGCCAAAGAGCCATCAGGGTTCCCTTCACTATGTTAAGTCCAAGGTCCTCCCAGCTCCCCCTAAGTCCAGGAAGGTGAGCAACCAAACTGACAAGGCTCACAGTGAGCCCCTCCAATCTGTAGAGTTCAAGCTCATCGCCGTTGTCCTTGGTTTCTCAGTCCTCCTCCACCATCAGCCACATTCAGAGAGTCCGGTTTGGTCCCCTGTTCCATCAGTCCCATTCCAACTGGACTTGGTGGTCTCCTGTTAGATCTGTCCCACCGTCTCAATGGGTGAACGCACCCCTCACGGTCCTGACTTCCTTGCTCATGATCTCCCTCCTTTTGCTTCTCATCAGGACCTTGGGAGCTCAGTCCGGTGCTAGTATAACAATTTTGATGGTGGTTTATGGCTGCACCAAAGTACTATGGGTGGGAGATGCTTACTTATCATCTGACCTCTTTAGGTAATGTACACAGAAATAACTATATAGAAGTTTAATGGCAAACACAAACAAGAGAAATCTCTGGTGAACTAAGTCACCAAACTGCCATCTGTTTTAATACACTTTTAGAAGGCATTGATTATAGCACAGTGTACTATAGCTAGCTCCCAAGTTAACATAAACTTTACCTGAAGGTCCTCTAAGTTCTATGTCCATCTAACTGTGGACCAGATAAAATATGGAATATTAGATAGAAAAAGCAAAGCAGGATTTTTAAAATGTATTCTTTTGAGAGTGTATAATATACAGTTTAATACTCATAAACCTTTCTAATCTGGACCTCACTATTAAAAGAAATTTTTTCAGTGTGTTGCTTAGTACAGAATTAAAATTTTAATGTTAATTATTTTTTTACTTATAAGCCTATTTACCTTCTTCTCCTGAATTGAAAAATTTTGAAAGATAGAGAAAATTCTACATATATTTGTTCCCATTGGTAAATATGTTGGACAATTAATACATATTAATACACAAAGGTCAGAACTCTTTGAAACAAAATTTCCAAAGTGAAATTTTTAAGTGCTTGCAATTAAGCTGCCCTTTGAAAAAGAGTGTAGGAAATACATTCAAATTCACATTTAGGCACCTTCTCACTGGATGATTTCAATGGCCAACTCTAAGTGCACTGAGACAGCATTAAAGAAATTGAATAAACTCTTACAGTATTGTCAGTTTCTTTAGTTTATAAGTTTCTGCTAATAAAAATATTTCTTACACAAATCTAAACATTGTAAAACTGAAGCATCAAAAGCAATAAGCATTAGTAAAACCTTAGTAAAGTGTCTATTCAAAATAAATATGGCTGATATTTTATTTCATTTCATTAGATTTATGCTAATAAACAGACATATTTTTATGCTTTGTGTAATTAATTATGCTACATAGTATTTTTTCTCCTGCATTCATAAATAGCCATCAATAACTCATGACACACATGATGTCATTTAAACTATCTTGCCCTGTTTGGGGTTAAGTTTTGAAGTTATTTGTATACTTTTGTGAATATATTCTAAGTGCATGTGCTTTGTTTCTAAAGTGCCTACCCATTACTTTAGGCTGCATACTGAGCAAGCGAGTGACATGGTGACTGAAGTTCAATTGTATTTGCTCTGCTTGTAAAAAAGAAAAAGGAAAAATATTTGAAACTCGAGTTTGCATGTTCACAGATACAAACATTATTTTGTCATTCAACGCCTACTACATGAAGCAATAGTTTTCAAATCATTTATTTTTTTGATTGTCATCATCATCATCATGCACCTGTGACAACAGTAATAACCAAAAACTAAATCCTTTTCTTTAACTTATCATCAATGGGAAGCAAATATGTAAATGGGTAGATTTGAGTTGACTCAGTCTTTTATTTAGAATTATGGTGTCAGAAAGTCGGACTGTGGCTATGAAATTGTCTTTCTACATGTTTCATGCTAAATTCTATAAATCTTAATACTCTAGGCTTCTTCTCAGCCATTATTAAAAAACTTACCAGCATTTATAGTGTTCCAATATTGGATATGATACTATTATAAGAAACAACAAACAATGCTTACAAATAGCATACAAATATATCAATAGCCAGCTTGTTTTGATATATGTCAAAGTCTGTTTTTTTGGGAGGCAGTTCATCTGACTGAGAAAAGCATCCATTTTCAGAGAATGCAACTGGCTAAATCATAACCTGATTCCAGTTAAAACAAAAAAGTAACTTCAGCCATAATCTGCAATTTTGCATTGAAAGTACATACATATTTACAATCAAATTCTCACACAGTTTAAACATATTTCTATTTTCTCTGAGGAAAAGAAATGTTAGGTGCTCTTGTTCCTATTTGCGACATTTAGACTTTAACTTCAGATGGATGACACACAAAGAATCAACTACATTTCAGGTTTGAAAACATCCATATTCAGAAAGGTTAATTTGGCTTAATATTGTATTAATTATTTTTCTTTTAAAGTATCATTTATGGAAAAAATTCAGAAAAGCATCAATTAAAAAATTTAAATTAACTCTAATTCTGTAACCTAGTGACAGCTGTTAATTGCTTTCTGTAACATTTTGGCCACTTTTCCTTCCATCAGTGTGTGCAGCCTTTTGAACGGGGTTATAACATACTTGTGCTTTTAAACAGTGTTTTATAGTAATTAGTGCATTAAAAAATCTTTCTGCATATATCATATATCCATGCCATTAGTTGTTTATAATAACGTTTTCATTTGGCTACATAGTGAATTACAATAATATGTAGGACTAGGTTTCCAAGTTAGATGGCAGACTATAAAGAGCTTCCTTATAGTCATTTAAAAAGAATAGGCAAAAATAAAGAGAAAAGTTGAGCAATGGATGGCAATGTACAGTTAGGTACAAATGAGATACTTTGGTATATCATGACATAGTGTAGTAACTATAGGTAACAGATTTTGGTTTACCATTAGTAAGTGACAGCTGTTTGAAGAAATAGATATGTTTAACCTAGTTGAAACATCACTCAATGCTGTGGAACAATGGTCTTTTATCCTGTAACTTGCATTATTTTTTTTCCAGTTTATTTATTTTTTTATTAAAAATTGCCATCTCCTCCCCTCCTCCTCCCCCTTCCCTCCCCTCCCCTCCACCCATACCCCCACTTCCTCCCTCTCCAGGCCAAAGAGCCATCAGGGTTCTCTACACTATGTTGAGTCCAAGATCCTCCCAACTCCCTCCAGGTCCAGGAAGGTGAGCAACCAAACTGACAAGGCTCACACAGAACCCGTCCATGTCGTAGAGACCAAGCCCATCGCCATTGTCCGCATGGACGGGCTCACTGTGAGCCTTAACCTTCACCTGGCAATGGATGGAGATAGAGATAGAGCCCCACATTGGAGCACCGGACTGAGCTCCCAAAGTTCTGATGAGGAGCAGAAGGAGAGAGATCATGAGAAAGAAAGTCAGAACCATGAGGGATGCGTTCACCCACTGAGACGGCAGGACAGAACTAATGGGAGACCACCAAGTCCACTTGGAATGGGACTGATGGAACATGCGACCAAATCGGACTCTCTGAAAGTGACTGATGGTGGAGGCTGACCGAGGAGCCAAGGACAATGGCGATGGACTTGCATTATTTTTAATAAAAATGCTGATAGGCTAGTAGCCAGGCACGAAGTATAGACAGGGCTACGGTGACCAAGCAGGAAGTAGAAGTGTGGCAACCAGAATTATGGGAAGAGGAAAGTTTCTGTCTGTAGTCGTCACCCAGACACAGAGAATGCCAGACACAGAGCAAGCAAGATGTGACTGCCTCACTGAAAAAGGTACCAAGGCATGTGGCTAACACAGAAAAGAATTATGGGCTGCCAGCCTGGTCTACAAGAGCTAGTTCCAGGACAGGCTCTAGAATCTACAGGGGAACCCTGTCTCGAAAAACCAAGAAAAAAGAATTATGGGCTAATATAAGTTATGAGTTAATAAGAAGCCTGAGATAATAGGTCAATAAGTTTATGATTAATGTAGACCTCTGTCTAAATCTTTGGGACTTAACTACTGTGGGACCTGGTAGAACAGAAATCTCAGTCAACAACTGAATATATACATCTACTGAAACAATGGAAAAGAAAACAGATTATTTAAAGTACAGAAAGAGGAAGAATGTCAGAAATGTACAAAGGTAATGATAGAATAGCTTAAAAGTGCTAAGAAAAAGGTCAGGAATTTTCTGAGCCAAGCATTCCCTGGGAGGTGGTAGAGGATGCAGGATTCTCATGCAAAAGGCAATCCAGAGAGCAAGACAGAGACAGAGACAGAGACAGAGACAGAGATAAACAGAATATAAAGTTGGGTGGATAAAGAGGTGGAGAGGTTCTGGAAGGAGTTGGGGAAGGGGAATTAATATGATAAAATATGTTGTATGAAAAAATGAAATAAAAATTTCTCTTAAGAAACATAAGCCAGGTGGAGCTGATGCAGTGACTGGGAGTACGACTCTCATGATAGGAGCATAGCTCTCAGAAGCCCTAAACACAGTGGATTAGATGCTCATTGCACTGCCGGATAGGTCACAGTAGAGAGGAATCCAGTTTATGCACTCTATATTTGATGTGGAGGACAACATTTTGAGATTTCTGTTTAAAAGTGAACAATCTGGCTTCTGCAGGCAGGCTGCTCCAACACCCCAGCAATGGACCCTGTAATCTACAAGTCCCACTCTGCCCCCAAACCCACCTATTCCCAGAGACCTCAGCAGCTCCCTGTGACACAGAACAGACTAACAGTGGCTCCCTGAAACACAGACAAGCAATTACAATGATTAACCAAAGAGAGGATCCCTGAGACACAGAAACCAACTACAAGTATTGAATTAAGAGGCAAAGACAATGCTTGCACCAACAGGAGGAAGAGATGGGTAGGTGCCAAGGCAAGATACATTTAACAACCTAAAAACCAGCATGGCAACACCAGAACCCAGTGGTCCTGCAACAGGAAGACTTGAACATCCTATCCCAGAAAAAGCAGAAGAAAACAACCTTAAATGTAACTTTATGAAGATGATAGAGACCCTTAAAGAGGAAAGGAAAAGTGCCTTTAAAGAAATGGAGGAAAAGACAAACAGTTCAAAAAGTTCAAGACATGAAAATTGAAATAGAGGCAATAAATACAACAAAAACTGGTGGAATCATGGAAATGAAAAACTGGGTAAATGAACGGGAACTACAGATGCAAGCATAATTAACAATACAAGAGATGGAAGAGAGAATCTCGGGAGTTTAAGAAATGATAAAGGAAGTAGATGCACCTGTCAAGAAAAATGTTAAATCCAACAAATTCCTAACACAAAACACCCAAGAAATCTGAGACACCATGAAAAGACCAAACCTAAGAATAATAGGGATAGAAGAAGGAGAAGAACTCCAGTTCAAATACACAGAAAATATATTCAACAAAACAGAAGAAAACTTTCCCAACCTAAAGAATAATATGCCTTTGAAGGTACAAGAAACTTACAGAACACCATATAGACTAGACCAAAAAAAGTTCCCTTGTAATATAATAACCATAGAGGAAGAAAACAAAATATTCAATGAATAAAACAGATTTAAATAATACCTATCCACAAATTCAGCCTTACAGAAAGTACTAGATTAAAAACCCAAACCCAAGGAAGTTAGGTACACCCATGAAAACATAGGCAACAGATAACCTCACACCAGCAAACACCAAAGGAGGGAACACACAATCACTACCACCAAAAACTAACAGGAAATAGCATCACTGATCATTAATAGCTCTTAATCTCAATGAACTCAATTCTCCTATAAAAAGTCTCAGGCTAACAATATGGATATGAAAACAGGATCCATTCTTCCACTGCATACAAAAATACGCCTCAACTTCAAAGACAGACATTACTTCAGAGTAAAGGGTTGGGAAAATATTTTTTAGTCAAATGGACTTAAGAAACCGTGGGTGTGGCTATCCTAATATCTAACAAAATAGATGTCTAACTAAAATCAATCAGAAGAGATGGAGAATGACACTACATACTCAACACAGGAAAAATCCCTCAAGATTCAGTCTCAATCCTGGACATCTATACCCCAAATACAAAAGCACCCACATATGTAAAGCAATATTACTAAAGCTTAAATGACACATTAAACTCCAAACACTAATAGTGAAAGACTTCAAAACCCCACTCTCACCAATGGACAGGGCTGTCAAACAGAAACTTAAAGAGAAATAGGAGAACTAACAGATGTCCTGACTCAAATGGACTTAACAGACATGTATAAAATAATTTACCCAAACACAAAAGAATATATCTTCTTTTCAACACCTCAAGGAACTTACTCTAAAATTGACCACATACTCAGTAACAAAGCAAATATCAACAGGAGGCTAAAGTCCACGACATCAGAGAATCTAGGTAACAAGGAGAAACATAAGAGAAATATATACATGGATCGCCCTGGGGATGGGAAATACATAGGAACTCCCAAGAAAATTTTTAAACAATATGTATAGAACTAAGCAGAGAGTTCTCAAGAGATGGAACACAAATGGCTGAGAAACACCCTTTAAACAATGTTGTTACATTTTGCCAGGCAGTGGTGGCATACCCCTTTAATTCCAGCACTCGGGAGGCAGAGACAGGAGGATCTCTGTTAGTTTGAGGCTGGTCTGGTCTATAAAGTTTCAAGACAACCAGAGCTACATAGTGAATCCCTGTCTTGAAAAAAGAAAACAAGCAAACAAATAAATAAAATCATATCTTTAGCCATCAGAGAAATGAAAATTAAAGCTTTGTTGAGATTTCTTCCTACCCCAATCAGAATGGCCAACATCAGTTAAACAAATGACAGCATATGCTAGCTGGCAAGGGTATAGAGAAAGCAGTACACATATTCTCTGATGGTGGGTGTATAAAATATAGAAATCAGTGTGGTCACTTATCAAGAAGATTAAAATTGATCTCTCTGAAGATCCAGCTATACCAGTCTTGGTAATATGCCCAAAGGACTCTACAGCCTACTACCAAGACATTAGCTCAACCATGCTCCTTGTTCTGTTCATAATAGCCAGAGATGGGCAACTACCTAAATGTCCCTCCGCTGAGGAATGGATAATAAAAAATGTGATACATTTACACACCTGAATATTAATCAGCTGTTAAGAAAAATGAAACTATGAAATTTCAGGTAAATAAAATTGGAAAAAGTCATCCAGACCCAAAAAGCCAAAAAAAGTCAGTTGTTTTCAATAGGATGTCACTGGATATACCAAACACAGCCAGGGCAGGCTTTATGTCTAGTAGCAGTCGACCAACCCAAACTGTACTGTATGTTTTGTTGTTGCTACTACTATGCATCTTTTGTTTTCTTTTGGTCTCCTTGAGTTTCTTTTTCTTTTTTTTTTTTAAGTATTTTTTTTTTTTTTTTGTTTTTCGAGACAGGGTTTCTCTGTGGCTTTAGAGACTGTCCTGGAACTAGCTCTTGTAGACCAGGCTGGTCTCGAACTCACAGAGATCCGCCTGCCTCTGCCTCCCGAGTGCTGGGATTAAAGGCATGCGCCACCATCGCCCGGCTTTCTTTTTCTTTTTTTTAGTTTGTTTTGAATGTATGAAGGATGTGGGGGAGGGAAAGAATATGTCCAAATTATAGTATATGGAGGTTTTAAATAAATGTCACAAAAGTGTCCAAATTCATCCAATTAATATTTGGGCTAGCAAACTGAATAAACAGTTCTCAAAATATAAAAATAAAAGTTTCAACAAATATTTGAAAAACTACTGAACACATTAGCCATACAGAAAATTCAAATTGAAATTGCATTTAGATTTTATCTTACCCATCTCAAGGACTATAAACAAGAAAACAAATAATACTAAATGCTGACAAGAATGAGTGGAAAGAGGAATTCCTCTACAGGCTGGTATGAGAGCAAACTGGTATAGCCACTGTGGCAGTTAGTGTAAAGAGGTTCCTTCAAAAGCTAAAGTTAAAACTACCATACAGCAGCATAGAGCCGAATGATTCTAATTAAATATACTACAGAACTCTTGTACTTATAGATATCCTATTAACAATAGTTAAGAAACTGAAATAACCAGAACATCAATCAATAGATTAACTGTAAAAAAAGTGATGTATAACATACGGATTTTTATTTAATCACAGTGAAAAACTAAATCATGCCATTTGTAGGAAATACATGCAACCAGAGATCACTACGTTAAGGGAAACAAACCAGACATGGAAAAGCAGATTCAACATTTACTCTCATATGCACAATCCAAATTTAAATCTATATACCAGTGGGGGCATCCACATTATGAAAGTATAAATCACACATCTACAGGCAAAGAATATGTTAAGAATTGGGGAGAAGTAAAAGAGAGAAATGGAATATAGTAAAACAGAAGGCAGGACTATTTGGAAAGACGAAAGGGTAAGGGACACAAGGGTAGGAATGTGGAGAGAAGAATAAGTAACAACAATATATCATGGCATATGTGCATGAAAAATGCCACAATAAAATCCATCATTGTATATGCTATTTTTCAAAAGCTAATTTAGCTAGTACAGGGTAGGTCCTGAAATATGGGGTAGTGGGTAAAAGTTCTTGTTTGCCAAACCTGACAACCTGAGTTCCATAGCTGGAACCTAGATAATGGAATGAGAGTAGCAACTCTTACAAGTTCTTTTGATCTCCACACATGCACCATGGCATGTGCATAAACACATACACACACACACACACACACACACACACAGTCAGCAAATTTAAAAAAAATTAAAGTAGATGGTAATCTTAGTTTAGTAATATCAAAGAGTTCTATATATATTTATAACATAATTTGTCTCCACACAGATATTTATCTTTCCTCAAAATAAAACTAACCAAAATATTAATCATCAAAAAAGAATATTAAACTAATGCTGTATTTTTGGAAGTAGATTATTTTTATGTCCCATATTAAAATTTTATAGCAAGTAATTTGTACATGTATATTTCTTTAAAATGAGTTACTTAAACATACACTTGTTAGATTAAAAAAAAGAAAAATAATGTAAGAGACTTACGATAAATATTTCTCTGTTTTTATTAAAACACATATTTGGTTGTCAATTTTGGTGATTTGAATGAAAAGGGCCCTCATAGGCTAATAAGTTTGAATATTTGGGCCTTAGTTGATGCAATTGTTTGAGAAGGATTAGGAGGTGTGGCCTTGTTAGATGAGTCAATGGGAAACACATTGAGGCTTCAAAAACTTCTCACCATTTCCAGTGTAAATTTTGTCTCCTGCTTACAGACCAACATTTGGGATCCAAGCTGTTCATACCACCGTGCCTTTGTTCCATGCTACCTCATGGATTCTACTGAAAGTGTAAACTGAAATAAACAAATACTTCTATAAGTTGCTTCGGTCGTGATATTTTATTACAGCAATATAAAAAGAACTAAGATATCACTGAAACTATGTAGTGTCCAGTTGAAACATATAGTGGTATTAATCTACCCATGAGTCTCTGTCTCGACCAGGAGAGACAAGCCCATTAAACGGAGAAATGTTATCTTGAAAAAAACAAAAACAAAAAAATCTATCTATCTATCTATCTATCTATCTATCTATCTATCTATCTATCTATCTATCTATCTATCTATCTTTCCAGTTTATATGGTATGTTAGAAAAAGGGATGCTTGTTGGGGAAGAAAAATAAAAATATATCAAATTTTGATCGTAAGTACTATCCAAAAGGTCTATGATAGTGAAAATGCTTAAAATCTGGCCTGGAATATGAGTATTTTGATTACTTCAGCTAATGAACTACCATTTAAGCTTTATTAATTTAAAGGTGAATAGGTACATTTGATTATCAATTACTTTCGTAGTGCAGGTCCTGACTACATAGTAGTATACCTACTTTCCAGTCCTTACATTTGGCTTATACTCACTTCTTGAAATCATCATAAAGTATCTCTATTTGAAAGTACAGCTCTACAAAGCAGTACTTCTATTCTTACATTGCATAATGGGTATAGGAAACTAGATCTGAGAGTAAATCAAAGAAAGGTATTGATAATAAAAGAAAGTATATAAATGATATTAGGTTTCAGTAAATATTCAAAGAAGCTTTATATATTTTACCTAACTGAAAACTCATCATGACCTTATAAGTATATGCTACGATCATTTCTATCTTACATATCTATTTATAAGAAATTGAGACATAGAGTAGTTATACAAATGCCTATGCAGGTAAGAAACAATAGTTCTGGAAATTATAACAGCCTGTGCTTTTAGTTACTAGAATACCGTAACTTTCAGGATTTTAGTTACTATAAAGAAGTATTTCCAGTTGCTTAACACGTATTTTAAAATCAATACTACATTATGTGTCTTGTCACAAAAAGGAGTTTTTAACTGATGAAAAAAACCTGTGAAACAGTGGTGACCTTGGTATTCTAAATAGGCCCGTTATGCCTTAAATATGATGCACCATCAAATGAGAAAGAAGTCTTTCTGTCCGACCCCAAATGACATGTTCCTGGATTAATGGCATCTAATATTTATTACACTGGATTAAAAATTGGGAATAATTCAGACATGAAGGTCTCATCCTGATGTCTTCTCTCTTCTATCACACAATTTTAATTTGAAATTTCATTGAACAATTGCAAAATTGGCAACAAAATTCACAAAGAGAATTGCATTTCTTGGTGGGATGGGGAGGGATAGTGAGGCAGTACAAAAAGTGCATTCCAGTTAAACAGAACCCACAATGTTAAAGATATAATAGTAGTTAAATAAATTGGAATGCATCCCTAAGATCTGGCTATGTACCTATTTAGGAAATTGTGGATTTTAATGCTTAGCTCTGAATTTTTTTTTACTAAACTAAGTCAAGAGAGAGGAAATACTCCCTTCCATTTAAGAGTAAAACATTGGTTGGCCATATAGACACACTCATGGAATCTCACTGACTAGCTGTATTTTTCAGATGAATGCAGTACACCATGATGACATGCCAAATGGCTCAACTATCAAATACTAATTTTTGTTGTTCAGGTTTTGTAAATTTGAAACATGCACAAAATAATTTATTTTTAATCACACAATGAGCCTGTCATCAGTAAGACAAGACGGAACATACTCCCAGTATTTTCTCTTGAGAGCAATCTGCTCCCAAATACAATGAGGGGCATACCCCTTTGCCATATAGAAAGAGACTTGCTCTGAAAAATGAGCATTTTCTGATGAAGTCAAGAAATATCATGGGATTTTTTCCAGGATTTTAGTGTTTGAGCCTTTCTACCAATCATACTAAATACATTATTGAAAGAAAATATTATCAATGGCAAGAAGTTTCATTTTATGAGGATAAAATGTGCTTAGGAAGCAGGAAAGGTAAGTGAAGGAAAAGGAAACAACATAGCATAGCTAAACTTATCAGGTAAGAGAATGTGAGTGGGGGGGTGATTGTTAGATTTGATACTATATATGGAAGTCAAGGCCACATCATAGAAGTTTTTAATGATTTTATGTAAAATATTTTAACCTTTAATCTAAAGATGGAAAGAAATATTTTAAGTAGAATTTGCTTTATTCAGGATTTTAGTTTCAAGCATAATTCCAAATAGTATTATAGAGGTTAATATTTAAGAACATACAGATCTGATTCAGAGAAATAATAGAGGAAAACATGCCATTATTTAAATTTGTTCTTTGACAATTTTTTTTTGGTTTTTTCGAGACAGGGTTTCCCTGTAGTTTCTAGAGCCTGTCCTGGAACTAGCTCTTGTAGACCAGGCTGGCCTCGAACTCAGAGATCTGCCTGCCTCTGTCTCCCGAGTGCTGGGATTAATGGCGTGCGCCACCACCGCCCGGCTGTTCTTTGACAATTTTATACCTGTATATGATACTTTCTGATGACTCACACCCCCACACTCATCTTTTCCACCTGTGTCAGCTCCCTACTTTTTCCCATGCCCCTCTCTCACATTCATGTCTTTTTATTTTGTTTTGTGACCCAATAACCAGGGTAATCTGTGTGAGCCTATGTTAAGAACTGTTCCTTGCTTCTGGTGGACTCAAACACTTCCTCCCAATTATATCAGGAGCCATTAGAGGGGCATAAAGGAGAGGGGAGATGTGCTTCTTAAAATACTGACCCATTCATAGCTGATTGTCAAAGGGACTATTCTTGTGCAGGTCCATTGCATTCAACTGAAGCTTCCTTCCTTGAGTTCAAGATTGCAATGACATTTACCTACTCTATCCTTCTTCTTCTCTTCTTCTCTCTTTCTTCTTCTTTTCCTTCTTCTTCTTCTTCTTCTTCTTCTTCTGTCTGGTCTTTGGAAACTGTCTTCTTCTTTCCTCTTCTGCCTTCCGCCTACTTCCTCCTCTCCTCCTCCTCCTCCTCCTCCTCCTCCTCCTCCTCCTCCTCCTCCTCCTCCTTCTCCTTCTTCTTCTTTTGGTTTTTCAAGACAAGGGTTCAAAGGGTCATGGTAGCTTTGGAGCCTGTCCTGGAACTAGCTCTTGTAGAATAGGCTGGCCTAAAACTTACAGAGATCCACCTGCCTCTGCCTCCTGAGTGCTTGGATAAAAGGCATATGCCACCACCGCCCAAGTTCTTACCTTCTTACTCTTAATTTCTGGTCCCTCTTCTGTTATGTTCCTTGAGACTTAGAAGGGTTAGTATAAATATCTTGTTTAGGGCTGAGCAACTTCAACTATCACCTAATTTCTGCACTTTGAACAGACTTCAGTCTCTTTATACAATGCCATTTATTGTAATAACAGTTTCTTCTCATTGAGGCTGAGAATAACATGTGTCTACGAATATAAGCAAATATTTAGGATCTAGCTTGATTGTGGGTCAATTTACCTAAACAGCAGCAATAAATGACTTACTAGAGCGTTCTGTTTAGGTTTTGACTTGGTGTATATAGTACCAGACATGGGCTCCCTCCTGAGGGGCAGGCTTCAAATTAAATCTCAAGAGCAGCTGCTTACCAGCAGAACACTTGTGCCATTGTTTCACAGGTTGAGCAAGACCATTGATGCATTTATTCCCTTGTAGCTTAAAGGAGAACGAGCAAACTGAAAGGAATTGCCAACTCAGCTTGGGTTTAGTCTAAATTTTGTATATCTTGTAAAAGCATGTGGTGTTTTCTGCAGCAGAGTCCTAGTCCTAGTGGGAGATCAAGAAGAATGGCTAAATACTACACTTAGTATTACATTATTTGGAGACTTCTGGGACCATGCAGACCAACATCTTATAAGGAGATATTTCAGACCTAGACTGGGATTTTTGTTTAGTAACTTGTGGTTTCTAGAAGCAGAATTATCAAGACAACCAGGCTTATCGTTCTTCAAACTCACTTATTAACATAATCTTTTTATATAAAACTACCAATATTGAAATTCACTATCTTAAATGGACATCCTTTGACGCAGATCATACACTTAAATATAACTTACAAATAGTCTTTAATTATTTACCTAATTTTTGTTATGGAAGAATGAAATATAGTCTAAAAGTAAGAATTTTGATTAATATTACTGATAAATAATATAACAGAGGCTTTTAGAAAAAGTAAGTATTTCAATATGGATTGTTTTTGTTTGTAGACTCACTGTGAAAGCAACAATGTTGGCCAAGCATATAAGTCACTGAAAAACCCTAATTGGAAGAACCTGCCATGTACTCTGAGTTTCTTTATTTAGTGTTTGGTTATGCAAGTAATTTCTTTGCAGAGCTGCCAGATGCCATGATCAAGGACTAAGAAGGTGAATTATAGAGATTATAAGAAGCTAAAGTCTTCACTAAGCCAAAAGAATGGTGAATTACTAAGAAAAATGTTTGAATAAAAATGGGAAGAAAAAACTGTAAAATAAATATCAAAATACTTAAAGTTAGTTTATCTGAATATATGTCAGTCAGAAAGTATAACAAAAGTAGAAAGACTGGCTACTCACAGGAGGTAGTGTGGGGAGATTTGCTATAAAGAGTGAGCAATAAATAGGAGTGGAAGTCTTTTTAAAGATAGATTATTCAACCTTCAAGTTGATTTAGTTTTGTCCAATTCATAAAGACCATAAACTCTCCCTGCATATTACCAGCCAGATGAAAACAGGTTAAGACAGAAGAAGTAGCAAACCGGAGATAGATACAAAGAGGAAACAGGTAAAGGATTGAAACGAGCATCAAACAGGAGATGCAGAGAGGAAAGAGCCCTTCCTGTGGTAACAATCAATAGATGTTCTCTAAAAGACACTATGAATATTCCAAGTAGAAGAGAGATCTGTGAACTGCAAAAACAGCAAGAAAAACCACAGCAAAAGTGCACATGTCCCTGGAGTTCTATGAATTAAAGATGGACATTAAAGCATGGGCTTTAACAAAAACTTCAGTTTGGGTATAGTGAGCATATTTGGTGGAGTTAGTGCCAACATGTACCTAAAGGAATAAAGGGAGTTTTGTGTCCACCAGTGTGGACGCTAGAATGAAAATGAAAAGAAAATCTGTATATAACATTCATTTAAGGATACTTCCTTTTAACTTCTTCATCAAAGATGTCACTGAGTGCTTAGTGAACATAACTGAAAGGAAATATCAGACTCAAATTTAATATCAGACTCAAATATACTATAAACCTGTAGTTTATAGTATAGATTAGTAAAAAAAACTGTAACTATTATACCCATACATACTAGTTAAGTCTCTTATTCATTGACAATTTTAGCCTCAATCCATAGTGTAGACATTGTTACTTTTAAGTAATTAAAAAAAGCTATGATTAGTAGTTGTCGGGGTCAGATGTCAAAGAAAATTTTGTGATTGATTTAGGCCTTTAGATAGGATAAGCAAGTTGTACAGAAAATTTTTTGATAATTAGTATTTCTGAGACTTTTGTGATATAGTAAGATCAAAACCATTCATGAGTGTTTATGCTGGAGAGGACGTGGGATTAAAGGGAACACTCTTCAATTGCTGCTGGGAGTACAAACTTGTTCAGATGCTTAGGAAATCACTATGGCAATTTCTCAAAAAATTGGGAAACAATCTACTTCAAGACCCAGCAATACCACTTTTGGGTATATACCCAAAGGAAGCTCATTTATACCACAAGGACATGTGTTCAACTATGTTCATAAGAGCATAATTTGTAATAGCCAGAACTTGGAAATTACATAGATACCCCTCAATTTAAGAATGGGTAAAGAAAATGTGGTACATTTACACAATGGAGTACCACACAGCGGGAAACAATAAACACATTTTGAAGCATGCAGGCAAAAGTATGGATCTAGAAAAAAACATATTGAGTGAGGTAACCCAGTCCCAGAAAGACAAATATAATATGTAGTCACTCATAAGTGCCTTTATTATTTTTTATTTTTTTTTTGTTTTTGTTTTTTGAGACAGGGTATAAGTACCTTTAGACATAAAGCAAAGAAAAACTAGCCTACAATTTGCAACCCCAGACAACCTAGACAACAAAGAGAGACATACATGGATCTAATGTACATGGGAAATAGAAAAAGACAAGATCTCCTTAGTAATTTGTGGAGCATGGGGGTCTTCGGAGGAGAACAAAGGGGAGAAGGAAGAAAGGAAGGGGATCAGCGAAATGCACAAAAAAACAATGAAAAGAAAAAAGATAAGTTGTGTATAAATAAATTTGCCATACTATCAGTATTCTTTGATGATCACACCATGTGAGTTTTCATGCCTACCATACCATTACCGACCCCCGTGGAGTTTCCCAGGAATAAATATGCTTCATTTAAATGCAATTATTTGCTATCTTCTTAAAATGGGAACTCTGCAGGCGTCAGGTTGTAGAGTTCAAGCTATGGTTCTGTAACTACAGTGGCAGATGCCAGGTTAATCTAGCAAGCTGGAGAATGCAGCACAGCCCTTGCACACTTGCTAGCATGCCATCTCCACTGCGAGGGAAACTCAACTCAGAAAACAAAAAAATCACTCGTGCAAATCTCAAAGACTTTCTTCCTCCTAATACATCAGGGAATCCTCAAATGAGCTGCCCTCATAAGGGACAAACACTTGTGATAATATTTTCCATTCACTCCACAGAGATTGCCAGTTAGATGAAAAAACAAGCCCCAAATCTCAATTGTTATTGGCACATATTAACCAGAAACAAAAATAAAAGTATTATGAAATACAAATAAAAAATATAAGGAAACAATGTTAGATTTTTATCACTGATAAAGATTTATTCTGAGAATCAAGAGAAGTTTTAATTGACTTAAAACTGTCCTTGAATTCATGTTCTTTCTTGGCACTGACCCTTCATTCATCATGGAAGACCTTGTGGGCATCTAAGTAGGTGAAAATTCAAAGCTTTAAATAACTTTCCGAGGGACCAAATCAGAACTCTTAACAGATACATGAAAGTAGTATGTATAAATATACATGTAATCATTAGTTAGCTAAGAAAGCAGTAAGGATTATGATGATATTCCAAAGAAGATGTGAAAAGTTATCCATTAATAAGCAATGTTTACTCTACTCTGATATTTATGAGTGAAATGAATAGTTAATATCTACATCACCACAAACTGAAACTTCTGGGATAGCATTGTCAGGTAAATACAGAATAATGGGAAATGCAAACTTGCATGGGTAAATGATTGAGTCTGTTTCAGGACAAGTGAGTATATACAAATCCTTCATTCACTTTGTGTTGCATGTCTTGCAACCTACCCCTGGTTATCTTTACATTGAACAAAAATTATTTTCATTATTTCTGGAAAAATTACAAATTAACTTTTGCTTCTCTAGCGGGTAAACGATCTCAGAGAATACAAAATAAAGTCCTTGAATGAACTGAAAGACAAGTTACTAATTGTAGTTAGTTGCTTTTGACTCTTAACTCTTTACTTCTTTGAAAGCTGCCATCCAGCTCCCAAATAACAAAATCTTTGGAAAAGTTATTTCTTACCCATGTCTTTTTTTCAGATTTCTCAGGACCTACATAAAAATACAGATCCACTTTGGGAACACCAAAATACTGTGGCTAGTTTTTTGCATTCTTTTTTTTTTTCAAAAATTTTATTTAAATAACATTTTCATCCATTCTACATATCAACCACAGTCCTCCTCCCCCTTTCCTCCCACTACCTCACCACCACTACTTCCCATCCATCCTTCTCCCCATTCACTCCTCCTCTGTCTCCATTCAGAAAGAGGCAGAAATCTTTTGCTCCTTGCTTCATTAGGGGTAGCCCCAAAATAAATACACACAGAGATTTATTCTTACTTATGAACTCCCTGCCTTAGCTTGACTTCTTTCTACCCAGTTTTACTAACTTAAATTATCATCTCTTTTGCCTCTGGGTTTTTATCTTTCTCTATTTCTGTATACCTTTCTTTCTTACTCCATTGCTGGTTGTGTAGTTGGGTGGCTGACATCTAATGTCCTCTTCATCTTCTACTTTCCTTGCACCTTGATCCTCTCTTCCCAGATTTCTCCTCTTATTTATTCTCTGTGTCTGCCAGCCCTGCTCATCTTTTCTCCTGCCTTGCTATTGGTCGTTCAGTTTTTTAATAGACTAATCAGGTGTTTTGGACAGGCAAAGGAACACAGCTTCATAAAATTAAACAATACAACACATCTTTGCATAATTAAACAAATGTTCCACAGCTATAAACAAAATTAACACATCCTACATGAATATTCAACAATAAATAATTTTGCTTACCCCATTTTCTAACATTTTGTAGATTTTTAAAAATGAATAAACAATTGCAGGTTAAAAAGTATAATTTATTATATAACACTTATTGTGAGTTGAGGTATTAGCAGCTCTACAGTGTATTTCCTTTGGTATATTTATATTCAGATTGACAAAGCATTAGTCATGTTTGCCATGGTATTGCTAGTATTCAGAAGGTATTCTCATATTTAAGACTGTACAACATAATTTTTTTGAAAAACTGAAGTTGGAAAAGTTGTTTTTAACCCATGTCTTTTTTTGCCAAGTACAGAAACAGTATTTTTCTTGTAAAATCCAAAACAAAAGAAACAATCTCAATCAGATAGAAATGGAAAACTTGTTCACAATATTGACTTGAAACCAGGTCAATCGCTGTATCCATCTACATGCCCCCATGTTATTTTCTCTAAAGTCAACCAGGATATATCATCTAAACTTCTGTTTCTCAATGAGTCATCCTAGTAAGCAGAGAATTATGTAAGAACCATACAAATGGATTTTAATTCAAAAGTTAATGATCTTACCAGCAAATGTTCAACGAAGAGATTCTACCCATACATAATAACAGTCACACAATGACTATATAAAATGACTCAAGTGAAATCAGGCACAGTTTATATATTCACTAACTTGTTAAGGATTTGTTGATCTCCAGCTTATGTGTTGGTCTCAAGAGATATCAAAACAAACCACACAATAATTCTGATCTAACCTTTTTGCACTATATCCAAGACAGCATTTATATGAGAAAAGAGAAAAACACAATAAAAAATAGCCTATTCTAAAGCTGAGTAACTTGAATTTAATAACTTTAGAACACATAGTTTTTAAATTCATTCTTTTTCAAATACTGACAGTTTAATAAGTGACAATATCTTTAACTTGACAACAGAAAATAACTTTTGCTTGTTGTTTCAAACTTGCAATCCATAAAGCAATGTCAAAAACAACAGACAAAATGCCATTTTAGTAGAGGCAAACAATGCTGTCAGAATTTAAGCAGACAATTGTAATTTGAATGTATTAGAAAGGCATCAGCCTGTGTACTTATAACTATAAAAGTAACGATTTATACTCGATAGTCATAAAATACAGAGCTCAGTGGGTAAGAATCGGCATGTCTCAGATACCATTATTTAAATAGTAATTATGAATCAATTTTGGAAACTTTCCAAAATATACACAAATTGAGAATGCAGTGTCACAAACTGCAATCCCATGACTCAGGTCGTTCATGTATGAAGAGTATAGATTTGAAGCTAGTGTGTGCTAGTATTGGCATAGTATAGGCTACATGGTGGAACCCAGTTTCAAAATACAAATACATGTAAGGGGTAGGGAGAGTGTAGAGATAGGGGAAGGAAGGGAGGAGAGAGAGGGGAATAGAGGGACTGGGGGAAAGGAGAGAGGAAAGGAGGGAAGAAAAAAGGAAGGAAGGAAGGAAGGAAGGAAGAAAGGAAGGAAGGAAGGAAGGAAGGAAGGAAGGAAGGAAGGAAGGAAGAGACAGAATTATCTAGATTCAAACATATTTCTAGTGGTTTTTGAAAACTAGTTTTCTAACTAAAATGATTCTCCCTTATGAGAATACAGATCAAAATGAGAATGTACTGAGTCTATTAATTCTGAGGTCTCTAACAAGATGGTTAGATATAAAATGCATTCATAGTGCCTCTCAAAAGTGAGACAAATCAAGCTGCAGGAATGCAGTTTGATCCCTTACTATTCACTCCTTTATGCTTAGAACAAGGGACAATAGTAAACATCAATGTCATCCTCTTAGGAAACTCTAGGGACAAAACTTCCAAAATTAGATGATTAAAGAGCAAAAATGAGCATGTATGATAATGATTTTTTTGAGTAGCTATACGTTCTCTGTTCTATCTATCTCTGAAATTATTGAGAAAAATTAGGGAAAATCCTCTGTGGGCATTCTTCTAATTATGTAGCTCTATCAAAACATAACAGTAGCTACAGTAATGGATAAAGAAGGGGAAAGAGGAACATCGATATTTTATTTCTAAAGAGTTCTTCTGGGAATTCTAATATAAACCACTTATGGACTACGAAGTAGACACTGGGAAGTTTCCTTGATGAGAGGTCAAAGACCATACTTATTTGTGGAGGGATACAAGGATAATGCTAGTTTAGTAAAGTGGTAGTTATATGTTTACATCTAAGTTCTAAGATCTAAATGAATATGTTTTCAGTAACAGGCATGATTCCACTCTTCTAGAGTGGGTCATAAAAGTACAATTAGAGAGCTGTTGGTATCATCAAAGTAGGAAGGCCATTACTGAACCCTTAGGTTTATAACATGTTGGTCATTGTAGTTCATAGATATCACAGTTGGGTAGAAGTATTGGATGTTTTCCTCCTTTAGAACATTGCATGGTACCTTCTGCACCATGAAAGATAATCCCCAGGGAAGAGATTTTCTTGAAGGAATAACTGTCAACTGTGGTGGAGGAGAGTCATCTGTCTATGTGTTACTTTCATTGGTTAATAAAGAAACTGCCTTGGCCCTTTAATAGGACAGAAAATTAGGTAGGCAGAATAGATAGAACAGAATTCTGTGAGAAAGAAGGCAGTTGCCATAGGCAGTCGCCATGCCTCTTTTCTCTGAGTCAGATGTAGGTTAAGATCTCTCCTGGTAAGCGACCACCTCATGGTGCTACACAGATTACTAAATATGGGTTAGTCAAGATGTGAGAGTTAGCCAATAAGAGGCTTAAACTAATGGGCCAAGCAGTGTTTAAAAGAATACAGTTTCCATGTAATTATTTCAGGGCATAAGCTAGCCAGGCAGCAGGGTGCCGGGCAGCAGGAATGCAGCCCACAGCTCCTTCTACACAACTGAAGTAAGAAGATTTAATTTTATAGTGTTTTGGTAGATAGTTAATAGTGTGATGCCTCATGAGTTTTAAGACATCCTGTTATTTTACCCTCCTATCACCTTCTTTTGTATTTATCTCCCTTCCCCACTCCCTAGTCAAAGTATCACTCATAAAAGAAATTTCTCTTTGCAATAACTGATATTAAAGAAAACTACAACCAACCAAAATACAAAATTGTGGAGCCCAGTGACAATGAATATATATACAAAAACAACCATTTCTCCTGAGGTTCAGAGATCACTGTGCAAAAGAATGCAGAAAGATTATAAGACCAAGAAGATCTGGAAGTTGACTGTTAGGTTGTATCTCCTAGGAATATCAGAAGCTATTCCCATAACATCTTATTGGCATGGTTGCCTTAACAAGAGTTGAATAAGGAAAACCAGAACAGACATGCAAAACTGGTTGGTGAAAAGCACATGAATCCTCAGCCCTACATGAACTATAGGCAACTGAGGAATCCTGAGAGCAGGAGAAATGGTCTTACCGGGGAAGAGCACACCAACTTGTTATTCAACACCGAGTTGCCATCCCTGAAAAGGTGCATACAAGTAACATTGCATGGAATGAACAGGTAATATTTTTCTATTTAGGAATATATGTGTGTTGCAATATTTATATATAAAAATTAATTATATTTGATATAAATATAATTACTGAAAAGAGAGACCAGGATTCTGAGAGGAAAGAGGGACATTATGGGAGGGTTTATAAAAATGCCATGAAAGTGGGAAATGATGTAATTATATTATAACCTCAAAAAAGATAAAAAATAAAATAAAAATGAGGGCACTGTTCACTAACTAGTTATTATCTAGGCCTCTTGCATTGCAGACATAATAAGTATATGTGTCTATTACAATGCAGACTCATATCTTATTGGTTTGAAATAAGACCTGGGACTTTGTAACTTAGAAAGCTTTCAAGTGTGGATGGCAACACGTCCCTACACCAGACAGAAACAATTAGCAGGACATTGAAGTGAGGAACTATCTTTACTGCCACTCTATAAAGTCTTCATTTGTTTCAGGTGGCTGATGTGGAAGGGTCTTCTGTTTGTGTTGATTTTATTGGTTAATAAAGAAACTGCCTTGGCCCATTTGATAGGCCAGCCCTTAGGTGGGGAGAGTAGACAGAACAGAATGCTGGGAGGAAGAGGGAAGTGAGACAATCACCATGCCTCTCCTCTCTGGGTCAGATGCCATGCCTCTCCTCTCTGAGAGAGACTCATAGAGCCAGCCACCAGGTCAGACATGTTGAATCTTCCTGGTAAGCCACCACCTCGTGGTGCTACACACATTAATTAAATGGGTTAAGCAAGATGTGAGAATTAGCCAATAAGAGGCTAAAACTAATGGGCCAGGCAATGTTTAAAAGAATACAGTTTCTGTGTAATTATTTTGGGTAAAGCTAGCCTGGTAGCAGGAAGTGGCCAGCAGCTTCTTCTACAGGTGGCTCTTATTAATTTTGTCTAAAAGACTCCTTTAACTTATAATCCTACACAAGAAAACATGATGAAATTTAACTACATGGTAATAATTATACACAGCACATTAAAGAATTAGTGTTCACCCTGTCTAACTTTTTCTTCATACTACATTATTAAAATACAACTTCTAGAAAAAAAGTTTTATATTTTAATCACAGAATCCTGGTAAAGGCTATATATAATATAGATTTAGTTATATATAACATTCATTTTGTATATGTAAACACAAGTATAATAGTATAATATGTGTATAATATGGTATAATCATAATAGGTTATATAACACTATATATTATATAACAATGATAAAGATATTGAAAGTCTTTATTAATGAAGGAAATATAACATTTTAAGACTGATTTAAAATACTTCAGCTCATTTTTGTTTTGCAATTCAATACATAATGTTGGGAGAAAACTGCTGAAGTGGTGATGGGAAAATGGCTTTGTGCATAAAGAACTGATTGTACAACCTTCATATTTTCTTCAGTCCTGATTGACTCTTCACAGTGTACTATTTTTCTCTCTTCTATTGTTTTTTGCTATATCATATATTGTTTACCATTTGTTATATTATATAAGGAATAGAGTTTAGTTGTTTCAGAGAAACTACTACTGCCATGTCTGCTGTACTTCTAGCAACTGCTCAAAGAACACATTCTCTGACCATGGTGATAATAAATTAGAAATCAGTAGCAAAACTTAACAAATATAAGTTGACTAAATGCCACATTTCTAAATAACTCATGGATTTAATAGTTAAAAAAGTCAAATGAATGCAAAAATAATATATGATGTCTCAAAAGAAGCATCAAAAGGCAAATGTCTGCTAGAAAAGAAGAGATATTTGCAAGTCAATGATTTCAACTTCTATCTTGATAAACTAAAACAAGAAGAGAAAATTAAATCCCACATGAAATAGAAAAAATCAAATAATAAGGATAATTTATTTGTGAAATAAATCAACAGGAAAAAACCATTGAAACTGAAAACTAGTTCAAGTTTACCCAATGTAATCAGAAAAAATGAACAAATATTGAAAATCAAGTATGAATAGATTGTGTCACATACATATTGTAGAAAATTTGAAAGGATAATTGATTTTGGCTAGAAATTTTTAAATAACTAAACAATATTCAAAAATTACAATTTGCTTAAAAACACTAAGTACACAGAGGTTCACTGAAGAATATACAACCTATATGAATACACACACACACAGAGAGAAAGAGAGGGGGAGAGGGGGAGAGAGAGAGAAGAGTATACAAAGGTGCAGAGACAGAGACAGAGGCAGTATAAAAGCTCTTCCAAAGAGAGCAGCAACATCAGATTCACTGGTGAATATGCTTATCTAAATGATTATGCAACCATTGGGAGCTTTACAGATATAATTTGCCATTTATAATTATGGCTAAGATTTAAAATACAAATTAGACAGATTGTCAAGACCGTAAATAGAAAGGTGAAATGTTTCTATCCTTTATATTTGTAGAATCATTCTGCATTTTTTACTTATTCATTATGCTTTACTAAATTATACTGATCAGGCAAGACTTAACTGAACTTGTATTACTACCCCATGGAACTTATCATTTGTTCATGTCAATATACAACATCATCATCATCATCATCATCATCATCATCATCACCCATCATCTCTCTCATCTTCCCTATATTTTTTGCCTTAATCATTTTTTGGTTGCTTGATGTACAGTATTAGTTTCCAAACAGTGGTTTGTTATCCTTTAGGGACGAGAACAGGAATCCTTTCTGTAATGTTTTCCATAGATATCCATACTATGCAGAATAAAAAGCAAGCTTTAAAATATTATTTCCTTTTTGTTCTTAGAAAAAATGTATTGTAGTTTACAACATCTAAGTAACATAATTTTACTATTGACTGAAACTTAGACCATTTGAGTTATAAAAACCTCTTCATAAAAATTTCCCTGAAACAATAGTGAACATTTCATCATTTTCCAAAGGTACATAAACACCCCCACCCCTTATGTCATCTCTGAATGAGGTAATGAGACTCAGAATACCTCAATCCATCATGTGTCATCCAATAGAACTGCACCAGGACAACTTTCCTTTGTCTCTTGCTTTCTTGTAGTAAGAGGAAGAATGGCAGGCCACGTCCCACCACCCAGCTAGTTTACACCCAAAATAATAACACAGAAACGGTATTCATTTAAACACTACCTGGCCCATTAGTTCTAGCCTCTTGTTGGCTAACTCTCACATCTTGATTCAACCCATTTCTAATAATCTGTATCACCACTTGACTGTGGCTTACAGGGATGAGTCTAACCAGCGTCTGTCTCGGGCAGGAGAATCATGGCATCTGCCTGTCTGTCCTTCTTCCCAGCATCCAGTTCTGTCTACTCCACTTACCTAAGTCTGCCCTATCAAAAGGCCAAGGAAGTCTCTTTATTCAACCAATGAAAGTAACACATAAACAGAAGAACCTCTTACACCACTTTCTTCTTAACTTTTCTTCCCATATTTCATCCTCAAATGGGATAGATTATGTACATGAGATACAGGATCAATTAATTTCAGCCTCTATATTAATTAGGAAAAGAGGAACCTACAAATTAACTAGCAATGGGCTTAGAAACAGAAATATCATGTTTGAAGCAGATACTGTCATTGGATATTTCTATGCGGTGGCCCTAAATGATGAAAGTGTAAGTGTATATAAGAATGTAATTGAGTTTTACTAGCATACAGGGAGGAGATATTCATTAGAGGGTGGTAGTCATCTGTGTATCTGCACGTGCATATGAGCAACTATCTGCTGCTGTTGCAGACCAGTATCCTAGTACTGAGTGTGCACTACCACTCTTAGCTTTCTCACCTTACTTCTCTGAATTAAATTCAAGTCTTCACTCTTCCACTGCAAGCAATATACTAATTAAGTTATCTCCCAAACCTGGAAGAGTTTTATAATTTCAATCTGATATAATTATATGAAATGTCTCTGTAATGTTCAATTCAACCCTATAAACAAGAAACATTCTAAGTTTAGTTCTGTTTCAATTTCTTACTCCTTATCTCCAACTTAGTAGGCATCATTATTTTGTTCCCATCCCTTCAACAAACTAGTCTTTTGACAAAGCCAATTTGAGATAAATATTTTCAGAAAGCCACAGAACTAATAGTGCACAGAAAAATCTGAGGCATATTTAATTCTAAAGGAAAATTCAAGAAGTGTAAAGTTCAAATGTTTAAAATATCAGAAAACACCATCTCAATGAAATTAGAGTATATGCAAAGCTAAAAGAAGTCAGATAGTATATAAGGTCAAGAAAGGTTGGATAATAAAATTAAGAACAATACCAAATTACATTCTAAGTGTGGCAAGAAAGAACAAAATGATTAGATCTATCAAATTATTGCAAAGTAAGCTACATTTGTATCTTCTTATATATAGAAATGAAAAACAACAGAGTTTTAACTAGCTTACTTTTTGCATAAGGCAAAATTATGGAAATTTCAGGAAAATGGAAGGAACTAGAAATTTTTGTGTTAAGCGAGGTAACCCAAGCTCACAAAGACAAATACCATATGATCTCTTTCATACCTGAATCTTAAGCTTCTTACTTTTCTATATGTGTATTTGTGTGGGAGTAACTGTGGTTAGAAGCCAGAAAATGGGGAAAAATCCATAAATGAAATGAAAAAGGGAGCTTATAAGGGAAGGGAATGAAAAAGGGAACAGAACACACTTGACATGAAAGTGGGGGGCATACTGGACTTGTAAGGGTCATGGGATGGAAGTCAAGAAGGTATCAAAAAGTGGCATGTGAGGTAGAATCAGTCAAATCTAAGTAAGTATAAAATTGTCATAGAGAAATATGTTACACAGTATACTAGTTTTAAAAATTAAAAAACAAGAAAATTAATAGTGAGGGTGGTAATTAAAGTCTTTTTCCATGCAAAGAGGAATATAGAAAAAAGTAATAATTAAGCTCCCAATTAAAAAAAAAACACTAAGACAGGCATGTACAAAGCAGTGTAAAGAGTTCACCATATGCTAGTTAAAAGTTATTGAGAGAACTCCATTATATCCAAAAATGTCATAACAAAATCCATTACTTTGTGTAATTAATGCATGGTAAGAAAAAGAGAGTCCCAATATTAGATGCATACTGACAAAAGTTTAAATACTTGGATAAAAGGTTTATAAGCACACTTGTTGATAAGCACAAATTATCTATTAAAAATTAAACTGATCTCCCGTTAGCTCTGTCCCACCGTCTCAATGGGTGAACGCACCCATCACGGTCCTGACTTCCTTGCTCATGATCTCCCTCTTTTTGCTCCTTATCAGGACCTTGGGAACTCAGTCTGGTGCTCCAATGTGGGGCTTTGTCTCTATCTCCATCCATCGCCAGATGAAGGTTCTATGTTGATATGCAAGATATTCATGAGTATGGCAATAGGATCTGGACATTTCTGGCTCCCTCTCTTCAGCTGCCCAAGGAACTAGCTGGGGACATCTTCCTGGACACCTGGGAACCCCTCTAGTCCAGTTGGAATGGGACTGATGGAACATGCGACCAAACCGGACTCTCTGAATATGGCTGACGGTGGAGGAGGACTGAGAAACCAAGGACAATGGCGATGGACTTGGACTCTACAGCATGGATGGGCTCACTGTGAGCCTCGTCAGTTTGGTTGCTCACCTTCCTGGACTTAGGGGGAGTTGGGAGGACCTTGGACTTAACATAGTGAAGGGAACCCTCATGGCTCTTTGGCCTGGAGAGGAAGGGAGTGGGGGTATGGGTGGAAGGGAGGGGAGGGAAGGGGGAGGAGGAGGGGAGGAGATGGAAATTTTTAATAAAAAATGAGAAAAAAATTAAACTGACCTTATATTTTTCTGACATACTTAAAATAATGCATGGTATGTGTTAAAGCTCAATAAACAGTTTTTATATAATCTAATAAAACAAGGATGAATTGTGATGCCAGTGGAAAAGAGGACCCAGAAATTTAAAATTCCTATTTTAATTCTATTAATTTAGAAAGTAAGTAATTGATTTTCCCTTTATCCCAGCCCCCAAAGTCACCAGGCATTTCCTGGGATCCCACCAGCAAAACTTGCCAGAGAAGCAAGTAGACCAGCAAAAAGGTAGGCAAGTTAATGAACATCACTCTCCTTGCTCCTCCAAATCTAATCCCGAATCTCATCCACAGCTCCATAGAAGACATCTGCTGTGGACTCTCCTCACTCTCAGCCTACATTCCCAGGTGACTAAGCAGCAACTGATGGAACATCTTGCTTTGCTTCCTCCTGTGGACCCCCTGAGCCCTCCCATTCTAACCCATCCACACTTCTAAGTGTCAGCTCCCAATACATGCTATCCAGAACTTGCAGTGGCTATTGCTGATAGGATCCCACACACTCCTAAACATAACAGAGCAATAGAAATGAAGGAACAAAACACCCACCCAACAAGAACATATATCAGCACCTGGAATTACAATCATCCTAAACACAGATGCATAGATACCTGCAAGACAAACAAACAAACAAACAAACAAAACCCACAGTAACAGTCAGGAAGATGTGTACCACAAAACTAATAAGAAGAGAGATGAAAGAACACTACATCCTCCTCAAAGGAAATATCCACCAAGAGGACATTGTATTACTTAACATCTATGCACTAAACTCAAGGGCAAACATGTCCATAAAAGAAACACAACTGAAGTTTAAATCACATACTGGCCCTAATATAAAGATATCAAATGACTTTCATACCCACTCTAGTCAATAGACAGATTATGCAGACAAAATCTAGGCAGATAATTCCTGGAACTAACTGACGTCATAAACCAAAAGAACTTATAGATATTCACAAAAAATTTCACCAAAATACAAAAGAATATAACTTCTTCTCAGTACCTTAAAGAACTTTCTTCAAAATTGACCACAGTCTTGGGCACAAAGCAAATATCAACAGATATAATTGACATAACACCCTGCATCCTCTATGACTTCCATGGATTAAAGCCTAGATACCAACAACAACAGAAACAACAGAAGCTTACAAACTTATGAAAACTAAACAACTCTATACTGGATGAAAAATTAGTCAAGAAAAAAAATGAAATTAAAAACTTTCTAGAACTGAATGAAAATACAATGCATTACAGGACACAAAAAGGCCATTCTTTAAAAAAAGGCAAATTCATAGCACTAAGTGCCTACATTAAAAAAAACTGAAGCAATGTCTTACAAGTAACTTAATAGAATACCTGAAAAGTCTAGAACAAAAGGAATATAGTACAACACAGAGGAGTAGATGGCAAGAAATAATCAAATACAGGGATGAAATCAATAAAATAAAAATAACAACAAAAAACATACAAAAACCAATGAAACAAAGAGTGGCTTCTTTGAGAATATATGATTTACAAACGCTAGCCCAAATTAACTAAAAAGACTGAGAGAAGATGCAAGTAAATAATATCAGATATGAAAAGGATACATAGCAATAGGCATCAAGGAACTCCAGAGAATCATAAAAACATACTTTAAAAACTTGTACTCTGCCAATTTTGAAATTCCAAAAGAAATGGATAATTTTCTCAGTACATGTCACTATCGAAGTTAAATCAAATCAGATAAGCAATTAAACAGAGCTATAACCCTTAGTGATTAGATAGATAGATAGATAGATAGATAGATAGATAGATAGATAGATAGATAGTAGTTAGAAGTCTCCAAACCAAAAACAGCTTAGTGCCAGATGGTTTTAGCACAGATTTCTACTTTCAAAGAATAGTTAATGTTAAAACTCCTCAAATTATTCCAGAAAATAGAAACAGAAGGAACATTGCCCAATTTGTTTAACCAGATGACAGTTTCCCTGACACACAAACCACATAAAGAGCCAACAAAGAAAGAAAATTATAGACCGATCTATTTTATGAACATAGATACAATAATTTTCAATAAAATGTTTGCAAACCAAATATAAGAACACTTAAAAGATCATTCACCATGCCAAGAAGGCCTCCTTTCTGAGACACAGAGACGGTTCAACATGTTGATAAATGTAACTCCAATATAAACAAAATGAAACACAAAATTACATGATCATCTCATTAGATGCAGAAAACAACCTTTGACAAAATCCAACACCCCTACATAATAAAATTTTGGGGAGATTAGCATATAATGAACATACTTCCCATAATAAAGGCAGTTTAAAGCAAGCCCAGAGCCAAGATAAGGTTAGATGGAGGCAAACTCAATTAAATTCCACTAAAATCAGGAACAAGACAAGATTGTCCACTCTCCACATACCAAGTCAATATAATACTTGAAATCTTAGCTACAGCAATAAGAAAACTGAAGGAATTCAAGGGATATAAACTGGAAGGGAAGACATCTCAGCATCTGTATTTGAAGATGGTATGATAGCATATTTAAGTGACCCTAAAAGTCCCACCAGAGAACACTACCCATTGATAAAAACTTTTTATAAAGTTTCAGGATAAAAAATTGACACACAAAATTAGAAGCATTCCTATATAAATGACAAACAGAATGAGATATCAGAGAAAAACAACCTTCACAGTAGTCTCACAAATATAAAATAACTTGGTATAAATCTAACCAATCAAGTGAAAAACTTGTATGATTAAAACTTCAAGTGTTTGAAAAACGAAATTGGAGACAATATCAGAAGATGGAAAGATCTCCCATACTCATGGATTAGTAGGATTAACATAGCAAAAATGCTCATCTTACCAAAAGCAATCTACAGATTCAATGCGTTACTTATTAGAATTTCAATGTTCTTCATAGATCTTGGAAAGACAGTTTTCAGCGTCATATTAAAACACACACACACGCACACACACACACACACACACACCAAATAAACAATTAAAAAAACCCAAAAGACAAACAACAAGAAAGCTAAAATTTTAAAAAGAATTGTGGGAGATAATACTATCCCTAATTTCACATTGTACTATGGAACTATAGTAATAAAAACATCATGGTATTGGCATAAAAGCCCATACTGAACACGGAATCAAATTGAAGACTTGGACATAAATCCACATATCTATGGACTCTTGATTTTTTTATAAAGAAGCCATAAATATGCAACATAATAAAGAGAAATTTCATCAAATGGTGCTGATCAAACTGGGTGTCTGCATGTAGAAGAATACAAATAGATCCATACTTGTCTCCCTGCACAAAACTCAAGTAGAAATGGATCAGAGACCTTAATATAAGCTGAATACAATGAACTTGATAGAAAGGAAAATATGGAGCTTCCATTACTGGGATTGGATTGCATCTAATTAAACTGATAGCCAAAGGGGTCCCATGGGAATCCCCAAATAATCCAGGCTCTTGCCAAGACTATAGGTTGCTCTCCACAAACTGACAGCAAGGCCCCAACACCATCACAACTCATCTTACAGCAAAATTAGAATGAGTGCCTACTTAGAGCCTTTGTTCCTAGGGCTAGTGTTCTTAGTACAGGAAGGTACTCCATAAGCTGCCAAAGGAGAAATGGAAACACCAAGGCAGCCACAAACCCTTTGATCCACAATGGTATCGTGCCTGCAAGATATGCTAGTATAATGGTGGCACCAAGCCTGTGTGAGTACACTACTAATATGTGATTGCCTGAAGACTCACTACATAGGATGGCATCTATGCCCAAAGCTCTTTGGATGACCAAAAACCTGAAATTAGGCAGTTCCTGGACCTAAGAGGAAACCAAATTCTACTGTTCTACTAAAGATACATAGCTATAAAGTGACCCTTAATGACATTCTTCTATACTCTTAGATCAGTGTCTGGCTTAGCCATCATCAGAGGAGTTTCCTCCTGCAGCAGGTGGAAACAATACAGAGACCCTTAGCCAGACAATATTCAGAGACTGAGAGACCTTGGTCAGCTTTAACTGAGAGGTTTCCTTCTAATCCCTCGCCTCAGTTGTCAGGGAACTCCATGTAATAGAAGGTGGAAAAAGTGTAAGATACAGAAGGGACAGAAGACATCAAGTTATCAAGGTCGTCTTCTTCTTCTTTTTTTGGATTTTTGAGACAAGGTTTCACTGTAGCTTTGGTGCCTGTCCTTGAACTAGCTCTTGTAGACCAGAATGGCCTCGAACTCACAGAGATCCTCCTGCCTCTGCCTCCCAAGTGCTGGGATTAAAGGCATGTGCCACCACCACCGGCCCTAAGATCTAAATAGTACAGGATTGATGCACTTATGAACTCAGAGACTGGGGCAGCAGGCACAGGGTCTTCACATGTCTGCACCAGATGAGGCCCTAGATCTGAAAGAAGTGGATACATGTTCTCATATATTACTCAGAAGCTGTCTCTAATTGACAGCCACTTGAAATGAAATTTTAGTTTTCTCCAAGGAGGTCTCCATGGGATAACAAACTACTCTTAATGGTAGGCCACATGCCCAGCAGTAGATGGCCAACAGAAAATGAACTCAGCGACATTTTGGAGGATCCTGGTCCTGTTAGGGCCTTTCTTTCTTTCTTTCTTTCTTTCTTTCTTTCTTTCTTTCTTTCTTTCTTTCTTTCTTTCTTCCTTCCTTCCTTCCTTCCTTCCTTCCTTCCTTCTGGACTTTTTCTTTGATTTTTTCCTTTTCTTTTTTCTTTTCGATCCTATTGGCACTTTGTGTGTATATTATGGCTCCCAGTGTTGTATTTTATTGGATTTTGTGTGTTTTTATTGGATTTTTGAATGTTAAATGACTGAGTCTCTATATTTGTTTTGTATGCCATTTTGTGTTATGTTCCTTCTGTTTATTTTGTGCTCTTTCAATTTGTTAATTTTTGTTTTACATTACTATATTATATCTTATTATGTTTTGGAAGCATGCTACTTTCTAAGGAGAGACAGAAAAAAGAGTGGTTGGGACAAGAGTTGGGGAGGAACTGGGAGAAGCAGAGGTTGGGGAACTGTAATCAGAGTATATAATATGAAAAAATCTATTTTCAATAAAACACGGGTATTCTATTCCCAATTTCATTTATATTCTCTCTCTTACCCTCACTGAGTCCACTTAGTATTGCCTTATATTCATGGGTATAGAACCATCTAATTGGTATAATTTTACTATAATTTCAAAAATAGAAGATAAAAAATTAAAATGGATAATGGTATAGTGCAATGGTGGAGTAAATGCTTATCCTATATGAGGCCTGGAAATCCCCATTCAGAATCAACTCTGTAACCCTGAATATTTTTATCTATATCTAAATAAAATTCCATTTCATATAGGTACAACATTTAACTTGCCAATTTATCAATTGGTTGATTAATATCTAGGTGTTTCCAGAGCCTAGCTATCATGAATAGAGCAACTCTGAACATGGATATTCATGTGTCTCTGTCAGGAGAAATAGAGTTCTTTGTGTATACGCCCATGAGTTTTATAGTTGGGGCATATGGTAGATTTTATGTACTTTCTGTTGGCTCACTTTTACAGTACTGTTAGGTACCATGCAGGCTGTTTGGTGGAAAAGCCTTAAATACCTTATCTATCTGTGACAACTGTGAACTGCAATAATGGCCAGCATTAGATGTTATGCTAATGAGTACAAGAGTAGTTAATGTTACAGAGATAACTAATCACATTCCAATTGGACTTAAGGCCTGCTACACAGAAGAAAACATGTGCCTGTTACTGTAAATCTAGCCAAGAAACCATGGTTAAGGTGCTCACAGGCCTCAGGAGCAAACCTACTGTTGCTATTCTGACAAGTAGCATACTAAAACTACACCCAAAATTTATATCCCTCTACCTATAGATAAGTGCAGCTCTCAGACCTCATGGGAGAAGTTTCTCTGTAGCACTCTGTGGTTAGAACAGAAAGTCACTGTTGTTCAACGTAGAGATAATAAATGTCAATGGATTGCCCAGCCACAGCTGGGACATTTAGATCACATCCTGTCGCAGATTGGATGCATTTGGCCCCCATAAGCTCATAGACAATGGCAATATTAGGAGGTGTGTCCTTGTTGGAGTAGGTGAAGCCTTGTTGGAGGAAGTGTGTCACTGTGGAGTCAGACTAGAGGTCTCTTTTTTTCAAGCTTTTCTCAGTGTGACTTTCAGACTGTTTTTACTGTTGCCTGAAAGACATAGGACACTCAGCCACCTCTCCAGCACCAAGTCTGCCTGCAGGCTACCATGTCCCATCATGACGATAATGGATGGAATCTTTGCAATGTAAACTGACACCTCAATTAAATGCTTGCCATTATAAGAGTTGCAGTGGTCATGGTGATCTTTTCACAGCAATAGCACCCATAACTAAGACACATCCCTTCCCCAAATCCTAGGGACCATTTCAGAAGAGAGTGTAGGAAGACTGGAAGAGGTAGTGGTGGATAGAACAGGGGTGAAATTGTTTTCTGTACATGACAGAAATGGCACTCAGGAAGTCACAGCCATGGATGCCTGCACAAGATCAAGTCAGTCCATATTTTTGCATGGAAGCAGAAGGCATTCAATTCCTCAGCCCTAACTGAGGAGCTATAGAAAGGTGATGGCTTCTTCAGGAGGGAAACGCAGTATTTAAGAGCATGGTCCCTGGTAGGTCAACCATGTTTCAGTGTTGGCCCAAACCCTACAAGTATATGAGCAACACAAACTGGAGTTGATGAGCTAATGATTAAAAATGAAGACACAACCTTGGGATATAGGGAGGTTGATGTGGGAGGATTTGAGGAGAGATATAGGGGTAAATATAATAAAATACATTGCAAAATTCTCAAAGCACCAATAAAATAATTTAAAGCCCTGAAGACATAAACACAACTTCCTAAGAGGCTAGCAAAATAACCTCTTCAGATTCAGGTATGTTTTGGTACCAGAACCTTTGCTAGAGTACTATGCAATTATAAAAATTTAATGACAACCATTAAGGAAATTAAAAATAATACAGGAACTACATATATGTGTATGGTACATATATACATATATATCTATTATTACACATACACACATATATGTGTGTATAATATATATATATATATATATATTACTTTGAATATTGTCAGTATAAATGCAAGGCAATTAGAGTAAAGAAAACTTTAAAAAGGACTTGAGAACATGATTAATTCCAAACCAAAATATAACTTTTATATTGAGAAGCCAAAACTAAGTTACTTTTGGATTTTTGGAAGATGAGAACCAATCAAAAATTCCCTCTCTCTTAGACATGTAGGATAATGGATATGCCTTTCTAGTACACATCCTAGTACTAGTAATAATAATCCTAGTAGAGGATTATTACTATTATTGGTAACGCTTAGAATAAAAAAGTTTGTATTATTGCTACATTTAGGTAGTTTATAAGAATTTGTAATGTTTGAGTGCACTGATTGCATTCAAGTAGCAAATAAATGTAGAATTAGTACAAAGTATTGATCATTGTGTTACTCCCCAATCCTAGGAAGATATGTTTTGAGGATATAGAAATACTCAGGATTGACAAAAATCACAGAAACTAAAATTATAAGACTGCTTATTGTAAGAGACATGAGGACAATTTTTAATCTCTGTTACTCAAATCTGAATTATATTAATAAACTTGTATTATATTAAAGGCATGGTCAATCAATCATAATAGCATTTTAAAATCAACTGTATTTGCTGGTAAAAGTTTTTATGTCAGTCACATAGTCATTCTAATCACGTTACAAACAATATCAAAACTTATATAAGAACACTACATAGTGTACTTTAAATATACTACCCAATATTCAATCGAAATAAAACTAAACAGCTTCAAACAAAAGTCATTAACCAGATACCTAGACTGGAGAGGTGAATCTGCTGAGAGAGCAGGGAAGAGAAGTGCCCAAGAGAATAAGCAAGGACAGCCATCAATGGGAGGGCTATGCTCAAAAACACAATTTATTTTCCAAGGTGGTATAACATGTCCTGAAAAATTATTCTAAATGAGTCTTTGCAAAATAATCTATCATAGTAATGGTCCACAGTAAAAAAAAAAAATAATGATGACAAAGGAATTAGTGAAGTATACATGATTTACCCTTGGGCTTACCTTTCTAAACGCAAAATGGTACGTGAAAGTAAGAAAACATTTTAGAAAAGTATACATGAACATGTTATAAATTCCAAACATCACTCATGACATTGATGACCTACAATAGAGATGAGTGTAATGTCTTCAAGACAGATACCCTCTTCAGGGCATGTGTCATCAGAGAATTAGTTTCAGCAAAATAAAAAAGTTTCACTGAGGTTCCAGTCGGACAGATGGTGCATGATGAGTCACAGCTTAGAGTTCCTAGTACGCAGACTTCTATGTGTGTCTTGGAAGGTGTTTTCAATAACCACAGTATAATTATTTGCATCAAAGTTCTAAAACATTTGTATTTTAAAAACTAGAGACCAAAGGAGCTGATTTAGAAGATACTCCACAGAGGTGACCAAATATCTGGATTCTTATGTTAGTCCTTCTTTGCAGCTATTTACAGAACAAGTAATATCTGTTACTTATATTTAGTTAACATTTTTTATTGTCAAACTTTCCTAGCTTGTTCAGCAAAGAATAATTCATGTTCATGGAATAGGGAGGAAACTCAGTTGGTAAACTGTTATGTAAGCATGGGTATCTGTCTTTGATCCTTAGAACCAACCCACAATAAAACAAAAAGTGGCACATGTTTGGAATCCCAGTAATGAGGAGATGGGGGTCACACTTAAAGCTTGCTAGCCAGTCCACCTAGTCTGCAGAGTGAGCTCTAGGTCAATGAGAGACTTTCTCTCAGAAGACAAGAATAGCTCCTGAATAATGGCATCCAAAGCTGGCCTCTGCTCCCCTCTCACATGAGCACACATGACCCATAGGAACAAAGGGGGAGAGAAAGAGAGAGAGAGAGAGAGAGAGAGAGAGAGAGAGAGAGAGAGAGAGAGAGAGAGAGAGAGAGAGACTTAATTTTTAAAAATATCTGCAAAGATAATCCAGTTTTATACATTTTACAGAAGAATTTTAAGTTTGGTCAATATATTTAATATATTTTTGCAGTGCTCCCCACTAGCCAGATCTGGAGTCTAATTTTAGGCAGACCTGTTATGGCACAGTGGTCACATTATATTTTTCAATGACTTTAGCTTTCCAAAGAGTATTTCCTACCACATTATTTTACCTTCACTAATTTTGCAGGAATGATTATAGATAGTGGTGTTGGAATATATATATATATATATATATATATATATAAAGTTTTCATAGGATTTATTTTCATGTCACAGGGACAGAAAGACAGACAATGAAGCAGGACTATGTATCAGTAGAAAGTCGAAGGTATTGTCTATGTGCAACACTAACCCATTCAATTCCTGAGTACACTGTTATGATCTCCCTCCTCTGTCATTTACATAGCTGCTACCAGGTGGAGAGGAATTCCTAGTAAACAGAATTGAGAGACTACAGGTCTATTTAAAAGAAAGCTGTTATGAGACACAGATGTATTTCTATTGCTTTTGATATCTTAAGAAATACTATACAGAGAAAGTATAACAGGAAAACTGGAGTTGCTTTAGGCTCTTAATCTCAGTATGAAAGGAATATAGAAATGGAATTCAGCATAATGAAACTCAGGACAGTATTGTTAGACTTTGAGAACAAAACAACAGGCACAAGTTGTAAATCCTGACATTTGCTAGGAGGTGGGAAATCAAGATGTGTTAAAAGAGAAAACCTTGCCTGTTTGTGTTTGGTTCTAAATAAGCCAACACATTCAGTAATGAAGGTTAGCAAGCAGCTGCAAGGGCAGAGAACTGGGGTGGGGATTAGCATGGAGTGGATCAGGCCCTGATAATTTTAAATAAATAAAATAAATTTTAAAGGAAACTATAAAATTCTAAGTGAATGTAAACTTTTGGCACTGGTACTACCCTGTGAAGAACACCAAGCCTCAGACACTTAACAACTGGCACAGATTTTCTCCAGGTAAATCTCAGAGAAATGGCAAAGTCTTCCTCTAGTTCAGGCAAGCCTTTCATCTGAGTATGTGTGTTTATGAGTGACTGACTAACACGTGCACCAATTAGGAGCTGCAGCTTCATCTTCTGGATGATTGCCACCTGAGACCACTCCCCTACAGAGATCTCCTACAGAGACTAGCTAGCCTTTCTGTCTCGTGCTGTACATAGCAAACATGTTGAAATTCCAGCTGTTGCATTGTTTGTGCCATCCATCTGAGCAAGCTTGGCTCACTGGATTCCAGCTCATCTATACATAGAGTGACACTCTATACATAGAGTGTATCTATGTTATCTGTTGTTTCTTCATTGTTTTGTCACCCCAGTTAGGTCAATCCCTGAAACCATACAGGGAGCAGCAGGGGACAGCAGAGGGTGAGAAAATCCAGAATACAAAGGAAAACATGTCTTTACAGGAAAAACATACTTGGGTTTTTAGCCAGTATCTGAAAAAGAGATAAGAAGTGGAAGGAAGGGCTCAAGTGTGGGACCTCTGCAGGAGTAGGCAGGAACCAGAGACCTCTGCAGGACTGGGCACAAGTCTGGGACCACCGAGGGAATTGGCCAGAGCCAGGACCTCTGCGGGTCCGGGACCAAATCTGGGCTCTTCGAGGGAGTAAGTAGGAACCAGAGACCTCTTCGGGTCTGAGCACAAATCTGGGACCTCTGAGGGACTCGGCCGGAACCAGAGAGCACTGCAGGTCCGGGCATGAATCTGAAACCTCTGAGGTACTAGGCCTGAGTCAGGACCTCGGCCAGAACAGACCCAAGGCAGCAACCTCAGCAGAAAGAGCCCCAGGCAAGCATTATCCGTGGAAGCAGGCCTGAAATATCCCTGGTATTGCAGAGTAAATGCGGGGAGCACCAAGCGATCTGCAGGAACATGGAGTGACTGACAGGGTGACTGGAACTGTGGCCCTGACTACACCATCAGGAACAACCATCTGGGCCTTGGATTCACAGGTACTGGGAAGATTGATCACCAGAGTCACAGACAGCCCCGGCTACACCAGAGGAAAAGATGGATAGACAAGGTAAAAACACAGGCAACACCCAAAGAGCAACACAACACCAGTAAAAACTAGTGTCCTTACAATAGCCTAATACAGATGAAGCAGAAGAAAATGACCTACAAAACAACTTTAGGAGAATATTTGAGGCCCTTAAAGTGGATATGAAAAATTCCCTCAAAGAAATGGAGAAAAAGACAAACAAAAATTAGAAGAAATCAACAAATACCTTCAAGAAAACCAAGAAAAGCAATCAAACATATGAAAGAAACTATTCAAGACTTGAAAACTGAAATAGAAACAATAAAGAAAACACAAACAAAGGAAATTATAGAAAGAGAAATCATGAGAAAATGATCAGGAACCACAAATTCAAGCATAAACAGCAGAATACAAGATGTGGAAGAGAGAATCTCAAGCACTGAGGATACAATAGAGGAAATAGGTCAAAGAAAACATTAAATCTAACAAAAGCTTAACACAAAATATCCACGAAATATTTGGTCTTAGGACCAAACCTAAGAATAATAGCTATAGAAGAAGTCCAAATCAAAAGCACAGAAAAAATATTTAACAAAATCATAGAATAAAAATTTCCAACCTAAAGAAAGATATGCTTATGAAGATACAAGAAGCTAACAGAAAACCAAATAGACTGGTTAAAAAAATGCCCCCTGTTCACATAATAACCAAAACACTAAACATACAGACTAAAGAAAGAATATTAAGAGTTGTAAAGTAACATATAAAGGCAGAACTATTAGAATTACACCCGACTTCTCAATGGAAACAATGAAAGCCTGAAAGTCCTGGTCAAGCATTATACAGACATTAAGAGAACACGGATCCAGCCCAGACTACTATATCCAGCAAAAGTTTCAATCACCATAGAAGGACATAACAAGATATTCCATGACAGAACCAGTTTTGACCAATACCTAGCCACAAACCCAACCCTACACAAAGTACTAGAAAAAAACTCCAACCCGAGGACATTGGATACATCCACAAAAACACAGACAATAGGTGATCTCACAGCAGTAAATCATAAGGAAGGGAAAAACACACAAATTAACATCACCAACAACAAAAGCTAAAATAACAGGTGATAGAAATCACTGCTCATTAATATCCATCTATAAATAGACTCAACTCACTTATAAAAAAACACAGGCTAACAGATTGGATACAAAAACAGTATCCATCCTTCTTCTTCATACAGGAAACACATCTCAACCTCAAAGACCTCCTGAAACAGAAAAGATTCTATAAAGCAAAGGACACAGTCAACAAGACAAATCAGCACCCTACATAATGGGAAAAGACCTTCATCAACCCCACATGAGACACAGGACTGATCTCCAAAACATAAAAATAACTCAAGGAATTGGTCATCAAAAGAACAAATAATCCAATAAAAAATAGAGTACAGAACTAAACATATAACTCTTAATAGAGGAACCTAAATGGCTGAAAGACCCTTAAGAAAATGCTCAACATCCTTAGCCATCAGAGAAATGAAAATCAAAACAACTCTGAAATTCTGTCTTACACCTGTAGAAATGGCCAAGATCGAAAACACTGATGACAACTTATGATGGAGAGGATGTGGGGTAAACGAAACACTCCTATACTGCTGGTTAGTGTGCAAATTGGTATAGCCCCTTTGGATATCATATAGCAATTTCTCAGAAAATTAGAAAACAACCTTCCTCAAGGCCTAGCAATGTCACTTTTGGGTAAATACCCAAAGGATGCTCAATCATACCACAAGACATGTGCTCAACTATGTTTATAGCAGCATTTTTATCATAGCCAGAACCTGGAAACAACCTAAATGCCCTTCAACCAAAGAATGGATAAAGAAAATGTGATACATTTATACAATGGAGTACTATAGAGCAGAAAAAAATTAATAACATCATGAAATTTGCAGGCAAATGGATGCATGTTGACAGAAGTTCCTGTCCCACCTGGTCCCACAGTCATTCATTCCCAAAGAAATACACAGAGGTATACATTAACTATAAACTGGTTGGCTTATTAGCTCAGACTTCTTATTAACTAATTCTTACATCTTGAATTACTCCATAATTCTTGTCGGTGTTAGCCACGTGGCTTGGTATCTTTTATCAGCAAGGCATTATCATCTTGCTTCCTCTGCATCTGAGTGATAACTGCAGACTGAGACTTTCCTCTTCCCAGAATTCTCCCTTTCTCATTGCCCTGCCTCTACTTCCTGCATGGTCACCCCACCTATACTTCCTTCCTGGCTACTGGCCAATCAGTGTTTTATTAAAGCAATAAAAATGACAAGGTAGAAGACCATTGTCTCACAGCACTACCCCCCTTTTTTTTTAAAAAAAAACAAGAACTCTGAATCTAATCTCCTTTGTTTAGCTATTTTTTCCAGACCATTATCCATAATAACTTGTAACCAATACTCTAAACTAAGTTAAATATACATAATCCATTTTTTGGAATGTTGTCATAGTTTTCGAGGCTACTTCCTGCTGACTGGGGGCACTGATAATCTTATGGGGACCTAAAGAATATTTAGAATTATGATCAAGTCCTGACTGGAGTATCCTGTGAGGCTTGATCATCTCAGTCAGCAGTCTTGAAACTGTTCTGGATATAGAACTCAGAGGACACTCCAACAGATATCCTCTGAAATGTTGGATCTTTGGACCATCTGCTCCTTTCAGAGATTCTTCGGGGAGGGGGGGAGTCTTCCCTGACCAGACCTGATTTTTCTTAACCAAGAATGAATCCACAGCCTCTCATTTCCTGTGGAAACAAAAGCAAAACCTTTTCTCTAATGTAACATATCTTTTGACTTAAATTTTAAAGTCAAGGCATTTTCAAAACATATATGTTGGATTAATCCAGCAGCATTTATAATCAAATAATTTTAGCAGATGTTGCTCCTGCTTGGCATTCAAACAATTCAAAGACAATACAATAACATACAGTATCCAGACTCTCTGTGTATTTTCCATCTTTATGTGGCTTTATTTTAAGCTCTATGTCTTTTATTTTTATTTTTAATTTTTGGTTGAGACAGGTTTTTATGTGTATCTTTGGCTTTCCTGGAACTGACTCTATATACCAGGTTGTCCTTGAACTCATAAAGATCTGCCTGCCTCTGCCTCCCAAGTGCTAGAATTAAAGGTGTGTCCACCACACCCAATTTCTCTCTCTCTCTCTCTCTCTCTCTCTCTCTCTCTCTCTCCCTCTCTCTCTCTCTCTGGACTTTATCCTTTTTCTTTTCTCTCCCAAGCTTCCATATATTTTTAAACATACTGTAAACCTCTTAGAGGTTTTTTTCATCTGAATCTATCTTTACTGTATATCTCTCTTTTTGTTACCACATGAGTCTTTAAGGTAGGTGATATGGCTAGGATTAAAACCGTGGTTTTGATGGCTGGATCCACCCCATTTCTTAGCTTTCTGAGAGTCTAGCTTCATGGCAGAAGTATTGGCGGGAGCCATGTTTATTGCCACAACTCTATGAAGTTTCAAGGTCCCTGCTACCACCAAGAATCATGCTGTTGGCTATTTATAAACATCATTTAAGTGCTTTGAGTACAGAGCCTCTTAAAAAGGCTGCAAGGTTATTGCATGTAAAGCTGAGTCCGGAAGCCTCTCTTAAATGAGGAACACTTGCCTCCAGCAATCAGAGCCCACCTGAGAAAATGCTGCTACCAAGGAACCATGCTCAACTCCGTTCTTTTGTGTCTAGAATTACTTCCTAAGCTCGCTCAGGTTTTATGTGGATGCATTTGTCCATGTTGGCACCATTTGTTGACAGAGGTTTCTGTCCTGCCAAGTCCCAGAGCTGTTCAGTCCCAAAGAAACACACAGAAGCCTACATTAATAATAAACTGGTTGGCTTATTAGCTCAGACTTCTTATTAATTAATTCTTACATCTTGAATTACCCCATAATTCTTGTCGGTGTCAGCAATGTATGTTGGTATCTTTTATCAGTGAAGCATTCTCATCTTGCTTCGTCTGTGTCTGGGTGATGACTGCAGACTAAAACTTTCCTCTTCCCAAAATTCTCCCTTTCTCATCGTCCCACCTCTACTTCCTGCATGATTTCCCTGCCTATACTTCCTGCCTGGTTACTGGCCAATCAGCATTTTATTAAAAAAAAATACAAGTGGCAGTATACAAGACCATTGTCCCACAGCAGATGGATATAGAAAACATCATACTGAGTGAGGTAACCCAGACCCAGAAAGACAAATATCATATGTACCCACTCATAAGTGCCTTTTAGACACAAAACAAAGAAAACCAGCCTACAATTCACAATCCCAGAGAACCTGGATAACAATGAGGGCATTAAGAGAGACATACATGGATCTACTCTACATGGGATGTAGAAAAAGACAAGATCTCCTGAGTGAATTGGGAGCATGGGGACTTGAAGGGGAGGGGAGAGGAAGTGAAGGGAGCAGAGAAAAATGTATAGCTAAATAAAATAAAAAAAAATAAGTGGAAGGAGAGTTAGAACTCAAAACTTGGGCAGACAGCATAGAAGATCTGCAAAGTATTAAATCAGGGGAGGAGTTTCTGGGAAGAATAAATACATCATATAAGGTGACTCAGCTTTTTGGAGGTTGGACTCCAGGCTATCTGACTGACAAGTTCAACTGTATTAAGTCTTACCAGAGGAGACGATATGAAATGCTGTAATCTTTGAAGCAAATTATGATGTCAAGTCTGCACCCAGGACCAGAAATGAGTATCTATTACCAGGACTACTAAGAAAGGAGAGCTGCAATGATTTCCTCTCTAGTAGCACTAGGGAAATAGGTGTGATCCAAAGTTGACCATGAGGGAAGAGTTCCATCTTCACTGGCCTCCAAGGCACTTATCTCCATCTGGCTACCCATCTAAAGTGCTGCCAGCTCTGTTTCTGAGATTTTTCCTAAAATTGCATCTGCAATGGCAGATTCATTTGTTTACATGTTCGCTCTTCTTATAGGTTTTAACTGAGAATAATGTTGAAAACTAGAAGTACCTTCCACACTGTTCATTTCACAGGTAAGGAAACAGGTTCAAAAAGCTTACGTACCTTTCAACCCATAATAAAATCCAATATAAAATTATTCATCCTTATGAGAAATAGTAGTGAAATAAATAATAATAGAAATGAAATCCTTAATCATGCAACTGAAATTTTATTTTAAATTTGATTTGAAAATCTTTTTAGACTGTACTTTCCCTCAGACTTTGTTTCTAGAATACTCATCTGCTCAACTGACTCAAACGATTCTAAATGAAAGATGCTACTTTCACATACTAGCTTAGAATATTCATTTGTCCAATTCGATTCAGAAGATTCTGAATGGAAGATGCCAACTTCACATAGCTGGTTAAAAAGTAAATAAGCATTTCTCTTTTAAAATTCTCTTTATTTAGCAAAAGTTTCTAAGGAAATACAGCATTTTGTTGCCTCTTTACCTATCTTGACTTCCAGCAGGGCAAAAGAATTGTTACTATGACAACTCAATTTTCCAAAAACTCCCAGATGTACCCCATTTGCATTAACCAGGAATGATCGTTATTATTCAATGGCAACTCTGATAAAACTCTTTTCTCTTCAACTGTTTTCAGTACTTCTGAAGCCCTCCTTGCCTGCAAAAGAGAATGGCTCTCAAATGGACACTTATACTGAGCTTTCCAAGATAATGTCACCTGTGCCATCTGTTTGCCAAACAAGTATAAGGTACGAGTACAGCATAAGATATTTTTATTTTGTAAGTACTTGTCAAGCATTTCTATTATGAATACAGTTGGATTGTACCAAGAATAAGGTGACATTTGGGAATTTATCATTTCTTCAAATCCATTTAAATATAGTAAAAACGATTTTAAAGTGGGTGACACAATGAGGGATTTTAAAACAAATGATAGCAATCAGAACATAGAAAGACTATCTCGGATAGAGCTCAACTGAAAAAATATTTGATAACTTTCCTGTATTGTACCTTTGCCTATATCTACTTATTCCTAACAGTTTGCTTTACTGACACAAAAGCCATCCCATGCCTTCCAGAAGTACTAGGATTTCTGATTTCTTTCTGGTAAAATGAAGTATCTAACTAACTCAGGTCCCCCAACCCCCTAAAAAGTCTTCTCTCTTTCTTTCCTTCTTTTCTTTCTTGATTTTTTTTTTACTGAATTGATTCCTTTGCCTAATTTCTAAAGCAAATACTCTCTCTAGGAGGGTGGGATGTAATAAGTGATTTGAGCTAATCATAGTCCATCCCCCTCTTTTTATTTTTTTAACCAGGAGGGTCAGAGCAGTGAAGTTGGGAAGATGCAGTTTTTTCATCAAGTGCTTAGAGGTGTAAGGATGTGCACAGGGCCTAAATATCTGAGCACATGTGTCTTTTATCAATACAGAAAGTTTGGCAGTCATTATACATAAATAGTAACTCTCCCTGTAGTACCATCAGCCGCTGTTTATCAGAAGGTGCAGTACATGATTCAGTGTCTCTCTTAGGAACATCGGTATAAGGGGTGGCAAAGTGCTACTGTAAAATCCCAGATACTAACTGGGTTAACCTTTATGAACACAAAAGTGCTTGCCTTTGATACACTAGCACTATAATAACAGAACTGACCATAGGCAATAGGTAATCAAATGAGTACAGCTGTGTTCCAATGAAATTTCACTTACAGCAAAGTGAGTCCAGGAACTCACTTTGTTAGACTAGGTTGGCCTCAAACTCACAGGGATCTGTCTGCCTCTGCCTCCAAGGTGCTGGGATTAAAGGCACACACCACCACTGCTTGGCATTGAGAAGCTGTATTTTTAAAGGGGGGGCATTAAACATAGTTCTGAGTTTTCAGGTAGCAGGGAAAAGAACAAAACATGTTTCTAAACCTGAAAATCAAAATTCCATAACTCACCATGTTTTGTTCTGAACAACCAGGACTGTTCCACAGAGAAATCCTGTCTTGAAAAAGAAACAAAAAAACAAAATAAAAGCAAAACAAAAAGGAAAAAAACCAAAAATTCAGTTTCTCATTTTCTTTGCTATGTGAAACTTTTTTACCATCCTTGGTCCAACAGATCTGCACCTACAGTTCACTCTTTTCTTACTCTGTGTGTGTTTTAATATTTTCAGGTCTTCAAAACATTTTTGAAAACATATGACATCCATATTACATTAAAAGTTTAGCATTTCTCTATCACATATGTGCAGGCCTAAAACTCAGTCTCCATCAAATCCTTTCTGCAAATAAGGAAACCAAAACCCAGACATCATTCATCGTTATTCATAAGGCAAGGAAGTTCTCGTCCCTGTATCACAGCCCTGGTCATCTTTGTTGACACAGACTATTACAGAAAACAGAGGTAGAAGGAACCAGTGACAAAACCTGTGGTAAGGAAATAGAGAAATCAACCAAAACACAGTATCATGGAAATACCAGAAGAAAATCTGATTCTTCGAAAGACAAGTTAAACAACTAACTAGAAAAGCTGGAGAGATGATTCAGCAGCTGAAAATACTGGCTGCTCTTCAAGAGGACCTGAGTTCAGCTTCCAGTGATGTATCAGGTGACTCCCAACCAGCTGTAACTCCAGTTCTAAGGGATCAACCCTACCCTACACACAGACATACACACATTTACACACACACATACTTATTCATAATTAAAATATTTTTAAAGATTAAAATCTTTTTAAAGATTAAAATAGAAGTGAAAATAATAAGTGCATTCCAAAATTGTCATATTGCAGCAAGAATAATAACCTCTCTTAGTTATATTACATTTACGGTATCACTAGTCCTCACCCTGCCCCTCTACCATCTTCCTTTACTCCTGCTGCCCACTTTCCCTCTTCCTCTGCCCTTGGAAAGTTATTGTCTCCATATCCCATCCCCAGAGTCTTCTGTAGGCTGTGCTACTCATTTCAGCTTTAACTTACTATTAACAATCAAATGTTCATTTTTCCCTTTGTCTATGATTTTTGTTCTGTGCCCATCAGCATATTCCTTTACCTGGTCTTTGTTACAATAGCAGCCATACATTGTAACAGACCTAGACTAAAGTACTATAAAAATAAGTCCTCAAAATTGGCTCTTAGTTGCCTTAGAGGGAAAAATGGTAGAGAGAAAAGAAATGAACTACATTCATTTAGAGGAGTAAGCCAAACATGTAGTCATGATGCTGTACATAAACTTTAGTTCATTAGCTTCTTCTCAATGACATGGCAACTGAAAACTTTGAAGAAACTTCTCCATAAAATAAGGCTGCAAACCCATACAGCACTAGGCACCAAAGTGCATCTAAATAGTACTAATGGAAAAACTAATCATGTCTCCTGGTACAAGATGCTACAAGATTATCAAAAATGGCTACAGAGGAAATAATGCATTTTAAATTTATCTTCAGAGACTATTGGGTTCTTCTTTAATTATATTACTTTTTTGTTTTCCACTAAAAGTACTTTCAAAATAACTAGAGTCAAATGTTTCTTTTTAATGCTAAAATTTCGAAAAGCCTAAGCTTTTTCAAATACAATTTTCATTAGAAACTGGAGAAACTGAGTAATATTTCATTGAAATTTTCTTCTTCTGATAATGATTCATGATTTATTTTACATAAAGAAATTTCTAAAAGTAGTCATCTGAACTTTCATACCTACAGTCCTCCATCAAAATATGTTGGGAGTTGCCATGCACAAAACCAATTGTCTAGCCCTTTGAAGACTAATGAGTTACTGGGAAATTCAATTAAGCTTTGACATTAACTACTGAGAAAGGGTGCGGGTTCCACAATAAAGGGCCTGAAATCACAAGACTGCTTCCATTTCGGGCTTAACTGGAAAGCACAGGTGGTTTCATATGCTTCTAAATGCAGGAAAGTGAAGCTATAAAGTAGAAGTTCCAATGAACCCCGTCCTCTTGGACTTGGAAATTTGCTTTAATGGCTCAAATAACATGGGAAGGCATCTCAGTTCCTCTTGTTTATTAATTTCAAAGCATATAGTTTTGGAAAGGACAAATGGAGAGACATGCAAGCTATGTGTTCACCAATCAAAAAACTGAACCCCATACTTTTGAGGTTTGTTTTGTTTTGTTTTTATGGGCTCTTTATTACCTGGGTATAATGAAAGTATTTTCCATTTGTCAAAGCTGAGGGTGAACTAAAAGCACAAATTCTAACCATGCCTTGTCTTGGTCTTTCTGATAACCAGACCTTATTCTAAAGTTATCTAGGGGTTCAATAAAATGAAAGGACCTCATTAGAATAAAAGATGCTCCTATTACCAAGGAAATTCCAAGGAATTCCAATTTAGAAGCCCTCTGTCAGGAACAAAGGTAAATAACAACATTAGAGAAAGTTGTTCCTAGTTGCCCTATAAATAAAAAAATTAAAAAGATTATGAAGTCTCGATATAAGGAACACAGTCCAGAGAATATGTGGTGTGTGTGTGTGTGTGTGTGTGTGTGTGTGTGTATTATGTTATTTAAGTACACTTGAAGACAAATTCAAGAACCTTATTTCCTTTATGTGTGCTTGTTTCTACATGACGAAATAAGAAACAACATTTGTATTTAGTGAGTGGTATTTCTAAAAATAGTATAGGACTACAGACCTGGAAGGACCTTCTTGCAAATTAATGGATCAATATGTTAAATCTTTCATGACTGCCATAAAAATTTGAGAGGCAGTTACATTTTTGGCACATGTAATACAAAACTATCAACAGTAAATGAGACTCTGGCAAAATCATATGAAACAATATTGAAGCTGTCAATCTATTTTTCCCTCCCCTGGCAATATTATTAAGGGGTGTTTATGCTCTCTTAAGCAAATACTTCAGAAATGTATTCATATGCCCTCAATTGCACCCATATCTGTGCCCTAAATAGAACACAAATTGTCCTAATAACAATTACACATTCTAAAGTTTGTACTCCATTTTGTTTTTAGATCTCAAGTGTTCTTTTCACAATATTAAAAAATAGGAACATAAAAAGTTACCTTGAATTTTGATGTGTGTTTGCTGACATATGTGCCTTTGCTTCTTGGGGAAATTATCCCCTTTTTCTTTTTTTATTTATTTTTTATTTTTATTAAAAATCTCCATCTTCTCTCCTTCTCCCACTTCCCTCCCCTCCCCTCCACCCATACCTCCACTCCCTCCCTCTCCAGGCCAAAGAGCAGTCAGGCTTCCCTACACTTTGGGAAGTCCAAGGTCCTCCCAACTCCCCCCAGGTCCAGGAAGGTGAACATCCAAACTGACAAGGCTCACACAGAGCCCGTCCATGCCGTAGAATCAAAGCCCATCGCCATTGTCCTTGGCTTCTCATTCAGCCTCCACCGTCAGCCACATTCAAAGAGTCCAGTTTGATCACATGCTCCATCAGTCCCCCTTTTCTTTGACTTCCTTCCCTCTTCCTAAAATTAGTCTTACCCTTCTGTTTGTTACCTGATTTTCCTGCATTGAAAAGAGGGGTGGTTAAGCTAGACCAATGACACGGGAGTCTCATGTGGTTCTCAAAGGCTCCAACTGTCATGCAAAAGAAAAGAGCAAATCCTTCCTTTTCACACTCTCCTCTACAAAGGAAGTGCTTTCTCTTTTTAGTTAGCTTGTTGAGATGAATTCGTGGATAGTACTTCTTTTTACTCCATTTTCTGCTTCTGTTACTTGGCAATCTTACTTCAACTGAGGTCAAAGTGTCAAATACCCAGACACCCAGATATTATTCGAACTCAGGGAGCAGCAAGTCTCTTCCCTAATGATGATGTATAATAACTGCGAGTTAAGAGGGAAAACTGCTGCTTTGTTATTTATTGAGTACTATTTATTTTTCAGACTTACCAAAATCTGTCCAACTGAGGAGTTTATCAATAATTATTTCTTCATCTTCTTCTTCTTCTTCTTCTTCTTCTTCTTCTTCTTCTTCTTCTTCTTCTTCTTCTTCTTCTTCTTCTTCTTCTTCTTCTTCTTCTTCTTCTTCTCCTCCTTCTCCTCCTTCTCCTCCTCCTCCTCCTCTTCCTCCTCCTCTTCCTCCTCCACTCCTTCTCCTTCTCCTTCTTCTGTTTTTTGAGATGAAGTTTCTCTGTAGCTTTGGAGCCCCGTCCTGGAACTAGCTCTTGTAGATCAGGCTGATCTCGAACTCTGCCTGCCTCTACCTCCTAAGTGATTAAAGGCGTGCCCCACCAATGCCTGGCTATTACCTTTTTCTTTTTTATAGGAAATTCACTTAAAATACTGATATTTTAGGAACTAACTAACAATGTGTAATGTACCCTCTAAGCCTAAGATTCAGGTTAAGTCTATCTTTTAATGGATGATTCTTCATAAGGTATAGATATTGTTAATCCGATTGAAATTAATACTAAGCATCATTATAATTGTTTACAATGAGAGGAAAGAGCATCTCTATCTAACTCACTCTTACATTCCCCAAGTCTAGCCTAGCACTCCTTGGGTACTTGATATAGATCTGTGGATCAAGTGACTAAATACCTTTCTCCATGAAGAAACAACGAATAACAACAAACTTTGCCAGTGACATATTGTTTCAGTTTTACCTTTCAGAACTTTTAATAAAGAACTCACTTAAAGCAAAGGTGAGGTTCTCTATTGAATGACAGGGAGTAACACATTCAGAAGGGATTCTGTGTTAAGTTATTATTGTAATAAATGATGTTGTGACAAGAAGATATTACTTCCCCACTGAAATCACAACCTACAACAGGAAATTAGAGCAAAAGAGTGTCTCAAGAGTGCTGTTGTTTGCTTATTTATTGCTGGTGTTCCATGTTTGGACTATATCCAGCCTTCCCTTTATTGCAAAGGTAGAGTACTGCTAGTACTTTGATTACAATGAATGTTCAGTACCTGGGAACATATTCCTAAAAGGCCTACTAGTTGGTTATTGTAAATACTAAATTATATATAATTATTTCAATAAACATTTACTGATCACAATTTATGTGTGAGAGAATGTGCTAGGTCTTATTGAATTCACCTAATCATGATGAAAGAAGCAGATTAGTCATCAAAGTGAGCAAAGAAAGAAAAACTTAATTTAACCAGAATAAAACCGCTTTATCCACCTTCTTCAATACATTTTAGAATATTTTTATTCAAAAATATATTCTTAAATACTTCAATATCTTGTAAGAAAGTAGGAAATGAAAAAACCTAAAACATATTGTCATTATTTGGTTATAATTCTTAAGAATGTTTGTAGAGTCTAGTGGCATATTTTAAGCATTGTTAAGTTTTGGAATACTCATCAATTTCTTACTCTAGGTATTTTTTCTCTTCTAAAAATTGATTCATGTGCTCTTATCTTGAAATTACTTTCTGTCTTGTCAAGTAACACAGAGGCTCTTCCTGTTTTACATGTGATTGTAGTTCTTCCTAATTGCCCTCCCCCATTGGTCTGGTTGCTTGGCTTCCACAACAACTATCTAAGGTTCAAACTTTGATGAGAATTTTTCCAAACTTCATAGCATTATAAGATCTGGCAGGATATCAACTCAGTCTCGATTACTATAAATGGCTTGCCTTTTTCTTTTTACTTTCTGAGGTGAGGTGGGATCACCATCACAGATGTAGAGTTAATCTGTGCAGTCATCTAAGATAATACTAGGTCAAGCTTCATACTGTTCCCAACTTGAAATTCTTTATCATTTTTATGTTTCAACTTCTATTTCATAAGTATAATCCATCGAGGCAAATGAGCATGCATATGAATAAAGACAATATAGGGGAAAATGAAATGAACTTAATATTTTAGTACTTTTAAAATACCTTTATGTGTGTGTGTGTGTGTGTGTGTGTGTGTGTGTGTGTGTGTGTGGAGAGAGAGAGACAGACAGACAGAGAGAGAGAGAGAGAGAGAGAGAGAGAGAGAGAGAGAGAGAGAGAGAGAGAGAGAGAGAGAGAGAGAGAGAACATTATCATTTTGAGCTTGGTGCCACCAAAGATTGAGCCAGTTCTGCTCTAAGGAGAAATATCTGAAACTACAGTTTCAATTAAGAAGAGTTCAGAGATTTTAACCTTCATCAATGATGGTCAAAAACTCTCAAAAGTTTTGCTATAGTGGATTTTTATGATAATTACTGTACCTTTCTGGTAGAGCCATTTAATTATTGCATGCTATATTAATTACCATAATAAACTCTACTCCAACAGGATTCAGGGTAAACAACTCTTCAGCCTCAGGCCTCTCTTCATTAAACTGCAATTAGCATGATAAATTAGAAGTGAGATTTTACTGCAGCCACTATTAGTGCTACTTACTCATGAGGTGACAAGGGAAGTTATCAGAAATAAGAATTAAAGATATTTAAATTAAAAGAAAAATGGTGGGGTTTGCTGTCTTCTACCAACTAGACCAATACATCTGTGTTCAGGCATACCTTGCATGGTTCAGCTATAAGCTGTCAATAGGAAACCCTATTAAATATTTGTATCAATAGACACAGTTTTGTGAGTAAATGCCTTCTGTCCCTGGAAGATCACAAGTGTATTTCACAATGACTCTAAATTTAACAAAGCTTCAAGTCTTATTAAAAAGATGGCAGGTATGGATAACCCCTAAAATACTCTGTAATCTTAATCAGATAAGATATTACTCCATCAGCATTGCAGTATTACCTATTGAAGGAGACTTTCGTATACAGAGTTTGCTGAAATGTAAAACAAAAGCAGGTTACAAAATCTGATTTTAATCTTTGAAGATAAGCTATAAGCCAACAATTAGATTGCAAGACAATCTAATTAGATTAGATAACATTCTATTTTATTACATGTACAATAAGCTTAATGATGAGTCAGTATAAAGAAACCCATGACATTCTTTACCATATGTTTATGGAATATTTTGATACAAACAAGAAGAGTTAAGTAGTCAGTCTCTAGAATTGGCCTCTATATATTTTAACCTTAAATTTAATGTTAATGATTAGATTATAAGGACACTTTGTAACCTTGAAGTGTCCCCATGTCATTTTGACCTAAGATTGTTTCCATACATTTCTTTTCATGACTGCCAACTATTCCCTAAGAGAAGACACATTTAAAATGCCATTTCAATAAATGAATTTTCATACAAACCAAATGAATCATCTACTATATTCCATTTACCAAAAACTTTTTTTTGGTGGAGTGAGGGACTTAAGGAAGGATTTCTCTATGTATCCCTGGCTGGACTGTCCTGAAACTTGTTTTGTAGGCCAGGCTGGCCTCGAACTCAGAGATCTGCCTGCCTCTGCCTCGTGAGTACTGGCATTAAAGGTGTGTGCCACTATTTGTTATTTGTTTTAATGAGACAAGCCACAGCTCTGGTGTGGAACAATTCTGTATTTGTCAATTATCTTTTAAATAAACGCTGATTGGCCAGTAGCCAGGCAGGACATATAGGTGGGACAACAAAACAGGAAGCAGAGGCGGGGCAATGAGAACAGGAGAATTCTGGGAAGGAGGAAGCCCATTCCTCTGCAGTCCTGTCCAGACAGAGAAGAAGCAGGATGTGACCTACCCTGCTGAAAAAGGTACTGAGCCATGTAGCTAACATATACTAGAATAATGGGCTATATAAGTTATAAGAGCTAATAAGAAGCCTGAGCTAATGGACCAATCAGTTTATAACTTATAAAGACCTCTGTGTGATTTTCTTTGGGACCTTAATGGCTGTGGGAACTGGGCAGGACAGAAACCCCCAGCAAGCAGGCCCTCATGTTACACTGCTCTATCTTTGGCTGGCTTGGTTTTCACTGTGAAGAACAGGCTGATCTTGAACTTCCAGCCATCTTCCTCCCATTGTCATCAAAGTGCCTGAATTACATGTGTGGACTACCACATTCAGCTTTACTTGGTCAACTTTGTAGTCTGGCTACTTAACCCTTCCTGTTTGTGTCAAAATATTCCATCAACAAATGGTAAAAGTTGTCATGGGTTTGGTAATATTGATTCAACATTAAAGCTTATTGTACATGTAAGAAAATTGAATGTTATCTGGATTTTCGTGTTCTTTTAAACAAAACACTTAAACAGTGTAACAGATTTTATTTCTTGAAAATTACTGCAATTTGTCAGAGCCAGTTCTATTCAAACATGTTTCTGAAACCTATACATAGTTCCAAGCCCTCCGCCAAAGTCTCCATTTGTAGGAGGCACCTGAAAGATCTTCATCCTCTGTTACTCGCTATGTTTAAGAGTATTCAATTAGGGCTCATCTTGAAAGTTTCTTTTCCTAAAACTGAAATCCTTCTTTTTCTCATCAAATCCTGTCAATTTTGCCTGTACCAAATATATCAATCATTCCAGTTTCCCATTCCCATAGTTATAGTGGACACTCATTCCCATAAATTTTGTTTCATGTTTATTAATGTGCCTTCCTTTCTCAGAAATTCTTCTGAGCTCTGATATTCTTTTTAATTTTCGTATTTTTTCTGTCACTACATCATTATTTTGATCTCTGCTTGTTGAAATGTTTTAACTGAATATAATTTTAAAATTAATGTATACATTTTAACTCCATTTTGTATTTCAAAATTAATACCAATGAAACTCTGGGAACGGTTCAATCGGTAAGAGCATTGGTGCCAAGCCCAATGCTTTCATCGCCAGAAGCTACATACATGCTGGATATAGTAGAATAAGCACATTCCTATAGAGAGATGGGAGAGGAGGCAGAAGACTCCCCTCAAGCCTGTAGGCCAGTCATTTTGGCTTACACAACTGTGAAGAAATCTTGTGTTGCATCTACATATACATGAAATAAAAACCATATCAAAGTCGATTAACATTATCAGTACATATTGATATATCTTATTTTAAACTTCAACTCATTCAAAAAAGCATAATGGTAGGGAAAAAAGACATCCAGATATCTCCTGTCTCCTTCAACATTGTTTTTAGGCTGAGCATTGCACTAGTGAATTTAAACATATTATCTCATATAATCCTTATACAAATCTTGCAGTATCGATTACCAATGAGACTACATCTTGTTCAGCAGTCAGGGATAAATTTGAACTCATGATCCTCTTATCTGACTCTCCTCAATTACTGAGATTTAGGTAACTGAGTACATACTTAAGTTTTTTGTTTGTTTTGTTTTGTTTTTCACATGAAGAGAAATGCTTGTGCCTTACTTCATTTGAAACATAGAAACTTCTGGTACTGGTACTAAATCTCTTTTCACATGCTTCCTCAAATTATTCTAGATGGACCTTATCACCTCCTAAGTTCACACCAGAAGCAAACCAACTTTCTTGGTCTATAATCTTTCTTCTCAACCTGCCCTCCTTCAGATATTCAGCAGCAGAGTTAATAAACAGAAAAGAGATATGTTGCCTGGTACATAGTGTAGCTCCATCTCTAAACTGTCTTAACTCCTCAGCGAGGTACTTGGAAGTCTAGACATCTTCCTTCCCTGTCTTAGTCATATTTATCCACCTATCTGAAGAATGCACAGAGATGTTTTGGATTAGAATGCTCATCAGAAGAATTTCTTTACATGTCTTCTCCCCAGCACTGACTTCTCTGATGATTTTACTCTTTTGTAAACTAGGCCAGAAAACAATTTGAACAGGAAAGTACTGAATACACTTTACAGATGTTTCCTTTCGGCCTCAAGTGTTTCTTGCCATCCATGTTCTCGTCATATTTTCAAATTAGGTGTTTTATTTTATTGTGAGCCAACATTCACTATTTACTCATAAGCACAATCATATGGAAAAGCAAAGCCTGGGGAAAGAGGCAAGATAACGCTGATTACAGTTGGCTGGTGGTTTGCCCACCTCCTAATTGGTCTTCAGACAAAACTTGACTCTATTTTCTTTTGGGACCAGCAAAAGGCATTGTATTCAATTATCCCCTGCATCTTACCCTCTGAGAACACTGAACTTCTTAGGTTATTAACATGTCAAGATGTTTTCCATCTTTTAACTCTGCACACACCAATTCTTTTGCCTGAAACATTTTTACCTCATCATCCACCTGACAAGGTTAAAGATATTCAAAAGGCTAGTGTTGATAAGTTCTCTATTCATCTATTCCCTCTTGAAAAGCAAATCACATTTTAATATTGATAGAGGCCTGATACTGTTTATAACATCATTCCTAATATTTATATTTGTTCTCAAAAGTAGAGTCAATTTTGAGTGTAAATGCCTAGAATGTAGTAATTTAAATTGTAGAAAATTTGCCATTGAATATTAGTTAAGATTCTTACATTGCATCAGTTTTAGGTTAGTCATTTTTTTTCTGTGCTGAGCAACATAATCATTTTCAATCAAGAGACCCTGTTTGCCCTTAACTCATTCTACCCACTAGAACTAAAGTATGGACAAGAGGCCTGGTGATGGGTGATTATTTTTGTCAGGTGCTTTTGAATAGCATCAAAATACAGCCCTTTATAGCACATATTAATATATATGACAGCTCAAGTCAGACCCATCTATCTCTCTAAAGAGAGGAAGCCATTTCCCACCCTTCAAATACTCTTTTCTGTTCTTTAATGCTGTGTCAAAAAGATCATGATTAATAGTCAACATGTCCACTTCACTCAAAGGAACTTTAGAAGAATTTGTTATCATTCTTTGAGAATTCTATATTAAATAAAACTGCCAAAACAATGTGTTGCTCCAAGAAAATATTAAAGAAGTCATTTGTATTATTTTTGAATATCTATTAAAATCATCATCAGCATTTCATAAGTTTTGATATATATATATATATATATGTATACACACACACACACACACATATATATATATATATATATATATATATATATATATATATACACACACACACACATATATATATATGGGCTGCCCCTTTCCACACTTATCCTAAAAGTTATTTTTTGTCCAGAGGGAAAATTTACTTTGCAAAATCCTATCAAGAAAATTTCAATAGTCTAACTTAAAATGGTGCATTTTTTCCTATATACTTCAATTTTTGCACCTGCATTCTTTGTCCCCCCACCCACCCACCTCATTTATTAGAGAAGGGGAGGCAGTTTTCTGCTTGTCTCAGAACTGCATTGACACAACAGAAAAGGTGTCCTGAGGGCAAAATTCCACACATCAAAGGCTGCTGTGGTTATTGAAAATGCAAATTAATTAGAAAGGAAAGAGCCTAAAGAATGTCCCTGAAGGTGTTTTCTGTTTTTTTATTTTGTTGTTGTTGTTGTTGTTTATTACTGCTTTGAGAATCTCAAAGTGTTTTGATCATGTTCCATGTCTTCCCCATTCCTCATTTCTTACTCACCTAACTTAATATCCCTTATTTCATCTTCAAGTCCCTGCTCCTTGAAAACAAATACCTAGGAAAGTACTTTCTAGATTCAGTACTTAAAAGCAACCATGGCCCACATGGGCCAGGTTCCATCCCAATCTGGCAACAGATCTTTGTAGAGTTGTCCACTTGGTACTGGTATTTCAAGGGCAAAAGAAAAGGATTACGAAACCTTACACCATGATTCCAGAGAGCTATTAAGACTAGGCAGTATGCAGCACAGTCTAAGTCTGTGCAAAAACGCACTGAAAGGACTATCGAAAGATGAAAGCATAGAATAAATGAGCGCAAGTGAGAGTCTATTCATATTTGCAGCTGTCAGTAAAAGAAGCATGGTGCTACTCAAGTGTTTGGGGATGCAGGTGCTCTCTTTCCTCTCTTACAAAAAAAAAAAAAACATTTTGCAAGATCCTTAACTTAATAAGAAAACGCTAAAGCTGATCCTTTGTTTCTAGCTCAGTACATATCACCAAAGGACTTGATGTTCATATGCCATAAGCAGGTTTGCACTTTTGTGCTCATTATACCTCAACTTGCAATAGCCTGATGTAGAATCAAATATCCATCAATCTGTAAAATGGGAGAAAATATTTGCAAATTATATTTACAGTAATAGATTATTGCCCAACACACACAACTCATAGAAGACAATTATATTTTAAATGGTTAAAAGGCCAGATTAAATGTCTCTCAAAAGATAGACAAAAGGTCAATACCTACTTTAAAAATTCTCAGCAATATTAGTCACTTATGAAAATGACATTAAATGCACAATAGGCATCATTCAATGTATTTCAGAATAGTTACTATTTAAAAAGCTGAACAATAACAATATTTGTGAGGATGTGAAAAGAATCCATAAAATCCTGGATTAGTATGTCTTTTACTATCTGTCTCTTCAGCTTCTACTCAAAAGCCTTTGAACAAGTCCTAACCATTACTTTCTCCCCCACGAGTTTTTCCTAAGGGATCTTTTCTTACCCAAGAACTGCATTTTTATAGTATGTATTATTAAACCAAAACCAGATAATTCTATGCCTTATTTTGATTGTTGTCTTGAATTAAAATATTATATGTAAATTGTGCTTTGTGTCTTAACCATGTTTTATAACTTTAAATGGGGTTTAGATGTATGTCTCTTTTGTCCCTGTGGTATGTTGAACCTAGGCTCAATGACTCTTCACATGAATAAAGAAATTCATTTATAATCTATCCACAATTCAGTGGTTTTCAAAATTAAGTACACTTCAGAATTACACAGAAAGTGATTAACAAAGGTTAAATATAAATGTATGGGTCTTACCCTGAAAATTTTATTTATTGATTGCAAAAATCTGAGAATTTTCATGCCAAACAACTTTTTTTGGGTGATTCCTGAAGGAGAGTTAAAGGGACATAGGTAAATGAGGAAAAAGAAAGCAGGCTTCCTGAGATGGCTACTTCTTGTTCCCAGAGAACATTGTCAGGAGAAATTGTGGGAGGCATGGGGGCCAGTATCCAAACAAGACCATAGGGAAAATGGGAGGAGTCAGTTGTTCTATAAAATACCCAATCCATCAACATGCTTAGTGGACTTCCAACCTTACTTAGGCTTCTCCAGTTCTGAACATATGCAGCTATTCCTTTAACTTCCCCCAAGGCTTGGTCTTTCCCTGTGGTTTAATTCTTTTTTTTTTTCAGTTTTATTTTAAGTTCATGTGTTTTGTCTGCATGACTACCTGAGCACCATGTGCATGTTCGTGCTCACAAAGATCAAAGGAGAGCACTGGATCCTCTAGGAACTGAGTTACAAATGTTTCTGAGTCACCAAGTGGGTGCTGGGAATTGAACCTAGGCCCTTTGGAAGAACAGATGGTGGCTTTTCAATGCTGAGCCACCTCTTCAAGCCTCCCTCACTCAATTCTTTGTTTATGCCATGGAACTCATTCAAAACTCCCCCAGGTAACTGCTGTCACTCTCATTATAATTCTCATATTTTTGGTTGTGAGCCTAGGTTTTACAGGTGAGCCACCTCTCCAACTATAAAATAAAGGATAACTAAGCTACAATCCACAACCCCAGCGAGGCTAGATAAAAAGAAGGGTTCACATGGAGACAGCCAGATCTCCCAGAGAAGGGAAAATAGAGATATCGTGGGTGGACTAGGGGCAAGTGGAGATGGCAACATGAGTGACCAGATTGGAGTGGGAGGAGAGGGGGAGAATACTGAGAGACTACTGCAAAGGGGGAACATTTCAATGCCAGATAAAAATTCTAACAGAAGAAAATCTAGGAATCTCCCAGAAAGACCCCAGCTTAGACTCCTAGCAAAAGCATATATGTAGCCTTAACAGGCTGTCTCCCATGACTAGATTGGGGCCTAGTTCAATTGTCATGAGAGAGGCATGATCCAGCAGCTGACGGAACAGATGCAGATCCACTGTCAAACATTAGACATCTGGAAGAATCCTTTGGAAGAGAGGAGGAGGATTATGGGAGCAGAAGGGTCTAGGACACCACAAGAAATTCCACAGAATCAACTAACCTGGGGTCATAGGGGCTCACAGAGACTGAACTGAAACCAGAGAATTTATATGGGACTGAGTTAGGCCTTCTGCAGATATATTACAGTTGTATAAATTGGTCCTCTTGTGGGACTCCTAACCTGAACCAGTCTGAACAGGTCTGAACCGGTTCGAACAGGTCTGAACTGGTTTAATCCGGTATGAACCGGTCAGATCCGGTCAAAACCGGTTTAATCCAGTCTGAACCGGCCTGAACCGGCCTGAATCGGTTTAAACGGGCCAGAACTGGTTTATTCCGGTATGAACCGGTCTGAACCGGTCTGAAACGGTTTAATCCGGTATGAACCGGTTTGAACCGGTCTGAACCTGCCTGAACCAGCCTGATCCGGCCTGAACCAGTCTGAACCAGTCTGAACCGGTTTAATCCGGTCTGAACCGGTAGGAACTGGTCAAAAACCGGTTTGATCTGGTCTGAACCGGTCTAATGCGCTCTGAACCGGTCTGAAGCGTTCTGAACCTGTCTAATCCAGTCTGAACCGGTCAGAACCGGTCAGAACGAGTTTAATCCAGTCTGAACCGGTCTGAACCGGTTTAATCCAGTAGGACCAGTCTGAACTGGTCTTCACCGGTCAGAAAAGGTTTAATCCGGTCTGAACCGTTCTGAACCGGTCAGAATCGGTCTGAACCGGTTTGATCCGGTCTGAACTGGTCTGAACCGGTCGAACCAGTTTAATCTGGTCTGAACCGTTCTGAACCGGCCCGAACCGGTTTAATCCGGTCAGAACCTTTTTGATTCGGCCTGAACCTGTCTGATCCGGTCTGAACCAGTTTAAACCTGTCTGAACCGGTTTCATCAGGACTGAACCGGTTTGAAGCCGTCTGAACCGGTCAGAATTGGTTTAATCCGGTCTGAACCAGTCTGAACCAAATCTTACTGTAAATTATTTTAAAGACATTACTGGGAAAGACCATGGAAGGGCTGACACCTCTGTGTGGCAAGCTCAAAAGAGGCTGACTTCTAACTGAATAAATAGTAGGAACACTGTGGGCAGATTTATAAAGGACATGTTTGTGGTAGATTGTGTAGGTGATCAATGGCTTCAATCAGCTGACATCCTAAGGTGACTCGCCCCTGAAGCTCCAAGGATCCACCACTGCTTCAAGAACACAAGATGAATATGAGAACTGAATTACAATAAGTTACTTGCCATGCACCTCATCCCCGTGTCTGCACTCTGTGTGCTATTACCCAGTTACTGAGCTTTGGGCAAGGAGCAGTAGGTTAAAATACACACAGACCGAAAGACAGCAACACGGGTCAAACTTGAATTCCCCAAGAATGTCCCCTTTATTGTGTTCAGGTGTAGATTATTTAGAGATAGCCATGCCCCAGCCAAACCCACCAGAAACCACTCTCCTGCCATCAGGAACTCCTGAAGGTCTCATCCTCAGAGCAGCTGTAGGCACTCAGATCAGGGGATTACAAGAAATTCAGGATCTGGGGTCTCACTGCTCCCAACATCTTCCCCCTAAATTTTTTTTTATACAAAAGAAGACCCTCCTGAGCACACAGTCTTTTGGTCACTTTGATTGAACCTGTACTCAGGAGAGTGATAGCATCTTCTCAGGAGAATACTGGCTTTTAGGGAACACAGGAGAGTGACTTAAGCCTGTAAGACAGGTAGATTCAAGTATCCCAGAGACTGTTGGTTCCTCATACTATTTCCCACACACCCTCTTCCCCTCAAGTGAACAGAGGTGTGTGACCATATCAGACTCGGGACTTTTAGGAGTGGCTTTGCCATGACACCAGGAGCAGTCAGAAACCACTGCTCCTTTAGCAGTCCCCTAAATAACATACCCCAGCTGCCAAACCCCCATGGCACATTCATTCTTGTCAGCTGAGTGCATGGAAGACAGCTTCTTGCTCAAGCACCTCTCTGGCTTCCCTAGCAGCCCAGGTTATCCTGCTTCTGCTAAGTGACCATATGCTGCATTCTCATGGGTTTTGTGATCTTACACAGGATTTAAGGATGAATGCCCATGGCAACAGGAATTAAGATTGCCAGCAATACGGCCCCCAATCACTACTGGACCCAGCCTCCCCTAAAATTACGAAAGAAGATAGACAGGGAAAACAGGAAATGGACAAAGGCGGTGGCATGTCTAAAGTTCTTGCTCTGCAAGAGCTTGAGAGTTTCAGAAAACACTCTGGCCAGAAGCCGTAAAAGAGGACTGAAGGTGAGATTTGGAGAATGCCAGATCTCAATGTTTACGATTGGGCTAGAAAAGAAACAGGAAATGAAGTGAAGGAAAGGAAATGATGTTTGCATGTTTACTTTACTTTGCAATACATTATGATCTAAAATAGCAGAAGAAACCCAATACCAAAAAAGAATTCGGTGATGTAGACTAATGAAGAAAGAAATCTAAATAGTTGCCAAGTGAGAATGTAAGAAGAGAGTGAAACAAATTTAACTATATACAGAATATTTTGTGGAGTTTGGAGGTGTACAAATGCTCCCCAGAAAAGGATTTCAGATAGTAAACAGGAAAAACGATAATAAATAAATATCTGAATATTGACTTATAAACCTTGCTTGTGATTACTGGATATTTTCTAGTTTGAAGTTAACACATATTTTAATAATAAGGATATATCATCTAACAAAAGCAACAGACCTCTAATAGATATGAATGGCGATTTATTTTATGCTTTAAATGTCTAAAACTAGAAATAGCCTATACACAAATAAATTATAAATTTGTAATTTAGATTTTATATTTCATATTTTCCAATTATTAATTACTTAACGTTTTCTGTTTCTGAAAAACCTATAATCATTTTAGAGCAAGGTCCCTATATAGTCTATTTATGGATGATTTGAAAAATGCTATGATTAATTGATGAAATAATTGACTGTTTGTGAATTGCTTCTTCCCTGTCACTGAAGAATAAATGATTCAAATGATTATCTTGTAGCTATGGCAACACAACTTTTAAAAGAAAATCAAGATAAATATATGTTTTCAAAGAGGAGATTTTCTTCAAAGATTCTCATGTGCAGTGATGGATATGATATGTTAATAGGCAGTATTAACGTATCACATTGGCATACAAAAAAGATTAAAGTACGTTAAATATAACTGTAGCATTTGAAAATCAAGTGTTAAGATTACAATACCCAAAGCTCGATGTAACTATATCTTGGTGTCATTTTAAATATGATTTCGAGAAAGTTGTGTATTTGTAACTAGCTTTACAGCCTTGATTAGACTAAAAATGAAATAATTATTTGGGAAATTATTTTCTAAAGATTTATTTGTTTCTATTTTATGTTCACGAGTGTTTTGCCTGCATGTATATATGTATGCATAATGTATGTGCCTGGTGCCAGTGGAGGCCAGATCACGGCATTGGTTCCCCTGTAACAAGAGTTAGAGAAGATCATGGGCTACAATCTCCGTGCTTGGAACTGATCCCAGATGGTTTTGTGACAGTAGTAACTGTTTTTAACCACTGATTCCCTGGGAAATAATTTATCCAACCTCTGGAAAATACTCCTTTCTTTGGACAAATTTAAGATGACATATATAAAAAGACTTCATCATATTTTTATGGCATTGCCATATTAATGGCTGGGAGAAATTAAGTTCACACAAGAAAATATACTCAATGAATGTTCATTGGATATTTTCAGTGATATGCATGGGGAACTCTGTGTGCTAGTCAACACAATTTTGCCCCTGATCATAATTATTGCTTAAGAATGTATCTGTGTATTGCATACTATGTGTACGTATGTGTGGAGAGGTGGGGAAAGTTGTCTACCCCCATTGAGAGTCCAGAGAAGAACATTGGGTATCCTGCTTTATCACTTTCTCCTTAATTCTCTTAAGAAAGTCTTCTCACTGAACTTGGATTTCCCTGGTACTCAGTTCTGCTCATCTAGGCTAGGCCAGCTCTCTAGAAAATTGTGGTAGTTTGAATGGAATTAGCATATATAAGTTCATAGGGAGTGGCACTAGTAGGAGATATGGCCTTGTTAGAGGAAGTGTGTCATTGTTGGGAGGACTTTGGGGTCACCTATGCTGAAGCTATGCTCAATGTAGACAGAGACTTTAGGGTCACCTATGCTGAAGCTGTGCTCAGTGTAGACAGAGTTCACTTCCTGTTGCTTGTGGATTAAGACATAGAACTCTCAGTTCCATCTCCAGTAACATGTCTACCTGCATGCTGCTGTGTTCCATCATAATAATAGGCTATACCTCTGAAACTATAAGTCCATTAAGTGTTTGTCTTTATAAGATTTCTCATGGTAATGGTGTCTCTTCACAGCAATAGAAACCCTAAGACACAAGCTGAAGGCATTCTCTGTCTCTTCTAGAGCCCCAGTGATGGAAGGTATAGTCATTCTCAGCTTTCACATGGGTACTAGGGATCTTAATTCAAATTCCTATGCTCAAACCGCAAAGTGTTCTTATCACCCACTGAGGCACTCACACCAATATATGCAACTATTGCCTTTTATTTACCATTTACACATATATTGCTTTACCTATGTAAAGTGTTTGTTAAAATTTTAAACTTTTGGTCATTTTTTTAATTCCACTGAAAACACAGAAAGGATTTATCTGTCAGAAAAGAGGCTAAGTCCTTATCTGGAAAAAAGTCATATATGCCAAATATCTACCTTCCTGAAGCTTTATACTCCACCATTTAAGATTTTTTTGTTTCCTTGCATTACTTTTTCCAACTGTATTATTTTAGAATGAAGATTCTCTGGAGAATAGATTTTAAGTCTTGAATATATTAGTGTAAATTAATTTCAACATTTCATATTTCTAATTAGATTTTTTTCTTCCCAAAACTCTAGACTGAAATGATCTTGATACAATTTATCAGACTCTTGATTAGTATAATAAAAAATGTGTAAGACAGGGAAAACTGAAGGCTCAAATATTTAAGAGGTCAAAAAAAGTTTCAGATACCTTATATCTGGTTGATAGCATTCTGTTTAATTAGATAAAGCTCTCAAAGTACTTATTGCAATAGTAAGAACAATGCCATCAACACAGGAAATTACCAGTGTTACTGTTGTTGACACAGAGATAAAAGCAGTTATAACTTTATCACAAACATTTCTAATAAATCTGGAGCATTGTGCTTCTTAAAAATTCAGAGATATCATAACTGGCAAACACAGCATTTACTATCTGGCACTATTTGAAAACACGTGAATGAGACCTTTAGTGAAGAAAAACAAGGTAATGCACATGTTCCTTACTTTTTGTCCTTAGTTCATATAATTTTAGGCAAACAATCTTAAGAACATTCTACTCCTGGGCAATTGTAGAGGCCCCAAACTGTGAGCCTATTCCATTTTGTCTGAATGTCAGAGAATTTGAAGTTACTCAGTTTTTGACAACTATGACTATACACACTGACCTAGGGTATGGCTACTTGGTGTTTTTGACATTAAGATGCTCTATAGAGGTGTATCCTCTCCACCTTGACCAAAGGTCAGAAAATTCAATCATATTTCTGTTCCTTCTTTTGAGTTAGGAGGTTTGACCTAGGGAGTGGCTGCCTTCAGGATACTTGGTCAAGTGTTGGGTTTTATTGCTTAAGCAACAGAACGCTTTTCTCATGAATCAATGGAGTGATTTCTCAAAGTATTGAAGCAAATAACTGTTCTAGTTGTCATTTTATCATGTTAAAGCAGTCTTTTTCCTTCTTTCCCCCTTAGGTATTGGGGTATAAAAGTGTATGGAAAAATAAACATGGGCAAACTCAGAAGTCAGAAGAAGAATTCAGCATTCAGGATCTGCTGAATTGCCCTCCTTGTTCTATCCTATGTCTCTGTGATTCTTTCTTATCTTTTCCCCTCCTACTTGACATTTTCTAATCCTCATGCCCCCACCCTGGAACACATTAACGTGCTGTGGCTAGGGTCATGGCAAAAGTTACCCCCAAATGGTGGCCCCTGACATATGGCAACCCAATTTGTCATGGTTAGTGACAGGCATTAAGAAACATTCACTGAAAAATAGCAAGATTATTAGATATTTCTTTCAAGATACCTCATTACAACTCCTCTTAGAGATGTAGTAAAAATATAACAGTAAACATGTCTTAAATACTGCAGAGAATCATAATATATCTACTTGAAATTACCTATAATACATGTAAGATGGTATATAAATATTTATATAAAGTTTAAATGAAGATTTTCTATCTGGTCTGATAATGCTCCATCTAAGAGAGACAAAGATCATCTATCAAAAACGCCAACATCAGTCATGGAAAGCCTCTATTGAGATTTTGGTCAGAGATTGATATGGGAGAGTCTTCTGTTTGTGTTGATTTCATTCGTTAATAAAGAAACTACCTTGGCCAGCCCTTAGGTGGGTGGAGTAGACAGAACAGGAAAAAGGAAGTGAGGCAGATGGCTCAGTCAGACCGCCATGCCTCTCCTCAGGGAGACAGATGCAATGAAGTTCCGGCCCAAGATGGACGTACACTAGAATCTTCCCGGTAAGGCACCACTTCGTGGTGCTACACAGATTATTAGATATGGGTTAATCAAGATGTGAGTAAGAGGCTGGAACTAATGGGCCAGGCAGTGTTTAAATGAATACAGTTTGTGTGTTGTTATTTTGGGGCATAAACTAGCCAGGTGGCCGAGAGCCGGGTGGCGGGAAGCGGCCCACAGCTCCCACTACAAGAGATGTCCAAAGATTCCAGAACATGGCAGCCTGTTGCTATTGACCTTGGTTGCCCCTCAGAGGTAGAAAGTAAGTCTACTGCTGAAGACACCATGCATTTCAGAGATAGTGTCCCGACGCCCTTAAGCTGGAACTGAATTGAAGATTACCTTCATGATACCAGAAGGTACTAGGTAAGCTTCAAAATGAGGGTAGAAACCAATAGTCCTACTCAGCTATGATGCCTATGAATCACAGCAATGACCAGAAGGCCATGATAACTCTTAAGAGTTAAGCAGTGGCACATATACCTTGGTGGTAACCAACAGCTCTGCAATTGGGTTTAAGACTTGATCAACAAGATAGAAATCATGCTTGGTACAGGAAACCTAGCTGACTATCCAGGGTGAGGGAAGTCATGCATCCTGGAGGAGAACCTACAACCACCACTTTACTAAACCAACATAATATGTAATAACATTTTAAATATTTTTCTTATACCAACAGATAAGTATAGGTCTTACCCCTCAGTAAGGAAAATTCTCTTTGCATCAGACAGATGTGACTTCAGATAACCATAACTGATCAAAATGCAGAGTTGTGAAGCCCAGTCCCAATGGATATACACCTATAGTACAACTCCCATACCTAAGTCTCAGTGATCATTCTCAAAGGCCGAGAATGAAGACTGGAAGAGCCAGAAGATCAGGACAATGGTAATAGATGTGCCAAAATGGATGTTGTAAAGTCCATGAGACCTCAACCCTACAAAGAATTATTAGCAAATAAGGAATATTGAGAGGAAGAGAAATTGTCTTCAGGAAAGAGCTTCCCAATGGATGATTCATTACAAAATAGTCATCCTGAAAACATATATGCAAGTAACAATATACAGGCTGAGTAGGTTGTACTTATGTATTTATGAATACATACATACCTATACAAGAGAAGAAGAGTGGGCAATGGAGATGGATGTGGTTTTCTTGGGTGGAGTGTTAAAAATTACAGAGTTCACACAAAAAACAAATAAAATACCTAGCTAATTGTAATATGTTGGTGGATTTGGGTGAACTTGAAAATTTGCTCTTTTAAATGAAAAGGAGCTTGTGTAGCTACTACCTTTTTAGTTGCATTTATTTGTGACAGTAATTTATCTACTCAGTTTCCCAGCTTCAAATAGAATCTTGCATGTCTATGAGGCTATAGCTGCAAATCAGAAAATTGTATTTCTCTTACTCCTCTGCCCATTAGACTTCCATTAGCTTGAACCAACAGAGCATATTAGAGAGATAAGGAAGCTAGAAGGGGATGGTTATGTGTTATTTATCAGCTTCAGCAGTTTCTTCAGTTCTCACTTGAAATTCACAGAACCAGTCTTGTTATGCCTACTCAAAGGCATCAAAACTATTCAGACATGTCTACTTCTTCAGAGGCATAGCTCTAGCTTTATAGGTTCCTTCCTCTGACAGTCTTAGAAGGCCTAAGTAGCTGGATGATGACCCTGTTACTACAACCAATTCCAGTAGCTCCTGTTCAAGATCTGAGGCTAGTGGTTCTCAACCTTAATGCTGCAAAACTTTAGTTCAATTCCTCATGTTGTGGTGACCCTCAACTCTCAAATTATTTCCTTGCTACTTCACAATTGTAATATAGCTACTGCTATGAATTATAACACAAACAAATGTCTTGGTTTGTCCATTGTCTTAGGTGACCCCTGTGAAAAGGTCATTAGATGCCCCCCAAAGTGGTCATAACCCACAATTCAGAACTATTGTCTTAGGGTGTGGTTCTTAACTTCTTCGCTTTCATATTCTCAGAGGTACAGATGATAAATGCATTGCACAATTATTTTGGAGTTGCATAAGTATTGTAGTTTTGACTCAGAACTACTCGTATCTCTAATTCCCTATATTAGATTCCCTCTGTTGAATTCCTAGTATACTGTCTGTTTTATTAGCCAAAATGAATTTGTGGCACCATAAAATGATTCATGTTTATTTTTCACACTCCCCTCGCTAAACATTAATGAAAAGTCTCTTTTATGTAACACTTTTAAAAATAAGTGTCATATATATTTATCTTTTAAATTTTTAAATTTTATTTTTAAGATTATATTATAATTACATTTCTCCATTTCTTTCCCTCTTTCTAAGCCCTTCCATATTCCCTTTACCACTATCTTTCAACTTCCTGGACTCTTTTTTTTTTTTTTCTAACTGTATGTGTTTTTTCAGGGCTGAAAATTTGGTACTGGACAAATAATTGATCTGTTCTTCTTTGGGCAAGATCACCTCTCAAACTCCCAGCTTTCTTCAGATGCTTATAATTGTTTGTGTAGGGCTGAGACCTCATGGGCTTTCCCTCTGACTCCTTTGGCATGTCCAGTGAAGTTTTCCTTTCTCAGTTCCCATTTGGGGAGTCATGTTCATGAGGCATTATGGGTGTAACTTCTGACATTTCTGGGTGGCACAATCTAATAGCAAATTTCCTGATTCCACTGGCTCTTATAATCTTTCAGGCCCCTTTTGCACAGTGTTCCTTGAGCCTTAGGTACAGGAGTGTTTTGTAAATGTATCCTTTGGAATGGAATCTGCAACTTATACAGTTTTAGTAAATTAGTGGTTGATGTGGGAGTCCCCTCTGTGTGTTGCTTGTATTGGTTAATGAATAAAGAAACTGCATTGGCCTGATAGGGCAGAACTTATGTAGGCGGAGAAAACAGAACTGAATTCTGGGAGGAAGAAAGCAGAGTCAGGGGGATGCCATGGATCTGTGGCCAGAGGTAGACATGCTAAAACTTTTCTGGTAGGCTATGACCTCATGCTAATATACAGATTGATATAAATGGGTTAAATAAAGGTATAGGAGTTAGCCAATAAGAATCTAGAGCTAATGGGCCAAGCAGTGTTTTAATTAATACAGTTTCTATGTGGTTATTTCAAGGCTAAGCTAGCCGGGCATCCAGGACAAACAAGTAGCCTCCATGCAACAAGTGGTTGTAGATTTTCATCCAATAACCACGACTTCACTAGCACTGAGTATTACCTTTGTTTCTTGCACTAGACATGGTTTCTCATTTGTAAAAGAACAAATATTTAATATTTCAGGAAGCTCAATACATCCTTTCTCAGTGACTTAGTTGGTATAAACCTTTTCCAGGCACTTCAGTGGGTTTCTGTTTCTTTCAGGCAGCTGATCTGGCCTCAGAGTTTTTACTATAGCTTGGTTTATCTGAATCTTCTTTGTAGCTCAGTTTTGTATCACAGACTCTCCATTTTTATTGTTTACTTTGGCAGATATGGGCCTAGTGAATCTGGTCAGTTTCAGGGACTTCTTAAAGCTACTTTATGTTGTTTACCTTTCTGCTTAAGAAGTTTCTCTCTAGAGTGGAATGTTTCAACCTTTAAGTCAATTGTTACATAGCAAACAGCCTAACAAATTCACTTAATCAAAGATTACATATTCTCATAGTTAGGTTTACAAAATTAAGACAATCAGAAAGATTTAGAGAGGTAATTTAATACATCATTCTGGTATTAGGCAAGTAATTTCCCAATGCCTATGATAAAATTATGTAAACCAAAAGAACTAATCAGTATGAGAGAAAGGAGATATAAGACTGGAGAATTTAATTGGATTTTTTGTTGAAGTAAAAATGATAGACCAAAAAATAAACAGGAAAATATGACAGTTATCTGAATAGAGTAGAAAAAATAGCTGATCAGGGACACAGACACTGGGATTTCCAATCCCATTTTACCACCGACTCATACCACCGACTCACTTGATACCATTTGAAAAATTATAAACTGCCTGATTTTTACCTCTCCCACAAGAAAACAGAGAACATATAAAACAATATCAATTTTGTATATAATAGGACAATTCCAAGTTACAGTCAAATGCATTATTATAAAGAACTTCAAAATATAAAATAATAACTAGTAATAATAATACAGTTTTATAGCCAAATAAGGTTTAAATTTCAATGGTAATATGAGTACATTTTAAATCCTCCAGGAACAGAAGAAGACACTGCATATAACATTTTATGGCTTCCTTTTAACCATATCAATAGATCACTCTAGTTGATGTGGGTGTATTAGAAAGAATTGTGCAAACATTCAAGTGTAATTCATCAAATGCCATGGAGGCAAGTTTTAGTAAACCCTCCTCTGAACTTATTTTTTCCCATTTCAGTCTCATTTCTACATACAAATCCAAGGGCTATATGGGCTATGCAAAGACTATAGTATATATCATTTTTTTAGCAGTAGGACTCTGAGAAACTTAAGCAAACATAAAAAAATTATGAGAGAAATAAAGTATTGAATTGAAAGGAGTCTATTTAGTGACATGCAGGGAACTGATTGACAAAAAATAATAGATCAGAAAGTAGTGGATAATTATAGTCAGAATTGAGATATAAACAAGTCATAAATGTAGGACTAAACCAAAATATAATGTCCAGCCTCGAATACTACTCACTGAAACAAAACCCAGTGAAATTTCCAACAGATGCTAAAAAAATTAATCAGAGAAAGTACTTCTTGGAACACACTTTGGCAGCCACGGCTAGATAGCAAAAACACTTTTTAGCTCGAGATTTAGAGAAAAGCTCTATTTAATTTTGTATCTGGCAATATTGACAATTTATATAAGTAGGTGGTTGCAGTTATTCAGTATAAATAACTCACTAGTATGAGACTTATACTCCAAACTTCAAAGATAACAGGGGGTGGGGAGGAACTGCTGCCAGGAAGTATTTATAATTTGTGTTTATGTAAGTCAGGATTCCTAGTAGGAAACACAAATCATTCTAGTTATTTTAAGAAAAGAGAAGGTTTAAATCAGAATTATAAGGTTTTAAGAAGTGATATGAGGTTCCAGAAGAGCAGGAATCGCAGGCCATTATTGAAACACAAATATCACTGCTGTGGCCTAGCTATTATGTGGCAGATGAGTTGAAGGATAGACTTCTTTAATTATTTAACTCTTTTTTGTTGTTTGTTTGTTTTTCGAGACAGGGTTTCTCTGTAGTTTTGGAGCCTGTCCTGGAACTAGCTCTTATAAACCAGGTTGGCTGCAAACTCACAAAGATCTGCCTGCCTCTGCCTCCCAAGTGCTGGGATTAAAGGTGTGTGCCAACACTACCCAGCTCAATTATTTAACTTTTAATTATGAAAATCTATGACTGTTGTTATGTTTTAAATGTTTGTTTGTTAATACTGTTAACTTTATTAACAGAGCTGGCCACAGCTAACAAGAATGGAGCTATGTAACAAATTTTACCCCTTTAACGTCTTAGCCCTAAAGGAAATGAAGTTCTAAGTATTCTTTTGACATAGTATTGAATCAACTCATCTGCTTTGTAGCATTGGACGTTGTTTGGTCATCAAATGCTTCAAAAATTTGTATTATAAGAATCAATATTGAGAATGAACATAGTCACATAATATAAAACACACACACATATATATATATACATATACATATACATATACACAGACACATGCATTCACATGCATATACCCAAATACAAACACACCCATATACACAAATTAAAAATGATAAAAATAAAGCAGAAAATGAAAATTACAATGGGAAATTATAAATTATGGAATGAGTAATAATTTGTCATTTAAATTATCTATAGCATAGTTTATGTGAGCAAATTTTAGTTTAAAAGACTCATTTCTAAAGAAATCACTGAGATACTTGCATATTTCATTCTTGTGGGAGAAAAAGCTACTTTGCTCAAGTGGATTTTTAAATTTTATTTTATATAGGCCATTTATTTTAATCTTGTGCTAACAGCTCAATGCTATCGAGTTAATTATATTTAAGAGAAAAAGAATTAATGTGATATAGACTTTGCCATAAACCAATGTCAAGTCTATATTTTTCAAAGTTAATGATATTATAAATGGCAATATAAATAATAAGGAAAATGGATAAAACTTACTTTCTTATCCAATTAGTCAAAATGAAAGAGTATCCATCTATCCATTAATCTGAAATGTATTTATGGAAGTATTGTATTACAACCTATGGCAAATATTTAAGAAATAAAAATGAGCATCAGATACTATTCTAGTAAGTTCACAGCTAAGTATAGAAATGAAGAAAAATGAATATTCATTTTGATGATAATGCTGATGTTGCAGGATCATTCTGTTCGGATGCAGACTTATTAGCTTCATTATCTAGGGAGCATGTTAAGGGAATCTCCTTGGTACAACACTCCTGGAAGGGATAAAAAAGGAGTTTGGCATAGAGAAGGGCTATTTTGCCCTCATTTTAACAATGCCTGCAACAGATTCCATATGGAGTGCCAAGACAGCACTTTAGGATGTCCCAAATTGAGATAAGGAGACTCAACTTTGGGTGAAATAGCTCTTTGTAGACAATTTGTAATGATGAGAGTGCTGTTAGTGGTAGCACGCTCAGAAGCTGGGGACATTAAACCCATTGGAGCTGGAGTAGGTAGAATTTGGGCAACAAACATGGTACCTACAAGTGATATGGATAGGTAAAAAAGGAGTTAGCCAAAGGAAGTAAACTGTGCGGTATATGTGACACAAGTTGTTTTTAAGTCTTGCTGCAAAGGTATTAGGACTGAAATGTGAACCATGCTCCAGGTTATTCCATGTAACAATCTTTGTAAAGCAATGATGGTGAATGAACAAAGCATAACTGAGAAAAGGAAAATTTTTATCTGTATGGAAATTATAGTAAATATTTAGGAGAGGGAAAATAAGGCCAAGGGAAGGTGTTGAGGGACAATGTAGTGTGGAGCTGCGGGCAGGCCTGCTTTTCATCCTGCCCGGCTCCTGGCCGCCTGGCTAGTTGTACCCGAAATAACAACACACAAACTGTATTCATTTAAACACTGCCTGGCTCATTAGTTTCAGCCTCTTACTCACATCTTAACTAACCCATATCTAATAATCTATGTAACACCATGAGCGGTGTCTTACCGGGAAATATTCAGCATGTCTGACCTGGCGGCTGGCTTCATCGCATCTGTCTCCCTTAGGAGAGGCTTGGCAGTCTGCCCCGGAGAGGAGAGGCGGAACAGCTGTCTGAGCCATCTACCTCACTTCCTTTTTCCTGTTCTGTCTACTCCACCTATCTAAATTTTGCCCTATCAAAAAGCCAAGGCAGTTTGTTTATTAGCCAATGAGAATCCTCCATCAGGACAATTACTGAAAAGAGCATTAAAAAGGAGGAGAAACAAAGATTTTTCTCCTATAAAGAAACCTACAATGGCAAGGGCTGCAAAAGGGTTATTGCTATTGTTGTATTTGAAATTGTTAATTGCACAGTTACAACAAAGCACTAAAATGGTGGTTCAGACAGAAAGGGAGAAATTACAATGAGACAAAACTATTTCCAAGGGGGCAGAGAGCCTAACAAGAAACAAAATAGCCTTGTGCTACTCATTTACACAAATACAATATCATCCAGGCATCAGAACATTAGTAAATTCAAGTGGAAGTTTTGGAGGAACAAATATCTGACATAGAACAGGAAGATGGATTTGAAGGATAACCAGGTGTGTGTGACCCACAGCCTTGGAATAACAAATATCTTCTGGATTATGAATGCTTCTCCCCCAATGAGCAGTGAACCATCTAACAAACCTCACAGCACAGGACACAAGAAATTTTGATACAGCAGCACAACACTTAATCAGCAGAAAAACAATTGGTTACATAAGCAATACTATGCAAGAAACTATTTTGTAGCTTGTAGGAGGAAGCTTAAAAGAAATGAAAATCCAAGAAAAATGGGCTTTGAAAGAAGACACAAATATGAGTTACCAAAACAGTCTGATGTTGGCAAAGAGATATTGAATCATTAAATAAACATTTATAGGGCAGTCTTAGGTTGACAGAACTAAGAGACAAGTTCAGAAAAAGAATTTCTATTCCAGTTCTTTTTAAATATAAAAGCAGTCTTACTGGTAAATTGTATCCTTTTATGTGAATCTTTGGCTAATACCCATTGAGAGTAGCTGGGGAAACTTCCACCTTGTACTAGTTCTCTGGCAGATCTAGTAGGTAAATTCTCTAAAGCAGTGGTTCTCAAGCAATGAGTAGAGATCCCTCTGAGAGTTGAATGACCATTTCACAGGAATCACATATCAGATATGCTGCACATCAAATATTTACATTATGATTCATAACAGTAGCAACATTACAGTTATGAATTAGTAACAAAAGTAATTTTATGGTTGGGGGTCACCACAACAGTAGGAATTGCATTAAAGGGTTACAGCATTAGGCAGGATGAGAACTACTGTCCTAGCGAAAGGCATAAAGACTATATAGGTCTTAGAAGGAAAGCACAGCATATCTGGGAGATGCGAATACAGATTTCATAGATATAATTCTAATGGATATAAGTACTATTGTGGCCGGGGGGCGGTGGCGCACGCCTTTAATCCCAGCACTTGGGAGGCAGAGGCAGGCGGATCTCTGTGAGTTCGAGACCAGCCTGGTCTACAAGAGCTAGTTCCAGGACAGGCTCCAAAGCTACAGAGAAACTCTGTCTCGAAAAACCAAAAAAAAAAAAAAGTACTATTGTGGGTTCACCATGGAAGTGGGTACTAGAACATTAAGGCTGAACAAGGAAGAAGGATCTCTGTACTAACAGACATTACTTTCTCAATTAAGAAATGTTAATGGGAAACCAATAAACAAAATTTTACAGAAGGTAAGCATGGCTTAAGTAAGTTGAGAGAAGGCCATTAAATGTAAAAAGTGAATGGGAAGGCAGGGCACACCAGCCAGGGAAGCAGGCAGACGAGCTGTGGAGCTTGCCCTCTTCATCCTATCCTCCAAATCCAATCAATCCCCAAGCCCTGTAGTAGACCACTTGCTGTGACCTCCCCTTCCTCTTTGCCCCAGTGTTCAGCCAATCACACAGAAACCTTCTTCCCCACTCACCCTGCTCCCAGGCCCCAACTCCAGCAGGCATGCCTTGGCAACCTGTGAGCCAAGTCGCCAGAGGGGAAATACCAGCGTAGCAGGTTGGCAAGCTTGAAATATTCACTCTCCCTCCTATACTCTAAATTCAAATCCCAGTCTAATCCACAGCTCTGTAAAGGCACCTGCTGTGCTCTTTCCTCATTCTCCGCCCCATCTCCAGGAAAATAAGCATATCTGTGTGGAACACCCTGCTTTTCTGCCTCCTGTGGACCTCCTCAAATCTCACCTTCTAGTGTATCTGCACTCCTAAGTGTCGAGTCCCAATACCTAAAAACACATTCTACATGGAACCCCCAGTGGTCACACTGCCAGGATTTCAGATTCTCTACCAGGTACACTGCCACCACATGCTCCTAGAACCAGAGACAGCAACAGAAATCAAGGGATAAATAACAAACACAAAAGCAGACATCACTACATAGAAGCACAGTCTTTGCAAACCCAGATGTCTAGACACCAGCATACGAACACAATCAGTAACAACCATAACAATTCATCTCCACTAGTACCCAACAACACTACTGTACTAGGCCTTGAACAAATAAACTTGGCTGAAGCATAAGGCAAGGTCCTTAAAATAGCATTTATGTATACGATAGCTATCCTTGAAGAAAACATGTCTAAATTCCTTTAAAAAAAACTATAAAAACATAAACAGTGTAAGGAAATGAGCAAAACACTTCAAGGCATGAAAGTGGAAAAAGAATTAATAAAGAAAATGAAAACTGAGAAATATCTGGAAGTTAAAATTTTAGGAACTTGAACAAGTAACTCAGAGGGAAACCTTCCCAACATAATAATATGAGAGATGAAAGAGAAAATATGAGTCATTGAAGAAAAGACAGAAGAAACAGCTTTTGTGGTTAAAGAATAGGTTAAAACTAAAAAGTAAAAACAAAACAACAACAAAAAACCCACCAGGTACAAAACATCTAAAAAATCGGGGACACCATGAATATACCAAACTATGAATAATAGGAATAGCAAAAGAACAAACCTAGGTCAATGGTACAGAAAATATATTGAACAAAAGAATAGAATAAAATTTTCCCAGCCTAAAAATGGAGATGCCTATCAAAGTAAAAGAAACACATAGAACACCAAATCGACTGTAATAGAAAAGAAATACCCATCAGCACATAATAATCAAAACACTAAATATACAAGACAACAAAAGAATATTAAAAGCTGCAGGGAAAAGATGAAGTAGCATATAAGAGCAAACCTATTGAAATAATACCTGACTTCTCAATAGAAGTTCTATAAGCTAGAAGGGTATAAATAGATGTTCTACAAACTCCAAAGGACCACAGCACCAGCCCAGACTACTATGTCCAGTAGAACTTGCAATCACAATGAAAGAAGAAAGAAATTCTGTGTTAATAACAAATTTAAACAGTATCTGTCTACAAAACTAGCCCTAGAGAAAGAGGGCACTAGATGTGAAACTTCAGCCTGAAGAGGTTAATCACACCCAAGACAACAAAAGCATTAGATAAAGCCAAACAAGCAAATCAAAAGGTATATGTTGGGTGGGGGTGGGGGGGCACATCACAATAAGATAAAAGGAGTCAATGAGTTCTGCTCATTGAAAACTTTCAATATCAGTGGCCCCAATTTCCCCAAGAAAATGACACAGCAGACTAACAGAATGCATGAGAAATCAGGATCCATTCTTCCCCTGAATCCAAGAAACACTCTTTAACATCAAGGATAGGTATCATCTCAGGGTAAAGGGATCACAAAAGGTATCCAAGCAAATGGACCCAAGAAACAAGCCAGTGTAGACATTTTAGTAACTGACAAAATAGACTTCAAAGCAAAACTAATCAGAAGACATAGGTGAAGCAACTACATACTTGTCAAAGAAAACATCCACCAAAATGACACCTCAATTCTTAACAGCTATGCCCCAAATACAAGAACACCCAAGTTTGTAAAGAAAATACTACTACAGGTTAAATAACATTTTGACACTCACACACTGAGAGTGGGTGGTTCAATACCCCACTCTGTCCAATAGACAGGTGAGTCAAACAAATCTCTCAAACATTAAAGACAAGATAGAAGAAATGGACAGCTCAGTCAATAAAGAAGTTTAAATATACATGACTCTAGGCACAAAACATCCAGGAAATCTCTACAAACTGACAGCAAAGCCCCAGAGCTGAAAGGCGATACCCACACAACTCACTGAATGATGAAAGTTGACCTGGTGACTACCTGGAGAATATATTCCTACAGGCTGTGTTCTTGGTACTGGAAGGTGCTCTGCGTGCTATCAAAGGATAAACATAAGCACCAAATCAGCTCCCAACTCTTTGATATACTGTGGTGATCTGCCTGCAAAATATGCTAACTCCATAGTGCCAAAAAGCTTGTGGGTGTAACCAATCAATATATGATTTGACTTATGGCCCACACCATGGCATGGAACCTATACTGGATACTGCTTGGCCTACCAAGAACCAGAGATTAGATATCCCAGAGACCTTGAAGAAAACTAAACCAAAATACTGTTGTTTTACTAGTAGAATACAGCAACAAGGGAACTGCTAATGACATTCTGCAATAATCATAGCTAAGTGTCTTGCTTGGCCATCATCAGAGAAGCTTCTCCTGCAGCACCTGGGAACAAATACAGATAGCAACAGCCAGACAATACACAGAGCGTGGGAAACCTTAAAACACTCAGCCTTAGATGGGAAATCTCTACCGAATCCCTCCCTTTAGGACTTAGAGAACCATGTAGAAGAGGAAGCAGAAAGAATAAAGGGGCTGAAGTGGACTGAGGACACCAAGGATAAGGCTTTCTAAATGAACAGGGCTTATGCACATAGGAACTCACAGAGACTGTGGCCGTGTCCTCAGAGCCTGCATGGGTTTCCATCAGAGCTGACAGGAGAGTTGGCCACATGTCCCCATTCCTAATCCAGAAGCTATCTCCAATTTACAAACACTTGCTAGCAAAAATTTAGTTTCGTCCAAGAGCGTCTCACTGGGAAAAGAAACTACTCTTAAAGTAGGCCATGTGCCCAGAAGTAGATGGCCAACAGAAAAAGCTCAAAGGCATCTTTGGAAGTTTCTTGTCTTATAATATTATGTCAGGGATTTTTCTTATTCCTTTTTAAATTTAATTTCTACTTTATTCATTTATTAAAAATATTCTCTTTTTTATCTTACAGGTCTTTTGCATATATATTTTGGCTTCCAGTTTTGTGATTTAATGAGATTCCTGAGTATACTTAGGAGTGGTTTTCTGTGTCTCTGTTTCTTGTGACTTTTCTTGTGCTCTTTTCCTTCTATTTGTTTTCTCCCATTTATGCGTGTTTGCTCTCGGTTTATCTTATTTTATTATTATTCCTTAGAAGTGTATTTTTTTTCCTGTGAGAAGCAGAAAGTTGGTGGATCTGAATGTGAGGGAAGCTGGGGATGAGATGGAAGGATAGAGAGAGGAGAAACCATAGCCATGCTATCTTATAGGAGAACAAAATCTATTTTCAATAAAAGAAAAAAATGTTGGCTTTTTGCCACCATTGCACTGGCATATTTTGCAGGCAGATCACCGTAGTATACCAAAGATATGGTAGTTGATTTGATGTTTATGTCTCTCCTTTGGTAGCACCCAGAGTACCTTCCAGTACCAAGAACAGAGCCTGTAGGGATGCAGTTCTTTCAAAAGAAGGTAAAATGAATGTGAGGGGCATGTAACACATGTTTTACATTATGAAATCAAAAAGGTTTCTCTGATAAAGGATGCTGGTTCAAATATAAGAAGCTTGTCTTTTAATGAGCTTCAAACAGAGATAAAGGGTAGTAGAAAGTAGGCGGTATGCACAAGATAATAATAAAATATGGAGGTGAAATACTGTGAGAGGAACAGTTTTAGTGGGGGGTCATGGGAGGATAGAGAAGGTGTGGGTGTTGGAAGAAGTAACCAAAATGAATTAGGCATTAAAGTTTCATATATAAACCTGCTACCTTATAATCAAATTAAAACATACAATTTATTGTCTAAAATTATCTCATGCATTTACCTGCAAATATTATTTTCCTTACAACTGAGTATTATTTCATAATGTATCTGGATCTGTATGTTAGTGTAGGCCTGGGAATTCTATATTGAATAAGGTCACCCAGGCCCCCAAAGACAAATGCCATGTTTTCTCTCACATGAGGGCCTTTGCTCCCAATCTTTTGGTTTTGGGTGTTTAGTGTGGAGTACATGTGGAAGTTAGAAACCTAGAAATGGGAAAATGGCATAGAAATGGGTGCATTTAAAGAGGGGAGATTATAGGTGAAAATGGAAGGTGAAGGGGAATACTGGGAACAATAGGTCAAGCAGGTAGTAGAGAAATGGGCATGAGGAAATTAGGGGCCAAGTGAAGGTTTAAGCAAAGTGAAATGCACATGAAGAAGGCATTTGGGAACTTGTGGTTTATTGATCTAATTAAAAATAGACAAGGAAGGGGGAGAGTAAACATATGTGATCTTACAGAGCAAAAAAAAAAAAAGAATTAAGTGGAAAACTGGACACAGGGAACAGGATGGATGGGAGTATGGATGGGAGTAAATGAACACTAACTATATAGGAAGTTTTATGAAATCTCATTAGTTTGTAAGCTCATTATTAAGCATATTTTAAAGGAATTTTAAGAAAAGAACCTCATATTAAGGGGCAGTCCTGCTCTCAGTAGACATGATTATCAAATGCAAATCTCAGTTCCATGCTCTGAGCCTCAGGGTAACTTCCCTATAAGTTTTGGTCAGTGAGCCTTCAGAGGCACCCAAATTAATGCAGGCTATTGCTACTGTTCTTCATTGCCCACTGCAGTTAGACTATAAAATCCTGTTGCTAAAGTCACCACACTCTTTAGTTCCAGGACACAGAGAAACCAGTATTAAGCTGACCAGGCAGCTCTCCCCGATGACTAGCTTTCATAGTAATAGAAGATACTATGCAAGCTGCTGGGAGAAAAAAAAGTCATCCATGATCGTACCTGGCATTAGACCCTGAATGCTAAAATGCTGATCTTACAGGCATGTTCCCACTGATGTAATAAAAGCCAAACCATTTATGTGATTAAAGAATTGCTTGCATTATTGAATTTGAGGCCGGCCTGCTCCACAGGAATAATTCATGTCTAGTATTGTAAGCATGGCTGAAACCCATGGTCAAGGAAGTCATAAGCCCTAGGGGAGAATCTATTGATCTTGGTTTTCTAAATGGTTATATTGTCAAACTTCCTTCTAAATATTAATACATACACAGAGGTTTCTGCTGTTTTCAGCCTTGGTAAGAGAAGCTTCTTATTGTATTTGACAACAATTACTGTTCAATGTGCTGAAAATAGGCAACTGTGAGCACACTGGGTTCTAGATAGGTCAAATATTTTACACCCTCCCCCAAGACTCAGGGAGTGTTGCAAAAGAAGGATCATAAATAATGTAAGAGCTAGAGGACAGAAAGGAATACTTTCAAATTGTACACATGAAGTTACAGCAGCTTTGTTTACTGAACAAGACTGGCACAAGAACAAGCTGATAGAAATTCCACCATGCATTGGGGTCAAGGTCCCAAGGTCTCACCTATACCTGAGGAGCTATTGGCAGTCGATGGGCACTTGGGGAGAAAGAGTCACTTTTATTTAGGAGTAAGGCCACTGGTAGGTTATCTATGCTTCTGTGGATAACTCTATGACATATGAATATGGGCAGCAATAACTGGATACAGTGAGCTAACGTTAATAAAGTAATTAATTATAAAACATGGATATGACTTTGGGAGTGAGATGCGATGGGGTCTTGAGTATGGGCTTGGGGAAGAAATGAGTGAGGGCTAAGATCATGATGTATTCAATTATGTAAGTTATCTTGAAAGGATAATTAATAATACTAAAATAGCTAGTTTATGAAGGGCGGTGGTGTTGCACGCCTTTAATCCCAGAACTCAGGAGGCAGAGGCAGGCGGATCTCTGTGATTTTGAGGCCAGCCTCATCTAAAAGAGCTAGTTCTAGGACAGGCTCCAAAGCTACAGAGAAGCGTTGTCTCAAAAAACCCAAAGCAAACAAACAAACAAAAACCCCAAACAAACAAACCAACCAACCAGTGACTAGCTTATTTAAGAAATTAAATTTCAGCAATAAAATAATAGCATAATAGAAAAACGTCAACTTCACTAGCATAATCTCTAAGCTAACATAGCGAGATCTTTGAGATGGGTAGGGACTTGATGCTTTTCTCAAGTCACATGTGCGAGGACAGTAAGAACTGAAGACCAAATAAGAAGCAGTATCTGGGGTAGTGATATACAATACTCTTCTGGAAAGCTGGGGTAGAAGGGTCTAGAGTCCATGGCTAAGCCAGTTTAGGGTTCACAGTGAGGTAACTCGGAGTACAGTGAGATAAACCGTCTCAAGAAAAAACTATGGCAACAGCTCAGTATACTATGTACACATTGCTTGAATAACCTATGAAGTGAAAGTAATTGAAACATTTATTTGGTGGAGTTTTTTTTTTAAATTGTGAAAAGAAACTGAAATCCTTAAAAAAAATAGCAGAGGAAAGTTTTCGCCCCAAACTGATCTAGCTCGTTTATTGAATGAAAAATCTAGCACAGCACCAGAAAAGGCCATTCTGGGATCATGATGGATAGAAACAAAAGCAGGATCCTCTATAGTTATGTCTCAACACAAGAATCCCATGAACTTTGTACAAACCACAAACAAAATCAAACATCCTTTTTCCTGGCTAATATAAGGCTCCTGCTTCTATATCAATTGTGACATTTGCCCAGTGCCTCTAGTGCTATTTCCTATTAAACAAATACAAAAACAAGAGCGGCACAAAAAAAGGAACAGATTCTTTTTCTAAATGTGGGATTTACTATGCCTTCTCATAGCCTCCAACTCATTAAAAAAAGTTCTGATTCCTTCAGGAGTTGTCAGTTTCTTCACCCATCTTCAAACATTTTCAGGTTCTGTTTCTTGGTAACATTTTTCTGCAAAGGAAATGTAGATAGTTTGGGGATTGAGGGCCATATATTACCTTGCAGCTTCTCAAGCTATGAAAAAAAAATCTCACTTTACCGAAGAGAAACTCAAATCTCCAAGCAAATCTTACCTGTCCCATTCTTCCTGAGAAATCTCTTGGCTTCTAAACATGTGCTGTCTCTTTCACTATCAGAAAAACAACAACAACAACAACAACAACAACAACAACAACAACAACAACAACCAAGTCTTTTTTAGTAGGACTATGTTTCCAGTGATCTCCAGCTAGGAGACTTTGGAACATATAACAAAACAAATTTACTTTCAGGCTAGTCTACAAAACTGTGGAATGCTGTTAAGGGGAATAAAAAACAATTCAAATGGAAGAAATAAAGGAAAAATAGAAAATATAATAAAGCATCCGAAAGCACAACAATTGTAGTCTGTCAATACAAATTTATAAACTTCTTTTATAAATTCAAGGTGACTGACAGACACCACCTGCCCCAACTGGTTGAAAAGGTGAGTGACTGGTTAGCTTGATCTCTAGGCCATAGGACCCAGGCACTTCCCATACTCTTCCTCCACCCATCACAGCCCCACTAGTGAATCAACAGGCAAGACTCTTGAGGGCACACCGCTCTACCACCCCCTCTCCTATTGGACCCTGTAAACTACAAGTTCTACTATGTCCCACAAATCTAGTCATCTACCATAGCATCAGCTCCCCAATAGGCACAGACATTGTCTGCACTGACTATATGAAAGGGTGAGTGACAGGTCTCCCAGCTGGATAATGCTATCTCTAGACCCAAAGCCCTGGGGCCACTAGCTTGTCAGCAGGCAAGACTCCTACAGGAAGGTCAGTCCTCTCCTTAGGACCCTGAAATCTATATGTCCCACTCTGCCCCACAAACCCAACCATCCACCATGGCATCTGTGGCCTGAAGTCACAGACACTATCTGCAGTGATTGGAGGAAGAGGTTGGTAGAGATCAGTGCAAGAATATGTTTGAAAACATAAGGAGCAATATGGTACTACTAGAACCTAGTGGTTCTACAACAACAAGACCTAAACATCCAACACAGAAGAAGCAGAAGAAAAATATTTTAAAAATAACTTTATAAAGATGATAGAGGTCTATGAAGAGGAAATGAACTAATTCACTTAAAGAAATCAAGGGGCTTGGGAGATGGCTCAGAGGTTAAGAGCATTGACTGCTCTTACAAAGGTCCTGAGTTCAATTCCCAACAACCATGTGGTGGATTACAACCATCTGTAATGAGATCTGGTGCTCTCTTCTGGCATGCAAGCATACATGGAGGCAGAATACTATACACATAATAAATAAATAAATCTTTAGAAAGAAATCAAGTAAAAGACAAAAAAAATTGACAAAATCAATAAATCCCTTAAAGAAACCTAAGAAAAATCAAAAAAAAAGAAAAAGAAAAGAAAAGGGAACAGTTTAAGACTTGAAAATTGAAATAGAGGCAACAAAGAAAGCACAAACCAAAGGAATTCTGAAAATAGAAATCTGGGGAAATGAATAGGAACTACAGATGCAAACATAAGCAACAGAACGTAAGAGATTGAAAAGAAAATCTCTGGTATTAAAGACACAATAGAGAACATAGATTCATTGGTAAAGAAAATATAAAAGCCAAAAATTCATAACATAAAATGTCAAGGAAATCTGAGACACCATGAAAAGGCCAAACCTAAGAATAATAGGGCTAGAAGGAGAATACCAGCCCAAAGACCACAGAAAATATATTCAACAAAATCATAGAAGAAAACTTTCTCAACCTAAATAAGGGCATACTTTGAATATACTAGAAGCTCACAGAACACCAAATAAACTGGACCCAAAACAAAGTCCCCTCATCACCTATTAATCAAAACACTAAACATACAGAATAAAGAAAGAATATTAAGGCCTGCAAATGGAAAAATCAAGTAGCAGATAAAGACAGACCCATCAGAATAACATATGATTTTCTCAATGGAAACTATGAAACGTCCTGGACAGACACTAAGCAGACACTCAAAGATCACAGACTAGCCTAGACTGCTATACCCAGCAAAGCTTTCAATTACAATAGATGAAGAAAATTTGATATTTATCACATAAGCAGATTTAAACAATACCTATCCACAAATCTAGCCCTACAGAAAGTACTGGAGGGAAAACTCCAACCCAAGGAACTTAGCTGCATCCATGAAAACACAGCCAATAGATAATCACACACCAGCAAATCCCAAAGAAGGGAAACACACACACACACACTACCACTACCACCAACATAACAAAAATAATAGGAATTAACAACCATTGGTCATTAATATCCTGTCTTATCAATGGATGCAATTTACCTATAAAAAAACAGAGGCTAACAGAAAGGATAGAAAAACAAGATCCACTCTTTTGTTGCATACAAGAAACACACCTCAACTTCAAAATAGATAAAAATTTAAAATAAAAAATACAAGGGAATTATCACTTTGCATTGAGAAAACTTATAAATAGATACTTAAGAAAATGATAATGAAGTTTCCCAATTGAAGTGATATTGGGTAATATGGAGGGCAAAGAAGTCGAATTTAGAATTATTCATATGGAACACTTATCTTCACACACACATTCTTTTTGTTTTGTTTTCTTAATCTTTTGTTAAATTAATCACACAAATAACAGGTTCTACTATGACATTTGCATACACATGCATAGAATACTTTGATGGTGTTCACTGGTAATATCAAATTGAAGCACAGTTTGGAAGCCATAGCTCACTGGCCAAAACTAGAATGCACATTGCACTTGACTATTACAGGGCATAATAATGACTTTGGTTTTTCACTTTGAAAAATATCTGTTAATGAATTCAAATTATAATATTTTATGAGATAGAGATATGTGGAATTTAAATTTAACTAAATTTAAATGTTTTATTGGAACATGCCTGTATGTTCTTATTTATACATTTTCTGTGAATACTTTATTTCTCCAGTGAAACTGAAGTTGTAGAATATTATACGGTCCTCAAACCCCAAACTGACTACATTTCTTTTGCAAGAAACTCTTAGTAAGAAACAAAAATAGAAATGATTGAAGATAGGCAAATAAACTAGCCACTTTCTTACTTTAATCATATTCTTCCCCATTCCCAAGGAATCCTTAGGGAATCTAATTTGTACATAATTCTTTGACATACACCACTCAACATAAGCTGGACATTGACGTATATAATTAAAAGATAGTTCTTGAGATTATAATATAATTACAACATTTCTCCCTTCCTTTTCTTCCCCTAAGATACTTCCATAACCCCTCTCTGCTGTGTTCTCTTTCTAATTTATGTTTTTGTTTGTTTTTCGAGACAGGGTTTCTCTGTGTAGCCTTAGCTGTTCTAAAACTCACTTTGTAGACTAGGCTAGCCTCAAACTCACATAGATCTGCCTACATCTGCCTCCCAAGTGCATTAAAGGAGTGCATCACTACAACCAGGCTTGTTTACTAATTGCTATTGCATGTACATATAGATATACATGTATACACAATACACACTCCTAAATATAGTCTTCTTGGTCTGCATAATGTTACTTTTATGGATATTTTTAAGGACAAATTGTGTGGTTTGGGATAACCCTCCCCTGGGGAAGACCACCTCTCCTACTCCCAGCTTCTGGTGTTATTATGGGATACAATCTCACAGTAAATTCCCTGATCTTCTGGTTCTTACAACATTTCCACCCACTCATCCACAATGTTTCCTGCACTTTGGGAATAGTAGTGTTTTGTATATGTTAGGTATATGTCCAAAGGATGCACAATTGTGCCATAAGGACATGTGCTCAACTATCATCTTAGCAGCATTGTTTGTCATAGCCAGAAACTGGAAACAACCTAAATGCCCCTCAACCAAAAAAATGGATAAGGAAAATGTGGTACATTTACACAATGGAGTACTAAACAGCAGAAAAATAATATTTTGAATTTTCCAGGAAAATGGATGGAGCTAGAAAACATTATTTTGAGTGAGGTAACCCAGGCCCAGAAAGACAATTATCACATTTAATCACTCCTACGTGGTTTTTAAACATAAAGCAAACAAAAACGAGCCTACAAATCACAATCCCAGAGAACTTAAGACAGCAATGAGGACACTAAGAGACATACATAGATCTAATCTACATGGGAAGTAGAAGAAGATAAGATCTCCTGAGTAAATTGGGAGCATGGGGACCTTGGGGGAGGGTTGAAGTGGGGAGGGGTGAGGCAAGGAGGGGAGCAGAGAAAAATGTAGACCTCTGGTGACATTGTTGGATTCAGGGAGACTATCTTCAAGGTTCATAGTACATGACTTTCTATTTCCTGATTTTTATTTACTTAAAATCCTTTCTTTGTTTCAACATGTATTCTTGATTTCTTTCATCACAATAAACAATAGGATCCCTACTGGGCACAATTGAAACTCAACATAAATAAAATTCTGAGCTTCTCTTGAATCTAAATGTAGATGAAAACCGAAGCAATCCCTCCAAAATCAAAACCCCGATATTTGTAAAGAACAATTAAATTTGCTTAGAAAAACTACAAGATACTTCTCGAGGCTAAAGAGCGAGGACAAACATGTAACTCTCTAAGTATGTGGCAATTATATTGCATGATACTGAGCTGTCTTTGGTGTGTGAGACTGAAACACTATAGGAAAAACAACTCTTTTCTTCCATATCATATGATTCTATATATTTACAATCTCTAAAGCATATTTCTAAATTAAGGTAAAATAGATTACTTAAGCTAGGCCCATAGAGATTCTCATCAGTAATAACAAGTGATTTACAGTACCAGGCTCACTTTCGAGCCTGAGACCCAATGTCATTTGCTGTTGAAATTTAATTCTTTAGGATGGCATCATTCTTTAAGAAGTTTGGATAGAAAACAATGAAACAATCTCCCAGAAAATTCTCTCCCCCCATTTTCTTGGAGAAGTTTGCTTAGTATTTACAGAATTGTGTTCATTTGGTCAATATCATTCAGCTCCAAAACCATGTTATGGGATATATTTAAAGCAATCATTCAGAAGAAATCAAATAAAATATAGTGAGATATTTCTCTGAAATGTTAGTATCTCTACTTAAAAATGGATGAGACTTTTATTATGTATATTAATGGTTAATGATTCAAATTGTGTATGACTCCATTCACTTTAAAAACAGCCAGGCGATGGTGGCTCATACCTTTAATTCCAGCACTCTGGAGGCATAATATGTCATTCCGTGAAACTGAAAAGATTAAACTAAAAAGACGAAGGACTAATAATAAGGTTGGAAATGATTAGACATCATCTGTTGTTTGACATTCAGTATTTTCCACAGCTTGACAAAACCAGTTTAGCTATTCATTGAGACTAAATAAAAATTTATTAAATGATTTAGATTGATCACATTATTACTTAGTTTCTGGAAAAATTTGCTATAATTTGAACAGTTGTAAAAGAAGTAAGGATTAGGAAACCATTATGTTTTTTAAATTGTGAAACGTTTTCTAGATGCTTTTTGTTTAAAGAATTTCACAACTTACAGTGAAAATAAACAAGAAGTAGACATGAAATACCATACAGCATTTGCATGCTAATTTTTGCTATAAATCATTTGTTAAACTAGCTACTGTCTTTTATAGCACATTTTTTATGCTGACCAGTTTGACAATCACAAACTTATTTAAACTTATTTAGTTACTCCTTATAAACTGTATGTGTATGTATGGGAGAGAATATGAGTGTGTATATGTTTATGTGTGTACATGCTTATTCACATATGTCTGAAGGCCAGAGATCAACTTTGGGTGCTATTCTTCAGTAGCTACCCAACTTCTTCTTAAACAGCCTTGGAGTCTTTAACTATCTCATAGTGGCTGGTTGGTCAGTAATGCTCAGAGATCCACTTGTCTTGGTCTCCCTAGTATTGGGATAAAATATGCCATCCCTATCACTGGCTTCTTTTTTTCACATGGGTTCTGAGAATTGAACTAAGGTCCTCATGCTTATAAGACAATTTAACTCCTGAGGTATCTACTGAGATACATTTTGATTGAGTAAATAAAAATATTACAGATACACTTAAAAACCAGATATTGTTTATTTACTAAAGGAACCATTCTTATTCCTCTGTATGTTATTTCATGGTCCACTGGGACATACATTCTGAAAACTGCATTTCCAAGACTCTAACACCTGCAGTATTTTAGTGAGATCCTGCCAATGAGAGATATCTATAACAGATCTGAATATCACTAGATAATGAGCACAAAATTATCTCTCACATTGGCCTATAGGAACATGGGAATTGGTGGATGGTAAAATTTCTAATATCTATACCTTAGAATTTTGTTCATTAAGTCTTGAATAGTTGTGTTAACTCCTAATTCTTAATATTAGTCCTCTTCTTGCTAGAATGACCTAGAGGAGCTGCTATTCCCTGACTAAAGCTGTGCCAATGATCTAAAGAGGGATAACCAAAGGCAAAATGTACGTGTTAACCACAGCTTTCCCCGTAGTCCTGAGAGCAGTGATTTCTAATCTGGCCTGAGCTTGGACACTCTGAGCAAATTCTCCGATTTTGCAATTCTCTGAGCAATTTCTTCTCAAACATTCAGGTTCAGTGGTTGGACGCCTGTGAAAACTCTGTCATCTTTCCTGTTGTCAAAATCAAACCAACACAATATTTTGCATTGTAACTTGTAGAAATTTTCAACTTACAAAATGTATCATCATAAACACTGTAAAAACTAGACAAGATGCCAGACCCCCATCATATGGATGGGACTGTAAACATGATGATAAGTTAGGCAAATATCAAGTTTAACAGTCTAACTCGTTGCAAAAAGTTGCATTTCTTCCTATAATGAAAGATGTTGGTGGTTATGCTGACAACTCCTTGGTATTATTTTATTTCTAGGATTTGATTATGTGCATCCCTTCAGACTTTAAGGATTGCCAAATACATTTAGAGGCTGCAAATGCTGCTGAATACAGGCCCTTACAGCTTAGGGAATTTCCTAAAATTTGTTCTTAATATATCTAAGGAAACAGGTCAAATCCATCTTTTTCTGACTGCAGACATATTTTATAAAGAAAATTTGCATGAAGAAGAGTAAAACATCTTATACTTGAATTGTAAAATATAAACAGCATATAAGTAACTTAGCAATAATCTGCAAACCAAAGTAGACTATAAGCCTTACTTCCTAATTTATAGAGTTCATGCCCGACATCATACCAAATATGTTAGAATCCACTCATATCCCAGACTTAAAATAAATTTTAGCATATTAAATATAAAGGAATTTTATATATTCTAAAATTCCATATATTTACATAATTTATTATTGAATACAATTTCACAGCAATCATATTGCATATTTGATACATTTGGAAAAATGAAAGAAGACAATTTTAGTCTTCAAATGTGAAGAAGTTTTCAGGCTGCCAAAGTTAATAGTTAATAAACTTGCTGTCATATCTGCTTTGCACACAATAATATGAAAATTTTGACTCTGAAACTCCTCTTTCCATATTCAAAAGCACTAATCTTTCATCTTTTCATATCTCAGACATTTCAGAAACCTTTGAGAAATTGCTTGATACAAGACAAAGACCATCAATAAACAATTTGCAGCTTGGACTGAGAGAATGAATTTATATGACCATCTAACGACTGACAAGATTTCATTCTCCTAATCTGAGCTACTAGAAGGGAAAGAGAAAAAAGAAATTGATTTATCTGTCCATCTCTTTGAAATTCATTTAGAAGGCATACCCTGGGATATTGTTCTGCAAATCCATCCACTCATCTGTCACATGAGACAGAGGTCCTCTGCTTCATCCCTGGCTACCATCCAACAATTTAACTAATGGTCACATTGTACCAGGCTTCAGATGATCCTGCAGACATTTTCTATTAAATCATTCAGCTTCTGAGAAGGCAAATGTTTTGAGCATTGTCTTTTAGGGTAAGACAAATTGGTTTCATCCACAAATGATCATCACCTTTGATGGCTAAATGTATATCTACTTCAGGGAAAATGTTATTTTCTTCTTCATTTATTTATCACACTGGTACAGAAACACCTAAAAGGCTTCTGACACCTTAAGGGTGGGGACTTTCATTTCAAATGTTTTCTCTTGGTATTGTTCTATGTGCAGCATATATATTCTAATTCAATAATTAAATTATAAAAGTTCTATTAAGCATGTACTCGCTGATTTTTTCTTATCTGTAAAAGAAGCAACGACATTAAATTTTAAGTAACCATTTTCTAATCCTTTGTTAGAAATTTGAACCCACTGGTATCACACACTATCCTTGTTTATAAAACATTATGACAATGCAATGCATCTAAGCTCATCATTTTAAAGGGACTGGGGTTGTAATTAAAGTATTAATTTTAATTTGCTTTTCTAATTTTTCTAACATAAAATGAATTTTGTCGACCCTACAAGACGACAAAACCCTGCAGTCTGACAAACTGTATTCATTTTAGAGTGTTTTCCTTGTTCAACTTCATTTGATTAGACACAAGAAATTTCAATAGTCTAAATCAAACAAAGGGTTACTATTTAATATGCCAAAGAGTTCTAATGGCTTAATATGCCATTCTAAAGATAGCAGTGCCATACTTGGAGACTGTATGTGAGAAATAAATAGATTTGATTATGTCTATTTTTAAATAATTACTAGTTAATGAAGGCAATATGGGTTACATAGAAGGCAATTATCAAGAGGCCTACTCCATCAAAAAATAATATAATGGCATAAAATGCCAATCATGTTTATAATGAGGGCCATCGGCTTTGCAGGTAAATATTAGTTCTCAATAAATTATTTTGTTACATACATTTGTTTTAAATATATATTTTTATTTACATATATAAATTTAAAAATTTAAACATGTATCATATGCATTCAAGTAGTTGCATATCATGAAAAACAAACAAGTTGGCCATATATATATATATATATATATATATATATATATATATATACACATATCCACAGTATTAAATGGAAAGATGCAAAGAAACAATGTCTAATAAGTTTCATGGAAAATATTTCAAGTATTATACTAAAATAAATGATCACTCATGGATAAGGACATGAGGAAATATTTATAAGTATTGAAAAGTATACAATATGTTTTATTATGGGAAATTTCTGAGGAAAATATTTTTTCTAATTTACTGAACTATTTTGAATGAAAATGCCATTATTGTCAAATATATTAAAACAATATAACCCTAAAAGTGCTTTAAACTAAACCAAAAAGGGAAAGAATAAATCAGTAAAACAAGTAAAGACTTGTCTCAGAGACAAAGAAGAGAAATTCAAAAATGGATTTCAGGGACAGAGAGTTATCTTAGCAGGTAAGCTGTGTGGTTTTCAAACATTTAAAATGTTTCCTTTTAACCTTTGCTCTTGTGATCTACTGGATTTCCCTGGTATCTGTTATCTCACCATTTTATTTCTAATTTGTTAATTTTGACCTTCACTTCCTGCCTTTTAGTTAATTTGGCAAAGAGTTTGTCAATCTTAATGAGTTTCTCAGAAAACCAATCCTTTGTTTCATTGATCTTTTGTGTGTTTCTTTTATATTGTTGTTGTTTGTTTGTTTCTATTTTACTAATTTTAGGAAAGAATTTGAGTATTTCTTGCTGTCTCCTCCTTTTGGGTATTTGACACAGCCATATTTGATGGGAACACTAAAATTCATAAAGGCAGCAGAGCTGCATGACAAACACCAGCAAAGCTGAGCCCCAATATGCTACCATGCAACTTTTGGCTTTCATCTCCATGTGTTACAAACTGTGGGAGCTTTTAATATTTGTACAATTTTGGGATATTGAATTGATGGAAACTTTCTTATGAATCATTTATGCCTTCTTAGAGGAGTACTGCTTCTCGATTTCCCCAGGAATGTACTGAACATACTACCCCTCCTGCTTTTAGGGAGATATCCTTATCTACTTGAAGGTCTTCCTTAAGCCTTGGAGTTTATGGCACACAGAAAGGCTGTGAGATATTCTTGAAACATCTGCATGTGCAAGTTCTCAGGAACAAGATAATCAAAGCAAAGTCAACTTAAAAGATTAACAAGGTTTGGCAAGAAGTTTGGCCTCATATCATAGTTTGTTGCCAGGTGATGGCTATTACAAATAATGCTGCTATGAACATAGTTGAACAAATGCTTTTGTAGTATGATTGGGCATCTCTTGGTATATTCCCAAGAGTAGTATTGCTAAGTCCTGAGGTAGGCTGATTCCCAATTTCCTGAGAAACCGCCACACTGATTTTCAAAGTGGTTGCACAACTTTGCATTCCCACCGGCAATGGATGAGTGTTCCCCTTACTCTACATCCTCTACAGCATAGGCTATCATTGGTGTTTTTGATTTTAGCCATTCTGACAGCTGTAAGATGGTATCACAAAGTTGTTTTGATTTGCAATTCCCTGATCGCTAAGGAAGTTGAACATGACCTTAAGTGTCTTTTGGCCATTTGAATTTCTTTTGTTGAGAATTCTCTGTTCAGTTCAGTACCCTATTTTTTAATAGGGTTTATTAGAATTTTAATGTCTAGTTTCTTGAGTTCTTTATATATTTTGGAGATCAGACCTTTGTCTGATGCGGGGTTGGTGAAGATCTTTTCCCATTCAGTAGGATGCATGGGGATAGATATGGATCTATTTTCATTCTTCTACAGTTTGACATCTAGTTATGCCAGCACCATTTGTTGAAGATGCTTTCTTTCTTCCATTGTATATTTTTAGCTCCTTTGTCGAAAATCAGGTGTTCACAGGTTTGTGGGTTAATATTCGGGTCTTCGATTTGATTCCGTTGGTCAACATCTTTGTTTGTATGCAAATACCAAGCTTTCATTACTGTGGCTCTGTAATAGAGTTTGAAGTCAGGAATGGTAATGCCTCTGGACGTTCCTGTACTGTATAAGATTGTTTTGGCTATCATGGGATTTTTGTTTTTCAAAATGAAGTTGAATATTTTTCTCTTATGGTCTCTGAAGAATTTTGTTGGATTTTGATGGGGATTGCATTGAATTTATAGATTGCCTTTGGTAGAATTGCAGTTTTTACTATGTTGATCCTACTCATCCAAGAGCATGGGAGATCCTTCCATTTTCTGGTGTCCTCTTCAATTTCTTTCTTCAAATCCTTAAAGTTCTTGTCAAACAGATCTTTCACTTCCTTGGTTAGGGTTACCGCAAGACACTTTATGCTGTTTGTGGCTATCTTGAAAGGTGATGTTTCTCTGAATTCCCTCTCTGCTTCTCTATACTTTGTGTACAGGAGGGCTACTGATGTTTTTGAGTTGATCTTGTATCCTGCTACATCACTGAAGGTATTTATCAGCTATAGGAGTTCTTTGGTAGAGTTTTTGGGGTCACTGATGTACACTATAATATCATCTGCAAATAATGAAAGTTTGACTTCTTCCTTTCCGATTCGAATCCCCTTGATCTCCTTCTGTTGTCTTTTTGATGTTTCTCAAACTTTAAGCACTACGTTGAAGAAATATGATGAGAGTGGACAGCCTTGTCTTGTTCCTGAATTTAGTGGAATGGCTTTGAGTTTCTCTCCATTTAAGTTGATATTATCTGTTGGTTTGCTGTATATTGCTTTTATTATATTATGTATGATCCTTGTATCCCTAACCTCTCCAAGACCTTTATCATAAAGGGGTGTTGAATTTTGTCAAATGCTTTTTCAGCATCTAATAAAATGATCATATGTTTTTTTTCTTTCAGTTTATTTATATGATGGATTACATTGATAGATTTTTGAATGTTGAACAAGCTCTGCATCTCTGGTATGAAGCCTATTTGATCATAATGGATAATTTTTTGATGTGTTCTTGGATTCTGTTTGCCAGTATCTTATTGAGAATTTTTACATCAATGTTCATGAGTGAGATTGGTCTGTAATTCTCTTTCTTGGTTGAGTCTTTGTGTGGTTTTGGTATCAGGGTAATTGTAGCTTCATAAAAAGTGCACTGCCTCTTCTGATTCTATTATGTGAAACACTTTAAGGAGTATAGGTATCAGCTCTTCTTGGAAGTTCTGATAAAAATTCTGCATTGAAACCATCTGCTCCTGGGCTTTTTTTGATTGGAAGGCTTTTTTTTTTTTTTTTGCGACAGCTTCTATTTCCTCACGTCTTATATATCTACTTAAATTGTTCACTTGGTATGATTTAATTTTGGTATATGGTATTTTTCTAAAACAATTCCATTTCATTTACATTTTCCAACTTTGTGGAATATAGGCTGTTGAAGTAAGACCTAATGATTCTCTGAATTTCCTCAGTGTCTATTGTTATATCTCTCTTTTTCATTTCTGATCTTGTTAATTTGTGTGTTCTCTCTCTGTCTTTAGATTAGTTTGGAAAGGGGTTTGTCAATCTTGTTGACTTTCTCAAAGAACCAGATCTTTGTTTCATTGATTCTTTGGATTGTTTTCTGTGTTTCTATTTTGTTAATTTCAGCCCTCAGTTTGATTTTTTTCCAGTCTTCTACTCCTGGGTGAGTCTGCTTCTTTTATCTCTAGAGCTTTCAGCCATGCTGTTAAGTCTCTAACGTGAGCTTTCTCCATTTTCTTTATGTGTGTACTTAGTGCTATGAACTTTCCTCTTAGCACTGTTTTCATAGTGTCCCATAGGTTTCGGTATGTTATGTCTTTATTTTCAATAAATTCAAGGAAGACTTTAATTTCTTTCTTATTTATTCCCTGACCCAGGCATGGTTCAGTAGTTGACTGTTCAGTTTCCATGAGTTTGTAGGCTTTCTGTGGGTAGAACTGTTGTTAAATTCTAACTTTATTCCATGGTGACCAGATAAAACACAGGTGGTTATTAATTTTTTTGTAACTGTGGAAGTTTGCTTTGTTACCGAATATGTGATCAATTTTCAAGAAGGTTCCATGAGATGCTGAGAAGAAGGTATATTCTTTCCTATTTGGGTGGAATTTTCTATAGATGTCTGTTAAGTCCATTTGGTTCATTACCTCCATTAAGTCTTTTAATTCTCTGTTAGGTTTCTGTCTGATTGACCTGTCCATTGGTGAGAGAGGAGTGTTGAAGTCTCCTACTATTAGTGTGTGTGGTTTGATCCATTGCTGGTGGGATTGCAAACTTGTGCAACCACTTTGGAAAGCAGTGTGGTGGTTTCTCAGGAAATTCGGGATCAACCTACCCCAGGACCCAGTAATTCCACTCTTGGGAATATACCCAAGAGATGTCCCATCATATTACAAAAGCATTTGTTCAACTATGTTCATAGCAGCATTATTTGTAATAGCCAGAACCTGGAAATAACCTAGATGACCTTCAGTGGAAGAATGGATGAAGAAACTGTGGAATATATACATATTAGAGTACTACTCAGCGATAAAAAACAATGACATCTTGAATTTTGCATGCAAATGGATGGAAATAGAAAACACTATTCTGAGTGAGGTAACCCAGACCCAAAAAGATAAACATGGGATGCACTCACTCATAATTGGTTTCTAGCCATAAATAAAGGACATCCAGCCTATAATTCGTGATCCTAGAGAAGATAAATAAGAAGGTGAACCCAAAGCAAAACAGATAGTTATCCTCCTGGACATTGGAAGTAGATAAGATTGCCAAGCATAAATTGGGAACTTGGGGGCAGGGTGGGATGGGGCTAAGGGGAGATGGGGAGAGAAAAGTGTGAAGGAGATGATGGGGAGAGCGTGGGTGAATGGGATGGTTGGGATACAGGAAGGGTGGATATAGGAACAGGGAAGTATATATTTTAATTAAGGGACCCATTTTAGGGTTGGCAAGAGACATGACTCTAGATGGTTTCCCAGGTATCCAGGGAGATGCCCCCAGCTAGTTCCTTGGGCAGCTGAGGAGAGGGAGCCGGAAAAGGCCAGATCCTATAGTCATACTGATAAATATCTTGCATATCACCATAGAACCTTCATCTGGCAATGGATGGAAATAGAGACAGAGCCACACACTGGTGCATCGGACGGAGCACCCAAGGTCCAAATGAGGAGCAGAAGGAGGGAGAACATGAGCAAGGAAGTCAGGACTGAGAGGGGTGCTCCCACCCACCGAGATGGTGGGGTTGATCTAATCGGAGCTCACCAAGGCCAGCTGGACTGGGACTGAAAAAGCACGGGATAAAACCGGACTCCCTGAACATGTCGGACAATGAGGGCTGCTGAGAAACCAAGGACAATGACACTGGATTTGGCTCCAACTACACATTCTGGCTTTGGGGGTGCCTAGCCTGATTGGATGCTCACCTTCATAGACCTGGATGGAGGGGGGAGGAACTTGGACTTCCCTCAGGGCAGGGAACCCTTACTGCTCTTAGGACAAGAGAGGGAGGGGGAGTGGAGCGGGTAGGGGTAGGTAAATGGGAGGCGGGAAGGAGGAGGAAATTTTTAATAATATATAAAAAATAAAGCTATCAAACATGAAAAAAATAAAACCATATGCCTAGGCATCCTGATTTTTGTACATTTATTTAAGCATTTAAATGTAAAGGCTCTATAGTTGTTCTTTGCTCACTGTTTTTAAAAAATATCTCCAGTTCTGTAGTACTTAAAGAAGCAAAATGCCTTTTGATATTATGTTTAATCCCTTGTGTCTTTTAGAAGTAGGAATATGAAACAGTTAATTTGCAATTCATGCTGTCAACCTGGGGCTTCAATTTCAGAGCTTGTTTGACCATATAGCTCAAGAGTGGGATTGTTACTGTTGCCTCCCTACTTACTACTCAATTATTTTCTTGAAGCTGTATGATTGTAAAGAGATATAGGAAAAATGCACCAAGAGTAATTGGGAACAATCAAAGGAATCATACTTGTCTGTAGAAAAACTCTTTTCTTTGTGGTGAGTACCATACTTAAGTGTCCATGCAGATCAAACATCATTCAAACTATAACCAGAGTCAAGAGCGCACCCTTTTCATGACCAGATTCCTGCCCACTTTTCCAAATGACCTATAATTACCAGTACTTTGCAAATGACTCAGTGACCAATTAGTATATACTATGCACCCTTCATTCAATATCTTATTTTTGGCTAGTTGAGTTTTCAAACAGATCTCTCTAGCTTAGCACCATTGCTGTGTGATTTGGAATTTGCCTGGTATATAGTTCTAACTCTGCAAATATTTATAAAAACACAAGTAAAAACTTAATGTGTTTTTTCTTGTCTATTTTACTTTGAATGCCCTTTTTCTATCTATCTATGAAATAGAAACCTCTTATACTTTATATTAACTCATTTCACCTCTGGTGAAGATCACAAAGAGAATATCACTCACTATAATACACATCAAAGTACTGTGATGACTATTTTGCAAGTCTTATTTGCATACTATCTTATCAGCCTAAAGAAAGTAACCTTGTTAAACTTAACATTTTGATCCCAGGCATGACCATAATTAGTAAGTATTTAGCAACTGACAATTAGATTTCAAGTGTTATAATCACAAGTTTAGAATTATTTACAGTAACAATAAAATAATGAATGCTTATAATAACATAGAAGTTAGAGCCAACACTAAGAGACATTATAGGTTCATACTTGTTGCTAAATGTTATAATTATTCTTAAGTAACTTATTTATCTATTTTTCTGTTCCTGTTTTTCTTCATCTATAAAATGAAGAAAATGGCAGGTGCTGCCTGATACTACTGAGCTAATGACTGCAAGAGGTGATTAGAATACTGATTAGAATGTGATTATTCTTTAAATGAATATGTTGAAAGTGATAAGAACATTCAATACCTATTGACCATGCTATTTAAATGTGTTGACTCTACTAAATGACCTTAAGTAAAATGCTTCATAATTTATTCCTAACATCAATGATAAAGCTGAGGAAAAGAGATCAGTCACTTTTCTCATGATTATAAAATTAAGAAGTGTTAAAATCTATCTAACTTCATAACACCCTGATTTCTACAAGCCTTGCAAATGATTTAAAGTTTATGTTCTATAAATTGCCAACTATTCTATGTATTTCTAAATCGCTCTTGTGTCTTCTTGCCCTTCCTCAATTTGTAGGATGCTTAGGATGATTTTTTAAGAGTTTCTAAATTGTTATGGTTGTATTAACAAATGGTCAATTCAGTTCCTAAAATTTGAACATTTTACTTGTTAATGATGTTGGCCAGTTACATACCAGTCTCACCCTTAGAAAGTAATTATTTTCCAAGCATCAAATGAGACCAAATATGTCTATGATGCTCAGCACTAAAAGGTCTTTATAAAAATAATCTACCCTCTCCTCAGCTGCCCAAGGACCTAGCTGGGGGCGTCTTCCTGGACACCTGGGAACCCCTCTAGAGTCAAGTCTCTGCCAACCCTAGAATGGCTCCCTTAATTAAGATATATAATTCCTTGTTACCATATCCACTTTTCCTATATCCCAACCATCCTATTCCCCCAAGCTCTTCCCATCCTCCACTTCACACTTTTCTTTCCCCATTCCCCCCTCCCCCCATCCCACCCCACCCCCATGTTCCCATTTTTTGTCCGGCAATCTTGTCTACTTCCAGTATCCAGGAGGATAACTATATGTTTTTCTTTGGGTTCACCTTCGAGGAGAGGGTGCCAGAAATGTACAGACCCTATTGCCATACTCATGAATATCTTGCATATCACCATAGAACCTTCACCTGGCATTGGATGGAGAAAATGACAGAGCTCCATATAGGAGCACCGGACTGAGATCCCAAGGTCCCGATGAGGAGCAAAAGGAGGGAGATTATGAGCAAGGAAGTCAGGACCGTGAAGAGTGCGTTTACCCATTGAGACGGTGGGACAGATCTAACGGGAGACCACCAAGTCCAGTTGGAATGGGACTGATGGAACAGGGGACCAAACCAGACTCTCTGAATGTGGCTGATGGCGGAGGAGGACTGAGAAACCAAGGACAACGGCAATGAACATGACCTCTACAGCATGGACGGGCTCACTGTGAGCCTTGTCAGTTTGGTTGCTCACCTTCCTGGACTTAGGGGGAGCTGGGAGGACCTTGGACTTAACATAGTGAAGGGAACCCTGATGGCTCTTTGTCTTGGAGAGGGGTGGAGTGGTGGGGATATGGGTGGAAGGGAGGGGAGGGAAGGGGGAGGAGATGGAAATCTTTAATAAAAAGAAAAAGAAAAAAAATAATCTACCATCCACTACTGGTTCTTATTATTACTTGTTTGGTTAGGTTTTGCTTTACATTGCAGCTTTCAAAGATCTCATTTGGAACTTTCTGATGGTTATACCCGTGTAACAGAATGTTTCACAGAACACTCTCACCTAGATCTTCTGCTAAGGTAGGTACAGATTTTCCTACTGCTTGGCATTTGTGAGATACAGGAATTGATGTCAGGTATCAGACAGTGAATTGATTGTTTGATAAATTCTGAGCCTTCAAAGAACATCAGAATACTTTTAAAATGGAAAGATGAAAAGTGCCAGCAAATGAATGTATCTACAGGAAACAGGAGGTCACAGGAGTGAGGGAAATGGTCCTGGTTTCTGTAGTTGATTAAAGAGCAGATCCCCTGTTTAATGTAGGTACCTGTTATTAAGCTCAGAGTGACTTTGTTCATATCATACCTAGGGGCCAGTGTTACCAGATATGCTGGCATTTCAAAACAGGTCCTAAACATGACTTTTTAAAAATATGAATACCCTGATTTTATAATACGGAAAATTACTTTATTTAATCATTGGGAGTGAGCGTATAATTCAGTGGTTGAGTATGTTTTTAGAATGCCCTTAGTTAAATTTTCCATACCAAAAATAGATAAATTCCAAATATCAAACAAACTGGTGCTTTCAGCTGCAAAATACATGTTAGAGAGTAAGAATATTACTGCAATGTATTGTTCTGTTTACAGCTTCTATGCTGGCCACCCTCCAATCTCCAAATTCCCTTTCAATAAAAATAAACATAATTATGAAGGAGTGACATAACTGACTGTCAGTGGGTTTGTCTCTTAAATCTTGTCTTCTTAGAGGCTACATTTGACCTGTTATTCTTTTTATTTTCTGAGTGTTTGGAAGAGTTCTGAGATAGCATCTGGCACACTGAGCTGCCAGACGATCTCGGCCAGTCACACACCTTACCTCTATCTTCACCTCCGTTTGTAAAATTCGATAGAGACCAAGTAGCATAATGATGTGTGTAGACTTCAGAACATTACTTTATGTCTTTGTAGTTCAGGTTACTCATCTGTATGTGAAAATTATCAGAGTTATTTCCTAGGATTTGGGTGCAGGATAAACAATGTTATGGCTATTTTGGGTTGTCATCTTGAATACATCTGGAATTAACTAAAACCAAAACAGATTGATACACATTGTGAGGCATTTTTTTTTCTTGGTTGTATTATTTGAAGTAGAAAGACCCATCCCAAATCTGTGTTTTTTGATGTGGAAAGGTTCTACCTCAAAATCTGGGACAACTTCTCATGGCAGCCTATATAAAGGACATAGAGAAGGAATCTCTCCATTTGCCTGTTTGCCCTCATTCTTACTGGTAAGTTTTTTTTTTCTTCAGTGGTATTAGAGCCTACTTCTTCAGGATTCCAGCATATAATCAAGACTAGCTAAGACATCCAGTGTTGTGGACTGAACAGCTACTAGATGTTCAGTTTGTAGACAGTTATTTTTGGTGTTGGACTAGCTGGACCACAGTGTGCAAGTCAATGTAATAAATCCATGTGTGTGTGTATGTATGTATGTATGAATATCCCACACACATGTGCACCTATATACACACACACTAAAAAATAAATACTGAACACAGACAGTATGTATTCATGTGTGTGTGTGTGTGTGTGTGTGTGTGTGTGTGTGCCTGTCTATCTGTGTATGTATGTGAATTTTTTTTAGTATATAGAAATTAGCCATGTGTTGGCTTCACAAGAAAACTGGCATATGCATTCAAAATATTAAGGTCTGACTATGGTTTTTAAAGACGTGGTTATTCTATCCAGTAAAACTGTAGATTAAAATCACCAAGATGAAGCACGATTAATCAAAGCCCAAAGATAAAAATTGAGGTTCAACCTGGAGATCCAAGAAGTAAAACAGCCAGCAGCTGGCTCTTACCTTGACCTCAGTCTGAATTCGTGATCCTGTTTCCAGGAATCTCAGAATAAGACTGTGACTGAGAGCTGTATCCTCCTGCCATATAATCCTCTCTAGGGATGGGTTTAAAGGCATGCACCACTAGGATTAAAGGTATGTACCACCCGGTTTCTGTGGCAAACTAGTGGGGCTACTGGAATTAAAGGTGCCTGTTATTGTAGCCTGATCTGTAAGGCTGCTAACCAGTGTGGCTGTTTTACTCTCTGAACTTCGGGCAAGCTTTATTTATTAAAAATGAAAATGAAATACCTCTTTACATCAACAAAATGTCTGTATTCAGTGGACCACTTATCAACCCACTGAGTACTAGTAAATAAGTAAAGAGAGGACAGAAAAAAATCCCTACCCTCAGAAAGAATACAGTCTGCTTCAGAGAAATAAAACTCACCTATTAGAGGACTGCAAGAAACTGATATTCAATGCTAAATCAGATAGATGAGCTGCGCGAAGTGAAAGGAAAATAAATTGTCCAAGCAAGCACAGATTGATCACTTACTACCTAGTGACTCCTTCAGAACACACCATTGTGTTTATGTTTGTCTCCATATCGAGGGTGACTCTTTCAGGAAAGACACTACTGTTGCTTTCACACGTTCCTCACTGCGGATAATCACTTATCACTTGAAGAAAAATAAATGATATACACTATAACTTAGGTTAGTGAAAGGGACCCATCAGAAATGGCGATATTCTACTTAATTAATTTTCTAAAGATATTTTCTAAAAATAAAGGAATAAAATACAGCATCAGATTGTATTCAACTTCCAGATCCTGTGAAAGCAACACAAAAGATATTTCCATTCTCAGCACACAGCAATATAAACAGACTCACACAACTTTCTGTCCTATATATCTTGTAAAAGAAAGCAGATCTGTTTCTATTTAATACGTTGATATTTAGAACTGTAACTCAAGACCTCCTGCAGATATTTTTTCTAGTTCTTCAACACACTGCCTACCTTTCACAAGTAAGCATTAGGCAACATCCCTGATTATTTGTTAAGCCATCTGTGGGCTTTATATGATTTCCAATGATTTCTCAAAACTATAACTGGTGAAGTTGGACCAAAGAAAGCACAAGACTATTGCTTCTCTATGTATATGTAACTCTTCCAAACTCCATAGCGTTTCAAAGTGAAAGAAGAAATGAGTTCAATAGTTTTTAACTCAATAATGACTTAAAATTCAATTCCTGGGCAAGCAAAATAGCTCTGTGGGTAAAGAGTGCTTATCACCCAGCCTGAAAACCTGAATGTAATCTCAGAACCCAAATGTTAGAAGGAAAGAATTCTTTCTGCCTTTCTTGTGGTGTGTATTCATTTCTTTGCATGCATGTTCACGCACACACACACACACACATGAACACATACACACACGCACACATACACACACACATGCACACATACCACAAGCCCAAACACATTAAAATAAGTAAGTAAATAAATGAAAAAATTATCAAGAAACTTATCTTAATTATTTTCAGCCTTCCCCATGTTTGCTAGGCAGACTCCAATTCTTCACTTTGTACCCTTACAGCTCTCTATGGAAACAACTAAATGCTTTTAGCACAGAACTGACCTGTCGCTGAGTTCTACTTTTGTCTAGCTTCTTAGAAGCAGATCTCTGCATGTAGCATTTCACTCCTGACAACTACTTGCCATATATTAGGTCCCAAATTTATTTTGTAAGCCAGCAAGAGATTACTTAAGCTTTATTTTAATTCAATGAATCTGCCTAGTTTTAAAGCAAACATGTTTTCAGGAGTCCAGAATAGTGGCTTTCTGACACAGGTTATTTAAATCTCACCCAGATGTATTTATTTTGTGGGAAATCATTTTAAAGGAGAATATAACATGGGTATTTAAAGAAAGATAAAATGAGAGTTCTGAAATAATGAGCCCTAGGTCACTGGAGATTATGGTACAAGTTTATAGAGTGAATTAGGTTGCAACTAAGCTTTCTCTTGAAAAAATATTGGTTTGCTTTCATCTAAGAAGCTCAGTTCATTGGTCTGGTATCTTCAACATTGACTCGACCTAATTTTAGTTGTTAGTCTGACCCTGAAGCATGACTACAAAATATTTATAGCTTTCTCTAAAATACAAAGATTTCTATTAGTTTTATATGGTATATATATATATATATATATATATATATTTCCTATTTTATTCCAAATTTCCTATTTTATTTCCTATTTTATTACCAAATTTTCCTATTATATATATATTATATATATAATAGGAAAATTTGCAATGGCATGATTCAGATAGATTTGTACATCACTAGGACAAGATCATTAAATTGAGAATGCAGTTTAATAAAGACAAATAAGAGAAAATGGACCAAAACAAAGAGTGGACATTAAGGAGCAACAATGTAATGTAATGATCAGAGAAATTATTTAAGGATTCATTCATTTGTTTAATTATTTATTATTTTAACTTTTATTTTTAAAACATTCTCATTTTACATACCAACCTCGGTTCCCTCTCCCTCTCGTCCTCCTGTTCCCCTACCTTCTCCCTACCCTACCCTCCATCCACTCAGAGAGGGTGAGGCTTCCCATGGGGAGTCAACAAAGTCTGTCATACTACTAGAGACAGGATCAAGGCCCCTCCCTGCTGTATCCAGGCTGAGCAAGGTATTCCTACGTAGGGAATGGGTTCCAAAGAGCCAGTTCATGCATTAGGGATAAATACTGGTTCCACTACTAGTGGCCCCACAAACTGCCCAAGCCACACAACTGTCACCCACACAGAGGGCCTAGTTCTGTCTTCAGATTTCTCAGCTGTCAGTCCCGAGTCAGTGAGCTCCCACTAGATCTGGTCAGCTGTTTCTATAGATTTCCCCATCACGGTCTTGGCCCCTTTGCTCACAATATCGGTCCTCCCTATCTATGACGGGACTCCAGGAGTTCAGCCCAATGCTTAACTGCGGATCTCTGCAACTGCTTCCATCAGTTACTGGATGAAGGTTTCATGATGAGAATTAAGGTAATCATCAATCTGATTACAGGAGAAGGACAGTTAAGGTACCTCTCCACTATTGCTAAGATACTTAGGAATTTTAGTGCCTGGTTTCTTGCTAATCCCTTAATGGCTCCCTTTCTCAAAGTTTCTCTCTCCTTGCTCTCCCTTCTGTCCTTCACCCTACTTGACCTTCCTGATGCCTCATGTTCTCCTCTCTGCTCCTTTTTCCCTCTCCACTTCCCTACCACTCTCCCCCTCTCCCCACACTGCCAATTTACTAAGGAGATCTTGTCCACTGCCCCTTACAAGGGTGGGGGAATCCATGTATGTCTCTTTTAGGGTTTTCCTTGTTTCTCTTAGGGTTTTCTTGGGTTCTCCTGTGGGTTTGTGGACTGTAGGCTGGTTAACATTTGCTTTACATCTAATATCTACTTATGAGTGAGTAGATACCGTATTCCTCTTTCTGTGCCTGGGTTACCTCACTCATGATGGTTTTTCCTAGTTCCATCCATTTGCCTTCAAATTTCAAAAAGTTAGTTTTTTGACCTCTGAAAGTACTCCATTTTGTAAATGTACCACGTTTTCTTTATCCATTCTTCAGCTGAGAGGCATCTAGGTTATTTCCAGGTTCTGGCTATTGGGAATAGATTTAGGGATTCTTGCATGATAATGCCAGAAGCTAGAAGCTCTGAACTATTTGCTAACTAAGCAAAAGGATTATGTGATGCACAGAATGCAATTTAGATCATAGGGCCAAAATACTGTGAAAACAACACTAACATACCCAAAACTCTTTCTGAGAGTCTGCCACCATTTCATCAAGCCCATGTAAAAACAATCAATTTCAAGTTGGTTGGCTACTGACAACTAAGGCATATAAATACACTAAAGTAAGATATATTTCAGCCTCTCTTAACTATGAAGCATTTACACTCCTTAAAAGAACAATAAGCATGTTGTATTTTATGTATGCAGTCTTTCTATCCTGATCTCATTTGCTCTCCTAGGAACGTAGTGAGAAAGCTCAGGAGAAATAGAAATTGCAGTCTGAAAAAATTAAGTGTGAGATTATGCAGCTAAACACAGCAAGGTCAGAATAGAAGCCTAGAGCTTACAAATATCATTGTATTGCTCTTTTACCATGATATTTTACCAGGATTTGTCAAAGGAGTTCAGATTTTGCCAGATTTTAAAGAAACATACAGGTAGTTATATTTCATTTATGGAAGTTATAGACTGACAAATTTCAGTTTTATGGACACTGTCCCATAAGAGTTTTACACACATATTAAACTGCATATAGTATATATAATAAATTACATATATGATATGTATATATTATATCTTAAATATACAATAGATTATACATACAATATAATAAATAAACAATATATATAGTATGCTGAGATAGAGAATTTGAACCAACAAGAATTGAAATTTTCTAACGACAAAAATAATTCTAGTTGTCCACACATTCTCAATATGACTCTAATATGTGCATTTTCAAAGCATGATTTTATACTCTTTCCATTCCCTGAGTCATTTAGGAAATTTACTTGCTTGTACCAACAGAAGGAAGCAGAAGAAACAAGAATGTAGATAATGGAAAGCAAAGGTTTCTGCATTATTAATTATCATTCATTGTTCACTTAAAGAATATAAACAAACACGAGGCTGTAAGATAGCCCAGACTAACCTGTGTAGACTAACCACTGAACTTCAAGAACACAGAGAGACTGCTGGAGAGTATTATTGTGTTCATTGATGTTCAGCCTGATGTCAAATACATCGATTTGGAACCAAAATCCCATGAGGAAGTCCTTGCTAAATTAAACGTTTCTGATCTATATGAAAATAAATAAAATGATTTATTTTATAAAACTAATAAGTTTATGAATGATTTATAATCACTGGTACAGAATGGAGGTGCTGACAGTGGCATTTGACTATTGTTTCAGCATTAGGGTTGTAGAAGCAGGAAGATAAATAGGAAAGTGGAGTCACAGCTATCAAAAGGTGAAGGCCATAGGCAGGCAGTGGTGGCACACACCTTTAATCCCATCACTCGGGAGGCAGAGGCAAGCAGATCTCTGTGAATTTGAGGCCAGCCTGGGCTACAAGAGCTAGTTCCAGGACAGGCTCCAAAGCTACAGAGAAACCCTGTCTCAAAAAATCATCATCATCAACAACAACAACAACAACAACAACAACAACAACAACAAAGTGAAGGCCAGCCTTAGCTGCATAATGAATTTAAGGTCAGTATTGAGTATGTGAGACACTATCTTAAAAATAAATAAATAAATAAAAAGTAGAATGGAGCAAATGAAAGTATCTTCAGAAACCTCAAGCTATTGTTTGGAATTTTAGGTTGTTTTTCTATGTCTTCCTACCATTTACCAAGGAGAATATTCCACTTTCTAGAGTTTTATTTCTGAATTGGATGATGATGTTTGAAGTCTATTATCACATAACCCTAGCTTGAAATGGGTGGAGTCTATTCCTAGAGATTGGTGGTGTTAGCAAGTATGCCTCTCTTTCCAACTTCCTGAACATCTGAAATTGTTTTTTGTCTTGATCCATTCCAAATATGCTTCATTAGTTCTAGTTTCCCTTTTCTTTTTATTTGAAGGGGGGGTAGAAATAGTGTTTCTCTGTATAACAGCCATGGCTAGCCTGGAATTTGCTTTGTAGGCCAGGCTGGTTTCAAACTCACAGAGATCTGCCTGCCTCTTCAAGAAAATATGTTTTTTTTACATCGTTTAAGTATGTATAAACTGTAGTTGCTGTAAAACTGGTACATCATAAATTTATCAAACTGTCAAAGAAACTTTCCACATTTTTTTGTAATTTTTTTCTGCCCTTCTGTCAGACTACATCGCAAACCAGTGCTGATTTTTACAGAATTTTATACAAATTAAGTCATATAATATATATGATTTTATGGTCATCTGAATTCCTTAATTTAGTATATTTTAAAGTCGTATGAGCTGCTGCATATTCAATTGTGCAAAGTAGCTATTTTTGGACATTTGGGTTAGTTCTTGTTTGTGGCTATTATATCAAATCTTATCATTCAAATAATAAGAATAATTATATAATAAAAATAAGAAGCATTTTTGTGTTATACACTTTTCAACACTAGCTAAATATCTTTGTGTGAAATGATTGGCTGTATTATAATATTAACAATTTTAAGATACCACTAGTGTTTTTCCAAAGTGGTTATATTATTCTTCATTCATACCTGAGTACATAAGAGTTGCAAGGGTACTCAGATTACTACTTTTAATTGTGGCTGTTTTAGTTGGTATACTATGATATCTCGCATTAGTTATTTTGAATGTGCTTAGTGATTAGAATATTGGGCTTTTTTGATTTTTTTATTTGCCAGATTCTGTTGAGTTCCTCCTAATAGATATTATTTTGGCCACCATGCAGAAAGACGTGTCATCTGTCAGCATGACAGACTCATTTGTCAAGAAACAGTGGATATGGATTAAGCTTCAACTATAAGCATTCTTACCTATCAATAAAAAGTCTAATGGGAGCTCACCAAGGCCAGCGCGACCTGGACTGAAAAAACATGGGATCAAACCGGACTCTCTGAACGTGGTGGACAATGAAGGCTGACTGAGAAGCCAAGAACAATGGCACTGGGTTTTGATCCTACCGCATGTACTGGCTTTTGGGGAGCCTAGTCTGTTTAGAGGCGCACCTTCCTGGTCCTAGATGGTGTAGGTTGGACCTTGGACTTCCCGCAGGGCAGGGAACCCTGACTGCTCCTTGGACTGGAAAGGGAAGGAAATGGGAGGTGGGGAGGAGGCAGACATTTTTAATAATAAAAATAATAACAATAAAAATGCAAAAAAGTTACACATAGGTAACTATCAAGAAGATACCCCCCAAAATGAGGACTAGTATTAAGGTAAAGTCTTTTGTTTTGAGTTTTTTCTATTTTCTGACTAAATCTATAGCAGGTAGGGATTATTGTATGCTTTAGGAAAAATATTTAGATGGGAACAAATGTAGCGATAGTTCTTGTATATTCCAATATTCCAGCAACAGTTATGTTCTTGGCTTTCCTGATATTATCAAAAAACCATGTGATACTCTCTATTTATGTATTTAGATGGCCAGTAACATATAACGAGGAGAGCATTGGACAGAGTTTGCTATTCTTCTAGATAACTGGGCCATAGATAGAGAGGTCAACAAATAGAAAGCTCAGATTTTGTTGGGATTTAGATGAGATGACACAACACCAACTCTTTCACGTGGGACAGTTTCCACAATCCAAAGACAGTAATCAAATTTGGCAGTTATGAGAACTCATCTGGACCCTCATTGTGAGGCGTGCATATGTGCCACATGAACATTTCAACAGAAACTGATCATCTTCTCTACTACAAGAGAACATATTAAATTAGGGAGAAAAAAGTGGTAGAGTAGGATTGGGGAAGGAATGGAGGCAAGAAGATGGAGATTGTTTGAAAGATATTGCATGCATTTATGTAATTATGTATTTAAAAAGGAGATCAATGAAGAAGTAGAAATAATTCAAAGCAAAACAGTATCCTGGGGCCAGCTTTCAGAAAATGCTACGCTTGAAGAGTATTCATAATAGATCTCACAAATTTAACTAAGTACTGAAATGATTAACTCTCTAATTGAGTCTCTTAATTTTGTCTCCACGTTGCACATGGAAGCAGACATTTGACTCCTTTTCTTTTTTATGAAGGAATTTCAAAGACAAATTTTCCTCCTTCTCAACCCCAGGGAGTCTTTAGCTTTACTGTCATCTCTCAAGGGGAAGAGAGACTACTGTTCAGATTTGTTTCTTCTCTGTGAGTCAGTAAGAACAAGCATTAAATTGGATTCAATCTTATGCATGCTTGTTCCAAATAAGTTAAAATAGTTTCTAATATTGGCAATACAATTACATTTTACATTTAACATTCAAGCAATGACCAATAGAAAAGTAACTCACAATTTTATGAGAAAAATTTCAAAATTATTATAAATGCTTTAACCATATTAGTAACTAATTAGTAAGCTAATTTGTGTTAAATTTATCTGCATTTTAGTTATTTCCAAATGTGTGATAAACAAAGCATAAAAAACTCCACTTAGTACTAAAATAACTTTGAACATAGCCAAAAATATGTAAATGTGTTGATTTCTCAATACTGAGGATCACTACTAATAGGAAACCAAACTGGTAGCTCAAGAAGAGAAACTGGTATTGCAGACTGAAGTTCCATAGGTCAGTTTAAGATCTTGGACTTATTACATACATGAAGAAAAAAGGAGAGTGAGTATATCTACTTTAAGAACATAAGCATGGCTAGGTTGATAATAGAAGTAGTTAAGAAAACATCATCACATGACTTATATTAAAAGCTACTTCAGACCCAGACAACCTAGCAGTAATGAAAGTTGAAACCAAAAAGTAGACATTTAAATATTAATCAAGAAATGTCTGGTTTTGGAGACCAAATATAGAATAACAATACCACCTGTGTAGGTGATCTTATCAAAGAAAATATCTTAAAAGGAAAAACTTTCATAGATTTTCATAGGGTAATGTTTCATACAATACTAACAAAAAAGCATTGATATTGTAGATACAATTTCATCTTCTATTAGCATATAGAAATAGGTTTGGGTTCCTGCCCCTATATTCCAAGCCCTTAGATTTTAGATCATTAAGAGACCATTCAAATAGAAGATATGCTGACAATGTTATTATATGTGAAACTACACAAAAAGTTGATAAAATAATGATATATAAATCAATTTATTCTGAGTACTTTGCAATGGATAGTGTAATTGGAGACTGCTCTTTTATTCCTGACTGCTCAGATCCGAATAATCATACAGAAACTCCATTAACTACAAGACTGCTTGGCATATATAGAAATATGCTCGGGTATATTTCTAGCAAACTCTTATATCTTAAATTAACCTATTTCTATTATTTTATATTTTACCACGCAGCTCATGGTTTATTAGTAAGGTTCTGGCATCCTTCTCCTTCACCAGATACAGTCACCCAAAGTCTTCTGTAACATTGGGGCATCTCTCTTAAGCCTACAGGCCCATAATATCTGGCAGACTTTTCTATGAAGCAGGAAATTTGAAAGGCTGTTTCGCCTATATTGACAGTTTGTCAGTTCTTCAAAATGTCTAGCAGTTTCTTTGGTGGAGCAGGTAACCCAAAGTACCGTCTCACCTTCTTTTGTCAAGTTCAGCAGTCACTTTTCTATGGGTCCTGCATGTCCAGTTCATACAACATACCATCAAAAAGTCCATACAAGAGCAGTTTCTTGCCCAAATGACTAGACTTGTCACATTGAAGGCAAATTCTATAATGAGTTTCTTCAATGCCCATCAACCTCTTAAAGTAGATTGGTGCCATCCGAAGAAGACATGTCTCATTTCATTGCCAAGAAAAATTTAAGCTCTTAAAACATTTTAAAAATTAAAAGAAAACACAATAATATAATGTATAATATGTATAATCTAGACTGTGTATTTTCCATCTTTATATGACTTATTTTATTAACTCAATTACTTTTAAATATTTATTTTATTACCTTACTCCTTTAATCTATAACTTTCTGTACTCTTTTGTCTTTCCTTTTTATGCCCATGTACATTTATCCAACATTGTGACCCATTCAGAGGTCTTTTTTTTGTCTAAATTTGTCTTATTGTATATCTGTAATCATTTTCTGACCAGGAGCATTTTTTAAAAAATGTTAAGTGGGCATGGCTAGGACTAACACTGCAGCTTTGCCTGTTGGCTCCATCCTGTCAAATATGGCAGAGGTGTGTTCACTGCCTCTATGAGCTGTTCACCACTCCAGCTCCAGGAATTCAGTGGGTCTATGTTGCCATTAATAAACTTGTAGCACTCTGCTCACAAACTTCATTTAAGTTCTCCATAGTCAGACCTCCAAAAAGAGCCAGAGTCATTGGTGCCACTAGCAAAAATCAGGAAGCTATCTCTTAAGGAAGCCATGCCTTTGCTTGCAGAAGGAATGAGGCCTGCTTATCATACTTAAGAGCTTTGAATGTAGTTATGTATGTACCTGAGTCACTACAAAAAATAAATAAAACAAAAAATAAATCAGTGTTTTACAGCAATTATATAATGAATACTGTACCAAATCTATATATAGAGAAATCTGTTTCATATTGTTAATAATTTAATAAATGGGACTTTTTAGTTTTATTTATATCTCCTTAAGACCTGTTGAAAAATGAGAAATAAATATATGAACAGCAATATCAACAAAAAATTCAACCCTGAAATTCAAAATGGAAATGAGAAATCAGTAAAGAATTCAGGGCAACAAAATTAACAAAATTTAAATAATGTTGGTAGAATTACACAAAAGAGAACAGGGGAGTAATGGTAAAGTTCTAAGTTTTAAGTTATTAGTGAAAAATTCTTTCACTTTTTCGAGCCTCTGTGACAACTGATGAATAAAATACAGGCTGGAATTTAATTCTGCCTCTTAATAGGGCCTGAATCCAGCAGGTTTTTTTGGAGAACTCAAGAGGAGACAATGCTATAGGTCCATTATAAGACACTCTATGGCGTTTAGAGCAAATGTATATAGAAAAAGCAGTACTGAATAGTATAAAGATTGGTGACCTAGAATATCATAGTAAACAATATAAAGTTTGTTATAGGAATTTTAGGAAAGTACTTAGACACTGAGTAGTCTTGTCTGATTCATTTTTATGTTATTGATGCAAGTTTTTATATTTTATAATATACATTTAAGGCGGCATGAGTAGAGTCACCGGATATTTTCTATTTATAGATTTCTGGAGAAGATGCCATATGAGTAAAGCAGCTTTGGTGAGTAACTGGGTCAAAAAGTAATACAGTTGGCTGAGATCAGAAGAGCAAAGATAAATAATAAATCAGGTAGAGTATTAGGAAAGGGGAAGGAGGAAGATAATTAATGTATAACATCAATGTACAGTGGATCAAAGTGTGAAATGTACTGGTATCTACCTTGGTAGCACAGGTTTTTGATAAGAATTGATAATTGAACATCACCTCCAGAGTTTTGTTATAATTATAATGGATAGTGGACTGTATATTCAGATTGTTAGTATGCATACAAAGACCATAAACTGTAGTGATGGGAGCGGCAGGCTACATTCCTGCCCTGCTCCCGTGGCGCCCGACTAGCTTTACCCGAAATAACAACACACAAATTGTATTCTTTTAAACACTGCCTAGTTCATTAGTTTCAGCCTCTTACTCACATCTTGACTAACCCATATCTAATAATCTTTGTAACACCATGAATGGTGTCTTACCAGGAAAGATTCAGCATGTTTGAACTGGCAGCTGGCTCCATCACATCTCTCTCCCTGAGGAGAGAGAGGCAGGGCAGTCTGCCTCACTTAGGAGAGGCGTGGCAATTGTCTGAGCCATCTACCTAACTTCCTTCTTCCTGTTCTGTCTACTCCACCCACCTAAGGGCTGGCCAATGCAGTTTCTTTATTAACAAATGAAATCAACAGATAGAAGACACACCTACATCAATAAACAAAGTAATAACTGTGCATCAGTAGCTAACCATTCATCATCTTGAAAATGACATGGGGTATGACCTCTTATCTGTTTGGCCCAAAACACTTTACTGAGGTATTTTGTTTTGTTTTGCTTGTTTGTTTCTTTGGTTGGCTGGTTGGCTTTTGGTTTTTTGAGACAGGGTTTCTTTGGGTAGACTTGGCTGTCCTGGAAATAGCTTTGCCGACCAGATTAGCCTAAACTCTCATAGATCTTCCTGCCTCTGCCTTCTGAGTTCTGGGGTTAAAGGCATGTGCCACCATGCCTTGCCTCCTGATGTACCCTTTAGTGAATATTTGGAAAGACTCCCTAGCCTACTTCCTTATTCCTAGACAGTTCCCTATTATATATCTCCTGCTCTCAATGGCTGTTTGCCTTTTTTGTGCAGAATTTTTTTTATCATTTTTCTGACATTTTTTATGTAAACACTACTTTATATTTGCATTCTCACTTCAGAGATCTTAGTTTGGGATTTAGCACCCTTTATTTTGATTTCCACTATCTCACTCAAGACTTACAATTGATTATTCCAACAAGAAATTCATTTCATGATACAGACCCATTCAGTAAACTTCTCAGTAACTTATCCAACCACATCTGTGTAAATAGTCCATCTCATTGTGTCATTAAAGTCTTCTGCATAACCATTTAGTTGCTACTATGAGTACGGACTTTGAGACAATATTATGGTGTTTGAAATCATGGCTCAGCCACATAATGACTTTAGGTAAATGAATTCATTTCTCTGCATTTGAGTTCCCCATAGATATGAGCCCATGTAGTAAATGCTTGCTCACAAAAAAGGTGGTATTTGGAAGAAGTACAACATTTAAAATTTAGGCATAATGGAAATTCTTTTGGTCTATGGAGAATATATATTTTAAAGGGATAACTGGACCGCAGTCAATTCCTCTCCCTCTGTCCTTTGTGTCCTGTCCTTTTGTGTCTATGATGTGCTAGAATTTCCAAGACCAATATCAACAGAGTCAACCCACCAGGAAGTGAAAACTCTGAAACTGTAGGCCAAAGGAAACCTTCTCATCATTCAATTTGCTCAGATAATTTGTAGTAACAAGGAATGACCAACCTGTGGATAATAAAAGCTTCCTCATGATTTTGTTATGAAGGTTAAATAAAGTATTTTATGTGAAGGGGTTAAAATCTTGCCTACATGTAATGAATTTTCTAATTGCTGTTAATACTGCTATTATTATAATCATTTTTCCAAATTTCTTATCTCAGTGAAGGAAATAATTACCTAATTAGTTATAGAAGGTAAAAATTTGAGTACCATTCTTACCTCATTGCATCTTACTCCTCCCCATACCTTGTGATTCTACTCAGTTTCTTTACAAATGCTTATACTTGACATCACCATGGTTGGGCCAAATATATGTGTATTTATAATCAGTGAGAAATGATTGTGCATATCCATCTTCTCCCATCACAGTAATCATTGTCATTTAATTCATAGCTGCAAACTGGCAACAGTTAGAGGATAATTGGTCAGAATATAATATTGAAATCATCAGACCCTACAAATCAAGGATCTTTTTAAAAGAATTGGTTGTTACATATTTGCAAATACACCACTCTTTTGCACCCTTGCGACTTCTCCATCAAATTACTACAAAGCATATTGATTGTTTATTTTGCCTCTGTTCTTGGGCCACTCTGATATATTCTTTTTACTAATACTAGAAGAAAAAATGTTTCTAAAACACTAATCTCATCATGTCACCACCACTCTTCAGATTAAATAATTCAGTGTCTCTTTATTTCCCTTAGGTTAAAAGCATAAAACTTTCAGATAGCATGCATACCCTGTACTGATTCTGTCAGTATACCATTTTCACGCTCTGGGCACTTACCTTTCTTTTATATGAAAAGACTTTATTACCACAAACACATGTAAGTCTCTGCCTGGGGCATTTTTCAACCTAGTTAGAAGACAAAGAGTGTCAGAGAGTTCATTCTCAGGAGCACAGCCTCAACCAAAAAATTGAAAAGGAGTCATCTGGAATTATATAAATGTATATATTCTATCTTCTCTATTCCAAACACTCAGAGGTGTTTAGTGGGTTGAGTTCCAGTTTACAGCAGCTGGAATCAACTGGTATTCCTGAGGTCACCTCCCAAATGAAATACAGTCTTTTTATTTGTTATCTCAGAAACTGTTTTCTAAGGGGCCTAAGTAAAACATTATCAGCCAGTGCTTGCCTGTGCTCTACTTTAAGCCTGTCATCTCCCCCTTCTCCTCGCTCTATAATTCAGTATGTACAGAACAACTTTACATATAGTTTTCCAAATGTAACATTGTGCTTGATGCTTTCATACCCTGTGCAGGTGGTGTTTACTTTAATCTGGACGAGCCAATGTCAACTCTATATTCTTCACACAACACCTTCAGCCTACCCTTCTAGTCACATCTCTGTATTTAACTTTGCCTTGATCTCTGCTATCTCTTTTCACTGGTACAGGACTGATAAGTTAAGTCACCTCTTCCTCACAAAACTACTCCAAAATGTGTGGTGGATTCCTTCCAGCATCCTCTTCTTCAACAATCTATCCACTCTGCTCTTAACGCTGTTTTGACAAATACAATCAAGTCAATAAAGATTTTGCGAGAGCATGCTTTCTTTCTGACCCGTTGTCCCCTGTGTTCTCACCCTTAGAGAAAGTATTCAATAAGGAGTGTAGACTGAGTAGCAACTGCTCTCATGTGCTTGCCCATGGCTGTTGTCTAATTGCAAACATTATCAGAAAATAAGCCATTTGCATAAATATAGCCAAACACACATTTTGCTTTAGTGCTTTTGATATGTTTTACAAAAATTTGGTAGCTTTTAGTCCTGACATTTTCTTATTATCGCTGCATTTCAATATTACCTTCTGGCTTTGCAATTAAGGAAATTCTTAGAATTTTGAGGAAATAAGCTTGTACTATTTACAAGTGGAAAAACATCCAGGGCACTGCTCAATCCTCCAATTCTCTCTGGAAGGGGTTACTCGGTTGTGACTGCAGAGCCGCCTTTTCTGGAAGAGCTAGCCTTCTTATTATCCCCCCAACTATATTTTGTGTCCTCTATGTTTTTTGTTGTTTGTTTGTTTTGTTTCATGTCTGTTTTTGAGGAAGTGTCCTACTAGGTAGATCAGGCTGACCTTTAACTCAGAAATATGCCTGACTTTTGATTGCTATGATTAAAGGTATGCCCAGACTACTGTATATCCTCTGTTGAACATATTGCCTTATAGAATTTCAGCGTGAAAACCCTAGGAGGTTGACATATGACCCTTATCCAGAAAGATGCCCTAGAGGCTACTCTCCACTTACTATGTAGACAAGCCCTGGTAAGGAAAGACCTGTTCTGCTTCCAGAAATGTTTCCTACCTAGGTAGAAAGCAGCTTTTCACAAAGGTTGAACAATAATTATAATGTGGATATACTGTGATTCTGGGACCTAGATGTATTATAAGTAAATAAATTCAGTTAAAAAACATTCTGAGTACTTACTACAGGACCAGTGGTAGGGGCTAAGTCTTTTCATATAGTCTCTTACTCTTGGAAAATTATTATTTTCACATATTAAGAATATTAAAGAAAATTTTTACTTTCATATCTTAAGGATAATTAAGCATCTGTCCATTTTATATGAAATAAGTATATACAACATCATAGCATTGGGATTAATCTTACACCTAAGTAGACAAATATGTAACTTTCCTGATTATCTGCTCACATGTTATAGGTGATGTCCATCCATGTCTGAACCCCTTAGTGGAAACTATTTAGAAACCTCTGTACTTTTATCTTTTTCTACATATTTTCTTGACACCCAGAGAGTTGAGATAATCAATAGATTACATGGGAGAAGCAAAACTTAGGCACAAAACACTAACATGAAGTTGAGGCACACGAAGGAGAGGGTTTGAAGATAGGCAGTGGTTCATGAAAGTCCTGACACCTGAAATTTTAAAGAAGAGTGTGCAGAAAAAAGTAATTCAGCACAAAATGGAAGTGTCAATGTTAAGAGCTTCAGAAAGTCCTAAAAAGCATGTCTATATAAGAAAATAATAAAATGCAAATGAGCCAGTTGTATCACTGCCAGCATAAAAAGTTAAGGATGATGGCTGTAGTTGAGGAAGATATGGAATTCCTATAGCAGTGTGTGCCACCCCAACAGTCTGGAGCCAGACATCCTGAATACAAATATTTTATTCAACCAAATAGTAACCAAATAGTTGGGATGAGTTATTTAATATCTTTAAATCACAGGTTTCTTATCTTTTAGTAACAATAGAGGCAGTAAATCATTATTTTTGATTGTTAATAAAAATATATTTTGTATGAAAAAAGGTAAATAAAAAGACAAAAATGTCATTTCCACAATTTTAGTGACCCTTGATTTGTATGACACACATTCCTGTATATGCCTTAAGCGAAAAAAGTGAAGAATTAAAGATTAAAATTGTAAGGTGCTCTTGATTGTAATATACAACCTTTTGGGAGGAGAGTGTTTTTCCAAAAAAAAAAAAAAAAAAAGAGTGTCTAAGCATTGATAAAACCAGGGATTCCAGTAAAACGAGACAGTAAAATGATACCGACCAAATGTGTGAAAACCACTTATAACACCAACTGGTACCAGGTAAATGTTGCCTACAGCTCCATGGGTGTGAGGCCATAGGGTGTGTTTTATTTGTAACACTCTGAGGTATGAACATAGAAGTTTCTCCAAATATGCTTCCCACCTTCAGCTGTGACTTTCTACCAGCCACAAACCTTAATATCTAAAATTCCATGGTGCCAGAATGAGTCATTTCTCATGTTGCAAAGGTAGTATATGATACGTGCTTATATGTGGAGTTGAGGGAAAAGGTAGATAGGGTACTGAGTATGCTTGTAACGATTGTTTTACAGTGTGTACTTATACAAAAGCAATATTTCTCTACCTTAAATACATACAGTTGTAATAAGAAGATATGACTTAAATATGACATTAAATAAAATAAACTAGCCTTACTTTTTTTTAAAAATCAGATCTGTTTTCCCACCTTTACTACATTGTTTTTTTTTTTTTTTTTTTTTTTTTTGCATCAGAATTTCTTACTATTTCTACTACTTCGGAAGTTTATTTCAATTATTTTATTTTAAACTTTGGATGTTTTGTCTGCATGTATTTTTGTGCACTGCATGTGTGTCTAGTGTCCGTGGAGGCCAGAAAAGGATGTCAGATCCCATGGAACTTGAGTTACAATTGGTTATGTATCCCAATATGGGTGATAGGAACTGAATACCATTGCTCTTCAATAGCAACAAGTGCTTTTAACCTCTATGCCATCTCTTTAGCACCTAAATGTATAGTTTAAAAACATATTTCTGACATGATTAAATGGCATAAATGAGAAACCAGTGAAAGTTTACTAGTGAACTTGTAAAAATAGCTTAAATATAGATAATACATAGAATATAAAATTGTTCTAAGTAACTGGGGAGTAAAAAGAATTCCTGGTCGACACTTGTGTCTGAACTATTCAGACTTGAAAATTGCATCATAAAAAAGAAACTTAGAGGTCAAAACTCAGCTATGAAATTGTTATTATTACAACAACTCTACATTAAGTATGAGCAAAGTATCTGTAACAATGCCAAACTTCATATAGTATAATGATTAAAGCTTTCAGAAGAGTAGACATGTGACTTCAGGCAAATATTTAATATCTATCACAGATCCAAAAAATCACAGATCAAACTATAAATGTAATACTTAATTTCAGAATTTTTTTAACTTTACTTGTTTAATTTAAAAACATTAAACTCTGAATGAACTTGAGCTTTTCCATTAATTCTTCAATACAAGGTGTCTTGTAAATCCTATTTTTATTTAGGCTAGTGATTTGTAAATACACAGAAAAATAAGAAAATAGGAAATGACATCATCTAGCAAAGATAAATCTTTGCTAGAAACCTTTCATTATAAAATGCAGGATAATGCACAAAGTTTTTTTTTCTTAAAATTCACCAAGATTTAATAAACACAAACAATGAAAAACAGACATAGAGAGTACAAAGTATTTTGTTCATAAAGATGTAATAGTTCCTATGACAATCCACAGAAAAACACAAGTAAATTGCCTGAACTAACTTAACATATTTGATTATAACTTTTCATTATAATTTTATACATTTTAATATTTTAAATAAAATTATAAAATTTCATTATAATGAATCTAATTAATAGAATAATTTTCTATTAACTATATTTTTTGTAAAATACTGATTTCAATGAATGACAATTTTCCTCATGTTCAGTATAATATAAAACTGAAACAATTATTCTCTTATGTGAGATGATTCAGCTCGAGTCTGTTGAATTTCTAAGTCTGACTTACTTCCTAAATATGAAAAGTTACATCTTTTTACTGCAAATTACCTAATTTCATTCTTCTCCACACGTTTTCTCATCTGTGTATTATAGAGTTTATATAAATACATAAAGTCCTATGGTGATATGCAAGAAATTCATCAGTATGGCTATAGGAACGGTCTTTTCAGGCTCCCTCTCAGCTGCCAAAGGAACTAACTGGGGGGCGTCTCCCTGGAAACCTGGGAACCCCTCTAGGGTCAAGTCTCTTGACAACCCTCAGATGGCTCCCTAAATTAAGATATATGCTTCCCTGCTCCCATATCCGCCCTTTCTGTATCCCAAGCATCCCATTCCTCCGAGCTCCCCCCATTCTCCCCTTCACGCTTTTCTCTCCCCATCTTCCCTTAGAGTAGGGAACCCCTATAGCTCCTTGGCCTGAAAAGGGAGGGAGGGGAGGAATGGGGGGAAGGGGAGGGGAGGGAAGGGGGAGGAAGAGGGGTGGAGATGGAAATTTTTAAATATAAAAAATAAACCAAAAAAAGAAAAAAAAGCAATAAATACATAAAGTCATGTACATATGCACCTACATATATATAGATATGCACATAACTTAATTATAAGACAGGAAGGCTCAAGTGAGTCTGAAGAAATAAATGGAAAAAGTGGGAGGCAGGAGAAAGGAGATAAAAATATGGTCAAAACACATGATATCCTTGTATGAAAATATCTTTATTAAATCCGTCATTGTGGATAATAAATACATAGAAAAATAAAATTTATGTTTATAAAAAGGAATCTGCTGTCTAACATAGCTCTAATTAGAAACCACATTGGGAGCTTTAAATTATATTAGAAGGATGGATCTTATATTGTGTTCTTGCTAAAAAAATGTACTAAGGAATATAAGGAAGTAGAGGTGTGTTTAGTACCTTGTTTGTGATGATGCTATTATATGAATATTTTAAAGATAATTCAAAAGTTCATTTTAAATGTATACAATTTTCTGTAAAAAATAATGCCTCAATAAAGCCAAAAATGTAACTATAATAATTAAAAGATATCCTGCTATTAAAAGAAATTTTATAAATATTTTACAAATAGAATATTAATAAATATTTATCAATATAGAAATACTTTTAAATTTAGATCTAAAAATGTGTAACAAAATTATTCTGTTTTTAAAAATAAAAACAGGTAGTGAAAAATGATTTTGTGCTTAAATGTTAGTGGAAATATTTTAAAATTATTATAGTTGTGTGAAAAAAGGGCCTTAATGAGAGAATGAAGGGGGATGAGGATGGAGAAGAAGAGAGAGGGAAGGGGAAGGTAAAAATGACTGAAGTTCATTATATAAATGTATGAATCTCTCAAAAGTTAAAGAAAAAATAATAAGGGTTTCATCATGTAAAATATCAATATAGCACTAATGTATGCATATGTACGGGTTAAAGATAAAAACTGAAACAAACGTACACAGCAAAAGAAATGTTTGCAAAGTGTCTTCAGAAATCTAGAAGGCTTGTACCCCAAACCATCACAGTGGTTGCAAGCACAAATACTGGTAAAGAGGACACAGTATTTAGAGATAAGATCTCCTCAGTGTTAAGAATTAGGGTTCAGAGCCAGACTTCCCAAATTCCTGCTTTGTATTTCCTAGACAGGTGACATCAAGCAAATTACTTTACTTCTCTCTGCCTAAATATTTTTAACTCTATATTGGTATTGAACAATTCTCTACTTCATAGACTCTTTCATGAAAATTAAGTAAATTAGTAAAATTAGTAAAATGCTTATCACAGAGCAAGCATTATAGAATACTTGTATTCTATAATATTAGAATATTAGATTATAGAATATGTATATTTCAAAATGATAGATATCTACGTGTAACAAAGACCATAGGAAAAGCAAAAATTAGTCTGAGTGAAAACTATGCTATATAATGAATTAACAGTCTTAATTTAAAAAATCTTCTGTAAGCCATTAAGAAAAGCCTGATTTAGTATCACAAACTGGAAATGGCTGAACACTGCATAAAATGCTAGCTTTGAAAGAGGGACAAGATGCCTTGGGGGCTTCATACTTTTACATGTGACCTCTTCTTTTCTGCTCAGCTTTTGACCTTTTCCAAGATCAGTGTAAGGGACACAGTAACTCAAGCGGCAGCCACTTGTTTACTCCAGCCCGCAGAGATGAGAACAGAACAAACGACTCCATGACCTCTTCCTTGAAAGGATGACCTCTAGAATTTTCACACAAGGGTTTTTTTTCAAATCACATGACAACATATAACTGCTTAAAAAGCTAGGAAATAGCTTCTCTTTTTTTCCATGTCTGTATTTTTAGCTGTCAATTGATACTCTTCATATTAAACAACAAAGAGAAGAGCCATTAGTGAGAAAGTGTCTCTGGAATTAGCTCAGTATTATTTGTTATGAGTAAGGGAAAATCCAGTAATTAAATATGTATGCATGAGACACCCAGTTTCACACACCAATTTTCTTACTATTGTACAATACAGGCTTTCTAAAGGGTGTACATGCTAACCTGCCCATTGTATTCTAGCAAAATATACAATGAAAATAATCAGATTCAATGGGAAACTTAGGCGTATTAATTAACAAAGGTGTATGCTTGCCGGGCGGTGGTGGCGCACGCCTTTAATCCCAGCACTCGGGAGGCAGAGGCAGGCGGATCTCTGTGAGTTCGAGACCAGCCTGGTCTACAAGAGCTAGTTCCAGGACAGGCTCTAGAAACTACAGGGAAACCCTGTCTCGAAAAACCAAAAAAAAAAAAAAAAAAAAAAAAAAAAAAAAAAAAAAAAAAAAAAAAAAAAGGTGTATGCTGTATCTAAGACTAGTGAAAAATAGAAAAAAATACTAACTTTTGGGTTGTAAATTGGAGTGTGGCCACAGATAGAGTATCTGTAAATTAACAGGTAGAGGAAGAACAAAAGGATGAGGATGGTATTGTGTAAGAAGAGGAAGGGAAGGAAGAATTAAAAAAGTAAATGAAGTACCATGTTTTTTTTTTTTAATTCCAGTAGCAAAATAGCTAACTTTTATATTTTTTTATTTATTGACTTTTAATTTTTGTATGGTTATTTTGACCATATTTCCCCTTCCCTAACTAACTCCTCTCATATCCTCACAACCTCCCTATTCACTCAATCTCTCTCTCTCTCTCTCTCTCTCTCTCTCTCTCTCTCTCTCTCTCTCTCTCTCTCTCTCTCTCTCTCTCCCTCTCTCTCTCTCGCAAAAAGTCAAAAGAAACCAGCAAAAAACACAAAGATGACTAATCCAAACCAAGCCAAATCAACAAAAACAACAACAAAAGGACACAAAAACATGTAGTTCATTTTGTGTTGGCCAACTGTTCTGGAATGAGACCCATCCTGCTGTGTAGATGGTATGTCCAGTAACATTGTATTAAAGAAAACTGAATTTCCCTCTCCCTAGCAGGAATCAATTGTAAATAGCTTCCAGGTTAGTATTGGGAATTTGAGCCCATATTTCCCTTTCCCCACGAATAGCTAACTTTCATAGATAGTATAAAATAAGTAACTTGCAGCACTATTTCATTTAACCTCTGAAATTCCCTATTAATAAGTACTATTATTATCCTATTTATACAGATAAGAAAACTATAGGATAGAAATATCAGTTTTCCTATGTCACAAATAACAAAAAAGGGTATCAAAACTAACAAGCTTAGTTCCAAAGTTTGTAGTTTTGTTGTGTTGTAACTGGAGAATGAGACAATAAAAAGAGAAAAAAAAAAACAAATCCTGAGACTGGCAACTTTGAAAACATAGCAGGTCATTTATTTTCTTCATTCATTTGTCTCTAAATTTTTTTTTATTGGAGAATTGTTACTTGTAATAACAAAAACGGTAAAATAAAAACTCAAGTGTCACTAACACATATTATATCAATTCATGTTGCAGACAGAGGTTTGACTTGTTAATAAATCTGTGCTCATGCATAATTTATTGCATATTATCTGAAGCAATGTAAGCTCTTCTCTTGTTTGCCCATGGGAAAGAGAAAAAAAATTTCCTACTTCATTGTTAAATTATGCTCCTGATTTTCTCATCAGAATGCTTGACAGCTAATAACTGCGGCTATTCACAGACACATGAATTTACTATACTAATATCTAATGTCCTAAATGTAGGACATTTGTAGTATAAGAGGAATGACAAGTTAATGAGTTTTTTCTTCTTAGCTGATGTTACAGCCAATAAATAAGAACAATTTTTGTACACTGCAGAACACATAGTAGGCACATGATACTATGTCAGCTTTCTTGTCATTGTGGCAAAATACTCGGAATACACAATGGAGAAAAGGAGAACAAATTTATTTAGGCTCATACGTTTTTTTAAGTTATAAAGCTGATTGGCCCATTAGCTCTAACCTCTCACTGGTTAACTCTTACAAATCTTGATTAACCCATTTTTCTGATCTATGTTAGCCATGTGGCTCAGTACCTTTTTTCAGTGGGGCAGATCACATCCTGCTGCTTTGGTGATCTGGGCAGGAGGAGTGGGAGTAATCAACTTCCTCCTTCCCAGAGTTCTCCTGTTCCCATTACATCATTTCTACTTCCTCTCTGGTTTTTCTGCCTATACTTCCTGCCCTGGCCAATCAGCAATACTACACCCACATTCCCAATAAATGAACTATGGATATTTTCCTTTTTTTTTTTTTTTTGAGGGGGAAGTGGTGCGGGAGAATTGTCTATAATCTGTCAATCATGTTTTAAATAAAATGCTGATAGGCTCATAGTTTTAAAGGTCCACCATGGTAGAAGGATATGTCAGAGCAGAATAGTTCCAGTCACAGTGGCAATGATGAAGCAAAAAAAAAAAAAAAAAAAAAAAAACCCAAAAACAAAAACAAAGTCTGTGGATGTACGGGCTAGCTCTCTATATTTTTCCATTTTATTTCCATTGTATCCAACAGTGTCCTGAGTAGTCCCACTCACATTCATGACTTAGTTAACCTTCTCAGCACATATCCTCACATACACACCCAGGTCTTTCTCAGTCCAGTCAAGTTATCAAAACAAGAGTAACTGTCATAGATAGTTATAGCCTGGAGAAGTAGCATTCTTTATATTTCAAGCAAGAATTTGTATTCTACTACATAGTATTTCATTCCAAAAATACTTTTGCAGCATAGGTTTAATGTGAGGTATAATATTAGAGTTATTGAGCAAATAGTGAAAGAATGCAGACAAAATCTCTGTATATACAGAGATTATCAGAAATTAAAACTCTTAAGCTATGATGAAAGGCGATGAAAGGCAAAGCTAGCACACAGTCAAGTTTTGCTTATTCCATGAGCTAACAATAATTTTTGTATTGAAATGACTAGAAACATGCAAAGCAATATTTCATGACATTTGAAGAATATATAAAATAGAAGTTGAGAAGCCATAACTAAAATTTTATTCCTTCAAGTATTTACAGAAGATTTTATTTGAATGATTATGAAAACTGAAACTTTAGATGTTAACGGAAGGCATGGTATTCCTATATCTTACACTTTATTAACAATTCTAATAATACCTCTAAGGTTAGGATGATCAGAGGAAGTCCTGAGCGAATGAAATACTGAATAACTGTCTGCTCCTAGATCCAAATCTTCAGATTTTAGTACATAACCTGGAGTAACTCCAGAAATGAGGAATGTGGAAAAGGGACCACTGCCAGGAACAGAGTGGAGTTGTAGGATACAAGGGATCTCATGGGGGAATGGGAAAAATAGGTTCTAATTATGGAGGGGGAGGGAGATAAATATAGAAGTAAAAATAATAAAGTAGTAGTAAGGATATCTAAAATAGTCATAAAAATCATATTGTTATCTACCTGAAAAGCCTTCTAATATTTATAATTCTCTGTATAAATGTGCATATAAGGTAAAATTAAATTTTCTCAACTGGATTAACAATGTTCCCTCCAAGCCAAAGACTATTTAACAAAATCCTAGCACCATACATGAGAAACTCCGTATTGAGCTGTTTGTCAGGGTGAGACTTGCCCAGACTGTTTCAGGCTATTAATATTGATAATAGTTTCCCTCAGGGGTCAAATGCAAGCCCCTATTACTGAAGACACCATGTACTTCAGAAACTTTGTAGCCCATGAGATGGGATTAACCTGAATGCCTCCTCCATGAGAACTAGCTTCCATGGTATCAGAAGGTACAAACTTCCAAAGAAGAGGAAACCAGCAGTCCAAACTAGTAGTTATGCCTTTGAACCCTGATTGCCAGTATAGTATGATAACCCTAAGGGTGCAGTAGCAGCAGGTAAACCTTGCTCTCTAATTAGACTTAAGATCAACAAGAGAAAAATCATGCCTGGTACTGGAAACCTATGCAAGTATCCAAGGCTTTGAAGGTGTAGATTTTGAGGGAGAACCAACAACTATCAGTTTACTAAACCAGGATAATCCCTAAACTACTTTCTTATACCCACAGATAAGTTTAGTCCTCACCCTTTATCATGGAAACTTCCCTTGGCAATAGATGAAGAGCATTTCAGAAAACCACAGCCAATCAAGTACAGACTTGTGAGGCCAAGTCCCAAATGATACATTTCCAAAACAGCTCCTGTACCTAAGACTCAGGGATCATTGTGAAAGAGGGGGAAGAAAGATTATCAAAGCTGGAGAGTCAGAGAATTTTTTTTTTATGAGATTGTGTCTCCTGGGTATGTCAGAATCTACACCCATGAAGTGTTACCAACATGATTGCCTAATCATGGGCTGAATAAAGACAAAAATAATAGATATGGCTCATAGGGCCTCAACTCTGCAGAAAGAACTACTTGCACCTAATAAGTGTCTTGAGCTGGACAAATAGGTGGAGCTAGGGAAGAACACATCAATTGGTTACCAATACCAAATGGTCAGCCTGAAAACATGCAAGTAACATTATATGGTTGAAACAGGTTGTATTTATAAATTTAGGACTATATATGTATACATATACATACACATACACACACACACACACACACACATATTTGAAAAAAGCTAGGAGGGGTATGTAGGTGAATTTGATAGGAAGAAAAGAGGTATCAATTATGTATTTTTATTATAATCTTAAAAATTAAGACCGTGCGCCCACCCATTGAGACCGTGGGGATGAGCTACTGGGAGCTCACCAAGGCTACCTAAACTGGGACTGATATAGCATGTGATCAAAACAGACTCTCTGAACGTGGCTGACAAGGAGGGCTGACTGAGAAGCCAAGGACAATGGCCCTGGGTTTTGATCCTACTGCATGTACTGGCTTTCAGGGAGCCTAGTCTGTTTGGATGCTCACCTTCCTAGACCTGGATGGAGGGGGGAGGACCTTGGACTTCCCACAGGGCAGGGAACCCTGACTGCTCTTTGGACTGGAGAGGGGGGGGAGGGGGAGGAAAATGGGAGGAGGGGAGGAGGTGGAAATTTTTAATTAAAAATAAATAAATTAAAAATAAAAAATTAAGAACTTTCAATCAATAAGACAAAAAAAATACCAAAACAACAAAAAGTGTATACAAGAAACATGGAGTCCTTTTTGTTTTGACCAATTATTGCTAGACATGGGATGTGCCCTGTAGTGAAGTTGACATTCCACTGGAGAAAATTGATTTTTCTTTTTCATGCACATCAATTGCAATTAGCTTCCTGGTTAGGGTGGTACTTTGATTCTGCTTCCCCTTGTCAGTGTTTTGATTGTGTCTGGTTTGAATCTGTGCAAACCTTTTGTATGCTATCACAGCCTTTTTTGGTTCATATGTGTTTCAGTCCTGTTGTGTCTGCATCGGTGAGGTTCTCTATTCCAATGACAACTTTGGTATTATTTTCCAAAGAAGCCATTTCCCCTGATATATATGTCTATTAGTAGAGCATTAAACTTCTCATAGTCATCTTTGAACTAATTAGCAATGGGAGTTTATTTCAGATACTGGGGACTAATTAAGACCTTGGAATTTCGCCATTTTTTTTGTTTTTGTTTTTGTTTTTGTTTTTCGAGACAGGGTTTCTCTGTAGCTTTGGAGCCTGTCCTGGAACTAGCTCTTGTAGACCAGGCTGGCCTCGAACTCGCAGAGATCCGCCTGCCTCTGCCTCCCAAGTGCTGGGATTAAAGGCGTGCGCCACCACCGCCCGGCAAGAATTTCACTATTTTTCAGATCTGGTAGACAATGTATGAGTTCGTTAACATGGGGCCTAAGGAGAACTGGTGCTCTGGAATTAATCATTCTTCTTTGAGGATTTTTTCATGGATAGCTTTTGCATGCTTCAGTGAATGGCAAAGCATCCATGCACATCTGAATGGCACTAAATGGCCATAATGAATTCTTTAAAAATGAATAAGAAAACATGAATTTGAAAGAAGGGCATGAGGTGAGAGGCTCTTTGGGAGGTTGAAGGGGTAAAATAGGTAGTATCATGCCTCAGAATAATAAATAATAAAGTAAAATAAATTATATAAAGGATAGACAAAACCTTAAGGGGAGAATATCTGAGTGGGACTAACTCTGGGTTCCAGAAGTCAGAAGTCTCATAGTATTTGGAAACTTAGCTACTTTCTGAAATAGAATAGTTTGAATTTCAGAAATATAAAACAAAGATACAAACCAAATACGTGTGTGTGTGTGTGTGTGTGTGTGTGTGTGTGTGTGTGTGTGTGTAGATCAGCAGGTAGTATTGCCCTAGGTAAATATTTGCCTCCAGCACACAAGCTGAGAATGTTTCTTCCTTCCAGTGGAAGGGAAAGAGCTATTCAGATAGGCTTGATTTCGGGGCATAAAGAAGGAAGAAAAGGAACATGATATGTCAATATTAATAGAGAAACGGCCCAATATGGTGACTCATAGGTCAGTGGAAGTTTGCCTCAAATGTCAGACTTAATGTATTTTACCATGTTATTCTTTTTCTGTCTTGATATTTCAAATTTATGTACTTCCATGAACTTTGTCATTATTTTAGAAATAGCACATTCGTATTTAAACAATTGATGAATATGGAATTGCAAACATGAATAAATAAGCAATAATTCCATGGTTTTATAATTAATTTCCTGTTTCTACCTTTGATACTTGAGTATATTTTTAAAGGATTGTAGAGCAGTAGTGTCAGAGTGTGAGTGAGTACATAAATCTGAGGGTATATGGTTGGTTTTGTACGATGGTTTCTCTTTTTTCTATGAACATTTTCCTAAATGAGAGGTTTGTGAGGATGAATTTTTTTCTAATAACAAAATATCACTTCACCCAGTCAATTTTTGTTATATGTCTGACACTTTGCTAGTTACAGAGATAGATTACAATTGTAAACAGGATAAAGCCAGTTCAGATTTCTTGACAATTATGACATTTGGACACAGCCTCACAAATATTTTTGGAATTAAGAGACGCTCTTGGTAGGTTCTTATTAGACACAGCATTATGCTTAAAATAAACATCGTTTGTGATTTGTAGAACATTGCTTGTGATTTGTCTAGCTGGAATTAGGAAAATAGATATGTACAAGAGATGACAGTTCAAAATCCAAACAACAACAGAAAACTTAAAGGATTCTCATTTTATAACCTAAGAGTCTCTATATCCACAACAGTTAAGGATTACTAAACCATGGAACAAGCATATTAGATAATGGGCATGTAAATTTCACTCCTAAAGATACGGAAGACTACAGAGTTTACTTCCCTCATAAAAGCATAACCAGCATGTCCGGAGACACTCATGCATTTTTTAAGGCATTTCATCTTCCATTATAACTGAGAACCTGGTACTGTGAGATTTTTACAGAAAGATAGTCATAAATAAGAAAATTACTGACTGTTAAGATTACAAATATGAGGCAGTAGTGGCACGTGCCTTTAATCCCAGTACTAGTGACAAAGAGCCAGGTGGATCTCTGCAAGTTCAAGACCAGTCTGGTCTACAGAGTGAATTTCAGAACAGCCAGAATGGTTACAGAAAGAAACCCTGTATCAGAAAAAAAAATCAAAGCCAAACCAAACCAAACCAAAAGACTACAATTAAGCACTTTTCCATTGATTTTTTTTCATTTTTTTTTAATTTGGAAGTTCCATCTACTATGATTACCTTTTTCTAAAAGACATAATCTCAGCAAAAAATAAAATTAATTATGATTAAAGAAATGTGGATTGATGTTGGGTACTCTTTTCTGTCTTGCTCAGATCATCAACCAGTTGATTAACATGATTCACCTGAGGTCTCAGACCTTGGAATGTTGGATTTACCTCCATACACTTAATTTTAATATGCTGTAGAAGTGTATACTAATTTTCCTTGCCTGTTGTTACCTGCTGTCTTGGTTTGGGTTTTTAAAAATATAAATTAAGGGTTTGCAGAAATTGTTCTGCTCCTCTAGAATACTCAGGTTTGGTTCTCAGCACCCATATGGAGTATCTCACAACAAGCTGTGACTCCAACTCCAGGCAAGGGGATATGATATCACTGGTCAACACACACACACACACACACACACACACTTGCACACATATGCATAATTTAAGATAAAATAAGATCCTTTTTCTCTTTTAAAAAAGGCATAAGCAAAGCAAAATTTGATTAGAAGTAATTTCTTTGGAAAGTAAACACAAAGAACTGTAAAGAAAAAGAAGCACTTCTAGTGCATAGCATAGCAAATAGGTTCAATGAGGCTGCTGGGAGCTTCTAGCTAAAGCCTCAGATATTTATCAACTCCTTAGTAATCACCCATGGAGGATCCAAAGAGTATTATCTCCCTGACACTATCAAACACCTCCTACCAGATGTCCTTGATCAGGGAAAGGTGGTACTTTGCGTGAGTTCTCTGCTACAGAAAATGCTAGAGAGGCATGGTCAGGTACCAACATTGGCTAAGTAAGGGTTCTCAAGCAAAGTCATTAACTATATTGAGACCATATTGAAACCATTTCTTTGTGAAACACTATAATTAGGTAGAAATTTAGAGGTTTCAAAATAAGATGATTTCCGGTGTGCCCCTCTCCCTGCCACCTCGCAGAAATTTCAAAAGGCATTATAGATACTTTTTGATCTTTTATTCAGTTAGAACTTGGCACATCAAGTGGGGTGGGAGAAAAAGAGTAAAAATTAAGAAGGTCTCTAGATGTTAAAAGGTATCAGGACTGAATATGTCAGATTTTGCCATTTCTGGAAATTTAAAAAATAACATTGAGCAATTCGTCACTTGTGGCATTTAGGAACTGTCAAAAAGGTTTGTCAGAAACTTTGAATTTTTCCTTATTCCAATAAGCTAAAATTAATCACCACTGAATAAATCACAAAGGCTCCTGGAGCTTCTGTTTAGAAACTTCCCAAAGATATGATGGAAAATGTTTTGTTCTTTGTTTTATTTCAACTTCTCATACTTATTTGCTTATACTATAGCTCTAGCCATGAATTTTGTGCATCTACACCCTTACAGACAGCTATATTGTCATAGTAAGGAATAACAGGATCAACATTTAAAAATTTTTATCCTGTGATATTTAGTTCTTCTTTCATCTCAGAGAGATTTGCTGAACCTCTGTGTATTTGACAGAAATATAGGTTCAAGGTGCAAAGATCAGGGAGATACTTGCTTGTCCTCAATGAGCTCATAGTACCATAGCCATTAAATCTGGTTATATTGTGAGAAATGGGGAACAGGATTAGCCATTGTTACAGAATCAAACCAAAGGTTTTAAAAGAAAAGGAATTCAAGTTAGGTATAGAAAAATAAACAGTCTCTATGTCAAAAGAAATTCTTTGTGTGAATTTACATAAAAGCAATATCAAGAGAACTATAAGAATGTGTGTGACAGTTGTATAGCTTGGTCCGTTGTGAGGCTCCTAGCAGTGGGATCAGTACCTGTCCCTGGCACACTTAGCTGGCTTTAGGAACCTGTTGTGCTGTGCGAGCTCCTTCAGACAACAACCGTTAAGATACCAGCCCACATGGGCATGGTCTCTTATACTGTAAATGCCAAGGTAAAGTGTACTTCTCTCTTCCTTCCAGCTGCTGGATTCAGTTCCTGTTTCCCATTCAGTCAGCAGACTGTGATCTGTAAGTCTACCCCTAAATAAATAACCCTTTATTATACTCAACTCTGAGCTAGTGTGGGATTTCTTTTTAGTGTCCATCTTCTGTTCCCATACTAGATTATTTCACCATCTATTTTTAAATTGATTTTTTATTGATCTCTACATTTTCTCTGCTCCCCTCCCTGCCTCTCCCCTCTCCCTTAAACCTCTCCCAAGGTCCCCATGCTCCAAATTTACTCAGGAGATCTTGTCTTTTTTCTACTTCCCATGTCGAATAGATCTATGTAAGTCTCTCTTAGTGTCCTTATTGTTGTCTAAGTTCTCTGGGCTTGTGGTTTATAGGCTGGTTTTCTTTGGTTTATGTTTAAAAACAACCTATGAGTGAGTACATGTGATAATTGTCTTTCTGAGTCTGGGTTACCTCACTCAAAATAATGTTTTCTAGCTCCATCCATTTTCCTGCAAAATTCAAGATGTCATTATTTTTTTTCTGCTGTGTAGTATTCCATTGTGTACCACATATTCTTTATCCATTCTTTGGTCAAGGATCATTTAGGTTATGACAAACAATGCTGTTATGAACATAGTTGAGCACATGTCCTTGTGGTATGATTGAGCATCCTTTGGATGTAATATTCTATAGATGTCTGTTAAGTTCATTTGAGTCATAACATCTGTTAGTTCCCTTATTTCTCTGTTCATTTTTTGTCTGACTGACCTGTCCAGTGGTGAGAGGGGAGTGTTGAAGTCTCCCACTATTAGTGTGTGGGGTTTAATATATGATTTAAGCTTTAGAAGTGTTTCTTTCACATATGATGGTGCCCTTGTATTTGGGGCATAAGTGTTCAGTATTGAGATTTCCTCTTGACGGAGTTTTCCTGTGATTAATATGAAATGAACTTCTTTGTCTCTTTTGATTGATTTTAGCTTGAAGTATTTTGTTAGATATTAGGATAGTTACTTTCACATATTTTTTTGGGTTCATTTGATTATAATAATTTTCCCCAACCCTTTACTCTGAGACAATGTCTGTCTTTCAGGTTGAGATGTGTTTCTTGTATGCAGAAGGATAGATTCTGGTTTTGTATCCAATATGTTAACCTGTGCCTTTTATAGGTGAGTTAAGCCCATTTATATTAAGGGATATTAATGACCAGTGATAGCTATCTCCTGTTAATTTAATTTTCAATGTTGGTGATATTAATTTGTGCTTTTTTCCTTCTTTGGGGTTTGCTGCTATGAGACCATCAATTGTCTGTGTTTTTGTTGGTGTAGCCAACTTCCTTGGTTTGGATTTTTCCTTCTAGTATTTTATGTAGGGCTGGGTTTGTGGCTAGGCATTAGTGAAATCTGGTTTTGTCATGGAATATCTTGTTTTGTCCTTCTATGGTGATTGAAAGTTATTCTGGGTATTGTTGGGAGCAGTGAGACCCCAGATCCTGAATTTCTTGTAATCCCCTGATCTGAGTGCCTACAGCTGTTCTGAGCATAAGACCTTCAGGAGTTCCTGATGGCAGAGTGGTTTCTCGTGGGTTTGGCTGGGGCATGGCTATCTCTATATAATCTGCCTCTGAACACAAGAAAGGGGGCATTCATGGGAAATTCAAGGATTACCCATGTCTCTATCTCTCTGTCTGTGTGTGTCTGTGTATTTTAACCTCCAGCCCCTTGCCCGAATCTCACAAACTGGGAGCCAGCGCACCGAATGCAGACACAGGGGTGCAGTGCGCGGCAATTGGAGGTCCCACTGAGATATCGACAATTGGAGGTCTCCACAGAGATTATCCCCAACATTCATTGTTAAGTTTCTTTAAAAATCATCCTGTTATTTTTCCACGAATAGTAAAACCTAGGCCTCTAGTGGGAGCTCGAACAGTTTTTACAGATGGTTCTCCAAAAGGAAATGTTGTGATAGTTTCTTAGGGTCTATTATCCTAAACACCTGTTGGCAATGTCTCTTCTCAAGCAGCTGAAATAATAGCCTGTATTCTAGCATTACAAATGTTTCCTGGTGAGTCAATTAATTTATATACTGATAGTATTTACTTGTCTCAAATTATTGATCCTTTTGAAACTGCTCCTTATATTTATCCTATGTCCCGTATATAACAACAATTATGTTGTCTACAATATTTACTATGGTCCAGGCATGATCCTATTTTTGTGAGTCATATTAGAGGTCATACTCAATTACCTGGACCCCTGGCCAAGGGTAATCAACTCGCAGATGCATATACCTGAATATTATTTGCTAGCCCCAAAGAAAAGGCTTCTAAACTCTATTAAAAAATCACTTAAATGTTCATTCTTTGAAGCCACTGCCTTACAAATTACCATCCAATGTTCTGCCTGTGCTCCTTTTCATAATATACACATTGCTGGAGTTAATCCTCATGGTCTTAAACCGAATGACATTTGGCAGATGGATGTTACCCACCTACCCTTAGCTGGAAAGCTGAAATATATGCATGTTTCAGTAGATAATTGCTCTAAAGTAGTTTTTGCTTCATTGCCTAGTGGAGAGAAAATTAAGGATGTGATAGCTCATTGCCTGCTGGCTTTTGCTTATATGGGCTTACCTAATGTTATTAAAACAGATAATGGTCCTACATATACTAGTGGAAAATTTCAAACTTTTTATGTAAATAATGATATTAAACATATTACAGGTATTCCATATAACCCTACTGGTAGAAAGAATGCATATAATAAAACAGTATTTCATAAAAATAAATAGGGGGGAGTATATTCTTTCTCCCAATACACAATTGGCTTCTATTTTGTTTATTTTAATTTTTTAACTGTGGATAGTGAGGGTCATTCGGCCATGGAAAGACATTGGAATAAAAGTTCTCAGTCCTTAGGATGAGTACGATGGAAAGACCTTTTTATAGGACAATGGAAGGAGCCCACGCCCCTGTTGGCTAGGGTGAGAGGAGCTGTTTGTGTTTTTCCTCCAGGAACAGATAAGCCCATTTGTGTACCAGAGCGATACGTTCGGGCTGTGGAAAATGATGAGAAAGGATCCTGTGATGAGCCTGAGAATGACACCTGTCATTCTCTTGATGAGCCTCCTGGTGAGTCCCAATCAAGCAGAAATCTCTGTGTGAAGCCTGGTAAGGAACCCCCTTGTATTGATCTATGAGCCAAGCTAGTTCTATTCTGATAGAACAGGCTTCTATTAATCAAACCTTTTCTTTTGTGAATGCTTTATGTTTTGTTACATATTTTGGGCTATGAATATTACTTTAAAGGAATTCTATACAAGTGAGTATAGTTCCTATCTTTCTTTTTTGAAATATTTCCCTGAGAGCCCAGGCACTATTTTAGTTTTCTTTCTTTTTTCTTTTCCTTTTTGTAGTATGGAATAGCACCTTTGGGGGAAAGGATATCCTTGGTTGTTCTTTCAGAAACTGTGGCCTGAGCGACTGCTGGGATGACCACTCCAGTGCTGCCTTGTTGGTTCGGGTACCAGCCATCATACCACTGCCAATCAACAAAAAGGCTAAGCAAACTGAGATGACCTTGTATTGAGAGAAACGAGATTCTGGAGAGATAGCTGCAGTGATTGCTGTCATCACAGTGTCTGCTGCTGCAGCCATGGTTGCAGGACTGGCAATAGCACAAACATCGTTGGTGTTGGACACTGTGGATAAACTGGCGAGACAAGTCAATGATGCTCTCCAGACTCAGAATGCCTTGACTGTCCACATTAAATTGACTTTTGAATTTAGATCAAGAGACTGCCCTATTGTAGGAGCAGGTGGACTTATGATTAGTACAACAAATGTATTGTTCACACTTTTATTATGACATCTGTTAATATTGCTAATGCTTCTTATGTGGTGAAACAACTCAATGGCTACTTGAATAGCCTTTGAAATGTTACAATTAACACACCAGATTGTAACTGTTTAGCCAAAGGGATGGTTGAATACCATAGCCCAAAGGGGAAGCTGGGTTCAGTGGTGATTGGGGACCCTATTTTTGGCAATCAATGCCTGTTGCCATGGCATTCATTTCTGAATTCTGTGTAAGATCAGACAACCCATAAGAATGCAGCATATGGTCATGTGGCAAGTCCTTCTGACCCTGTTGGCCAGTAAGGTCTGGTTGCAAATACTCCACCAACAATGAAAATTCCTCCGTAGACAGGCAACTTCTACAGAAGAGGGCCCACCTAAGACAGGGAAGGGGCCTCCCAAAGACGGGTAAGGGTTTACTCTTCTGAGATGACCTAAGACAGGAGGGTCTTCTGTTTTATAAAAAAATTTAGGAGGGAGGTATAGTAGTCTTGCCTGGCATCCCTGGTCTTTTAATGTCTGCATAACACTTGACCACAATCTTCTGGTTTTCATTGTCTCCAATGAGAGGTCAGCCAAGCAACATATAAAGGTAGACCTATCAGAATTATATCTGATCCAGTCTTGATGTAGGAGAGAGCTTGGTCCTACCTCAGCTTGATTTGCCATGCTTTGTTCATGCCCATGGAAGGCCTGCCCCTTCGTGAAAGAAGACAGATGAGGGGTGGATGGGGAGAGGGGTAGATGAGAAGGGGGTTGGAAAGGGAAGAGAGGAGGAAGGAGAAACTGTGGTTGGGAAGGGAAATAAATTAAAAAAATAATAATCAATCATAGGGACGAACCTTACCTAGGAACAAATATTCATTCCTTGTTCTTTCCAAATCTTTATTAACTATTTTCCTATAAAAAACTGTTCAACATAATGCCAATGATTTCAGGTGTGGCTGGGATATGAGTCCCACCATTTAAATATTAAGTCAGTCTTGTTGAAGACTCTATAGCAGTTATCCATGAAGTAAATTTTAGACATGTAATATCTTGTTCTTAAACTTCTTTTGTTCATCTTGTAAAGTTCAGGTTTTGTTTACTTTATAGATATAGATATAGTTATTAATATAGATAGATATCAATGTCTATATACATATATCTCTCTATGTATAGATACATAGATATAACTGTATATACATACATATGTACATACACACACATATACACACACATAGAGTTGCTGGATCCACATGAAAATGACTAAATACCCAACGTTATCTCTGACCCATGTAACATATAGCACACACCATAATATACTTATATTGACAAGAATAAGAATTATAGAAAATGACATTTATTTACAACCACTATATGACAGATAGTAGATCAAATTTGCACTTAATTCTCATACTGCAATAAAAATATTCTTAATACCTCTATTTTATATGTGTCAACTTAAATATGCCATAGCCTTATTGAGGGAATAACCAGTCTCAAATCTTAAAGTCTTCTAAACCATGTTCTAAACTGCTAACCAATACTATTCAGAGTCTTTTTTAGACACTGTAGACAAGAGAGACTGGTGATATTAAACCCCTTGTGTATACTTAAGAAAGTCCAGATTTGTGCTGCCTTCTACAAGTCTATGTTCTAGAGACTGAAGCCCCAAGCAATTGCTTCCAGAAGTGAAGCAGTTCTGTAAGATAAAGTCTGTGGTGGCTTGAATGAGTAAGGTCCCCATGGGCTTATATGTTCAAATACTAGTTTCCAGTTTATGGAACATTTAAGAAGTGTTACATTCTTGGAGGAAGTGTGCCATTGGGGGCAAATTCTGGGGTTTTCAAATACGTGTTTCTCTGTCTCCTGCCTGTGGTTTTGATATTTGGGCTCTTGGTTGTATCTGTATTAATGGCTTCACTCAGTTCTCATGGAATCTATCACTCCAAAAAACCTTAAACACTTTCTAATGTGTCTTGTTCATTGTGTTTTGCCACAGCAATAGAACAGATTAAAACACAGGGCTTAATTTCTTGATGATTTATTTCTAATGAGATAAGAACTTCAATGATATTAAAATATGAGGACCTAGTAGTGCATAGAACATGAATTCAACTATGTTAAGGAATGGAAAGCAGATTAGCTTCTACAGATATATCTCAATAGTTCTAGTTCTCCACAAGAAGAAAGTAAAAGCATTTTTATTAGCCCAACTAGAAGCAGTAACCCATATATTTGAAATGAAAAGAACAAGAACTGTGAGGGTTTTGTTTTCTGATAGTTCTTCTATTGCTAATTTTAACAAAACATTTAGTAGTGACTCGCCAAATGATATTAATTTAGGTTGTAATATGCATATGTGTGGAACATCGATTGGCAAGAACAAGTGCAAAACTTAAAATTCAGTCTGTGTTCATTCCTGTCACTTTTTCCCCAGTCACCATTCTATTTTTATAGCTGCATAATGTTTTGGCAGATTCTAGTACGTTATTATTTTGACAATAATACTAAGACTTTATTATGTGTTTTTGCTGCTGATCCAAAACACAATATACACAAGACAAGTTTCTTTGGGCTAACTGGCTACACTGCCTTGAGGTATGGTGGTCAGACCTTGCATAGATCTGTTACTCATAGGATTTCCCAGCACTGTAGAATCTCCTTCCCGTTCTAAACTCTGCATTACGCAAATGAATTAAATGCTATGTAAGACTTGAAATTCCACCTAAAGTTTGAATTAAGCTCTTTGGCCACATTCCAGAAACATTAACAAGATCATCAGTTAAGAATGTATTTTTAAGACTAGTCTTCATTGTATATTCATTGTATATTTTCTCTCATTCTTTTTTTGTAGTCTGTAGTTTATTTTAATATGGTATAAAGTACAATGATTCTATATGAAAGATCCTCCCCCCACCTTTATTTATACAATCTTTTTTTGTTGTTGTTGTTGTTTTTGTTTTTCGAGACAGGGTTTCCCTGTAGTTTCTGGAGCCTGTCCTGGAGCTAGCTCTTGTAGACCAGGCTGACCTCGAACTCAGAGATCTGCCTGCCTCTGCCTCCCTAGTGCTGGGATTAAAGGCCTGCGCCACCACCGCCCGGCTTATACAATCTTTTTTAAATGATATTTTTATAATACTTTAAAAATTACATTATATGTTTACTAAAATCTCTTTATCAATACTTCAAAAATATCAATACAATAAATCTTTAAAGACAACTTATATCTAATTATGACTGATTCCTTGTCTAATGCATGCAATGATCTACATGATCATGTACTGCAAATATCTCCCTGATCCAAGTGTCTTACTGTCCTCATTAGAAGTATCTATGTTGAAAGCAATCCATCCTTCTCAGAATACTAGTGAAAACAGCAACAAAGTGAACCATTATTAGAGGTGTAAAATAGAATTACATAAAATTTAACATGAAAGCAATATTACTTGGCTTTGTGATAGATTTATAACACACTCTTGCCACACAGATGTGTACATTTAATACAAGTAGATGTCTGAGCATTAAGGCAAAATTATATTGCCCTAAAGGAGTGCCACAACCAGAAATCTCTTTTGTTCCTTCTTAACTAGGTGCACTGACATCACTTGAATATATTCTCATGCAAAGCCTCAATCCCAATCCTACAAATGTTTCAATTTATAATTTTATAATACCAATATAACCATTTGCACTTCTGTTTTCCTATAAATCAAATAAGTAATATAAAAGTATTTTCATATATTAATTATATTACCCTCCTATTCTGAAAATTAACTTTCATGGTATAATCAAATTTTTAATGTTATTATTCTCACATCATTCCCTCTTATTATATCACTAACATTAGACACATATCGACATACACAAACACTCACACACACACACATTCTCTCACATACATTCATTTCTATTCCCTTGAATACAAATAATAGTTAGATATGTATACAACTATTCTTAAATCTACCCTCCCCAACCACTGCCCCCCAAAAAACAGTGGAGGAAAGAGTAGCAGCTGTAATAAGAGTAATGATTTGTATTACAGAATGTAGTATTTTCAAGATTTGGATTCGCAAAAACAACAAAAAGAAAATTTAATTGGAAGGAATGCAGAGTTTAGAAGTGAGGAAATGTTACTGAAAATATTGGAAACCATAGGCATATATTTTGGAGTCTCCTAGTAGCAGAACCTGAGACAATAATGTAAGAGCAGGTGATTTATTTGGGAGGTGACCAGAAATGAAAGGGACAGGGAAAGCAATGAATTAAAGTAAATGAATGAGTACATTTACTTTGTAAGAAAATTAAACTTTGATCCATCCAATAAAATCTTGCAATGATCATAGACAGTACATGCAGCTAAGAATGGTCATCATCAGCAAGCTGTATCTATGATACTTTTAATGATTGGCTACAGGTGGTCAAATAGGATCCTCAAAGACAGAGAGAATGCTTGGACCAATCAAATATGAGTGCTGCTCAGCTTCATGAAATGGTGATATATGACTAAGGGACTTAAATGACATTTGCTGCAGCAGACATCTAATGCCATGTGTAGTTTAGTTCATACATTCTAGTGTATGCATTTTAGTACAGCTATGTGAAAAAAAATGCTTCTAAAATGTAGCACAAGACACTCTGTTCCACAGACAAATGATAACCCAATATTAGAATGAAAAAGATTACCCAAGTGGCAAAAGAAAATCCTATTGAAAAGGAAAACAGAGTAATTAAATGTGCATCATATACCAGAGTTTTTTTAGAATACCAAAATGATAAAATGTTTCTGCAGTAGACAGAAATGGTATTAGTTCATTTCAGGAATTAAAATTGGGAAGAACAATTTATGCAAGAGTCAGAAGAGAAGAGAAGTGACATTTTTCTGGCTATTAAATATCTTAGACACCCCACAATAAATCTACACAAAAAGCAGAGGAAAATGGCTATCAGAACAATTGGAGATGCTCAAAAATTTTGCAAAAAGGTTTAAAATACTCAGAGGGAGAAGATAGTTCTCTGACTCTAGAAATTAGCATGTATCTTAGTAATAAAGAGATACCAGATGCTCATATGAAAAAGAACGAAGAACATCCTTTTCATCTATGTATCCCTTGTAAGTCAGTCCTTCAAGGGTCAAAGGCTAGATTTCTACCCCTATGAATTTGCTTGGCTTTCCTGATTTGGCCAGTGGACTGGAAGTCTGCAAGGTGACAAGGAGGGCAGAAACCAGTTCTTCTCTTTTCATTACACTTCTCAAACTGCTTGCAAAATGACAGGTATGTGACACAGTCCAATAAATGTGTTGAGCCTGACTCAAACTACAGGAAGTTTTTGTCAGATAAAGATTGTTTGAGGAATGATATTTGAGGGTAAGTTTATCATGCAGCAAATGTTGCCTATCTGAAGACCCTGATAGGCATACCCACATTTCATGCTTTATAAGTATGTTTTGATTGTGTGCTATAGTCTGTTATTATTCTAGGTTTGGGAATTTCATAATGAAAAGATAAAAAATATTTACTTTAATGGAGGTTGTGTTTAGACATGAAAAGGCCATTAATCAAATATTAATCACAAAATAAGTAAAGAATGTGACACATAATAATAAGTACTGAGAACGAAAGGGGTAGATGGTTAAGGGGCTATTGAATGTCAAAAGTTTCATGTAAGAAATCGGTAGGGCTCTCATGGAATTGACATTTGCACTGTCCTCTATGTCCTATGATACGTACCTTCTACCTTTCTCCCTGGATATCATTTCACTCCAGTAAAACTTTCTCTTATAAACAGCCTGGCATACAGCTGCCTTTGCATTTGTGGTATATGTACAAGAAAGCTTCTTAGTGAATGAAACTGTTGGGAATGCATCTTTAATTACTTTTCTGCTGTTGTACTATGATACCATGATCCAGTAAACTTTTGAAAGAAAACAATTAATTCGAGTCTCATGGTTCAAGGGAATTAGCATCCATGACCACCATGGCAGGGAGCATGGCCACAGGGAGACAGGTAGGCAAGGCACTGGTGCGTCAGCTGAGGACTCATATGTAGACCCACAAGCAGGAGGAGAGACAGTTAACTTGGAATGACATGAGCCTTTTGAAACCTTAAAGCCTGGTACTAATGACACAACTCTTCCAATAAGGCCATATTTCCTAATTTTTCTGAAACAGTTCCACCAACTAGGGAACATGCATTCAAATATATGAACCTATGGGGGACAAGCTCATTCAAATCACCACAGAAAGAGTAATGATAAGAGTAATTTTCATTGATCTTAAGATTCTAAGACAAAACAATCAAGCAAGGAATCAAGAAGAATGGATTATTTATTCCTTAACTCTTTAGAAATGATGAAACACTACCTACTTGTCCACAAATGAAATAAACACAGCATGGAATGACTGAATTTTTTGATAAGAATATACTGAAAACTTATGGGATACTTGAATTCTAATATTAAGGAAATTTTGAGCTTAGAGATGAACTTTTTGGTCAAGGTAATATAATCTGTTATATATTTGGCATAATTGCTGACTTTTCTACTTCAGAAAACTGTCTCCAAATTCAAGAAAATATCCCACCTAAAGGCTGATCTGTCTTGTGGGAAGACTGATGTTGTGAAATATTAGCTTAAGGTATGTTATATTTGTTTATGCCATGGAACATTTGTTAAATGGTGCAAAAGATATGTTGCGTTATGTTATGTTACATTTGTTTACCTCTGAAAATTTGTATTACTTTGCCTTCCTAAAAAAACTGATTTAATGGCCAATAGCTAGGGAGGAGAGAGAAATAGTTGGGGCTGCCAGACAAAGAGAATAAATAGTAGGAGAAATAGAGGCTAAAGAGGAAGAGGAGAGAGAAGAGCAAGGAGCAAGAGGAGAGAAGGATACCAGGAACCAGACACCAACAACACAGACAGCGATAGAATAAGAAGGAAAGCAAGACATATAGACTAAAGAGAGGTAAAAATCGCAGAGGCAAAATGTAGTTAAAGACAAACAGGGTAAGATAAGTTAGAAAAGCTGGCTAAAAACAAGCCAAGTTTAGACTGGTCAACCATAAGTAAGAATAAGTATTCATGTATTTATTTGGGAGTTGGGTGGTGGCCCCCAGAGAATAAAAAAACCAATCAAAAGACAAACAAACAAACAAACAAACAAAAAACCGACCTCAGACTGCAGCTAGAAATCTTGACTGTCTCATTTCCAGAGGATGTTTTACTTTAAGCAACTTACCAATACTGGGAGAACAGAATACTACTGGAAAATAAATACAGACAGGGCAAAAGGGAACATTTTGCCAAATTTTATTTTACTGGGGTTTAAAAGAAGACCTAATATGCTCTTATTTCCCATGCTGATTATTTTCTAACACATAAGAGATACGAAAGAAAACCATAAAAATAATCGGTGTTTTCAATGAAACAAAAAAGCAGCTTCGTTTTTTCAAGAAAGACATGGCCAGCCAGTATCTTAATTTTATCAGGATATGCATTTTTTGGAATCAAATGTAAATCTGGCAGGAAAGTTCTATTGTTAATTTTGACACATATTCCCAATTTTTATCAATGTATTTGACTATGTAATATAAACAAAAGATTTCATGGTGTGATGTACTTTTAGTTTTTTTCCTGTGGTCTCAAGGATACTTAAAAATCTCAAGTCTCCAGCATTATTGTTGCAGTTTAACTTCTCATTTTCATGTATCAACTTACTCCTTTGGCAATGTATTTTTTGGTTCCTTAGGAAATTTTGTTCAACATATTATTATCTCTTTTGAAACAAAGTTAGAACTAGTGGGCCATTATAGTACTAGCTAAGGTCATTCAATAAATCTTCTATGGATTTTCCTGTTCAAAATATTGATGTCCCATAATATTCAGCAAGCAACAAAATAGAGTAATCAGCAGAAATATTTTCAAGTTCATCTAAACCCTTCAGTAGCCCAGCTTTTATCAGACTATTCAGTTGCATGCTTTCTTTTAGAATATGGAGGACAAATGTAAGATGTCAACATGATGTCTGCCTTCCCGCACATTTCACAAATACTGCTAATCAGAATTCTCATAGTAAATCCTTTTAAATATAACCCTACAGGTAGTCACAACCAATGGACGAAAGTACGCACTGAGACAAAATCAACACATCTCTGACAGCTTCTGGAACTTAGATGTAGCATCTAGATTTGCCTCTCATCAGGTAACTTATTCTCATTTTGAAAGCAAATGTGTTTACTTCATAAAGTCAAAGTAACAGGTAGGTACATATCACCCTGAAATATTTCATCTAGTGAGAAAAATATGAACCAGGAACTGCAAAGGTCTTGGATAATATACATAGATTCATGGATAGTTTAGCACCTACAAAATGGAAAAAGCAACTATAAAAACACAATTTATTTTAGAAAAGCTAGTCTTAGACATAGATTATGACCTTCCTCTACCACAAGTGTAGGCATGGAGTCAACATAAATAATGGTTCTCCATGAATGAGTCATAGCAATGAACAACTTACCCTGGAATTGCTGGGCAAACCATGCTGCTCCTCCAAAAAACAAATAAAATATGACAGTTTGCTCTGAAGTGCCTCTAAAATGAAATTTAAAAACTTCTAAATTCTACTTATATACCTCTATAAAAAGGAAAGCCTATCATTCCATAAGTTATATATACTTATTTCCAACATGGATTAAGATGACACCCTAATGTTTATCAATTTCCACATAGGAGATTAGAAAAATTCTCTATAAAATATTGATAGGCAAACAGCTTATCACAATGTGCTGTAGAGGACCCCCTCTTTCTGTTCACCCAGAACTCCTCAGAGATCTATTCTACCATAATTTCCCACTACTACCCATTGGCTGATATTGTCAAGAGGTAGACAAATACATAGAGAAAATTATACACTTCTGAGCATCTATCCATTCCATTTCTATCTAAAGTATTTTTCTACAACACCATATTATCAAATACCAATTTTCTCTGATCTGTATACCCTTTTGTGGTTTCCATTTTTCTCCCATGGACATGATCCAAAGTAGCAATTCCCAACCTTTTCAGACAGACCAAATAGTAGAGTAAATCCACTGCTAGTATGTAGCTTTCATTTTTCATTTCAAGAACGATGCTTGCCCCTTGAAAAGAAAATTTGCATTTATAACAGTGGTTTGTATATTACTGCTTCTCTTGGAAATTTTATTTTCCATTTCTGGCATTGGCAGTGTTCTTAACAATTACGATAAGAGTTTTCTCATATACCTCATATACAAAAAGAAAGGGCCCCAAGTTTTAGCAGACCACAAGAACACAAATTAAATACTCAGATATTAGAGGAATTAGAGGCTTTCATTCTTCTTAATTTTCAACCATAGATACCATTCTTTAGTGTTATATCTGATGGGTTAATATTAAATATGTATAATGAAGATAATCTCTGTATGTTGTGAATATCATTGGTTAATAAAGGAACTGCTTTGGACCTATAGCAAGTCATAGGGGAACAGAACTAGGCAGGGAAGACTAAACTAAATGATGGGAGAACAAAGGGAAGGGTCAGAGAGAAACCATGGTGCCACTACTGGACACAGACATGCTGAAACTTGGCTAGTAGGCCACGATGTCATGGTGATGCACAGATTAATGGAGATTGGTTAAATTAATATGTAAGAATTAGCCAATAAGAAGCTAGGGCTGATAGGTCAAGCAGTGTTTTAAATAATATAGTTTCTATGTGATTATTTTGTAGCTGAGCTGCCAAGAACACACTAGCAGCTTTTTGCAATAAATTGGCATGTAGTGAGGAGCTTCGGGCAGGCCTGCTTTTCATCCCTCTTGGCTCCGGCCACTGGCTAGCTTATGCTCCCAAATAACAACATACAAACTGCATTCTTTTAAACACTGCCTGACCCATTAGTTTCAGCCTCTTACTCACATCTTGACTAACCCATATCTAACAATCTGTGTAACACCACGAGTGGTGTCGTATTGGGAAAGATTCAGCATGTCTGACCTGGTGGCTGGCTCCATCGCGTCTGTCTCCCTGAGGAGAGGCAAGGCAGTCTGCCCCAGAGAGGCAAGGCATGGCGATTTATCTCACTTAGGAGAGGCGTGGCATCTGACCGAGCCATCTACCTCACTTCCTTCTTCCTGTTCTGTCTATTCCACCCACTTAAGGGCTGGCCAAGGCAGTTTCTTTATTAAAACAGAAGACCCTCCCACATCATTGGCAGCCAATGTGGGGCAACTAAAACCACTTGAAACCTGAGATGGCTTGCAAAGGAATTCTAGACACTAAAAAGTAAAGTTTAGTTGCATATTCCCCCCAAATTGGTTTTGTGCTGACAGCATGCTGTGGCTCCCTTAAAAGAGGTTTTCCTGAGTCAGCAATAGCAGAAAAACAGGCACCCCACTTTGAAATGCTGGCTTTCTAGGCCATGCTGCCAGAGTGACTTTTCAGAAGGCCAGGCATTTATATGGGATTTGTGAGCAATGTACTACAACTTGCTTAATGGCAACACAAACCTGCTATGTGCCTAAAACTGGGGCAATGTGCATGGCTTGCAGTGGTGGTGAACAGACTTCCACCATGTTGGACTGTGTGGAAGAAGCAGGAAGTATTGTATATAAGTTAGTTGATGGAGGAGGGTCACATGTCTATGTGTTACTTTCATTGGTTAATAAAGAAACTGCCTTGGCCCTTTGATAGGACAGAAAATTAGGTAGATGAAGTAAACAGAACAGGATGCTGGGTAGAAGGCAGTGAGACAGTCGCAATGATTCTTCAACCCAAGACAGATGTAGGCTAGAATCTTTCCTGGTAAGCCACCACCTCATGGTGCTACACAGATTATTAGAAATGGGTTAATAAAGATGTGAGAGTTAGCCAATAAGAGGCTGGAACTAATGGGCCAAGCAGCGTTTAAAAGAATACAATTTGTGTGTTGTTATTTCGGGTATAAAGCTAGCCGTGTGGGAACTGGGCAGGAATGCAGCCTGCTGCTCCTTCTACAGCTAGTAATGACACTGCTTAAGTTTTTAAGATGTGCTTAGTATTTTAAGAAGCTGTCCTGGCCAGTAAAGAATTAAAGATACACAATAGGACAAATTCAGGAAAAAAAAAAGATGTCTAAATAGGTCACAGAGTTGGATAAATGTATATAGGCTTGGGAGAGAGAGGAAAAAGAATATAGGCAGTTATAAAGTCTTTAAAGAGACAGAGTACAGAAGTCATAGATTAAAGGAATAAGATAATAAAAGAAAATTAAACTTGTAGAAAAAGTAATAGAGTAAAAACAAGCCACATAAAGATGGAAAATTCATAGAGAGTCTGGATTATGTATATTATTGTGTTATCTTTGAATTTTTTGACTGCAGAGAGACATTTGATTCTGGGGACTGCTAAGCTAAGCCACCATATATATTTCAAAGGCATCTTGAATTCAAAATTTGATTCTAAGAATATGTTGCTTTGAAAAAGAGGGACTTCTTTTGTTTCCAGAGAGGGTGAGAACCTGTGGATTCATTTCAGGCTAATGTCATTTGATAGACCACAATCCCCTGAGAGGTGACCGTGAACACCCCAAAAATTACTTTGCCCAATAAACAGCAGGATGCAGTATGGAGAAGAACTACACCCATATTCCCAAATATTTTTTATAATTTCTTTGTTTAAATTTATAGTGGCATAGGCTATAGAGATGGATACTTTGCATTAGTATGAATCTTGCTCTATTGACACAAATTTAAGGGCTGTTTTGTTACATATATATTTCTGCTCTTGATTAAGGTATTATGATTGTGTAATTTATTTAAAAATGGAATGTATAATTAAGAAATACAGGTTAATAGATAATCATGTATAATAATCAAGCTTGTAGTCATGTTAGTTAGATTTTCTAGATTTAAAGAGATATTTATTTCAGACGGATAGGCATTATTCAAACCTTTCAAAGACTACAGAATATGGCATTTAAAATGCTTAAAAAATCAGGACTTTTCATGACAGTGAGACACGTCTGTTCCTGACAGCACCAAGCTACTTCAAGAAGATGATGGGCATCAAAGAAGCTCCTTATGGAGTTTGTTAGCCATTTGGGCAAGAAACTGCTCTTACCTGGATCGTTTGATAAACTGGACTTGCAAGACCCACAGAGAAATGACTGCTAAACTTGCCTAAAGGTGAGATGATCCTTCAGGGGTTCCTGCTTCATGAAAGAGTCTGCAAGCTATTCTTCACGACAAGGAAGAAAGTGACTGGAAACTGCCAATATAGGCAGAACTGACTTTGAAATTTCCTGCTCGTGGCAAAGTCTGGTGGCTACAATGAGCCTGCAGGCTGAAAATGGATGTTCTGATGGCACAGAAGAACTTTGGGAGATTGCCCAGGCAGTGAGATGTCTGTCATTTCTAGAGTTTTGGAAGTTGCTTACAATGCACTTCCTGTTTACTTAGGTAATATTATCTCCTTCAGGAATCTTTAATGGAGTTGAAGAATAGATACTAATAATACAGTTTTCCTTAGTTATGATAAAAGATAAAGTAGATATAAATATTATAACTGCAATTCTTACTTGATAACTGTGTTGTTATATGTAATTTTACTATGTTAAAGTTGAAACCATCCTTTTCATTTAAACAGAAAAGGGGAAGTAATATGGGATTCCCCTCTGAATGTTGTGAATATCATTGGTTAATAAGGGAACTGCTTTAGGCCTATAGCAAGCTATAGAGGAACAGAGGTAGGCAGGCAAAACTAAACTGAATGCTGGGAGAAATAAGGGTGGGATCAGAGAGAAACCATGGAGCCACCACCAGATACAGACATGCTGAAACTTGGCTGGTAGGTCATGACCTCATGGTGATACACAGATAAATGGAGATGGGTTAAATTAAGATGTAAGAATTAGCCAATAAGAAGCTAGATCTAACAGGCCAAGCAGTGTTTTAAATAATATAGTTTCTGTGTGATTATTTTGGGGCTGAGATGCCAAGAACACACTAGCAGCTTTTGGTAACAATTCTCCTCTAAGGAGAAACTTTTGGTCATGTGAGACAGATGGATCTAATTCATTCAGCTCTCACCATTGCCACAACAGAACATGATCTTTCTCTTTCTTGGTTTAATAATGTGATTGCAAATGAGCTTGAGTTGAGTGATATGCAGATATTCAGGAAACTGAGATATGAGTTTTTTCATATCTCAAGGACAACCTAGTAATTTTCTGTCAAGAATAAAAGGTGATAAAATATCTAGTGATAGAGCTCAGAGGTAGTGATGTAGATAAGTATGTTGTAGCTGGGTTTAATCTTCAATTATACAAAATAAAAAGGATTACTGATTGCTTAAGAGTAAATGTTGCTATCTCTTTGACTTTATGTGGGGTAGAGATCTACTGGAATGGCTTGCATACTCATTATCCACTATCAAAGGTCAGAGAGTACATAAAGGGCTGCTATCTGAAAGGATCATCAGAAGTGATCATTAATAAGAAGTGGTAAGCAAAAGCATGCCTTGGAGCTAGATGAAATTGAAGAAGTGGGTACATATCAGGTAGAGAGAATGTTTGGTACTTACTGCCTGTGGATACTCTGCACATGAAAGTCATTATCATCAGTTTATAGACTCACTTTAAAGTGAATAAACTAGATGTGTTGACAAGCCAAAGAATGAAGTTGGGACTAATGGGATATACAATTAACAATGTCTGATTTAGATACTAATTAACTGACAGAACCAAGCACAGAGATATTAATAAACAAAAGTTTATTAGCAAACCCATTCTAGCAAACCCAGAATCAGCTATAATTTCTTTCTCCTATTTTAGTCTTCTTCTTTTAGTGCAAGTGCATTGGTCTGAGGTATATAGTTCTATATTTTTTGCTGATTTACATGCCAGTTTGAAACAGTATCAACTTTGTATCAGGGATAATGAACCAGCTCTATAAAATTCTCTGATTAACATCAATGGTATAATACCATGTAGTTCCAACTATTCTAAATTAGTTCTAGCAGCTCTTTGCTGTATTGAACATAGCAGGTTTTTTCTCTTCTGATATATCCCTTGCCAAATATGGGTAGAAAATAAGATCAGTTATCTTTGAAAGGGTTTTCTCTCTTAGAAGAGCAATATAGAAGTTGAAAATCTCACTCTGATTGCCCTGGATTTCTGAAGGAAATGGAACAACATTCTGGCATATGTTATTAAAAAGAAAGTCCTGCCCCCATTAGAAGCCACTGCTCTGATTTTGTTGAAACACAATTATTTCCTGTAGGCTGCATTGATATTTGTCATGAAGCCACCATGTGCTAGACTCTGTGTAGGCTAGGACAGAATGAATTTTATTTTTCTAGGAGAAAGATAATTATATAAAATGATCTCATGGTATACATTCCCATGTTTAGGATCACAGAACTTGAGCACTCTTGAATCATTTTATCAGCCACTTAATCGACCATACCTTCTGCATGCCATTGTAAGATTCACTGTTGACTGCTCTTTTAGATGCTATAAGTGATGATTATGGAAAAATATGGAAGGCATTCTTGATTTCTCATCAAAATGGACAGACAAGCTGAGGGGAGTAAGACACTTGAAATGTGAAAGTAATACAGAGTTTGAGGTCGTCCTGGTCTTCATGGACCCTGTCTCAAATAAATATAGGTAAGTAAACAGACAGATGCAAAGGCAAGCTCAATAAAGCAACAAAGCTTGTCCCAGTAAATATACACAAGCACTATAGCTATTTATTCATTCTATGTCATCTCTTAACTTACTTTCATCAACTCTTTTATGTTTGAAAACTGAGCCTCTGCGATACTCACTGCTGCTTTGCAGACTAGAGGCCTATGAGGCTTTAGAGCAGTGCTTTTCAACCTGTGGGTCATGACCCATTTGGGAGTCAGATACCTGAAGATGGATGCTAAAAAGAAATCCCACACTAACTCAGAATTGAAGATAACAAAGGGTTATTTATTTAGGAACAGACTCACAGATCACAGTCCTCTGCTCGAACGGGGAACAGTAACCGAATCCCACAGCTGGAAGTGAGAGTGACCATGTGCTTTACATTGGCATTTATAGTATAAGAGGCCATGCCCAAGTAGGGGGAGGTAACTTAAAGGCTACTGAATGTAGGAATTCCTACATCACACACCATATATTTCTACTATAATTCATAACAGTGACAAAATTACAGTCATGAATTAGCAGCAAAAATAATATTCCGGGGGTCACCTCCCTATGAGGAACTGTATTAAAGGAAGTATGAGAACCACTGCTTAAGAAAAATGTAAAGGGGGGGATAGTAACATTTCTCTAGCAACACTAATATATCACTGCAGTGGCAGTACCATCCCATGACAGCAACTAAACACAGTATGCAATTCTGCTCTTTGGTACTCATTATTCATTATACTCCTTCATAAATACTGGGACAGATATGATCAGAGGTCTGACATTCAAGTCTATGGAGACTCTCCTCTAAGAAACTAAGTTTTATGAATAAATATTAAGAATCCTCACTTCTGTTTGTGTGCTTTAGACCAGAAATGGATGCTGTTTTTTAAAGTTTCACTTCCATGGATTTTTGGTGGTTTTTTTATACCTTGCTAATTCCATATATCACGGTAAAGAGTTTTCCTATTAAAATAACTTTATAGATTTCTGAAACCACATTGAACTCTGACTGACAGAAAGTCTGATATCTATATCTATATATATTTATAATGCAAAATCATTTTTAAAAATCTTCGAAATTGTTAGAATATTGCAAAAGCCAACCAAGTACTCCACAGGTAAATGTACTCCTTTATTGCTAAAAGAAAAATTTGAGTCATCATACCAAGTCATAAGACACTCTCTCTATAATAACTGAGGGCTTTTAATGATGTGCAAAAAAATTCAAATACACATATATAAATCTAAGACTTCCCTCCAGATAGTCTCTAATTTATGTATGCTGCATTGTTTCACAGTAAACATAAAGTTTTAAAGGTCGACATTAATAAGATAGTTACAGTTTTTATTAGTTATGATAAAAGATAGATGTAAAACTTTAAACTCATCAAGATAGAATAATTATTTTCCTAATTTTGTCAAATACACAAATAGACTAGATATCATAACTGTAATTATTACTTGATAACTGTTTTGTTGCATGTAATTTTACTATGTTAAAAGTTAAAACAATCCTTTTTGATTAGACAGAAAGGGAAAAATGCCATGGAATGATCTTTCTGTATGCTGCGAATGTATATTCCTTTCACTGGTTAATAATAGAAGCTATTTGACCCATAGCCAGGCAGGATAAAGCTAGGTAGAATAATCCAACTGAGAACTCAGATGAGAAGGAGAAATACCAGCCAGCTGCCAAACAAGAACATGTTGAAAATGAGCTAAAAGTTTTATCTATGTTTTGCCTTGAGTCTTGTGGCAAAATGTAGAAATATGGGTTAATTCAAATGAAAGAGTTATCTAATAATAATACTGAACTATTGGTTGAGCATTAATACTTAACAAAAAGACTGTGCACAATAGTTCTAGGAGATATCCACTGTCTCCCACAGGCAAGTCCGTGCCCTGCTCCTGAGTTTTGGCTCGACTCCTTGGTTTGCTCTACCTGCTGGCTTGGAGCCTAAAATCCCTTGCCAGTTTTGTTTCTTAAAAATCCAGAGGAAGGTGCTTTTCTCTGCTCAGAAGCTACCTCAATCCAATGAAATTCCACTGAGTAAAGAAAGTAATAATGTAGCGATATTCTCTTCAAAGACCCCACCAATGGTCTGAATTCTTTGAATGATAATAGCAGTAAAAACAACATAAATTTACTCCTTCAAGGGCCTCAAAATATTCCCTTATATCCTTATCCTTTCCCTTCTCTGCTCAAAGAATGTCCAAAAACTCTGCCAACTAAAGCCACAGTTTATGACATAACTGTTATTTAGTTTCCCAATGAATATAACACACATAATTGTAGTAACTATAATTTACAATGAGAAGTCATGAAAAAATCATCTATACATGATCCAAAATTATGTAAAGATTGTATTTGGAAAATAGAAAATGATTCTCCACAGTGCTTGAAAGAGTATACAAGGCTAGAATGATTCTAGTATTATCAAACAATGAATGAAAAATATTGTCACAAGAGTAATTAGTTCTCAAGTATAACTTTGGTGGCAAATAAGAAGCTATATTTTCCTTTTCAAAAATATATGTTCTTCCCTCCCCACAACTATCAACTACAGGAGATAAGCAACTTTATGATCTTGTTTTCCCTCTTTTGTTCCCAAAGTTGTAGAAAAAGAAACTTGAATTGAACTCCAAGATCTGCTTCCTTTTCTTTTCTTTGCTTCATTAGAACCTGTCACATCACAGTACCTGCTATTTACTTACAGAAAAATAGCCAAATCTAGTCATTTAGCTATTATGTATAGCCTCATTCTCATTTAAATGTTAGAAATAAGCATGACTGACAAAATATCAATTAAATGATTCTTAATGATATTCTTCTATACACATAGACAGGGCCTTGTCCAGCCATCATCAAAGGGGTTTCCTCCAGAAGCAACTGGGAGGGGGTTTAGACACCTATAGTCAGAAATTATGCAGAGTCTAAATTGGAGGTGTCCATCGGGTCCTTCTCCTTGAAGAGTGGGAACCACATGAAAGAGGGAGAGAAAGATTGCACAAGTTACTGAGTAGGGAGGGCATCAGGAGGACATCAGATAAATATGGCCCACTGAATCAACTAAGCAGGACTCACATGTGCTCACAGAGACTGAAGCAGCAACCCCACAGTGTGCAGAGGTTTGATGCATCGGTCCATTTGTGTATATGTTGTGGCTGTTAGGTTGGTATTCCTGTTAGTATCCTAAGAGTAGAAGCCGGTATATCTCTAACTCTTTTGTGTGTTCTTGGGATTCTTTTCCTCCTACTGAGTTGCTTTGTCCAGCCTTAATATGAGGGTTTTGGTCTTGTCTTATTTCACCTCGTTTAGTCTCTTAGAGGCCTGATCTTTTCTAAAGAGGAAACAGCAGGGTAGTAGATCTGGGGAAGAGGGGAGGTGAGGAGCTAGGAGGAGTAGAGAGAGAGAAATCTGGTTGGGATGTATTATATGAAAGAAGAATCTATTTTTTTTGTTTTAAAATGATAGCATTTAATAGCTATGATAAAAGAGTATATTACCTACAAAAATCACCAACTGACCCTTTAAAGAAAAATTCTGTTAACTCTTATTAATCATTTTCACACACACACACACACACACACACACACACACACACACACACACACTCACACATATGTTTCTTTAAAAAACAGGAAGTGCTTAGTTAAGTAAAATTTAAAATTCTGCTTCCATTTGACAGAAGATTATGATGTTAGATATATGGAACCAAAGATCTAGCAATGTAGAAGGAACATCGGGCTGTGTGGGGGCCAATCTGTAGAAGGAGCTGCGGGCTATTTCCCGCCACCCGGCTAGCTTTACCTAAAATAATTACACGGAAACTCTATTCTTTTAAACACTGCCTGGCCTATTTGTTTCAGCCTCTTATTATCTAATTCTCATATCTTGCTTTAACCCATATTTAGTAATCTGTGTAGCACCACGAGGTGGTCACTTACCAGGAGAGATCTTAACCTGCGTCCATCTCAGAGAGGAAAAGCATGGCAACTGCATATGGTGACTGCGTGAAGTGTCTCCCCAACTCTGCTTCCTTTCTCCCACAATTCTGTTCTGTCTACTCCGCCTACCTAATTTTCTGTTCTCTTAAAGGACCAAGACAGTTTTTTATTAATCAATGAAAGTAACACATAGACACTTCTCCATCATAGCAATAACTGATAACATGTGAAGTCTTGCAAATTGCTTGTCATTATCATTTTTCTTGTAGACTTGGCATTCTGTGTTAAACAGCCTAACATATTGTTTTATATACTCTTAATAATCGTAGCACATAATTTTCTGTTTTTTAGATGGGCAAACATCCTCTAAGAAGATTATAATATCATCAAAGTCATACAGAAATAATTAGTGAAAATAAATATTAAGATAATCCATTACATAGGTTTTCTCAAACATTAATGTACAAATAAGCTATCTGTGAATCTTGTTAGAATAAGGATGCTGATTCAGGAGGTCTGAGGGAGATCTTCTTGTCTTCATTTTTAATATATTGCCAGGTATTGTGTGGTAGTTTCCTCTGAGATGGAAAGATTCCATCCTGCAGGGAAGCACTTTATGACAGAAAGTAAACAACTCAAAATAACTTCAGAAAGTCCATGAAATTAACTAAGTTCACTAAGTCCCTCTCTCCCAAGAGTAACAAAAAAGACTGTTAGAAGTCACTTTCATATAAGCCAAGCTTCACGGAACAGTCTCGAATGAATCAAATTGAAGAGAAGTATAGATCAGCCAAGAAGTTTGAAAGAAGCAGAAATCAGACAGTTTGCTTAGAGAAGGCTTAAGCCAACTGAGCTGCCTGAAAAGGACACTCTCCAACCTGTTGAGCTACCTGAAAGTTATGCAGTATGCTCCAGGTTTATGAATTTGGTAAGCTGTCACCCATGTTGATGTAGGCTTTGGTGATGTAGGCATCTTTAAGTTATTTCTGTTCCTGTAAGCCACAGTCCTATAAGTAACCCCAATAACATTCATTGGTTCATCAAGTTGGACTGAGAAGGCATTCATAATTTAGTTTTTTTGCAGGCTCCCTCTCTAGCTAGGGATAGCTAGGGTGAATAGATTGTATGTGCTGCATTTCCCCAGAAAAAGTCAGTCATACAACAGGTGACGCTGTTCATTTGCAGATGAAAATGAGTAATAAGCCATTATTTTGTGTTGTGTTTTCTAAAACCTATTTATTTGGAAAACGCTCGGTCTTCCTGGTTAGATCAAAGTCTAAGTAGCAAAATCAGTGATGGTATTTGGAAGGAGTCCTAATGAGGGAAGGATACACCGCGAACAGTATAAGAAGCACACAGAGCACCAATTGACAAGAACAGAAAAGAATATTCCCAAAGCATGCCATAGATAAAATACTAAGTTGTAATAAAGAAAGTCTATTGAAAGATGTGAAAAAACAAAAACAACAACAAAAAACTAAACACAATTAACATGTGAAGAAACACTCATTAGAATAACAGCTAATTTATCAATGGAAACTCCTAAAGCCAGAAACACCCATAGTAATGCAGTAAAACTCCTAAAATATTATGAGGATTAGCCTAGACTAATATAATCAGAGAAAATATCTGCCGTAATTGAAGGAGAAGGAAAATAATGTTTTGCAATATAAAAATCCTTAAAAATTATATCAAACAAATCAAATCTAAAGAAAATATGGTAAGCAATATTTCAGGCTGAAGAGAGAAATGAGCAAAGTAGAGACTATAGTAAGAAATAGGAAGCCATAATGATTAAAACACAAATTACCTCAGAGAATACAAATGACAGCATCAAAAATCAACAACACAATGACCACAATTAACGCCCAACTTTATAATGACTTTAAATATCAATGACCTTAATTCTCCAGTCAAATGACACAGCTTGACCAATGGATGAAGAAACAAAATCCACCTCTCTGTGGTCTACAAGAAACACATCTTATCTTGAAAGATAGGCACTGTGTTAAAGTAAAAGATGGAAAAATTAATCTAATTAAATGGGACCAGGAAGTAAGAAGGCATGACTCACCTAATAGGTGAGAAGACAGTCTTCAAACTAAAACTAAATCATAAGTGATAAAGAAGGACATTTAATTCTGAGGGAAGACTTAAGGAAAAAGACATTACTATACTAATTGTTTATGCACCAAACTTAGATACACTCAATTTCATATAAAAAATTACTTACTGGATTTAAAGACACAGATTAACATCAGTCCAACAATTTTAGGTGATTTCATTATTCTACATTCTAAAATAGACCATCTACTAAAATTAAGCATAAGAATTAATTGGTATCATACATCCAGTAGACTTAATGGATTCTACAGAATTTTCCACCCAAACACCAATGAATACACATTATACTCAGCAGCACATGAAAACTTTTCTAAAATAGACCACATCTTGGAAAACAAAACAAGCTGTTATGGACCCAAAAAAGACTGATAATTCCTCTTATACTATCTGAAAACAATGCAATACTAAAATTGAAAACAAACTGAAAATTGAGACCAAACAACTTTATTAAATATGTAAACACATGGCTATTAAACAAGTCAATACTGAAAGATGACTGAGTTAAAGGAAAAATCAAGAAAAAAATTTAAAAAATTTGGAACTAAATAAAAATGCTAACACAACTCAAGGAAAACATCTGGGATAGAGTAAGAAAAATTTATATCTCTAAATACCTACATTAAAAAAATAAGAAAAAGAACAAATAAATTACTTAATGATGCAACTCAAAAGGGAAAAAGCAAGAATAAACAAAATGTAAACCTTGCCAATGGCAAGAAACAATAAATTTCAAAGAAGAAATAAAGGAACTAGAAAACAGAAAACAATACAAAGAATCAGTGAGTCTAAGAGGTGGTTCTTTGAGAAGAAAAAAAGATTGGTGGACTCTTGGCCCAACAAACAAAGATAGAGGACTCAAATTAACAGAATCAGAAATGAAGAGGGAAGCATTACAACAGATACCAAGAAGTTCAGAATAAGTAAGGGAATATTTTTGAAGTCTGTATTTCATTAAACTTGACAACCAAAAAAAATGCCCAAGCTGGTCTCAAGCTTGTGATCCTCCTGTATCTGCCTCCTTCAGCAAATCCCATGACCATGCACCACATCTATGCTAGGTCCTATACATATATGTTATAGTTGTTGGTTGAGTGTTGTGGTGAAATTCCTGACAGTAGGAGTGAGGGTATCTTTGACTCTTTTACCTGTTCTCAGGGCCCCTTCCCTCCTACTGGGTTGCCTCACCCAGCCTTGATTTGAGTGTTTGTTCCTGGTCTTATTGTTTCTTTTGCTCTGTTCCATTAATGTCCCTGGAAGGCCTGCTTTTTTCTTGGGGGAGACAGGGAAAGGAGTAGATTTGGTAGATAGAGGAGTAGGGGACAGGGAGGAGTAGAGAAGGGGGAAACTGTGGTTGGGATAAACTGTATGAGAGATGAATAAAAAAAATTGGGAGAAATAAATGCATTTTTGGAACCAGCTATATCCCTACATTTTACCTAAGATGTAGTCAACTATCTAAACAGACCTGTAGATAACGAGAGAATTAAAATAGTAATAAAAAACCTTCCAGCTAAAATATGTCCATGGTCAGAGGATTTCAATAAAGAATCCTACCGGACTTTGAAATAAGATCTATGGCCAATACTTCTTAAATTATTTTTTTAAAAAAGACGAAGAAGCAAAGGAGAACTCACAAACTGCTTATAATCAAATATAACTCTAATACAAAAACCAGATATAGACATGCAAAGAAAAAGAAATTATAGGCCAATATTGTTGAACATAGACTTGAAAATATTCAATAAAATACTTGCAAACATAAGTATAGATAGATTAAAAAGATTATCTGCTATAACAAAGTTGATTATTCCTGAAATTCAGGGATGGTTTAATTTATGTGAGTCAATAGACTTAGAGATGAAAATCTCATTAGATTCAGAAAGTTTTTTTTTTTTTTACAAAATCCAACATATATTTTTCATAAAAATCTTGGAAACTGTAATCTAGAAGGAAAATACCTCAATATAATAAAATAAATATATATGAGAAACCTATAGTCAACTATTCTTAATGGAGAAATGCTTACAGAAATCCCACTGAATTCAGAAATGAGGCAAGGATGTTCACTATTTCTACTCCTTTTCAACATTATGTTAGAAGTACTAGATGGAGTAATGAGACAAGAGAAGGAAATTAAAGGGATACAAATAGGGAAAGAAAAAGTCAAACTATTCTATTTGAAGATGATATGATTAAATACATTAGATATCCCAAAAATTTCTATCAGAAAACTTCTAGAAATGGTAAAGAAATTCAACAATGTGGAAAGATATAGAATCAACTTGCACAAATCAATAGTTTTTCTATAAAACAGCAACAAACATTCAGACAAAAAGATCATTGACACACTCGCAGTCACAGTAGCCTGAAAGAAAACAAAATACCTAGGAATAAACCTAACAAAGAAAGTGAGGCACCTCTACAATGAAAACTTTGAAATTATATAGAAAGAAATGGAGACATCAGAAAATGGGAAGATGCTGTATGATCATAGATAAAATGAATATTGTGAAAATGACCATTTTACCAAAAGTTATTCATAGAATCAACTCATCTTAATCAAAATCCCCATCTCATTCTTCATGGGCATGGAAAAAACTTCACTGCTACCTGGGGCTATGGTGACCTCCAGGCATAGACTTTGTGTTCATGGACCTGCCTCGGGCCAGGTCTGTGTTGACATCCATGCCTCCTGTTATCATCAAAGGCTGTACAGATGCCTAGATCTTAGGCTGTCACCTGGGGCCATGTTGGTGTCTGTGGGCCATGCTGCTGCTGTGGTCATGCTGATCTAAGTGGCCTGTGCTGCCACCCAAGGCAAAGGTGATATCTGGGTCTGAGCTTCAGCTGAGGGCCAAGTCTGGGTCCTTGGCCCTAACTCAGCCAGGGTCTGTGTTCATGGCCATGGCTCCTGCTACTACGGAAAGACAGACAAGTGCCAGGGACTGAACTGCCACCTGGAGCCATGCCGGAGTCTGAAGACCATTCTATTACCGGATCCATAAAAGTCTGAGTATACTCTGCTGTTACCTGGGGCCATGGTGACATCTTGGCCAAAACTTCTATGGAGGGCCATTTCTGGGTCTATGATCCTACTGCAACTGAGGTTGTGTTGATGTTCGTTGCCGTTTTAACACAGAGTCCATGCAAACCATGCATGTTGACGTCCGAGGGCAGTGCTACAGTGGACCCTGGCCCTTGTCAGCCTTAGGACAAGGCTTCAGCTGAGGTTCCTGGCACAGAAGAGCTAGTCTTTCCCCTTATTGGAGAGCTGCCACCCCCAACATACATGGAAAAGTAAATCTGTCTGGAAAAAAAAGTTTATACTGAGTAACACATAGCACCTCCAAATGTCACTAAGATGAATGAAGAGGTGATGGAGAGACAGAAAAGACAGAGGAGTGAAGTGTTTTTGTTTGTGTTTTGCTCTTCTTGTTGTTGTTTTATTTTAATATTTTTATTTTTATTTCTTTTTAAATTTTGTTTGAGGGGGATACTACCACATTGAATAATAATACTGAGGTACTGGACAATCAGTGGGATTTGGGTAGTACACGATACATAATTCCCAAAGAATTATATTAAAAAATATGTTCAAAAGAAAGAAGGAAATAGAATACAACTATCTCTAAATTGATAGGAACCACAAAGATCAAAGAGTCTTAAACAAAAAGAACAAGGGGATTATCATTCCAGATCTTGAGATATATCACTGCGTCACCATCATCCAAACTTAGCTAAGCTCTCTGGGCAAATGGAGTAATGGGACCATGGAGGAGAACCTATAACCAACATAAACTAAACCAGCACAATTCCAAACCAAACTCTAAATAATCTTTGTATCCATATACATGAGGCAATTCTTACCCACCAAAATGGAAACATCTCTTTGCAGTATACAGTAACTATTACAGAAAACAACAACAAATCAAAATGATGAGTTGTGGTGCTCAGCCTCAGTGGATGTTTAAAAACCAACGTCTAAGCATTATGCTTGGGGGTCACTGTGGAAAGTAGGCATAAGGATTTTAAGAACAAGAGAATAATGGAGTTTTCCTTGAGACTGTGTCTCTTAGAATCTTTAGAAGCTATACCTACAAATATGCCTAACTTGACTGCCTAAATATGAGCTGAACAAGTACAGCAACTATAGGCATGCCAAAGTGGACCAGAGCTTATCCTAGGAGGCTGCAACCATATACAAAGAACTATGAGCATCTAAGGAAATAGTACATCAATTAGTTATCTAATGCCAAATAATCTTCCTGAAATGCTCATAAAAGTAACATTATCCAAACTGAGCAGGTTATATTTAGGAATACATTTGTATATAAATATATACACATAATGACTAATGTAAAAAGGCTATGAACATTAGAGTAAGGAGGGCTATATGAGAGGTTTTGGAGAGAAGAGAAGGAAGGGGAGATGATATACATATAATCTTAAAAATAAAAGAAATAATCAAAAAGAATATTCATGACACTTTATTAAGTACACCTGATATCAGTCACCTCATTCTATTTTCACAGTCATCCTCAGAAATAAGTAGTTTAAAAACAAGAAATGTTAGTGCTCCTTAAGACTAGAAAATGATGTATAGTAACCATACTTTTGTGTTGAATTAGTTTATTAAGCATGCACCAAGTTAAACTAAAAATATGAATAGAAAATGGTAGGATAGAACTGATGATATATAGACAAAAAACTTCATCAAATCTGGTGCTTAAAACATTCAACAGGAAGTATAATCAAATCAAAGTCAGTCTAGAAAATCCCTCTGTATGCTATGTTTGGATGATCCTAAGACAGCCTAACACATTAATTAATTTTCTGCTATACTTCACTGAAGTTACAATATTTTTCAGCAAATTATGGTAGGGATTCAATATAATGGGAACAAAATGATACAGAACATCATTTTGGCAAAAACAAAGAATTTAAAAGTGATAATATTTCTAACGTAATCGCTATGTTGAAAACAGTAAATGCCACCAAGTACATTTATTTTCCTGTCAAGTACTCTAATGAGAATGGCACTAAAACAGGATGTGAAATTAATCTTCCCGAAAAAGCCATTGTTTTCTTCCGTCAGCTTTCTACTCCTGTCATTTAGGAATATCAATAAACTCTCAAGGAGAAGCTTCTGTAGTGGCTACCATTGTCTCTTGCCATTTGTCTTCCTCTACAAAGATTGAAAAGTAAATATTTAAGGTCTCTGATATCTCCCACTGTAGAGATTCACACACTGCAAAGAACTGAGTGTAAGCTTTGCCCCAAATCCTCCGTTTGAATGGCTTTATCACCTACAAGTATTTCCAGAGCTCCCAAGAAAGGCAGTAAAAACTTCGGTAACACTGACTAGCTTTATCAAATCCAGGTTATCACAAAAAAATATATTTATTGAGAATGGTTTTCCTTTTTGCCATCCCCATGTTTTCCCAGCATACTGTTAATAGCCCTGTATAGAGGCCAAAAATTGGAACCTGATTTGTGCCATTCAGAAGTCAGCAAATTATTTGTATTCCCGTCTTAACATTTGTAAAACTACTGCATTTAGAGGTAATGATTACTTGATAAAACTAAATAACATGTAAAAAGGAAGCAAAGTTTTTGAAAAACTAAATTGCAAATAAGATTTGTTTTAGTAGTTTTTATTGAGCTATATATTTTTCTCCACTTTCCTCTCTCCCCCCTCTTCTACTCTCTCCCATGATCCCCATGCTTTCAATTTACTCAAGAGTTCTTGTTTTTTTCTACTTCCCATATAGATTAAATCCAATTTAACTGCATACATGGTCTTAACATATTTTCAGTTTTTCATGTTTTATTTTTGAGATTGTAATATTATTACATTTTCTTCTTCCAGTTTCCTCAATCCAAAACTTCTCATACACCCTCTTTTTTCATTAATTGTTTTCTAATGCATATATATATGTATATACATATGCATTCCAAAATGCATACAAATACCTTTCTCAGTCCATATATTATTACTTATATGCATTGTTTCAGGGATGGCTGTTTGGTATTTGGCAATGAATTTCTCCCACCCCCACCTTTCCTAGGTTGCCTGTTATTCTTTCTGTAGGGTTGAGGCCTTGTGGGCTTTTTCCCATCCTTGTAGCATGTCTATTGTTGTTGACCTTATTCAGCAGCTGTTTAGGCAATTGTGTTGATGAGACTTTGTGGGTATGCACAAGATAATTTTAGAACAGAAAATTATTCCCTAGTCAATTCTTTATCAATTACTACTCTTTAGTTCATATATATATATATGTATATATATACTTTTTATGTATATATATAGTTGTGTATCTATAGATATTTCTATACACACCTTTATATGTATATATACACATACAGGCACACATGTACACACATGTGTGCATGCACACATATGTAACTGTGCATACAAGTACATACATACATAGTGTCATTCCAGGTCCTTGTTCTTCCATAGAAATTTCTGAATCAGACTTTTGAGTTCATTCAAAAGCTGGAGTTTGATATTCTTAAAGGGTTGATATTGAATTCATATATTAATTTGATGAGGACTATAATCTGAACAGTCTTACTGTCATTTGATTCATGTACACCAGGCAATTATTTTTATTTCTATGATTTTTAAATATACAACCTATACATTCTCAAATGTTTCCTGTATTTTCTTCTTTCTGTACCATTATAAATGACTTGTCAAACTTTATTTTGGATGTGCACATTATTCACACATACAGATATAATAAACCTATATTTATTTGTACTCTGAAAACTGACTGCACAATTCCATAAGTTCTAGGATTCTCTTACTAAAGTGTTTAGGACACTCTATGAAAAAATATATTATCCACTTTATTTGATAATTTCATTTGTTTCTTAAGAATCTGAATACTTTTATTACTCGACTTTGTATAATTTGTATGGCCAAATCATCAAATATAGTGTTGAACCAAAGTGACATAAGCAATATTTTTGCCTTGTTAATGATCGTAAGAAGGAATATAAATTACTGAGACCCACAACATTAAATGTTGTGTGACTTGTGGGTATTTGATATGTTTCCTAAAAAGTTGGAGAGTGTCACTTATTCAATTTCTAAGTTCATAATTTCTAACTGTATTTTAAATGCTTATCTTTTTACCTACAGATAAAAATAATCCTCATCCTTCCTCAGAGAAGATTCTTTTTCAGCAATGGAGACTACTACAGTAAACTGTCACTGGTCAAACTGCAGAGATTAACTTACCCTGCTCATCACCAGTTTATACATATGTAATACAACTACTACATCTAAGACTCAGTGTCAGGGAACATCACAAAAAAGGGTCCATTGTGAGATGCATGACCTAGAAATGTCAGGAAAGGTACTCTTATAAAATCTTAACAACATGGCTGCCCAAATAAGACCTTCAATGCCTAAAAGAAGGATGATACCTATAGACATGCTAATGTAGAAGGGTGAAACACCACAGGCTTATATCAATTGGAAATCCTTAGCTGATAGCTCAGGCTTGTTGCTAGCTAACTCTGACATTTAAATTAGCCCATATTTCTTGTCTATGCTTTGCCACACAGTTTGATATCTTTTCTCAGTCTGGCATGTCCATCTTGCTTCTCTCTGCTTCTGCTGTTTACTCCTCTGACTTTGCTCTTCTTCCTCCCAACATTCTCAGTTTGACTCTCCCTATCTAACATTATCCTGTTCAACTATTGGCCAATCATATTGTTTATTAAACCAATCATAGTGATATATATTCACACAGTGTAAAAAAAAAAACTCCATATCTTTCCATCTCCCCAACTCCTCTCAGATATGCCCTTGTAGGCAGAGGCAATGTTTCATTTCCAGACTGTCCAGATCTGAATAATCACACAGAAACTATATTAACTACAACACTGTTCAGCCTATTAGCTCAGGGTTCTTATTAACTAACTCTTACATCTTAAATTACCCCATTTCTATTAATCTATGTATCACTGTGAGGCTATGGCTTGCCTAGTAAGGTTCTGTTCCGGTGTCTTTCTCCTTCTGCAGATACACGGCATCTCCCTGATTCCACTTATATTCTCTTTATTTCTGCTCAGATTTCCTTCCTGACTTACTCTGCTAAACCATTGGTCAAAACAGTTTTGTTCTCCAACCAATAAAGCAACACACATACAAAAGGACATCATACATCATTTCCCCTTTCCTGTCTTATCAAAAAGAAAGACTTTACTTTAACATAGTAAAAATATATATAGAAAAGAGTTATCAAGTTCACATTTGGCAAATTAAGAAATTACTCTGTCATCTATCCTATCTTTGTAAGTCTAAGGTTTTATATACAATTTATCTTTTTCCATAATTATGAAAACCTGTAACTATCTGTCTTCAACTCTTCAAAGACCTCAGAAGGATATACTATTACCCAAGTAAACAGGAAGTGCATTGTAAGCAACTTCCAAAACTGGCAAACTCTTTCATGAAGCAAAAACCCTGAAGGACTGTTTCACCTTCTTTAGGCAATTTCAGCTGTAATTTTTCTATGGATCCTGCATGTCCACTTTATACATCATACCATTAAGCAGTCCAGGAAAGATCAATTTCTTGTCCAAATGGCTAGCAAACTACATAATTAGACCCTTCAATGCCCATCATCTTCTTGAAGTAATTAGTGTTGCCAGAAGCAGACATGTCTCAGTATTGATATAAGCCTAAGTTCTTAAAACCTTTTAAATGTTATATTCTGTAGGTCTTTGGGGTGTTGAAGATTTTCTATGTAACTGAAATGTATCTGTATATATCTAGAAAATCTAATTAATAAGTCTATATATTTGACTATTAAATGAGTTACACAAGCAGAATACCTTAAATAGGAGTAGAAATACTTATATACACAGTTTAACAAAATCAACCATAAATTTGTATCAAAAGACCAAGATAAATACCAAAGCAAAGTATTCATTTCTACATCAGATCCTCCTTTAAATAAAAACAAACATTTAAAAACAATAGTTTTAGTAATTTGGGCATAGTTTTCTTCAAACTCTCCCTGCTGTTTGTTGGGTGAAATATTTTTAGGGTTCACAGAGATCTTTCAGGTGGTCTTGTTCCATAAAACCATATTAGCCTTGAAGAAATCCACAGGTTCCCATCCTCTGTGCAAACAAATGCAGAACCTCTTTTCCAAAGGAACATACACTTAGCCTCAAATTTTGAAGTCAAGATATCTTTAAAATATATGTTGGTTTAGGTTAGCAGCCTTCAGAAACAAATGTCTCTCTGCAGATAAAATTTCAAAGAAAACATAATAACTTGCATAATTCTGACTCTCTGTGTATTTTCCATCTTTATGTGGCTTATTCGTCATTAGTCCATTAATCTATCACTGTCTGTACACTTTTATATTACTTTTACTATCTCTTTAAAATTTACTTCTTTTTATAACTGTCTATATTCTTTTTCCTTCTCTCTACAAAGCTTACACACATGTATCCAACACTGTTTGGAGGTCTTTTTCATCTGAATCTGTCTTTATTGCATATCTTTAATCATTTTCTGACCAGGAGGGCTTTTTTAATACTAAGTAGGTATGGGTAGGACTAATTCCACAGCCCTGCCTCTTTGTACTACCCAGTCCAACATGGCAGAATCATGTTTAGTGCCTCTGTGAGTCATGTTCACCACCCCAGCTGCAGGGATGCAGTGGGTCTATGTCACCATTAAGCAATTAGTAGCATGCTGCTCACAAACCCCATTTAAGTACAGGACCTCCCAAAAGTGCCAGAGTTCATACTACCAACACAAAACAGGAAGCCACCATTTCTTAAGGAAGATGCACGCTTTTTGCTGTTAATTCTGAGTCAGAACGTCATCTCTTAAAGGAATCATGCTTCTGCATGCCTCTAGCAAACAGTCTACCTGAGAAAGTGTTGCTCCCAAGAAACTGTGTTTAACTTTGTTCTTTTGTGTCTAGAATTCCTTCCCAAGCTCTCTCAGGTTTCATATATATGTAGTTGTTCCACATTGGCATGTCATTTGTAGGCAGAGGCTGTGTTTCATTTACCAGCCACACAGACCCGAATAGTCACACAGAAACTATATTAACTACAACACAGCTCAGGCTTCTTATTAACTATCTCATATCTTAAATTAACCTATTTCTATTAATCTGTGTATCACCAGAAGGCTATGGCTTACCTAGTAAGGTTCTCTTCTGGTGTCTTTCTCCTTCTGTAGCTACATGGTGTCTCTCTGATTCTACCCACTCTTTCTAGCTGTGTTCAGATTTCTAACATGGCTTCATTCTACTAAGCCAATTGGCCAATACAGCTTTATTCGTCAACCAATAAAGCAACACATATAAAGAATGAAATCCCACATCATGCCCCCATCTCTCTACCCACCCAATTTCATGTTCTCTCTCTCTCTCTCTCTCTCTCTCTCTCTCTCTCTCTCTCTCTCTCTCTCTCTCTCTCTCTCTCCTTTTAAATTGTTTTTGTCTGTTTGTGTCTTATTGCTTTATCAGCTATGCTTTTACATGACTATAGAGATCTGTTTCTGGGCTCTCCATTCTATTTTATTAACCTTTATTACCTACCCATCCACCAATACCAGAGAGTCTCAATACAGAAACACTTTCATATCACTAAAATCTCTTTTTTTTTCTACTTCATTTTTCTCTATCAAACTTGTATCAGTTATTCTTGTTCCTTTGTTTTTTCAGATATATTTTAGAGTAAGCTAGTATATATAAAAAAATCTTGTTAGGACTTTTGGCATAAATTTTATTAAATTGAGAGAGAACAAAATCATTTCTAATACCAAATTATTTACTTTTTGAGTATGATATATTTTTCAATTTATATTTTTACTGTTTTCATCAACATTTAAATTGTTGCAATATAAATCCTGTGCATCTTTTTGCTAGAGTTATACCAAAATGGGTCATTACTTTTGAGCTGCTATAAATTGTATTATACTTTTAATTATGATTCCACCATACTTATTAGTAGCCTATAGCAATGCAACTAAAACTTATGTGTTGATCTTGTATGAACAAATTTTCTGAAACTAGCTATTATTTCATCAAGATTTTTAATATTCTTTGAGATTTAATATGCACATTATGTCATCTAAAGGTGAGTTGAGTTTCATGTCTTTCTTTCTAATCCCTACTGAGTTCATTTTTCTAGTTTTACAGTTTGAAATGAAAAAGTAAATTGTTTATTTTGAGAAATATATATATTAATGTCACCACTTAATTTTCACCACTAAATTAGCAATAACCCTCACATTTTCATATGTACTCTTATTGCCTTCTTTTTATTCTATGTATTTATGAATATTGTTTTGAGATACACTCTATAAGCTGTCCATTATTTAAAAGTTTTTTAAAAATTTCCCAACACTTGAACATATTTAGAGAGTGACGCCATTTTGGTAAGATAATGCCATGTATGTTATTTCAATAATTTAAAATATACTGAGCTGTGGAAACACCTCATTTTGTAAAATAATTTCTGCATAAGCATGGGAATCTAAATTTGTATGGCCAAAATCTAAACTCAGATCCTGATACTAGACATCATAACTTTTAGTGCTCCTGTACTGAGATTCAAAGTGGAGAGGGAAGAATTCCCAGAAACTCACAAGCTAGATAGGCTAGCATATTCCCTGATGAACACTAAGAGAACTTGTCTCAAATAAGATATAAAGTGGAGACTGACATCTGAAGTTGTCTATTGACATCATAGCATGCTCACACACTCACATGCACACACACATCATACATACATAGGAGTTGGGGACACACACATATACACAAATACAGAGAGAAAGAGAGCGAGAGAGAGAGAGAGAGAGAGAGAGAGAGAGAGAGAGAGAGAGAGAGAAATTAGTTTCATTATATTGATGTTTGTTTTATGACATGATACAATATATTATCTTGAAAATAATATATGGTTTTGAAAAGAATATATAGTTTGCTAATATAAGAAGTTTTGCAGTAATATCATTTAGAACCTATTGGTTGATAGTTTTTTGTCTATAAATTGGTTACTATCTTAGTTACTTTTAAATAGCTGCTATAAAACAGTATGACCAAACAGACTTACAAAAGAGAGGATTTAACATAGAGCTTACTGTTTCTCAGATTTAGAGATAATGGTTATCATGGTGTGAAATATGGCTGCAGGCAAGCAGGCATGGCCCTGGATCAGTAGCTGAAAATTCACATTTTGTGACAGAATCATGAGACAGAGAGACAGGGACTGGTTTCTTGAAACCTCAAGGCCCACTGGTGTGAGAGTTCCTGTTGATAGGGAAGAATTTAGGCAGGCAGGGAAGACACAACTGAATGCTGGGAGGAAGAAGGGCAAAGTCAGAGAGCCACCAAGGAGCAGCCAGAGTCAGACATGCTGAATCTTTGCATTAAGCCACTGCCATGCAGCAATATACAGATTAATAGAAATGGGTAAATTAATATGTAAGAGTTAGCTGATAAGAAGTTAGAGCTAATGGGCCAAGCAGTGTTTTAATTAATATAGTTTCTGTGTTGTTATTTTGGGGCTAAGTGGCCTGGAACAAACGAGCGGCCTTCCTGTTACAGCCTACCTCCAGACACATACCTACTCTAACAACTCCGTAAATCCTACTCATTCCAAACAGTTCCACCAACTGGGGACCAAATATATGAGCCTATGAGAGCCATTCTCATTTAGACCACCATAATTGCTTTCTACCTAGGTCTGACTATCAATAGCTGAGAATGGTAATGTTTCTCAGTACAATAATAGCAGTAATAATTTATTATTTTTATAATTTCAGTATTTACACTTTTTATTCTTTGAGAATTTCAAAAAAGGTGTTTTTTTATATTTACTTTCAACTCTTCCCCTTAACTCCTAGTAAGATCTTCCATGATCTCCATATATATCCAGCCTTGTCTCCTCTTTTTTCTTTACTTAATAACCAATGAGCTTTAATATATGCTGACTGTATATTCACTGGAACATTATTAACCTACCAGGAGACACTGCCCATATCTCCTCAGCTACAGGTAAGAGTGCATGTATCACTTCACATTCCATGCTAGAATACTGATTGGCTCTGTGTAACTTGATCTTATGCAGGTCCTTCTACAGACAACCATAACGCCTTGAGTTCATGAATGAAGCATCCTATCATGCCCAGAAGATGCTATTTTTCTCTGGTCTTCATGACCACTGGCCATTCAGTTTTTGTTTTATATATTTTGAGTCTCTATTATTAGATTCATATTGATTAGGGATTTATTTTCTCATGATAAGTTAACTTAGGACCACTGGATAAATTTTTTTCTGATGTTTTAAAAATATTTGAAGTGCACAAGTATCAGTATAGAACTATGATGGAGGAGAGTTATCTGTCTATGTTTCTTTCATTGGTTAATTAATAAAGAAAACTGCCTTGGCCCTTTAAGAAACAGAAAATTAGGTAGGTGGAGTAGACAGAACAGAATTGTGGGAACAAGGAAGTAGAGTTAGAGAGACGCTTCAGGCAGTCACCATAGTGAGTCTCCATGCTGCTCCTCTCCGAGATGGACGCAGGTTAAGATCTCTCCTGGTAAGCCACACCTCGTGGTGCTACCCAGATTACTAAATATGGGTTAAAGCAAGATATGAGAAATAGCCAATAAGAGGCTACAGATAATGGGCCAGGCAGTGTTTAAAAGAATACAGTTTCCGTGTAATTATTTTGGGTAAAGCTAGCCAGCGGCGGGTGGCGGGACGCAGCCTCGCCGCTTCACACTACAGAACTATTATTTATAAAACTACCTGCTGTGTTTTGATTAAAATTTCTATGGTAAGTATTTACAATTTTTTTTTATTTTTATCCAATGTACACTATTATATTTGAACAAAGATTGTTGTAAAAAAACATATAAAGGGGTCACATTTCTTCTCTACTATGCCAATTTCTGTTTTAATTAGTGTATTGGCAAATTTATTGTTTGTGGGTACATGTGTATTTGTGGGTTTGTGTATGTGAAGATCAGCGATTAATCAAAGGTTGTAACTTAGGATTGATGCACCTAATTGTGGAGGTAGTTTATCTCCCTGCTCAGAAGCTTGCTGAGTAGGCTAGACGGGTTGGTCAATAATTCCTAGATGTCTGTCTCTTGACATTCAAGCACTGGGGTTGCAAGTGTGTACCACCAAGATACGCATGTTTTTATATGAGTTATGGTGAATAAGCCAGGTCCATATGCTTGCAAAGTAAGAATGTAACCAACTGAACTATCTCCCTGGCCGTAATATTTGGGAATTTTAAATGGCAAATATTTTATTTTCCTTAAATTTAATTATTGGTTTGTTACAATTTAACTCTGATAATTCATTTTTATATTCTCTTTTTAATGTTTTTGCTTGTGTGTATCACCATAAATTTTATGACATATGACATACTGTGGGTTAGCTCTAACCATTTTTAAAATTTTATTTTGATTTACCTAGAGTACTTAGTAGTGCCAATTCCAGTAATTGATCCAGGTGTAACATTGTATATGTGTGTGTGTGTACACAGAAATAGCATGTTTCCTGTGTTACCACTTTGTGACTTGATTAAGTATAAAACCTATCTGATTTTATGTTGCTCACCCTCATTCATTTGTGATTGCCTTATATATTTTTAACATTAATTTAAAACCACACCAGGTGTGTTTATAATATTTTAAACCAATTTTCAAATGTGAGAAAACCCAAGAACAGGAGAGTATACGTTAATTCACAATCTGGCTTATGTTTTCCATTCTCATTCCTAATTCAGTGCTCCTCCTTTCATCATTTCTTTTTCATTTGGAGAATGTCATTTAGCCATTATTTTAAGGTACTTTTACCAGGACAAATTCTCTTAGTTTTTCCTCATTGAGAATATCTTCATCTCAGTCACCTTTCTGTAGGTATTTTCTTTGTATGTAGTTGGTAGTATTTTCTCTCTAGCTTCTTCAGTAATATTTCACTTTTTCATTATAGAAGTATGTTTGTGATATGCCTCCGCGTATTCTTCATTTAGTTTATTATTTTTGTGGTTTGTTCATACTCCTCAATCTAAAAGGTTATAATTTTTATGAAACTAGGAAATTGCTAGACATTATTCTTTATTATTGTTTTTTCCATTCTCCTGAAGGCCCAATGACATGAATATTAGACTTTTCATTGCTGCCACGGCTTCTTTCAGTCTATAGCCTATTAAGATAAGTTAATCTCTAATGTTCTATTTTCAAGTTCATTGTCATATTCCTTTAATATTTCCTTTTTATATGGGTCATTTATAGTTTTCATTTATAAAATTTGTATTAGTTTCTTCATATTTTCTATTGCTTGAGAAGAATTTTCAGTTCTTATTTGTTTCAGCAACTTCATAATTTCTCAATGAAGTCATTGGCAGATGCTTTTAAGTCAACTTAAAGGATTTTTGATGTCTTGATTGAATGTTACTGTCTTTTAATAGTGATTTCTCATTTAAGGTGTGATTACCTGGTTTTTGTTATGCTGAAAAATTTCATTTCTATCTTACACAGTTGGAAAAGCTTGAGTTTTATTTGAACCTTTTATTTTTGGACTCCACTAAAATATTTGTCAGGAAGAGGTTCCAGCCTCATGGGGAATAGGAACATGTAGAAATCTGGGCTTATCATTTTACCTTCACCACACTGTGAAAAGGGATAGGTGTAGCTAATTCCCGTAGAATAGAAGTTCAATATGGCTGTGTGGTATCTACTGACAATAGAGGAGTGAAGAGAAACATTGGAATTTTCCCCTAAAAGGCTAAAAATCTAGTGTCTGTATTTGGTCTCTTTGAACACTAATCAATTTGGAAGGGGAGAGGCATCTCCTTATCATTATTGAAAAAGAGTAGAGGTCTAGACTTTTTTACTTGGTCATTATTAATTAGAGAAGAGTGGGAGGGAGAAGGAGAGAGTTTTCTGGCGTTATTTAATTTCATATGAATGGAGAAGTTTATGCTTTAAGGTTCACTTCCTTGATAAACTGCCCTTCTGTATAAACTTGATCATTAATTTAAAATTACAAGTTTTTGGTATATTTTAATTTTTTGGCTGTTCATATGAGTATTTCTGGGGTACAAACATCTTCAGTGCCCAGTTCTAGAAACATGAGAGGCATGTAAAATAAAAAACAGGGACATTCATCAAGCTCTGGGGTCTCCAAAATGTCTGCTTTCTTCCCTCTCCATGTGAGGGAGGAAGTGGAAAAACAGAGAGAAATATGTCTATTTCATTGGCAAAAATCATAAGTACTTCTTAATTTTATTAACAGTGGGGCAATTAATTTTTAATTTGCATCTTTAATTTGTGTCATATTTCTATTGGTAGAAGGCTATTTTTGTATTGGCCCTGTCATTTAAAAATTGGCAAGGTCAAAGAAATGTTACCTAGGTTTAAATCTCCAAAGTTCCTGGATTCTAAGGAATGTTGGTTGTTTGGTTTCTTTAAACAATGTGAAACCATATAATGAATATTATTATTCTTCATACTTATCAACAGAAAGTTACTTATAATAATACCAAGTACATCAAAGTAGAGATAAGGAATAATTGAAAGTTATTATATTTAAAAAAATAAAATATGCTAACATTTCCATGGGAAGTAGTTGGAAGTAAATAACTTTTCCAAAGGAAAGTATTACAGGTTCTAATTATTGTACTAATTTTAATTTTGTGCTGAAATGAAAATTTATTATCTTAGAAGTCTTACTTATTAATATACCTAAATAATAAATACACTTACTCTGTGAAGGATAGATTCAATCTGATAGAGAAATTTTATGTACAGCTAAAAAAATGGCACTATAAAACAATTGAGAGAACTTGAGAATTCTTCTCCCTCCTTTATTTTTTTTCCTTTTTTGAACCTGCTGATGAGTAACTCCTATATCTTTATGATATGTCCCCTTATCCTCCATTCTCCAAAATATTCTGAAAAATTCACTACTTTAGTAAGTTCATTTCCCTCCAACATCAATAATAAGTTTCTTGAAACTCAATAGATTTTTAAAACAACAATTGCAAGATTCTGTTCATGAAATTTTGTTTCTTAGAAACCTTGCTTCACATGTCTGCTGAACTGAACACTGACTAGATACATACATTCCAAGAAGCCCATTTCTATAAAGTACCTTTATAAACTGTAAATCACTATAACTATTACAGTAAGCAGTTCTAGTAGGAATTTCACTCCTAAAGACACCTGATTTTAACCAAGTAGCCAAAACTATACACCGGAGAAATGACAGCATCTTCAACAGAGAGTGCTGGTCAAGCTGGATGTATAGAAAAATGAAACTAGACTCTGCATCAAAGGCAACTTCAAGTGGATCATGAAACTCAACATAAGACCTGATGATTCACTGAGTCTGATAAAGAAGAATGTAAGGAATACACTTGAGCTAATTGGTACAAAAAATAACTTTCTGAACTGAATCATCATAATACAGGCATTAAGACCAACAACTAATAACAGGGACCAGATTAAACAAAATTGTTCTAGACAACAAAGAACACCACTACTTTAGTGAAGGGTCAACCTACAGAATATGAAAAAATACTTACCAGTCATATATCTGTACCTGGGTTAGTATCTAAATTATATAATGAACTCAAAGAACTAAAGGCTAAGAAAACAAAGAGCCCCATTAAAATGAAGCATGGAGCTAAGCACAGGATTCTCTAAAGATAAAAGACAAGTGGCTGAAAAACAACAAGAAAACCATATTAAATATTCTCAAAAAAATAAACCTTTCCAACCATTATGTAAATGAAAACTTCTTTGATATTTCACTTTAACCCACTCATAATGAATAAGATTTGAAAAAAAATGTGATGAAAAATGCTGGCATGGAACTGCGTAAAGGGGAGTATGTGTTTACTGTTAGTGGGGGGACAAACTGATGCAGCTACTATAGAAATCAGTGTGGAATTTCCTCAGAAAGAACTCCTACACTCTTCAGCTCTACCACTCTTGGGCATATACCCAAAGATTGTGTATCTTACTACAGAGATACTTGCTCTTCCATGTTCATAACTTTTCTAGTCACAGTAGCCATTTATTCAATGATGAATGGATAATGAAAATGTTTATAGTTACACAATGGAATATTGCTCATATGTTAAGAAACACTGAAACACACAGGTAAATGGATAGAAATGGAAATGATCATTCCGAGTGAGGTAATAAAGACCCAGAATGACAAACATTGTGTATTTTTTTTCTTGTTTGCGGATGTTAACTTTGAATCTTCAGATTTGTGTGCTTCATATGAAATACCCATAAAGGTCATAAAATTATTAAGGATAAAAGAGTTAAGCACTTCTATAGAATAAGAGATAGGATTCTGTGCTAGTGTTAAGAGAAAATATTGTAGTTAGAAAGGCTAGATTATGTTAGGGGCAGAGTAGAGGAAGAATTTAAAAACAAGGAATAAATAACATTGAAGATCTTTCAGAAATCAAATGTAAACCTAGTATTATAAAAGGTTTATGAAGTATGTACATACACATATAAAAGTGTTACAATAGATTTACTCTTTAATAGAATGACAGTTCCTCTAACCCAATGCCAATAATGAATTATGCCTTTTGGAGTTGTTAACTAGTGATGTTCTGCAGACCTCCTAAACATTACAGGCTATTGTCAACATTATTGCTTACCCTCCAGAACTTGAGAGTAATACCCTATTGCTGAAGTCATCACATTCTTGAGTTATAGAACATAGGGAAACCATGCTGTTACTGACCTGGTTAGTTTTCATAGTGTTCTAAGCTGCTATGCATGATACTAAAGGAGAATAGTAATTATAAATCTTACCTGGCAGTGAATTCTGTGAGCTATAATAATGATTCGCCTGCTAAGACATGCCTATTGGTCCAATAGTGGCATGAACATCATGGGAGTCACTAATCACTTTTTGATTGGATTTATGTCCTGCTCCACAAGATGAAACTCATATCTGGCACCATTTTCTGGCCAAGAACCTATGATTAGGCAGATTGTAAGTTTAGGGAAAAACCCACTCTGCTAAATAGTAAATAATATCCTGATGACTTAGCATTATACCCTTACTTTAATGCATCTCCAAACTCAAATCAGAAAACAATAATATTGTAGTAGTTAACAAGTAGTGCATAAGCCGGGTGGTGGTGGCGCACGCCTTTAATCCCAGCACTCGGGAGGCAGAGGCAGGCGGATCTCTGTGAGTTCGAGACCAGCCTGGTCTACAAGAGCTAGTTCCAAGACAGGCTCCAAAGCCACAGAGAAACCCTGTCTCGAAAAACCAAAAAAAAAAAGAAAAAAAAGAAAAAAAAAGAAAAAAAACAAGTAGTGCATAGATCCACAGCATTCAATATCCAGAGAATAAGAGAATGGATAATTTTTAGCCTTAAATTGGACATCTATAGCACTCTCCCTCCTTTCAATGCTTAGAAACAGTAAGAATGTAGTAAGAGCCAGAGGCGGTTGATTACTACAAGAAAGCAATATTTTTCTTGGCACAGCAGGGAAGTTGTACATATGAATTCACAATGGTTATGACAGCATTCATAAGACTTATGCAAGCGCAAGTAAGACAAAATCTCAGCATGGAGCAAGGAGGTGAGCATGAATTCCCAGCCATAACCAAGGAAGCATTGGCTGTTTATAGCTGCTAGGATAGGGACAATCAATTTTCTTCAAGAGCAGTCTCTTGTAGCCCCTGGAAGACTGGCCACACTTCATTGGAAGGCTAAACATGAAAGGGTATATATGCAGCACAAGTTGGAATCAATGTTGTTGTTTTTTTAAGATACAAAGTTGTGTGGCTAGAGAAGTGGTTGCATCTGAGAGTACTTGGGAGCAGGGTGGATATGATTAAAATATGCTGCAAAAAATTTTCAAAGAAATAATAAAACTAATAAACTTCACAAGTGAAGTTTGCTTCAGATAAACACAGATTTATTAAATGAAATACTGTCAAGATGATTTCAAAGGCATTTCCACTGTTAGACCATTTTAGACGACCAGCATTAACTATTTATTATACAGGAGAGTTTTGTAGAAATTGGATAAATTTACTGTCTATATTATTTCATTCTCTTAATAGTATTTACATGTTATAGGCAACCCTCTAAGCTGAACGCTGAAAATTATCTTAAACATAATTCGTCTTTCTTTGCATTATCTTTCTTCTAACCTTGTGAATAGCTATACATTACCAGAAATGTTAATCCCTTCTTTCTTTACCTCCCAGTGTCCTGAAAGATCTTCTTATCCACCTGATCCAACAAGATTCATTTAACAAACAATTAAACATTTTTATGTTCATTGCTTTTAAAGTATGTAGATAAAAGTCAAGTCATAAGCTACAGGGCTTATGTACATATACATACATACATAATACATACATATATATATATATATATATATATATGTAGTGAAAACATTTTAAGTACAACAGATCTGATTATTTTAAAGATATCTGTAGCAGAGAATATGACATTCTATATATTTCAAACCAATGAGTCTGGTCATAGTAATTAACAAATGACACTAAAAGGCAAATTTCGCTCAGTACTATTCTGTACTTATATTTTACAATGACACCCTCTTCAAAGACTTGATAAACTTTAATTTCACTTTCAGTTTCTTCTGTTCTTCCATATTACCCACATTAAATAAGAGGAGAAGCAAATTCCTTCGCAAATTCCTTCGCAGTACAGAAGCAAAAGCCTTGCCCAAGAAATAGTTTATAATTTATACATTCAATGACTTTTCTGAATATCCTTGGTCAAGTACAGAAGACATAAGGATATCAATTTTATTGTTTCTGTAACAACTGAAAACAAGATAACCTCTGATTTGTCTAATATCTATAAAATTCTATAATACCAAGTTTTATTCAAAATCAAAACACATACTTAATGATTGAAAAACAGAATAAACATAATAAGTAAATTCACATTTAACTAAAAACATTTCCTTTTGAAATATTCAGTGAACTAGATGATAATGAGAATGCCTCAAAATTCCTACTTCTGCTCATGGAAAATTGGGAGGGAGTTATGTCATTTTGTAAGAGCACATCTGATTGAACAATCAACTAAAATTATTTAGATAATTTACATTCATCTAGTACAGTATTGCAACAACTACTCATTATGCAAAATATTTAAGAGAAAACTGGCTATTTAGGGTTTTCTGGACTTAGTAACTCAATTTTAGAATGTATGCAACCGGCTAAATAATTTTATAGTGGAGAAAGCTTGAGTAACACTACTTAACCAAGTGATCAAGGTTAAATTGCTAATAATGTGTCATGCTGATATCAAGTAGCCATGTCTCTAAAAAGATGTGATGAGAAGGGCACTTCACCTCTGTTTTATTTCTTCCCAACTCCCATAACCTTTATATAATCATGAGAAATTACATCAGACATATCCAATTTGAAGGGCATTCTACAAATGCCTGATAATTTTTCTTCAAAACTGGCAAAGTGATGAAAAATCTGAAAAACTCTAATAAATGTCAGATTAATGCAGTGTTATGTCCTGGGCTTAATCTTATCATATAAAAAATTCATTGCTAGTAAACTGAAGGCAGTATGGCTAGAGGTCTTTTAGTAGCGATGCAACAATAATTTCCTGTGTTTACTACACACATCATGGTAATATGAGGTGTTAGGATTAGAAAAAACAGATTGGTAACTACATAGGAACACTCTCAGTACTATTGTATGCATTTTAAATTAAAAGCCTCCTTAAAATTGATTAGAAGAAAAATAAACCACTAAATAAATCATCCAATCAATAAATGGACAAATGAATTTAACAGTTCTTCAAAAGATAAATACAAACAAATTTATGGAGAAAGTGTTCAGAATCCTTAGTCATAGGGAACTGTAACTTAAAACTCCATTGAACTTCCATCTTACCTCAGTCAAAATCGTTATCATCACGTTAACAACGCCAAAAATGCGTGGCAAAGACATACTGAGAGAGGAATGCTTAAATCCAGTTAGTGATGTAAACTTCTAAAGCCAAGTGTAAACCCAGTATAAAGATTCTTTAGAAAACTGAAAATTGAAGAAGTATTATACCTTGATATAATAATTTAAACCCAAAATAATTTAAATCACCCTATCAAGGAAATAAATCAACATACCAGTTTATTGCTTCACTATTGACAATAGAGACAAAGTAACTAGTCTAGACGCTCATCAAAAAATAAAGGGATAAAGTAAATGTATATATTCAGCTATAGGAGAAAATTAAATTAATACTTTTTTAGATAATAGAACTTGAGATTACTGTATTCAATGAAATTAACTAGACTCAAATCAGTTTTACATGCTTTCTCTTAAGTTTGCAGTATAAAAGTAAGTACACAGCTATGACAACATGCATATGATTTATATATGGTTTGAAATTGGAGAGTATTTGTGGACAAAAGGACATAATGTTGAATGAGGGAGAAGTTAGGATAATGACAGTAAAAAGACAACATAATACATGACACTGGAGAATAATAGATGAGAAAATAATCATTAAATATTGAAAAGGATACATAAATTGACAAACATAATGATATAAATGTAATAAAGGAAAATAAAATGCCTATCACATTACTGTGAGGAGCTTTGTGTCTTAGGAATTTTTAGAGTGAGTTTGTAAATCTGTTACCATCAGTGAAAAAGACCTAATAGTAGTAATAAGGTCATCTTTGCTTACTTTGACTATTTGGGTTCTTTAGTTCTTTGTAACACAATATAAAATGTCCGCAATGGGTAATTTTCAGGAAAGGAACAAAATGTGCATTTTAGAGACCAGGACACAGCAGGAAGAAGAAAATGGGAATACCACAGAAGAGCTTGTATCCCCAACAGAGGAACATAAATTTCAAGAAAAAAAATAGTATAAAAAAGCCTTAGACAGTATCACAGAAAACACAGAGGGCTTTAATAATGTTTATATTAATTTTTTACAGGCTATTAGAAGTACTAGGAGACTTTAGGTGTGTTAAGGACATGCACTTTTTAATATACACAGGCAGTGCTGAAAATACATTGACCCTTTGAAGACAACAATGTTTTTTTAAAACATTGCTATGCTTTCAATGATGTACATGGTCCTTAATTTAAAAACAAATTGAATATTACCAATAAGAGGTTATATGGGAAAATCATGACCATTTATATTATCTAAAGACATTATATATGGCAACCATAGTTCTTTTCTTGCTTTCAAATTATTGTATTGGATTAAATAATATTTTTCATCAATTTTATTACAGCTAAAATACTATCACTTTCCCCCAGTTGTTGGTGACACAATAATCCCTAAAATATCTCCATTACGAATCTCTATTTTTTATTTTGCCAGAAAAAAATGTTGAGCTTACTAGAGGATTCCACAGTTTTATTTTATCAGATACATGTAACCAACAGAGCAGGATATTATACTCATTGGCAATTAAATCCATACATTAATGTTGACACTATTGGCTAACACTCCTGGAATAGTAATTTGGCTTCTCTATACCTCAATTTATTTGTTCATAAAATGGATATATTAAACAATTTTGCAGTCCTTTTCACTACTAGAATTCTATAATTAAAATTCTTCATGCTGCCTGATATCAGCTCTTAACTGTCATGAAAAAGTGAATTCTTATGTAATAAATAGAAAATCAACCATTTTCACTGACTGAAATAGCAGTTTCATTTTTACAATATCTCTTACAGGTTTTACTTTTATTTTCATTTTACTTTAATAATTAACATGTCTTGAAATGTTAAAATCATATGTTCACATTGGAGAAAAAATTAATGGGAAATACAAGTAACACCTCAGGGAAACATTCTAATACGTTTGCCATATGAACCAACTTCAGTAAAACTGTTCATAATTTTATTTGTAATTCTATCTTTTATGAGTGCTTGAGAAACATTATACATTTAACAACTGCAAAATGAATTCTTCATGATGATAATTCAAAGTGCAGTGCTGATTGTAAAATTTCTAGAAAAGAAAATTTAATAAAAAAAACTATGCTCCCCAGCTTGTCTAAAGTATATACACAAATAAATCTAAAATTAAGGAAATGAAGTTTAAGTATAGATATTTAAATTTTAGAGTCTTACTTTAAAGATTTTTAAGTTAGATCTAAATATTGCACGAGGAAAGCAATTAACACTTTCAAATTATCAATAGTAAGTTTCCCATTTTATAATCCCTAATACTTTAGTATTAGTCAAACATTCAGAAGGTAACCTTACACCTGTTTGAACAGAATAAAGTAACATGATAAGGGTTAACTTGTCTGAAGTCACGAAATCTTATTTAAGAGGAATTAGACAATAGTTTACCTCAAGAGTGCTAGATTTCATTAGTTATGCCCTTTTTATTTTAACACAGTAACTATGTGTTACATAATATGCTTATCTTATTGTTGCCTATGAGTTTGGGTGTAGTGAAATACAGAATAATTTTTGAATTTATTCTAATACGAAAGCAATCTATAGCCGAACCTCTAATAAAATCTCAAATATCCTTTGTTGATGACTCAGAGGAAAAGTGATTAATGATTTTCATGAACATGTTATTTACAACAATTCTTCTTGATGGCAGTGATACATTTATTGGGGGAAATAGACCCATTAAACCACATAAAATAGAGTGATTTTTTTAATAATGGTAAAATAGCAACAAAAATAATCACTAAATGTCTTTGAGTAAGAAAAAAAGTGTGCATTTCTTCTAAAAGAAAAAGAAGACCTGGAATACAAAGGAAAATAAATAAACACAGAAAAATGGTTCTTAACCAGTGACAATTCTTGTTTCTCAATTTTTTTATTGCAATTTAAGGTGAAGGTTAAGGTGTTACTGGCTCCTAGAAGGTGAAAGCTGCTAAACATGCTGACATCCAGTCACATCCAGTAAAAATAAATATTTTTCAAAATGGGGACTGTCTGAAGGAGTATATGTCACAAAAATTAATCAAAACCAATGGCATAATAATTGAGAAGTGATCTTGTAAATGACTTTTTCTTTGGGTCCAGGCTCACAAAAATCAACATGAAGACTTACTTTTAATGATAAAAGCTTGGGCTTAGCTTAGACTTGTTCCTATCCAGTTCTCATAACTTAATCTGTGTATTTAACCTACATTATTTTATGTGGCCTAGTTACTATTACTCTGTACTCCCCATTCTGCTTCCTCTCTATTAGACTGACAACTCCTCCTTTCTTTCTCTCCAAATCCTCTCTGTCCCCAGAAGTCTTGCCTAACCTCTTCCTGACTAGCTAATGGCCATTCATCTCTTTAATAAACCAATCACAGTGGCACATCTTTCAACAGTATAAAGGAATATTTCACAACTTTTCCACTTTTTTGTCTAAATAAAAATGGAAAGGTTTTTAACTCTAACACTGTAAAACTATGTACAATAAAAAAAGGATCAGGTAAGATTACATTTACAATGTTAAATCCATCCGCATTTGGCAAATTTAAAGAAAATACTCCATGATCTATCTTATTTTATTACAAAGTTTTATACCTATGCCATTTTTTTGTAACATATCACCGTCATAAAAATATCATTTGGCCATAAGACATCTTTTTAGATAAACAACTTAAGATGTTATGTTTTTCAAACTTATAGACTTTACATCCTATGTAAATTTCTTGTCTCAGTTTTATAATAAGGATAACTGTAAAACTATAATGATCTAGTTTGCAATCAGAGTGACATGAAGGATAAAATATTACTTGAGTAAGGAAGAAGTGCAGAGAAAGCATCTTCCAAAATTAAGAAATTACAAAGACATCTGGCTGCCTGGACTATCCCCCAAGATCCCTCTGTAGTGTTAGGGTATCCTAACATATTTGGCCTATGGGCCTAGAATATCTGAAAGATTTTTCTGTGAAGCAGGAATTTTGAACCACTGTACCACCTTGTCCTGGCATATTTGGCAGTTGCTTTCTTTTATGTCCTGTTAGTCCAGTTTAGACAACATATTGTCAGCAGTTGAGACAAGGCAGGCAGCCTCTTGCCAAAATGACTAGCTTTACCCATAAAGAAATTGATACAGATCATCCTTTTTTGAAGTAGATTGATGCTGCCAGGATTATATGTGTCTCACTCTCATGAAAAGTCTTATGTTATTATAACATTCTAAATGTCACATTCTATACACATTTGAAATGTTTGAAGATCACCTATCTACCTAAAATATCTCTTTATTACCTTGAAAATGTAACTAACATGACTATATGTTTGGTTGTTGTATATGACTATTAACCTATATATCTTTATTATTCTAAATATCTTTCAAGCACTAAAACTTAAATGAGCTGCATAGGTATAACACCTTAAACAAGAGTAGAAAAATATATGCAGTATAACAAAAATAACCTTAAATTTGTATCAATATACTAAATCCATATCAATGTAAAATATTTCAGAATAGTTGTTGCTCAAAAGTAGACTCAACAATCCACTCCTTTTATCCCACCATTTCTATGATATATCCTCCTTTTTTCCTTCAGAAAGAGATAGCTGAATCTAATCTCCTTTGTTCAACTGTTTTCCTGACCATGACAAATAACAACTTGTGACCAACAACTGATGAAAAATATCCATAACCCATTAAATGACCAAAATCACTCACCCCACCTCTTGGAAAGGTAGGCATTATGTTCTCTAGACTGTTTCCTGTTATCTAGGAGCTATGGGATCTTTGGGAGATGATGAGGAAATTAAGATAATGGTAAAGTCCTGTGTGAGCTACTTGTAACATTTGTTGTCCAGTATCTGTGCAATTGGAAATCAAAAGGCTTATCTGCAATCTTAGCTAGAATAGTCTGTGAGGCTGGACCATCTCAGCCAGCAGCGTTGAAGCTGTTTTGAAGAATTCTGAGGAAACTACAACAGTTCTCTGAGAGGCTGGAGTATCTGGGCCATCCATTTTCATTAGTGACTGATCTTGCTCTGAAAACACACAAATTTTCAAAGGTAATGTACATGTCTCTGTATGTTTCTACTCTTGTTCCAAGTATTATGCTTATACATCTCTTTTAAAATTATAATGTATTATTAAAAATACAGGTTAATAGTAATCTATAATAGTAATCTATAGTCATGCTAGGTATGTTTTCAAGATCATACACAGATATATTTAGATAGATGGTCTTCAAGGACTTAAAAGATTTACAGAATATGACATTTAAAACATTTAATCTCAAATTGCTCCCTTAATTAAGATATATACTTCCCTGCTCCCATATCCACTCTTCTTCCATTGCAACTGTCCCATTCCCCCAAGCTCTCCCCATCTTCCCCTTCTCACTTCTCTCTCCTCATCTCCCCTTACCCCCATCCCACACCCATCCCCAAGCTCTCAATTTTTGCCTAGAAATCTTGTCTAATTCCAATATCCAGGAGAAGAACTACATGTTTTTCTTTGGACTCTCTAAACGTGGCTGACAAGGAGGGCTGACTGAGAAGCCAAGGACAATGGCACTGGGTTTTTATTCTACTGCATGTACTGACTTTGTGGGAACCTAGTCTGTTTGGATCCTCACCTTCCTAGACCTGGATGGAGGGGGGAGGACCTTGGACTTCCCACAGGGCAGGGAACCCTGACTGCTCTTTGGACTGGAGAGTGAGGTGGAGGGGGAATGGGTGGAGGGGGAGGGAAATGGGTAGAGGGGAGGAGGTGAAAATTTGTAATAATAATAATAATAATAATAAAATAAAACATTTAATCTATGGCTTTTCATGACAGTGCGACATGACTGCTCCTGACAGCACCCATTTATTTTAAAGATGATAGTCATCAAAGAAACTCCTTATGGAGTTTGTTTTCTTTTTTGTTTTTCATTTTTTTATTAAAAATTTCCATCTCCTCCACTCCTCCCACTTCCCTCCCCTCCCCTCCACCCATACCCCCACTCCCACCCTCTCCAGGCCAAAGAGCCATCAGGGTTCCCTACATATGTTAAGTCCAAGGTCCTCCCAACTCCACCCCCCATCCAGGAAGGTGAGCATCCAAACTGACAAGGCTCACACAGAGCCCGTCCATACCGTAGAATCAAAGCCCATCACCATTGTCCTTGGCTTCTCAGTCAGCCTCCACCGTCAGCCACAATCAAAGAGTCTGGTTTGATCGCATGTTCCATCAGTTCCATTCCAACTGGTCATGGTGATCTCCCGTTAGTTCTGTCCCACCGTCTCAGTGGGTGAACGCGCCCCTCATGGTCCTGACTTTCTTGTTCATGTTCTCCCTCCCTCTCCTCCTCATGAGGACCTTGGGAGCTCAGTCCAGTGCTCCAATGTGGGTCTCTGTCTCTATCTCCATCTATCACCAGATGAAGGTTCTATGGTAATATGGAAGATAATCATCAGTGTGGCTATAGGACGAGGCCAGTTCAGGCACCCTTTCCCCTCCTGCCCAATAAACAACCTGGGGATATCTCCTTAGACACCTGGGAACCCGTCTAGAGTCCAGACTCTTGCCAACCCTAAAATGGCTCCCGTAATTAAAATATATTCTTCCCTGCTCCCCCAACCACCCCTCCTCCATCCCAACCAATCCATTCTCTCAAGCTCTCCCCTTCCTCTCCTTCTCCCTTCTCTCCCCGCATCTCCCCTTATCCCCCCCCCCCCCCCCCCCCGTGCTCCCAACCCCTGCCTGGCAATATGCTGTCATTAAGACAAATAGGCAACCTACTGACTGGGAAAAGATCTTCACCAACCCCACATCAGACAAAGGTCTGATCTCCAAAATATATAAAGAACTCAAGAAACTAGACTTTAAAATGCTAATTAACCCAATTAGAAAATGGGGCATTGAACTGAACAGAGAATTCTCAACAGAAGAAGTTCGAATGGACAAAAGACACTTAAGGTCATGCTCAACCTCCTTAGCAATTAGGGAAATGCAAATCAAAACAACTCTAAGATACCATCTTACACCTCTCAGAATGGCTAAAATCAAAAACACCAATGATACCCTATGCTGGAAAGCATGTGGAGTAAGGGTAACACTCATCCATTGTTGGTGGGAATGCAAACTTGTGCAACCACTTTGGAAATCAGTGTGGCGGTTTCTCAGGAAACTGGGAGTCAACCTACCTCAGGACCCAGCAATTCCACTCTTGGGAATATAGCCAAGAGATGCCCAATCATACTACAAAAGCATTTGTTCAACAATGTTCATAGCAGCACTATTTGTAATAGCCAGAACCTGGAAACAACCTAGGTGCCCTTCAATAGAAGAATGGATAAAGAAGGTGTGGCACATATACAGTTTAGAGTTCTACTCAGCGGTAAAAAGCAATAACATCTTGAATTTTGCATGCAAATGGATGGAAATAGAAAACACTTTACTGAGTGAGGTAACCCAAACCCAAAAAGAGGAATATGGTATGTACTCACTCATAAGTGGATTCTAGCCATAAATAAAGGACATAGAGCCTATAATTCATGAGCCTAGAGAAGCTAAATAAGAAGGTGAACCCAAAGAAAAACATATTGTTATCATCCTGCATATTGGAAATGGAGTTTGCTTTCTTTATGGAAAAAGCTAGCCATTTGGGCAAAAAAAAAAAAAAAAAAACCTTCCCTTGCCTGAATTGCTGAGATTATACTGTCCAAAATGGACCAACAGCACACAAAAGAAAGTGACTGTCAAATTTTGCCAAGATAAAGCAATACAATATTTAAAATTTCTGTTTTTAAGAAATGTCTTTCAGATATACTAGGCCTGTAGGCCAAGGATGGGTGCTGCAATGTTGCAGAAGAACCTTTGGTGACTGTCCAGGCAGCCAGATGTTCCTGTCATTAGGTAACACTTCACCCTTCTGGGGTCTTTGATGGAGTTAAAGACTAAATAATTGGACATAAAACTTCCCTTAGTTAGGATAGAAAGTGAAGTAGGTATGAAACTTTAGGCTCACCAAGATAAGATCAATAATTGAGTATTTTCTCTAATTTTGCCAAATACAAATGGGCTGAATAGTGTGTAACTGTAATTGATAACTGTTTATATTGTATATAATTTTACTATGGTAAAAATGAAAACCATGTTTTTTATTAAAAAAGGGGGAAATGTTGTAGAATAAATTTTGTACACTGTAAAGATTTACCACTGAATTGGTTTAATATAAGCTTACTGAGCAGTAGCCATTTAGGAAGTACAGGTGGAACAAGTAAACTAAGGACGCTGGGATGAAGAAGGATAGAGTCAGAGGATATACCAGAAGACACAGAGTAATCAGGGTGTGTAGAAAATTAGGGAACAAACCATGAGCCTAGTAACAGAGGGTAGAAAAGAAATGCGAGTTTACTTTCAAATGTAAGAGTTAGCTAGTAATAAGCCTGAGTTATCAGCCAAGCATTTACAATTAAAATAAAATTCCTAAGTGATTATTTGGGAGCAGCTGCCAGCCCAAGAAAACACTGTCTACACAGAAGGATATAATTAGGGTCACTTACTTGAGTCCCATCCTAGTGTGGTCACTGACAGTCCCTGGTAAAGAGGGTCTCTGTGTGTGGGTAAGTGTCACAAAGAAACAGAAATGGAGAATAAAAAGCTGGAAGGTATAGCAGGAAAAGACTTCAGGGTCCCCAGTGTCTACACTGAGAAGCATAGTCACCAGTTCAATAAAATTATTTCCCTCATACACCGATAAGTAGAATATTTAGTACATTAAAATAAATTTTAGTATATAAAACCTCCCATACTCCAGTGTTAGCATAATTGTTTAAAAAGTTAAAGCATATTCATTCTTGTTTTCTGAATATTAGAAATAGCATTATTAAAGAACACTTAAGGATATAAGGGAATTTATTTATTAAATGGTATTAATTTTTCTTTCCTATCCATACAGACAAAATAAATAAAATCATGCATAAGCACATTGATGGTAGTCATAATCTTCTACATTATGAGATTATGGATTGCTTTAATCTTCAGCTTACTTTGTAAAATTTCTAAAATTATTTCATTATAATAAACAAAATGATGAACATAATTTTAAAATAATAATTTCAAAATTAACGTAAGGAAAAATTTGTTGAAGAATTCAATTCGTAGGCATTGTGTCTGAAGCTGTTCAAGATAAAGTTATCTTTTTTCTTTCCCACACTAAAATACACAAACATTAATAGGAAAATTTCTCTTTCTACCACTGTCTATTCAGTATAAGAAATGATGGCTGCAATATGTAAGAGCACATTTGATATCTGAATGAACAAAATAACTTATTACTTTACACTCATTGAAGAAGGAAAGTTTTCTATTTCTCATCCTTTTCCCCCAATGTCATTTAGTCTACACTTTGCCATCTGTATAATAGTAAGAAAAATAGAGTGTTTTGTCCATTTTTTACATGCCACTCACATGAAGGGATATTTATCTCATTTTGAAGATTAGGAGATCAATACATAGATCACATTGATTTTTCCATTTTTAAAAACATGAGTAAATAACTAGTGGTGAGAAGAATATATGCAATAATGATGGCAGAGGGTATACATGTGGTTCACCATTATATCACTTACATAGCATCCATAAGCCCTGCATTTTATCTCAATTTAGGAAGAAAGAAAAAGGATGAAAACTACAGTATGTACCTTTAGAATGTACCAAAATCTATTCTTTGAGCATATTTTCACACTATGCAATGTTTTTCCTGCTATTCTCCCTGGGCCTACAGTATCTTTCCACTTTCAGCAGGCAAGAAACCTTCATGCTAAACTGACAGTTTAAAATGAAAGAATAACAATCAATGAATAATCAGACTTTTTATAAGCACTTCCAAAAGATTAGGTTAAATAGGTTGGTTGGTTGTCTGTGCACTTAGGCACTTAGTAAAATATGAGGCATGACAACAATCAAAAGAAAAGAAATGGTTTCAAGAAAAAAACTGCAGTAAAGCCCTAAGCTCCTGATGTGAAAAATTGGTGATAATATTTGGGCAGAACAAAATAAGCAAAAGAACCTGTCAGTATAACAAGTCATAAATTCAATAACCAATGTATAACCTCAAACTTGTGACTTTCTTGGAACAAAATTATAAAGTGTTACCTTAGCAATATTTAAGTTTTAAAATTCCAATGTTTTTTCTTGCTCAAGAGCTACAGCCACCCCCCACCACCTTCTTCCTATGCCTCTATCTATTATCTGGCATAAGCCAAGTGTAGAATTCCTGCTAGTCTGGTAGGCAGAGAGTTAGAAACTAGCTTTAACCCCCACTGGGCCAGACTTAGCCTAGCTCAGGAGTTAGTACCTAGCCTTAATCCATTTTTTGTTTAGCAGATATCTTTTGTAGCCCTAGGTAAATCTTGTGTGATAGTTTCCCAAAGATGCAAAGTCTATGCAAAACTTAACTGGGGGTGCACGAAACCCTAGTACTTAATGAATCAAGAATTTTCACTTGGAATTGTACTTTTGGAAGCTTCATTAAGGTTGTTTAGAGCATATGGAAATCAACTGGCTTAGTTGTAAATATGGAAAAAATACAAATGCCCTGTGTGAAGGGAAAGTGCTTCAGTCCGCCCAGGTTGAGAAACTCTGCAATGGTAAAGGCTAAGTTCATTCTCAAGTGTCTCTGTGTCTTCTTTCACTTGAACCTACACTCAGTTCCCATTTTTGCAACCCGGGTCCCATTTTTGATACTGCTAAACCTAAAAGGTCATTTTCCTAAGCATCCTTAAGATGAGAGCATAGGCTTCGGACACAAAGCTGGCATATGATAATATTAACAAATGTGTGTTTTAGAGTTATGGAAAAATAGCTCTCCTTATCTGCAAAAAAATACTCATGATTTTATATAGCACAGTATGTCAGTATTAAGCTATGATGGTGATCTTTCATCAATGAGGAGATGAATCTGAAGGTGTTGAAGATTAAATCCAAGATATTCAACGTGCCCAAAAGGAAAATGGCAAAAGACCTGGATCCTGGATGGTGTACCCAAGCTACTGAATCAAAGTCTATGTGGCTTTTCTGAATGTGTGCAACTCAAACCCTCACTCCAAAAGAGCTTGCTACTCAGAGGAAATGAGTAATATTAGGTGATAACCTTAACCTACAAACAATCCATGAGAGCATCCAAATCAAACCCGAGCTATTCCTGGAGGCCCCAGCCATTTAACCTATATTATACATTTATATATTATATTATATATATTATATTATACATTACATTTTCAAATGAACTACACAATGACAATACCTTAATACAGGGCAGAAATATACATATAACAAAATTGACCTTAAATTTTTATCAATAAACCAAGATCCATACCAATGCAAATCTCTATGGCATATCCCCCTTTAAATATAAAACAAACATTATAAACAATATTTGGGAATATGGGTATAGTTCTGTTCATACTACTTCCTGCTGTTTGGGGGTGCTGTTAATCGGGTCTTTCATGGTGTATTCTGTGTGCTAGGTTCATCTCAGTCAACAGTTGGGCAAAGTATTTTCTTTGTTCACAGCAACTTTTCAGGGGTCTTGTTCTATCATACCACACAATTCTAAAAGCAATCCACAGGTTCTTATCCTCTGTGGAAACAAGAGAAGAACCTCTTTTCCAAAGTGACCTATCATTAGACCCAAATTTGGAAGTCATGATACCTTTACAATATACATGCTGGTTTAGCTTGGCAGTCCATACAATGAAGATATCTCTGTACTTAGCTCCTTCACAGTCAAAAATTCAAAGAAACACCATAATATATGTTAATCCAGATTTGGTAAATTTCCATTTTTACCTGGCTTATTTTTATTCTATAGTTTTTTAATATTTATTTTATTACCTTTACTCCTTTAATCTATGACTGCTGTACCTCGTGCTCTGATTTAAAGACTTTACCCTTTTAAAAAAGGCATTAACTGTATTTTATAACTTTCTATACTCTTTTTCTTCTCTCTTCCAAGCCTATGTACATTTGTCCCAACACAGTGACCCATTTAGAGATTTTTTTCTGGATTTGTTCTTTATTTCATATCTGTAAATATTTTCTGACCAGAAGCATTTCTTAAAAGGCTAAGGCCCTTCCTAAAACTTAAGTTGTGGCAGTACTAGGTCAAATACAGTACTTTCTGCTTTACCCTTTGCCAAGGCTACCAAACTTAAGCTGTGCCATTTTAGTATCGTATATACAGTGCTGTCTGCTCGCTCAGACACTGTACAGCATGGTGGAGCCTTTTATGACTCTGAGCCATGCACGGTGCCCCAAGTACCAGGCACAAATTTTGCCATTAAGCAAGCTGCAGCAGTCTGCTCACAAACCCCATTCAAATGCCTCTAAAAGCCCCAGAGGTCATGCTGGTAGCATGTCCCAGAAAGCTGGCATTTTAAAATGGCCATGGCTTTTTTCCTGCTATAGCTGAATCAGGAAAATCTCTCTTAAAGTACCTGTGGTATACTGCCAGCTGAGAAATAAATGCAGCTAAACTTTGGGGTTTTTTGTATATAGAATTTCTTTTTTGCCTTCTAAGGTTTACATGAATTTAGTCTACCATGTTGGCAGGCCAATTTGTTGGAGGAAGGGACTGCTTGTTCTTCACAACCACCCAGATGCTTAGCCCAGAAATAATCACATGGAAAGCATATTATTAAATCGCTGCTTGGCTCATTAGCTCTAGCTTCTTATTGCCTAACTCTTACCTATTAATTTAACCCATTTCTATTAATCTGTACATCACCACGTGGCAGTGGCTTACTGGCAAAGATTTGGCATGTCTGACTCTGGCAGCTCCATGGCGTCTCTTAACTCTGCCCTTCTTTTTCCCAGTATTCAGTACAGTCCTCGTTGCCTACCTAAGTTCTGCCCTATCAACAGACCAAGCAGTTTCTTTATTCATTAATGGTAATCACAGGACACACAGGGGACTCCCACATTCAAATACATGTCCTCTGTATTTTGCATTATGTGGAGTATTGTGCTGTGGCAAAGTAAAGACTATTGTATTACCAGTAGCCTGAAGCACCTTATGTGGAAAAACTGGGAACATATTCATAATGAATCTTCTGTCAAAGTAACAAATTTTCTATTATAGAGAAGTTACAATGGGGTCTACTTTGTTTAATTGAAATTTTGACTATGAAACAAATTAAACTCTTTCCCTGAATATTTGTTTATGGGGACACTGAAAATGCAGGATCCTATAGGGAATTGCTGCCATTTTATAGAAACTGGAAGCATATAAAATTAGGCCAGCTTGTGAATGATTAGCCCCAATGAAAGAAAAAAGTGAACAAATAGCAGAGTAGAAAATTCAAGCCACAGTCTTAGAAAACTCAATATCAAGGTCATCTGACATGAAAGTTTCAAGAGCATTTATGCTTGGCTGAAACCTAAGGACTTCACTGGGTTTGAACAGATGTAAAATGTAGCCAACCAAAGAATGTCTTGCAATCAAAAACCTTGAGGGGTTCTGGGTTAACAGTAGAACCTAATAGATACACATAGCCTTAAGCAATGAGAACCTTTTCTGGAATATAATGCAATAAGAAGTCTTTTGACACAAGAGGAAATAAGAAGAGAATAACAGATGGGCTATATTATTTTCCTACCTGAGCTTTAAAAATACAAAATTACAAAAGACAAAGAACAAGTACTTTCACAGGGATATTGAGAAAGTCCAGCAAAAAAAGTCTCTCACCCCTCCCTTCTGGTAACCCAAGTGTCCTTTCCTTAATAAAAAAAATGGTAATTCAGGATTCTTGGTGTATTGATTGGATAAGAATCTATAATTAAGTGGAAAGATGGAAGCCGGGCTGACTCTTTGTGCCGACTCTTCCATTTCATTTCCTAATTAATGCCAAAAACTATTTGGTGCCACTCAAGTTCACAAAATAAATGGAAACTTTGATGTATTCTCTCCATCTCCAGGCTAAAGGGCGTCATTATTTTCCCATCACATATGAATGTTACCTTGTAAGGTAACAACCCTCTCCTAGTACATACTAATGTTATGTAGTACTCCCAATATGGTAGAATGTCCGCACTGATGTTTACTCAGCTTAAATAAAATCTATCCAATCTGCTAACATTTACAATGTATGGTGAACTCTCAGTAATAAATATTCTTATGGATTTGGGGGTTCTATTTAAAAATTTCATTGAAACCAATTTCTCATACATAGAAAAATCCCCATGAAGCCTGAACTAAATGCTTTTAGACTTACTCTTACCCTATAAGAAACTATGTACTATTTATGTAAATTATTATGTTTCCTGTGGAATCAATAAATGTGGCATTTGTTATCTTTTTTTTCTGGGCACTTCTCTTTTTGCTTTGTTTATGGGCCCTGAAAACACACACACATACACACTCACACACAAAGACACATGCATGTACACACATGCACTAGTGTTTTTCTGTAAAGCATCATATGATATCCGTATATATCCATATCAAAATTTTTAATGAATAATCATGCAATATCCATTAAAGCTCTTTTATGAAGCATTATATAAAACACATTCATTTTCTGCCCTGCAATTGATAAGAGTGTATGATGATAATAGTCCTGAGCACATATCAGTTTATCAATTTGCAACTAGTTATATTTTAACTTAGGCAAGTTATGTAAAAGTTCTAACGTTGATTTAGTTAACTATAAAATAAGAATGGTTATTTTAATTTGTACTCCATAAATATCAACAAATTCAAAAGCACAATGGTTTCGTTTGAAGACTTATTATTATCATTCATGACCCCAGAAAGTCCCCTGGTGGGTGGGAGACCTCAGTAGGTAAGGGACAGACAGATGAAGCATACAGAGAGAATTTGGGTATAGAATTTATTTAGAGGGTATTGGGAATGATATGAGTAAGGGGTTATGGGGGGAATGGGACAGAGAGAGGAGTGGAACAGTTAAAGAGAGGAAATAGAGAGGGGAGAGACAGGCAGAGACTGCTCATTTAGAAGATGGAGGGAGAGAGATTTGGAGGGGGTGGGGCTTGTCTCTTAAAGGGACAGGGTACCCAGGTGACAGAGCAGGTCAACAGATTACATTTATCATGCTAGGGAGGACAGCATTTCAGTCTCTGTCAGTATAATACATGTTTTGACCATTGTTTCTCTCAGTATATCTGTTCCATTCTTTTACTGAACACTGCCTTTCTGTGTTAATAACTTTTCTCATTATATGATCAAATATATGACAGAAGTTACTTAAGGGGAAAAAGGATTTAGTTTTGGCTCCTGGTTTCACTGACTATAGACCATTTTTGCTTTCCTCCTTCCATTTGGAATTAACATCACGGAGATAGGATCACATGGAAAGGTTATTTTTTTCCCACTTCTTCACAAGCAAGAAGCAATGAGCAAGACAAGGAATCAGAGATAACACACTCCAAGTAACCACTCATGGTGACCTACTTCCTACAACTAGGCCACACTTTAAGTTAATAGACTCTTCTAAAGTTGTACCACATCTGGAAACTAGACATTCAAAACATGAGCCTGTGGGGGAAAAGTTTATATTCCAACAATAACATTACTTTTTGTCATTTCTTTATGTGTGTGATAGAAATCATCTAATCTTTCAACTTCAAATTCATATCCTTGGAAAGCAGGTCTAATTTAAATCATGTGTTCATTCAACTCTAATATGAGCATACCTGTAAGAACCCATTTATGTTGGTTTGAAAGAAAATAGTCCCCAAATGTAGCAGCACTATAAGAAGGTGTGACCTTGCTGGAGTAGGTGTGGTCTTGTTGGAGGAATTATGCCATTGTGAAGGTGGGTTTTGAGGTCTCACATATTTTCAAGTCATTTCTAGTTACACAGACAACTTCTTGTTGCCTTCAAATCAAGATGTAAGACTCTCAGCTCCTTCTCCAGCATCATGTCTCTCTGTACACCACCATGTCACACTATGATGATAATGGACTAAATCTCTGAAATTGGAAGCTACCCGAACTGTTTTTTCCTTTATAAGAGTTGCTATGGTCACAGTGTCTCTTCACAGCAATAGAAAATCTAACTAAACACCATTCCTATTTATGTGGGAAGCTAAACTATAAATAAATGATACCTTAAAATTTACAGTATTGAACGAATGGGTTTACATGTAAAGAAATCTCATATATATTTATTAGACTATAGATCCAGTTATCAATTAAATTGTCTTATAGATACTATTGATGTTTTATTTTAGCATTTCTTTGAAATGTGGGCATTTATCTACTTATTATTTCAAATATTATATATTTCTTCTGCTTATTAATTCCTTTTTTCCATTAAACAGTTTGTTGACATCTTTAGATCTATGGATTTTTGTTTTATTTATAATATCATATATTGTATAGAATATCATCATTTGTTAGCTCTGTGTTTGGATAAATCATATAAACTTTCAACATCTCCATTCAGCTGTCCATAAAACAAGGATGATGGTGTCTCACTTATATGACTTATGTAAATAAGCATGATAATACAGTAAATTATGGGCAAAGCTATATGCAGTAAGTAAATAGTTTTCTTATGTGACCATATTCTCATATACAAGGGGAAATGTGGGCCTAACGCATATGAAGTATCTCCATTGATTTATAGTGAGTCAAAAAATGAGCCATTTGGATGCTTGAAGTGAAGGACAATTTTCTTGGATTATGTAATTCACTAAATAAATATGTAATGAAGCTTTAATATGTGCGAGGCATAAAACAGAGAAGAAAAATAACCCCAAACTTATCCTGTATGGGAAAGAAAAATAAAACAAGCTGTGATTTACTATACTATCAATATGAAGAAACCTAACAATGTGTATGAGGATTATATATGATAGAATATAATGATAGAATGGACATAAACATAATTGGAACAGAAACTCATGAAAATGATGAAATGGATTGTTTGCAGCAGTAGGTACAAAGGACCTGAGACTGAACTGTATATGTCAATCAAAGGGAACAAGGACGTATAAGGGAAGGGATTAATGTGAAAAACAGATGAGTTAGGGGCCTGAGAACTTGAGGGAGAATGTAGGATAGGAATAAGGCTAGCTGTAAGAAACTGTTATTGTTGCACCGAAGTTTTATAAAAAAGAATTTCCCCAAGAGTCCTACAAATAAATTACAGTGAATTGAAATCTCAAACACAGCCAGTAGTGTTCCTTTTATTTGCTCTCATCAGAAAATCTATGTTTAACCCAAAAACAGGAAAACGTAAGTTGTGGCAAAAATAAGGGATGAAACAATGGTTTTGCACATATTTACCTTGCATTTGTGTTTACCACTTTATGTACTTTCCTCTCAATAAAAATCTAGAGGCTTAGATAGGATACTCTCTACCTGTAGTTTTGTTTAGTTTTATCCATCAGGTGGCTTGAGATTAGAACAGTTGTCTCCCCATGATTATCTGGGAGACATTATTACTTGGTGACAGGGAGAGGTCATATTTTACCTTCCTTCTCCAGAAATGCTGGGTATCTGATAATGAAATTTCCCCAATTCTCTCTCACTCTCCAAGGTGTTCTAATTGATTTTTCTCCTTGTTTTTTAGAAACTAAGGTTATTTAATTAATGGGTTTCTTTTACGCAAATAGAAAATCTCAGCAGGACCAAAGTCAGACTGGACAACAGTTCAGCTCTTCCCTGCCTGTCAGTTGTAACAACTTATTAAGGCTGATTCCCTGAGCTTGCCTGACAGTCTGTGAGCCATTTGCCTTAGATCCAGAAATTTTTTCCTTGCACATTGAAATCATTCATTCTCTTTCGTAAATATATATTATTCATTTAAGAGAATATTATCCATGCATTCAATGCATTTGATCATATGAACCCCCAACCCTTGTCCAACTCCTCTTAGAAACCCCTCCACCGTGCCCCTCTTAACTTGATGTCCATTTTTCACAGCCCACTGAGTTTAACCAGGGTTGTCCATATGTGCACTGGAGCATAAGCAACCTACTGGGAGGCATGTTCCTTGAGAAAACCTATTTCCCTTCAGAAGCCTCCGACTGCCCAAGCTCCTCAATTAGGGATGGGGATTTTTGAACTTCTTCCCTTTATAGTCAGGGGTTTTGACTTCCTTGCTTTTTTGTAGGCAACCACAACTGCTGTGAGTTTATTGTGCAATGGGCCTGTGCAGTTCATGAGGCGGAATTTGCAGCAGTCATCCACAACTTCGGATAATATTCTTGCCTTTCTTCCATTATGGTTCTTGAGTCATGTAGGGAGTAGAGTGAAATAGATGTTTTATTCAGGGATAAAGGCTCTACAGTGACTTATTCAGGTTTTAAAAATCATTAAAAAGGCAAAGCAACCCTCTGAAAGTGTGAGTCTCTTTTGTTTTCATTACGGCTGAGTTTTGCAAACTGATTCTCACTAAACTGCAAAGCGTGTGAGAACGGATTCACAAGATGAAAAGGTGTGGGAAGCACAATGCTTCTTAGACTAGGAAAAGATCTGTAGAGTCTTATGTTATTGAAAACTTGAAGATATGTTTTTCAAACCTCTGTCTTTTCTATATTATAATTTGTTTTAATTTCATATGTTGGTTTTATTTCTGATAAATTTCTCCTAAAATAGATTTTTCAAAATGCCAGTTTTATTTGTCTTTCACAGATTTTTCTCCAGGCCAAAATCTCACAACACTAAATACATTCCATCATTACCTATGGATTTTGAGATAAAGTCTTAGAACCATCAGCATTACAATCTCTAGGTTCTTCCTACAATTCCAGTGTTTGGAGCCTATACAGATATAGTGAATAGGAAATTTTATTCATACAGCCTATCATCTAAATCTGAACAAATCCTCCAAGTAATTCTAATAGTTGAGAAACACTGTTTTAAGGTACCAGTTGGTTTTCTACGATTTCTACATAGAATATATTCATATGATGCTTTTTAGCTTCATTACATGAGACTAGGCTTTCAAAGTTTCCACTACCAGCATAAACTACATTTGCATATTGATATGCACATATTAATGAATTAATAACACAAACCTGGCATAAGAAAGAAAATTAACAATAGAGCTTCCTTCTTTGCCAATTCAGATATTAGTTATTCACTGCATGTGGAAGGGATCCCAAAATGTGACACAGACATTAACATTTCAAATTTTCAGCATTTCATAGCAAAATGTAAAATCTCAAGAGGCCAGCTTGATATTGCTTTGAGGCCACTTCTCAATTTCTTATACAAAGAATATCTAGGCATTGTTCTTTTCTCATCTCAAAGTTTATTCCTCCTGGGAAGAATCCATTTGAACTATCTCATCTATATAATTGACTATTTATATGCAGCTATTAATGGAAAAGTTGACCCCCTTGAGGTATACCAACCAGGCTCAGGTCCAAATTGAGTCTGCTTTATGATGAATATTATCAGATGAGAATCTAACTATAGAGCAACCCCAGGTTAGTTTTCTTAAGCCTTCTATGGAAAACTGTCAGCATATTTGTATTTAATCCTGCGTCCTGCCAAAGGAGAAGGTAAAAAACAAACCACTAATTTGTTATAAATAATTAGTCAATTACTTATGAGTAACTAACTCTAAAAAACTATGACATGCATATATATACATATATATGTATATATATATATATATATATATATATATATATATATATATATATATACACTTTCCAAAAGAAATTTTGTCCACTTCACAGAATTGTTGTGACAATTATGCACTTAAATAAAATAATGTTTCTAATAAGTATATACAAATACAATTACAAATACAATAAGTTCCTTACAAGTAGTGTTTCTCAACCTGTGGGTTGCAAGCCCCATGGGGGTCGAATATTGCTTTCACAGGGGTAGCCTAAGACCATCTAAAAACACAGATATTTATAATTCATAAAGTAGCAAAATTATAGTTATAAAGTAGCAATGAAAATAATTTTATGACTGATTGTCACCCAAACATGTGAAACTGTATTAAAGAATCACAACGTTAGGAGGGTTGAGAAGCACTGGAAGAGATAATATTAGGGTACAATCTCCCATTTTGAAAAATTGTTGTGAATCTGTCTTTGAGACTTACTCTTTCATCATTTTTCTTATAAAAATCTTTTCTCAGCCAAATATGACAGATGCCAGACACCTTTAATTTCAGCACTTAAAGCACTGAGACAGGAGGATTGCTACAAGTATAAGGCTAGCATGGGATATACCATGATATACTTATCTAAAAACAAAACTATGGCCAGTAATAGTAGGAAATAATTTCATGATTAGATTAAAATATAGCTAAGTTTTCAGTGACAGCGAGAGACAACACTCAAATTCAGGAAAACATCTTTACTCTGAAGAAACACTAAATTCTACAGCTGGGAGTTTCAATGAGGATTCTGGAGCAAATGCCTGAAAGCCCTTCCTGAAATCCTAGAAACATATAGCAGGGCACCAGAGTCATTTGATATTTAAAGAAAAGCCTGGCCTATGGCCTATGGATCTTACACACCACTTATACACACAACACATGTGTATTTCCACATATATTTAGGCATCTGGTACTAACGAGAAAAGAAACATGAACATCATATTAAGAAAAAATTACATATATATAAACACATTTTTCAGAACTTGACAATCTGCCAAATTTACCTCACATAAACAGAAAATATTCCCTTCAAAGAGACCATATGGTTCAAATAGATAACAAACTTGAGGATAAACCTAAAGGAATCTAAGAAAGCATAGCACAGAAATAATTTTATGTCCATATTTATTGCTACATTAGTCATAATAGCCAAGATATGGAACCAACTGGTATGTTCAGTAACAGATGAGAGGATGAAGAAAATGTGGTACATGTGTTTAATGGACTTTCCAGTCATAAATAATAAAATTATGTCATCTACAGAAAATATCTGCCACTGAAGATTATATAAAATAAAATTACCCAGACTCACAAAGTTAAATGCTACATAATTTCCTCAGCTTTTAATCCTACATTCTTATAAACATGTGAAATCTATATTTTGTTTATCTATATATATCTATACATCTATAAATATAAATAGATAGCAAAGAGGGAAAAGAAAAGTGACAAGGGTGAATATTATCAAATTAAATGACATACATAAAATATTTTTATGAAGCCCATTAAAAATATATACAATAAAAATATAGAAATAACATAAATAATTATACAAACAACAACAATGGCAAAAAACAAACAAAAACCAGATGTTTTGCTGTACTTATATACTGAACCATGGGCAACATCCTTCTCATGAGAATTTCTTCCTGTAAAAAGAAAGGAATTCATCTGTCTGGCACATACACAGCATGGTCCAGTCTGAAGAGACAAAGATAAATTTACTAAGTAGATTTATAAGGAACCCCCTTCTCCTTTAGTGAGGTGATATTTCATTTTCTTTGTTTTGTCCTGTTGCTGCCAAGAAAAAGGTTTGCCTTCTTCCTTTGGCACTGGAAGTGGCTATCACTTCATTCAGTACTTTGTTCCTGCTCCAGAAGTTGACAAAATGGAATTTTATCTTCCTGACACATGTTGTTTTAGCTCTTAGTGAAATAAATGGCATCTATATTGCACATCATTATTCATATGCTGAAACTTTTTCTATGAAAAAGGATTTGCCATGTGAATCATCCCTTATCATTCTCATTTTTCTTTTGCTAAGCCGAGGGATTTCTTATGAAAAATTTCACCAATATTCAGCATTAAGTCTGCCAGGAAAGAAATAGCTGTGGAAATTTAAATTAAGAAACAGCTCATGAGCAGTTTCAATAGTTGAGTATCAATTAAAAACTATTCCTAAAACTGAAAAATCTGCCCTTGGAAAGAAAACTGCAGGCTTTTGTTTTGAAATGAACATGCATGTTCCTCATGTGAGATAGAACATGTTTTGGTCATTATGTATAACTCATGACATATTCCTAATAAAATCCAATATCCTACCTAGGAGTAGTACACCACAACAATGAAGAATCATCAAAAAGACAAGAACAAAGTGGACAGCGGTTCATGAAATAAAATCTTAGCAGAAAAATAGATTTTAAAAAGAAGAATAATTTAATAGCCAATTTCAACTGCAAAAATGACAATGAACAGGTAAGGAATAGTCACTCAACATAAGCCATAGAACAAACCAAAATAACAGCATTAAACTGCACAGCAATGGATCAAGTTAGACAGAAATGGTACTTTTTCTCCAGGAAAGAGATACAGCCACTGCAATGATTTTGAATCTGAGCTGTTTCAGACAAGAGTATTTGGCCTCGTGCAGCTCGATAATACACACAGTGCAAAGTGCACATGTTGTATGTTCAAAAATATGTTTACAGTCACATCATGTGATGCAAAACATGTGAGTGGGATCAGCAACTCCTTGTGTTTCTTACACATTTAGTTTTGAATTAATGTTTTTCCTTGTGCATTCACAAAGCATTTACTATTATCAAATTTTTCATGACCTCCACATTCAGTTAGTAACTTGTTCAGGTTTCACTAGTTTTTTTCATGCATTTATATATGTGTGTATAGTTCTATGAAACTTGATCTCATGTACACGCTCCTATAAATAAATTTAAAAAGACGATAGGGTGGTGGTTTACAAAAAAACTTTATAATACAACTACTTTCAGTTTTCACGAGCCACCTACCCAGAATAATTCTATAACCGCTAATCTGTCCTTCAACAATACAGTTGTATTCTTTTCAGAATATAATAAGTGCTTCCATGTATCAAGACTTTATCCCTTTTTATTGTTGATCAGTATTTCATGGCACTATACAAGAGTGTGTTAAACACTGACTCTTTGGAAGATATTTGGCCAGTTTCTATGGGATAGTCACAAATAAAGTTATAGATTATTATTTGTGGATAGGTGCTGGTGTGAACATAAGGTGTAATCTCTATGGGCAAAAATCTAAGAGGAAGTCGGTTGCTTGTTTGTGTGGTAAGTGCATGTCTAGTTTTATAAAAACATCTGTCAAGTATTGTCTAGGGTAGCTTCATTATTTTCTGTTCACAATCACAAAAGCCCCACTTTCCCAGTATTTTTCAAAATCATCTGGTTTTAATTACTATTTTTCACTTCAGTCATTATAATATATATGACTTCAACACACATTTCTTAATAATATGGAATGTGGTCCTTTGTATACTTTTGTGCATGCTTTTTGCATTATTTTGCATATTTAGATGGGATATTTTACAGAAAGTTTGAGTATTCTTAACATGGTCTAAATATCACTCCTGTGTTGTAATTATGGCCTTTAAATGGTAGGCTTGTGGTCAAGAATATTTGGTCAACACAAAATTGAGATTCTATATTTTCCATTTTATTTTGGTGCTTTTTGTGCTTTCCATTGTGGTTTTCTGGCTTTTTATGACAGAGAACAAATATGAAGTTAATGAGTAGGAAATGAACATCTGGGAGAAGTTTGAAGAGGGGAAAGAATATGACCAAAACATATTATATAAAATGGTTTAAACATAAAAACGTGACTTCCAGTGTATGGCCTGACTTTTCCTGTGATTTACAACCCTACACAAAACTATTTTTCCTCTCAGGATCATTATTTGCTGTTATATCTAAACAATTTCTTATAGAACTTTAGTTCCTGGCTGTTATGTGCTTTCCTCTAGGAGGTTTACAGTTTTATCTTTAAGTCCCTGATACTTTCAATCTTATTTTCATATGATGCATAAATCTTCTCTTTTAAAAGAACCTATGAATATGCAATTATTCTATTATGATTGATTGAAAAGATTATCTTTCCTCCATTTGAGTTATTATTTCCCATTTGTCAAAAATCAGATGTCCATTCAATCTACTTGATAATTGTGTCTTTCCTTAGATTCCCAAAACAATTTGTTTACTGTAGACTCAAATTTTTATATTTTTAAAAACTGATTTACAATGTTATTTTCTCATTGAAATTTTGACATTATGCCATATATCTATGTATATATTACATATATTTGGCATATTTACTATCTTTTCTCCTTAATTACAAGCATTTTTTATTAAATTTATATTGCAATATTTTTTCAAACAGCATATTCTGATTACAGTTTCCCTTCCCTTGTCTTCTCACAGATCCTCCCCATCTCCTCACCTATCCAACTCTACGCCTTTTTTTAGAAAACAAGCAGGCCAGTAAAACAAATAAACAAATAGGAATAAAATAAAGCATACAAACAGAAAAGTAAAAACAAAGAAAAAGCATGAAAAATATAGGCATGTACATGAGCACATGTGTGCGTGCACACACACACACACACACACACACACCATAAAACACAAAGTCTGAGACCATAAAAATAAACAAAAGACATATAAGGTAAAGAACATACCTAAACAAAGCTTCATGACACAAAGCATTTCCAAAATTCCATTGAGTTCATTTTGTGCTGACCATGAGGAATTCCTTGAGTGTGGTTTGTATACTCAGTAAGACCCAATTGGAAGAAAATAATAATTTTTCATTTGCAAGCAATTGTCAGTTGGAGAAAGCTTCAAGTTTAGGGATGGGGCTCATGTCTACTTCTTCTCTCAGTGCTGGAACCCCATCAGGGTTAAACCCATGTAGTTCCCTGTGAATGCTGCCACAGTTTTCTGGTTGCATCAGTCCTGTTATGTCTCAAAGACATTGTTTCCTTTGTGTCTTCATCTCCTGGCTCTTATAGTCTTTCTACCTCTTCTTCCAAACACTTTCCTGAGCCCTGAAGGGAGGGTTTTGATGAAGATATCCCATTTAGGACTAGTTGTTTCCAGGTATCTTAGTCTCTGCATATGATCTAGTTGTGGTTTTCTTAGTAGAAAAAGCCTTCTGTGATGCTGGCTGAGAAGGACACTGGTCTATGAGTATAGCAGAATGCCATTGAAAGTTACTTTATTGCTAAGGTACTTTAGCATAGTGGTTCTCAACATTTCTAATGCTGCAACTCTTTAACACAGTTCCTCATGCTGTGATAACCCCCAACCAAAACATTATTTCATTGCTACTTCATAACTGTAACTTTGCTACTGTTGTGAATTATAATACAGATAGCTGAAATTCAGGATATCTGATATGGTCCCCTCTGGAGGGTTGCTTTAGAAGAATAACAGCATTTGGTCTTTCCATAGGTCCATTCCATGACTTATCTAGTCTCAGTTTCTTGGCCACAAAATTGATAAATGTTTAGGATCGATTCCATCTGACAGAGTGGGCCTTAAATCCATTCAGATGGTGGTTGGTTACTACCCACTATTGTACCAACTTATCTTGCAGGCAAGTCACCACTGTAGATCACAGGCTTTGTATCTTGGTTGGTGTTTACATTTTTTTCTTTTGTAGCATGCAGTGTACCTTTCAGTACTATGAACACAAGCCAGGAGGGGTGAAGGTTTTAGGTAGTCATCAACTTGACTTCTCTGTGTTTACTGAGTTATGTAGTGTTGTCTTTAGCAAAAGGGCCTTCCCATCAGTTTGTGGAAAGCAACTAATATTCTTGGCAATAGGTTGTATTGTGTGAAGGTTTCCATGGGAACCCTTTGGCCAACAACTCATTTAGATATAACCAATTCCTAGGACTGGTAGTTTCATTTGGTGGTGTCAATTTTGGAACTTTGCCTTTCTCCTTATTTGGTAATACCATTTAAATTTCTTTTACATTTTTGTATATTTTAAGAAGCTTCTACTGCAGTAAGTTTCTGTCTGACCTCTCAGATGGTTCTTAGTTTTAGCTATCTTGAATCTAAAAATCCATATGAACTTCAAAACTTTTCATTTAGTTCTGATTTTATTTAATTTTTAATTTGAAAATCTTTAGCATTCAGTGTCTGAATGATTTGCTAAGTTAACTGCTAAGTATTTCATTATTTGGAATTGTTATGTTACTGCATTTAAAACCTTGCTTCTACATATTTTAAGCATGTTCAACTATGTTCCAATTTAATAGGTTAATCTCGTTTTTCATGACTTTACTGAGCTTATCCTCTACTTTTATAATTTGTGAAAAAAATTGATTTTATTAAGATACAATTTCTTAATTTTTTCATTTTGGAGCCTTTTATAAGGACATTCCTTGATATATTATTAGGGTATTTTTAATGTATATGCTCTTTTAAAATTTAACTTTAATAATTTTTTCATTTAATTCTATAGTATATCTTATATAAATTTTCTAAGGTATGAGATATAGCTCAAGGTTTATTTTTAACACATGGACATCCAAAGTTCAACACAATTTGTTAAAAATGATACTATTTTGGTATTGAACTGCTTCATGAGTAGAAATATAAACAAGAAATTTGTCCACATGTTGTTGGAGGGCACTTGTTTGTTTCTGGCCACTCAGCCCCAAAATAACGACACAGAAACTGTATTAATTAAATCACTGTTTGGCCTATTAGCTCTAGCTTCTTATTGGCTAGCTCTTACATCTTAATTTAATTCATTTCTATTAATCTGTGTATCACCACCAACAACAATCTATGGCTTACTGGCAAGGTTCTGTCTGGTGTCTGACTCTGGCGGGGCTATGTGGCTTCTGATGACTCCGCCTTCTTTCTCCCAGCATTCAGTTTAGTTTTACCTGCCTAGTTCTGTTATGTTTTGCTATAGGCCCAAAGAAGTTCCTTTATTAATCAATGGTAATCACAGAATATAGAGAATTTCACATTATTCATACATTTGAGAAAGGCACATGAACAGTTCACTGTCTATGCCCACTCTGATTAGTATCTAAGAAGGCCCTCGGTGATTGTGTCTCCTACGGTATTACAAATTTATTTCTCACCAACAATATGTGGCAAAATCTAGTGGATGTTTATTTTATGATTAAGCTTTAATAATTTATCTTAATGACAGATTCTTCACTCTTTTAGTAAACACAGTGGTAAGTTGAATAATTCTACATAGCAGAAAAATAAAGATGGCTACTAGGCAATAACAATGTAATTGAGGTCATTAAATAGTACAACAGTTCACATAAAGTTGAATCCTGTTTGTGAAGTATGCCATGAGATCTTCAAGTCTTAATATTTTCAGTGTACATTATATTGCACATAATTATTACAGTTGAGCTTTTATAATACCAAATTTTTAATTTAAAATTACATGTATGCATGTTTTGCCAACATATGTCTCTATACTACTTGCATGCAATATCAATTTTTATTGCAATTATTATTCTCAAGTTTTTTATTTTTAATATGATTTATTTATTCATCCTAGCTTTGTTCTTTACATCATTCTAGTTATTAACACTTTTGCTTTTATAAGAATGAAGTTTAGAAAAGCAATTTTAGATCTTCCCTCTTTGCTAATATGGACATTTAATTCTATAAATTTCCCACTAACTACTATTAGTTTTTATGCTCATCTAGTTTAAAACAGTTCTTATGATTTAAAAATGCAGCATTAAATGTATTTGACAGTGTTTATTTCAGGCATAAGAAAATAAATTCTCAGTGTTTTTAAACATCTGTTCTTTTGATGGTAATTAAGGTCTTTCAAAAATATATTTTTTATGCAATTACATTACATGAACATAATGTAGTTTGATTATAATCTTCCCCATGTTATCTTTCCAATTCTATAATAGTACTCATTTTATTTGAAGAATTTTTAAAATGTCAATGAATTTTAAGAACTTTGCAATTCCAGGGTTAGAGTCTACTGAATTTTCTTGGAGAACTGAGTATTTCTGCCATGTATTACAGACATTGAGAGCATTATATTATGAATCCTTGGGTCTTGTTTAAATCATATGAAGGATATTTATATTATCTTGTTGGCAGGTAATCAGCTTAGTTTATTACAGGCCAGAAGTTCTATCCAGTCTTCCATAGGCTAGGACTTTATATCAGTTTTAGTTTTTTTTTTCTCATTTTTTTATTAAAAATTTCCATCTCCTCCCCTCCTCCTCCCCCTTCCCTCCCCTCCCTTCCACCCACACCCCCACTCCCTCCCTCTCCAAGCCAAAGAGCCATCAGGGTTCCCTTCACTATGTTAAGTCCAAGGTCCTCTCAACTCCCCCTAAGTCCAGGAACGTGAGCAACCAAACTGACAAGGCTCACAGTGAGCCCGTCCATGCTGTAGAGTTCAAGCTCATCGCCCTTGTCCTTGGTTTCTCAGTCCTCCTCCACCGTCAGCCACATTCAGAGAGTCTGGTTTGGTCCCCTGTTCCATCAGTCCCATTCCAACCATAGAACCTTCACCTGGCGTTGGATGAAGAAAATGACAGAGCCCCACATAGGAGCACTGGACTGAGCTCCCAAGGTCCTGATGAGGAGCAAAAGGAGGGAGATCATGAGCAAGGAAGTCAGGACCGTGAGGGGTGCGTTTACCCATTGAGATGGTGGGACAGATCTAACGGGAGACCACCAAGTTCAGTTTTAGTTTTTAAGCCCTTTCAAGTTTCTTTGCATCTGTCCTTATTTGTACCACTCACTAGGATCCAGGCAGTGGGGATTCTGCCTTTCTGGTTTCCATGTCTGTGACAGATTGCACAGATCTAATGCCTGTACTACCCCTGGATGCATTTGGAAATTAATAAAGAACTCTACTATATTGTTATCCCCATGGGATTTTCTGTATGAACTTCTGGCAGGGGAGGCTGGCTTTCTTAAAATACAAACAACGAATTTCCTGCCAATTTGTGTTTAGGACCAAAAGAAAAAGACAGAAAGACAGACTACCATAGGAGTTTGCTCAGCCTCTTTGGCTCTAAGCTCTTCTGTTACAGAGAAAGTGTGTCTTAGGCTAATGTGGGTTAATATCGCTGTCACATCTATCTCACCTGCTGTCATGAGTACTTAAGCCCAGAGAGTGTAAAGGAATAACCTAAGAGCATCCCGGAATCTGGATATCAGGATACTATTTTCTTGTTTCCAGAGCTAGAAGGAAAAGTTTTCCCTGGGAACTCCCTCTCTTCACTCCAAGCCTGTTTGTGTTTAAGGTTGCATTATTGTCATGCAAAGGGAGGCAGAAGAAAAACACTGATAAATCCACAAATAATTCAATGATACTTTTAATTCTGGACTTCTCTTTGACACGGTTTATAGTTCTGAGGTTTCAAATAACTGCTCTATGCATTCAAGTTTTACAGCTATATTTAATGGGACACAGTGGAATAGCTTACTCAATCTCACCCAAAGCTTAGAACTACTCAGACATTTTACAGTCTTTGGCTCTTTGTTTAGGACTTTCTTTTTATGAGTCAGACAAGAAAGCTGTGAGATCATGGATTTTGTCTCTTTTTCTATTACAACTCCAACCTGGCATATGTCAGGTACATAATACAGTTTTGATGAATGACTGAACGACTCACTATTTTAATAATTAGTACTGAGCCATTAGTTTTCTAAAATTTAAAACTGTTTGTTTATTTGAAGGTGGGTAGTTAGTAAATTTTCACTTCTCCTAAAAGATACAAATATATTTAATTCACATTTATAACTGTGGGTACACAAAAATATCTTATATTTCCTTTGGAAATATTTATTGAAAAACAATGACATCTTGTATTTTGCATGCAAATGGATGGAAATAGAAAACACTATCCTGAGTGAGGTAACCTAGACCCAAAAAAGATAAACATGGGATGTACTCACTAATAATTGGTTTCTAGCCATAAATAAAGGACATTGAGCCTATAATTCCTGATCCTAGAGAAGCTAAATAAGGTGAACCCAAAGAAAAACATATAGTTATCCTCCTGGATATTGGAAGGAGACAAGATTGCCCAGCAAAAATTGGGAACTTGGTGGTGGGATGGGATGAGGCTAAGGGGAGATGGGGAGAGAAAAGTGTAAAGGGTAAGATGGGGAGAGCTTGGGGGAATGGTATGGTTGGGATAAAGGAAGAGTGGATATGGCCGCAGGGAAGTATATATTTTAATTAAGGGAGCCATTTTAGGGTTGACAAGAGACTTGACTCTAGAGGTGTTCCCAGGTGTTCAGGGAGATATCCCCAGCTAGTTCCTTGGGCAGCTGAGGAGAGGGAGCTGGAAAAGGACAGATCCTATAGCCATACTGATGAATATCTTGCATATCACCATAGAACCTTCATCTGGCGATAGATGGAGATAGAATCAGAGCCCCACATTGGAGCACTGGACTGAGCTCCCAAGGTCCAAAGGAGGAGCAGAAGGAGGGAGAACACGAGCAAGGAAGTCAGGACTGTGAGGAGTGCACCCACCCACTGAGATGGTGGGGCTGATCTAGAGCTCACCAAGGCCAGCTGGACTGAGACTGAAAAAGCATGGGATAAAACCATACTCCCTGAACATGGCAGACAATGAGGGCTGCTGAGAAGCCAAGGACAATGGCACTGGGTTTTGATCCTACTGCATGTACTGGCTTTGGAGGGGCCTAGCCTGTTTGGATGCTCCCCTTCCTAGACCGGGATGGAGGGAGAAGGACCGTGGACTTCCCACAGGGCAGGGAACCCTTACTGCTCTTTGGACTGGAGAGGGAGGGGAAGGAGAGTGAGGGGAGAGGGAGGGAAATGGGAGGCTGGGAGGAGGCGGGGAGGAGGCAGAAATTTTTAATAAAAATAATAATAATTAAAAAAAGAAAAAAATTATTCAAAGACTTAAAATTCATCTGTTCCTTAGTGACATATTTCTTTTCTTGTTTATGGGGGCATGCTTATATCATCCCAAATTTAAACACAGATCTTTGTAAGAATTAACCTGTTGTTTAGGTCAAATAGTAATTATAGATAGTTGTAGTTACAATGTGGTTCTACAACATGTCACCTCTGTATGATAGCCATTATGCAAGATGACTTTGGCTTCTTTTGTCTTGAGGTGCATTGGAAAGGAAATTTAAATGTGTGTGTGTGTGTGTGTGTGTGTGTGCTTAATACTGCTGCTATTAGCAAAGAAATCTAATGTTTTAATAGACAGTTCCAAAGCCAATGATCCACATAGATGCCCATAATAATAATTATTAAAAGACAATGATTCCTTTATAAGGTGGGTCTTTTCGTTTTCTTCTCATCTGCACTGAAGGAACAATAAAACTAGGACAGGCTTGAAAGCCACAGAGAAACCCTGTCTCGAAAAACCAAAAAAAAAAAAAAAACTAGAAAAACTAGGAATGAATAAACAGAATATACTTTTCCTGAAATATAAAACCCCAAAATATCTCACAGTTAGTTAGTGTTATTTCTTTATTTCTTTTAAAATAAAAATAAAAACCTTACAGCAGAAAGTATAACTATAGCTTACAAATAGCAAGGATGGTATAACGTAAGTGAGCAAATTAGGTGTGAGATGGGGGCAGAGCAAGACATGTTCACTGCTAATTATAAATGTAGTTTGCATTCCTGGTGTTGTGCTTTTATATTCACTGTAGTGGGGACTTATGCAATTGGATAATCATAGTCACATGGCCTACCAACGTTAACAGGAAGTAAATACTACTTCTTTCATAAAATATCTTTTCACCATTAAATTTAGGTACTATTATTTCCATGATTCATTCTCAGAAAATTATAAAATATATTATGGGCTTTCCATTAGGTCAAATCCTGCTGTTGATGCTCCTGACACCAACCTCCCCTCTAAACTGTGTGTACCCAGAAATATTGATAAATCTGCCTTGTCCATAAGGATACTATCTTTGCAGGAAAAGCATGATGTTTCATTGGATAGTTAACTGAAATGTTTATAAGGACTTTCCTAAAAGATTAGGGCAAATGGGATCAATAAAAAAGTAAACTGCAGAAATAAGAAAGGTCTTATGTCACTTTACATAAATAAAAGAAACTATATATTTCAGGATATGAATGCTTGAACAAGAAAATAGCTCTACTCTTGACTCTAAAATCCTAAGTATTCAATTTACTTGGCAGACAACATTTTTATGTTGAAATTAAGTAACTGCAACAATATTCTTTATTTGATTGAGGAAATTTCTACCTCCTGAGCATTAGTATATCTGCAGTAAGATAAAGTGACCTTTGGGTATATGCCCAAGAATGTTATAGCCAAGTCTTGTGGTATATCTACTCCCAGTTTCCTAAATAATCACTACCCCGATTGCCATAGTGGCTGTTCAAGTTTGCATTCCTCCCAGCAATGGACAAGTGGTCCCGTTGCTCCATATCCTCAGTAGCATAAGCTGTCATTTATTTTATTGCTCTTGGCCATTCTGATTGTTTTAAGATGGAATCTCAAAGTATTTTTGATTTGCATTTTTCTGATGACTAATGATGTTGAACATTTCTTTAAATGTTTCTCAGCCATTTGAGTTTCCTTTTTTGACAGTTCTCCATTTAGATTTGAACTCCATTTTTTTTCCAAGACAGGGTTTCTCTGTACCTTTGGAGTCTGTCCTGTAACTAGCTTTTGTAGACCAGGTTGGCCTTGAACTCACAGAGATCTGGCTGCTTCTGCCTCCTTAGTGCTGGGATTAAAGGCATGAACAACCCCTGCCTGGTTTAACCCAATTTTGAATTGGTATATTTGTATTCTTGATGTCTAGTTTTTCAGTTTTTTTTATATATTTTGGATGTTAGCCCTCTCTCCAATGTGTAATTGGTTAAAAATATTTTTCCATTCTGTAGTCTTCTACTTGGTACAAATGATGGTGTTCTTTGCTTTTCAGTTTAATGAGGTCCCCTTTATTTATTAATTGTTGATCATACCTCGTGTGCTAATGGTGTTCTGTTCAAAAAGTATTCTCCTGTTCCAATGACTTCAAGACTATTTCTCATTTTCTCTTCTACTAGATTCAGTGTATCTAAACTATGTTGAAATCATTGATCCATTTGGAGTTGATTTTTTTTCATGGTGATAGGTATAGACAAATTCTTATTTTGTATGTCCCACATAGATTAGATACATGTATGTCTCTCTAAGGGTCTTCTCTGTTGTCTAGGTTCTCTGGGATTCTGAATTGTATGCTTTTTTTGTCTAAAAGCCACTTATGAGTGAGTACACATTATATTTCTCTTTCTTATATTATATTTATCTTTCTGTGTCTGGGTTACATCACTTGTTAGGATGTTTTCTAGATCCGTCCATTTGCATGCAAATTTCAAGGTAACATTTTTTCTGCTGTGTAGTATTCCATTGTGTAAATATATCACATCTTCTTTATTCATTCTTCAGTCAAGGGACATTTAGGTTGTTTCCAGGTTCTGACTATGACAAATAATGTTGCTATGAACATAGATGAGCACATGTCCTTGTGGTACAATTTAGGTATATATATATATATATATATATATATATATATATATATATATATATGTGTGTGTGTGTGTGTGTGTGTGTGTGTGTGTATGTATATATATATATGTATATAAATATATATATTTAGGTATATACCCAAAAGCAGTATCGCTGAGTCTTGAGGAAGGTTGTTTCCTAATTTTCTGAGAAATCACCATACAGATATCCAAAGGGGCAGTACCAGCTTGCACTCCCACCAGCAATATAGGAGTGTTCCCTTTACCCCACATCCTCTCCAGCATAAGCTGTAGTCAGTATTTTTGATGTTGGCCATTCTGGCATGTGTAAGATAGAATCTCAGTATTGTTTTGATTTGCATTTCTCTGATGGCTAATGATGTTTTTTAAGCACAATGAGTTAACTGCACTTCAGTTAACTTCAGTCTCTAATTCCAAATATGTTTTTTACAAGTAAATCTGTTTCCTTGAAAGATGGGATTTAATTTTATTATATATGCTTTAAATTTTGTGATTAAACTTCATTTTCCACTGTCTTCCTCAATACTTATTTTAGTAGCCACTTCTATCTTAGTTCTTAACTTGTTTACTGATTTTTCAATGTTCCTTTTATCTTTAATTAAATTTATTTCCTTAAAAAATTCACTGACACACATATATAATTCATTTTGATTAATGCCATGTTGCTATACATGGTCATTTATTTCTCATCCATCACTATTACCATAAGCTCCTTCCTATAAGTCTTTTTCCCACACCGATCTCTTTTTGTTTTCTTTCTTTATCCACTGAGTTTAACCAGGGCTGTCTGTGTGCCATGAATTTGAGTGCTGAAACAAAGTGAAGGTTAAGACAATTATAAATACTATATTTATGCCACCCCTTCCACAGCTCAGTGAACATCACTAAAAAGGAGGTGGCAAGATTTAAAAGTCAGAAGACAGGGATATAGCTGTGAAATGCTGTCTTCTGGGCATGGTACAGCCAATGTAATCCTGATCTCATGGCAGTAAATATTGTCTGTCATGGGCCTGCAAATGAGTGAGCTTCTCAAGAGTCATTCACAAATTGGGGAGCAGTCCAAGTGTTCCTATCCATCACTGATGAGCTATTGGCTACTGAATGATTTTGGGGCTAAGGTCAGGAGTTGTCTTCAGTTTTGTTCCCACAATGAGCCCACCAGGCTCCAGTGTATTTTTACCTTCTATTTCGTTGCATTTTTTATTCATGCAGCTCTGATTTTGATTCACGGAAGTTCTTTAAAAAGTCTTCAATGAAATGAATGATTTGAGGATGATATAAGTGGGTCTTCTGTTTTGTGTTGATTTCATTGCTTAAATAAAGAATCTGCCTTGGCTGTTTGATAGGAAAGAAAATTAGGTAGGTGGAGTAAACAGAACAGAATGCTGGGAGAAAGGAAATGATGCAGCTGCCATGATTCTCCTCTCCGAGACAGACGCGGGTTAAGATCTTTCCCGGTAAGCCACCATCTCGTGGTGCTACACAGATTACTAAATATGTGTTAAAGCAAGATGTAAGAATTAGCCAATAAGAGGCTGAAACTAATGGGCCAGGCAGTGTTAAAATGAATACAATTTGTGTGCTATTATTTTGGGTGTAAAGCTAGCCGTGTAGAAGCGGGGCAGGAATGAAGCCCGCTGCTCCTTCTACATGAGTACTTTTTTCTACATCTTATTCTGGGCTTCACTCCAGACTAGATTCTTCTAGTGCAGTTTCTTCTAACAACTTTCATTTGTTCTTTTCCTCTTTCTTTATTTTGCTTTTTTTTTTTGTTCTACCATATTCACACAGTTTCCATTTTAATTGAGTTAATTTTACTCATAGTATAGATAACGCTTTCTGCTGGTTAATGTTTATTGGGGGAATATTTTCCTTGACTTCATTTGAGTCTCATTTCATATGCTTATTCCTGCTCCTCTAAGCTTCAGTTTGAGTCCTTTCAATCCTTGTGTGAGCTTATAGGAGAGTCAATATAATGTTTGACCCACGTGAGACAATAAGGAAGTATGTGATCTGCTTTGTCTCCTGAAATCCTACATAAAGGCACATGCACCCAGCTTATTCTGTGAACTCTGCACTCTCACTCACAAAACAAGAAGTCTGTAGTTCTCTACATGTTCTAAATATAAGGACAACATGGTCACAACCTGATTTTCCTTCATTTTTTTCCACAGTCACATGTTTATTCCCTTAGTAAACTTGATCCCAAACTGAGCAGCATGCAGAAGAAAGTCTCAATATTTCCTAACACATCCAAATTTCTAGAATATGTTTCTTTAGTTGGTTTTGTTTTACTTTTTCTGCCATATTTTATTTTCATAATTTATAATTTTCCTTGAGTATATTCTAGTTATATTTTGAATCTTAAAACATAATCTCAGTATTTCTAAGAAAAATTTTCTGTGATCCAGCTCCTTAAATCATTATTTCTCAGACTTCTATGTTTATAATTATTTTATCTATATACATATTTATTTATTTATATTATTTCAAGCTTCCACTTTTTCATTGTACACTTAGCTACCATGATCAAATACACCCCTAAACCTTTAAATATGCAATTTCTTGGAATTGTCTATATGAAACCAATTATTTTAATAATGTTAACTGTTAGTGATTTCATGAGAAGCAATTTGGATGAAATACTTTGACTATGTTCCTCTCAATTGCAGTACTCAAAGAAAAACTAAGAAGAAAGTTTCATATTATCTGTTGAAACACGAAATATACTATGCCCTCTATGCGTGTGTGTATGTTTATGTATGTGTGTGTGTGTGTGTATTTAGATTTGTTTTACTTATAAAGATGTACCTCATATGCCATAACAAAGAAAAAATAGTACATTCATGTGGGACAAGCAGGACTCCCAGAGTTATGTTCAGTTTTTTTAAGTGGCCAGATACATTCTCTTCCCATCAATCTCCAATTGATGCTTATCCACTTAAAAAGCTGCATTCATGAAGCTAAACAAGAGATTTGTAACCAAATTTGTGTAAGCTTAACCAAACCCAACTCAGTTTTGATTACAACAAATAAAGTATCTTCAAACTTAAAAGAAAAATGGTTTTGCTTTACTTCTTAGACTGTGCATTAATCTAGCCAAAGTTCACACATACAAGAAAATATTAATATAAGAGCTCTTGGTCTTAGTCATGGAATCTGATGCAAGGGATTTTCCTTTACACAACCACCTGAAATTCATGACTTCACCTAGCTTCTATCAAGATTTCAGTTTCTCCATGTATTTTAACTTTGGAAATGATATGATTATCCATTCTTTTGAGTTTGCTCTACTATATCTAGGACAATTTCTATATAAGGGTATTACTTGTAAGATATGAGTAGAATATTTAGGGAAATGTTTACCAGATGTCTGTCTTGGAGCAGAAAAAAGGAAATCTCGAATTGTTACCTATTAGAGTGTATAAATAATCACAAGATGCCATCATGGCTGCATTGGACCATACACTGAAAATAGATGAGTAAATATTGGTTTTGACAGAGTGATAAGAACCATTTCTTGCATGCCAATGGTATAATTTAAAGTTTTAAATAAAATATTATGATAATAGTATAGACATAGGAGATAAAACATTTCCTACCAACACTGTCATAGAACTCTTTCCTATTTTAAAGGAAGCAACATTGTTGAAAGCTAAATTAAGAAAAAACTCTGTTCTGTCCCTAAGCGACTTTGGAATAATTCCATTTATCTAAAGTCTACAAACATTTGAAACCCAAGTCAGAACAGTTTTGCCGCAATAAAATTCATTTTTATGAAGCACTTTAGGTACTAGCAAAAATGACATTATCAGAATGTGAACTCTTGTCATAACTTTTAACTTCTGGAATTAGAGTTACTAATACAGATTATATAAATACTCTTTTAAGTTAAAGCAAATCCCACATATAATTAAATTCCAAAACACTGTAAGAATAAATAACAGTTAAAACTGCAAGGTTATTTCCTCCAAGGTTCAATGGCAACTGCAGCTGTGCTACTATTTAAGGCATCACTGTGAAATTAATATAACGTGTTGTTTAAAATTCTATATACAGCTCTTGATGAACAATTCTGATTGGTTGCGTCTTACTTAGTGTTCTATTACTGTGAAGAGACACTATGACCAAGGCAACTCTTATTTTAAAAAAGAAAGTATTTAATTGGGGGCTTGCTTACAGTTTTCATAGTTTAGTCCATTATCATCATGGCAAGGAGTATGATGGCATGAAGGCAGGTACTAGAGCAGCAGCTGACAGCCTTATATTACCATCTACAAGCAGAGAGAGTAAGACAGAGACAGAGAGAGACTGAAAGACTGGACCAGCTTGGGCTTTTGAAACACTTCCTCCAATAAAGCCACACCTCCTAATCCTTGTAAAGCTTCCAAACAGTTGAACTCCCTGGTGACAGGCATTCAAATGTATGAGTCTATGGTAGCCATTCTTATTCAAACTGCCACAGCCTTGTAGAGTGAAAGGGAAAACAACAAAGAACAAAGAGTCAAAAAGAAAATTTTAACTGTTATGATTCATTTGCAAATAATCTACAAAATTCTGTCAGTTGTATATCTACAGGTTCAGTCTAAATGTCCATCTTTTTCAACTATCCAAGAATGCCTCAGAATTCCTTGTTTTCCTTTTTTATTTTTTTAATTTTTTTCCTTTTTCTTTTTTTAATTCTTTATTTTTTTTATATAAAAAGTTTCGATCTCCTTCCCTCCTCCTCCACCTTCCCTCCCCTCCCTTCCACCCATATCCCCACTCCCTCCCTCTCCAAGCCAAAGAGCCATCAGGGTTCCCTTCACTATGTTAAGTCCAAGGTACTCCCAGCTCCCCCTAAGTCCAGGAAGGTGAGCAACCAAACTGACAAGGCTCACAGTGAGCCCGTCCATGCTGTAGAGTTCAAGCTCATCGCCGTTGTCCTTGGTTTCTCAGTCTTCCTCCACCGTCAGCCACATTCAGAGAGTCCGGTTTGGTCCCCTGTTCCATCAGTCCCATTCCAACTGGACTTGGTGGTCTCCCATTAGATCTGTCCCACCGTCTCAATCGGTAAACACACTCCTCACGGTCCTGACTTCCTTGCTCATAATCTCCCTCCTTTTGCTCCTCATCAGGACCTTGGGAGCTCAGTCCGGTGCTCCTATGTGGGGCTCTGTCATTTTCTCCATCCAATGCCAGGTGAAGGTTCTATGGTGATATGCAAGATATTCATGAGTATGGCAATAGGATCTGGACATTTCTGGCACCCTCTCCTCAACTGCCCAAGGACCTAGCTGGGGGCGTCTTCCTGATGGATGGAAATAGAAAACACCATCCTGAGTGAGGTAACCCAAGCCCAAAAAGATGAACATGGGATGTACTCACTCATAATTGGTTTCTAGCCATAAATAAAGGACATTGAGCCTATAATTCGTAAAAAATCCTAGAGAAGCTAAATAAGAAGGTGAATCCAAAGAAAAACATATAGTTATCCTCCTGGATATTGGAAGTAGACAAGATTGCCGGACAAAAATTGGGAACTTGGGGTTGGGGTGGGATGGGGGGATGGGGGATGGGGAGAGAAAAGTGTGAAGTGGAGGATGGGAAGAGCTTGGGGGAATAGGATGGTTGGGATATAGGAAGGGTGGATATGGGAACAAGGAATTATATATCTTAATTAAGGGAGCCATTCTAGGGTTGGCAGAGACTTGTTTTCCTTTTTTAAATTTCTCATTGCTAACCTCCAAATGTCCTATCCACGAAGATGTAACAGATAATAACAATAATAATAAAAAATCTGACTCTACCCTCCTCAGAATAACTATGTGCAATTAGCATTTCTGAAAACACAAGGCCTTTGCTTGACCTTCAAATGATATTGCACATTTAAAGATACCACTTACAAGAGAATCTGGGATTAGAAGTACAGAAATCTAATAACTCTAGATGATTCGTTTAGTTTCTATTCATACTAGGAAAGGCCATGTTATTCTGAGTTCTTGGAAAATGTATATTGTAACACAGCTTAATCTCATATCTCTGTCTGATGCTTCACTAGTTGGAAAGTTGACAGCCTAGAGCAACACTTCTCAACCTGTGGGCCTCTACCTTTTTGGTGGTCAAATGACCCTTTTGCAGAGGTCACATATCAGATATCCTACATATCATATATTTACATTATGATTCATAACACTAGCAAAATTACAGTTATGAAGTAGAAACAGAATAATTTTATGATTGGGGTTTGCCATAGCATGAGGGTATTAAGGGGTCACACCATTAGGAAAGTTGAGAACCACTTACCTAAAGGAAAGGTCTGTTGCTTGCTAAACTTCATGAGTTAGGGCAACTCCTAGAAAAAAAATCCTATAAGACCTTCTGCATGTGCTGGTCTTGACTGTAGGTCTGATTAACTATCACATTTTATTGTAAAACACTCCTATGGGGTTGGGCGGTGGTGGCACACACCTTTAGAGGCAGAGGCAGGCAGATCTTTGTGAGTTTGAGGTCAGCCTTGTCTACAGAGCAAATTCCAGGACAGGCTCCAAAGTTACCCAGAGAATCTCTGTCTCGAACTGCCCCCCCCCAATACAGAAAGTAAGTTTGTAAGGGAGCAGAGAAAGATACACTTGTATGAATATGAAGGCATAATTGCCACTTATATCAATATATGAATTCATGGAAGTTTACTTCCAATAAACAGGTGCATTCTAAATTTTAATCCTTTTCAGAAAAGCACAGTGCATTAAGGATCCATCCCTATTTAGTGTATCCACTACCCTTCACTTTAAGTCTAGATGTGCAGTTTAACTGCATCATTTAAAGCTGAAGTTGGATTTCACCCTTGCAATATACTTTAATGAGTCATTAGTTATCAAACAAAACAGGGATTGCTGGAAGGGGTTTGCTTTTTCTTCCTGCGTTAATTGTCAGAATGGATTGTCTCATGAAGTTTCACCCTTAGAAGAAGATAGATGACTGCTAAAGGAATGGTGAATTAGTTTCCATCAAGAATGTAGCCCTACAGCCGGGCGGTGGTGGCGCACGCCTTTAATCCCAGCACTCGGGAGGCAGAGGCAGGCGGATCTCTGTAAGTTCGAGGCCAGCCTGGTCTACAAGAGCTAGGTCCAGGACAGGCTCTAAAAAAAAAAAAAAAGCTGCAGAGAAACCCTGTCTTGAAAAAAAAAAAAAAACCAAAAAAAAAGAGAAAAAAAAAAGAATGTAGCCCTACAAAGTAGTCTCTTTTCAGGAGATTGTCCTACCATCATGCCTATGCCACACAGCCAGCATGAAGTAGACTCAGTATATTTTTATAAAAAAAATAACAAAATTAATTGGGAGGGGAAGAAGTGAGGTTATAAGAAAAGAAATATAAAGGAGAACCAGGGTTGATTTGATCAAAATATATCATATGCATGCATAATCATCAAACAATACAAAAGTAAAAACTATCAATCATCACCTAGGCTTAGTGGTCTGAATTTATCAAATCATTTCATGGGAATAGAAGAATACAGCAGGAAAATATTTATAATAACTAACTATAGTGGTGGGGAAAGAACACAGAATCCAATTAGGGGACAAAAAAGACTTGCAGACAATTTCTGTTTCCAAATATTTCAAAGATCTTGCCCTTCTGGTGTCCTTTCTAACCTGACCAGTCCATATAGTGTTGCTTGGGTGTTTCAAGGCTATTTGACACTGGACAATCAATTGGTGTCCTCTTCCTTGGGGAAGACCACCTCACTGCTTTCCTCAGTTGCCCAGAGTTCTTTGTATTGGATTGGGGCCTCCGAGACTTATCCCCTGTCTTCTTCGGGATCTTCATTGGTATCACCCTTGTTCGACTCACATTAGGGCAGTCATGTTGCCGAGAACTCATGAATGTAGATTCTGAAATTCCTAGGAGATATAATCCCACAGCAATTTCCCGGATCCTCTGGCTCTGACAATCTTTCTGCCCCATTTTCCACAATGTTTCCTAAGTCTTAGGCATATGGGTGTTATGTAAATAAATGTATTCATTGAGACTAGGCTCCAAAAGTCTAAAGTCTGATGGGTTATGGTTTTCTGTATCAGTCTCGGTTTGTCACAAAGAGAAGTTGACTTGATGAGGGGTATATATTATACTGATCTGAGGTTGTAAGGACAAATGTTTATAAATTATTATTAGAGATTATGCTGGTGTGGTAAATGAAAGTTTTCAGATTCTCCTCTAATATCCATGACTTCAATAGCACTGAGTACTTAGCTGGGTTGGGTTTTTAGTACCAATCATGGTCTCCCTCTTGTTAAGCAGGTCCTAAGTCCAAATAGAGAACTATTGGTTACAGCCAAGTTATACATGCCACTACTGTACCTGTAGGGTTATCCTGTCACATGGGTTGTTGATGTTTCTCATAGGTGTCAAAGCTCAGTAGGACTGTCAGTTACTTTTATTCTTTGGAAGCTTGCATGGTGCCTCTGGTACCATTAAGGATACTGCTCAGGGAAAAGGCATTCAAGTCAATATCTTTGGACTCTGAAGTGCCTGATGTCTTTAGCAACAGAGATTTACTTTCCACCTCTGCTAAGCAACCAAGGGCAAAAGCAATAGGCTATGTGTTTTGGAAGTCTCTTGGACAAACCTGACCAACAATTCAAAAGAGGGCTTCTTATGTCTGATGTTGGGGTTTTTGTTAGGTGGTCTTTGGCTGTGGGTTACCTCACTCAATATGATCATTTCACTTCCACCCATTGACCTGAAATATTTATGACTTCAAATCCTTTACACTTAATAGTAAAATATGTTTGAGAAAGTCAAACAAAAATATATCAGATAGGGATTGATATAGGAACATTTCTACAAATATTCTAGATAGTTATTCATAAAGAATTCTAAATATGTCAGAAGGACATAGCTCATAAAAAGTAATTTGTATCAGTCATTTTGGTTTCCATTTGCTGGTACTAATTGGTGACTTACTTAAGACCTTATTTTTCCTCACACAGTAATACTGAAAGCAAGTGACTAGAGAAATTAATCAAGAGTTGGAGTTATAGACAGCATCAACACACTTAACATGAACATGTGTCTGGTTGTTTTTTATTAAAATAAATTAAAATTACTTATCTTCAATTGACAATGATATAAATGGAAAGACTTTGAATTTCTCTTGATTATGTAATGAAATATTACCCTTCTACCCACAATTTATATGCTATAATATACTCAGCACTGAGAAAGGCCCATGCAAATGCCACACCTTAATTAGTTAGTGCTCAATGCCAAATTGGGGAAACTTACTCTAGAATCTAGAGGGAGAAAAATGGAAGATTGTTTGAAAAGTCTCTCACTTCTCTAGTACACGTTTCATAAGCATTCATCTGTATTGCATTATCAAACATGTACAGATCTAAAAAAGTAAGATTCACTAAAATACCAGCTAAAATCAAATAAAACATTTTGCTTCATGTATTATCTTAATCAACAGTACTTTACCTATAAAGGCAGATTTGAAACCTCATTTTATGGGTGCTTCTTGTAATATGAGAAAAGCAATTAAACCAACTACCAATTTTTATTTATCATTGACCTCAATATGTAAGCTATACAAAATTAAGTAGTTTTCTTTAAGATGCTCCTCTGCAAGCAGTTGCACCTACCTAGAATTACAAATCAAATTACTCATTGAGCCACATCTGATAACATATAGAATTTAGTAATGATAGCTGTATGCAATAATTACATGCTACATTGCCTCCACTGGAAACCATGGTAACTGATCAGTTACTGTTTCACCCTGCCACTATAGCTGAGAGTGGCACAAAAGAAAAATAGGCCCATCCTCACACTAGGCAATCTTCAAATAACTGTAGGTTGTTAAGGTTTATTTATAATTTAGCTAATATATTGTTTCAATGATAGCCAGAATTTTTCCTGTGATTGACTTATTTATGTAGATATAAAGTAGAATGTGAATATGGGTGGAATTAAAAATAAAAGGACAGAGAGAGACTAATAAACTATGTTTTATTTAAAAAGGTTTTACTTTCCATTTTACATACTAGTCTCAGTAACTACCTTCTCCCATGCCTCACCTCCCCCATCCCACCCTCTTTCCACTTCTCAGAGAGAGTAAGGCCTCCCTTAGGGAGTCAACAAAGTCTGTTATCCCACCTGGAGGCAGGACCAAACCCCTCTCCACATATCAAGGTTGAGCAGGGTATTCCACCATAAGTAATGGGCTCTAAAAAGCCAGTTCAGGCTAAGGATATGTCCTGATCCCACTGCTAGCCTCCCTCCCAACAGACCAAATCATCCACATTCAGAAGGTTTAGTTCGGTCCCATGCAGGATCCTCAGCTGTCAGTCCAGAATCCTTGAGCTCCCACTAGCTCAGGTCAGCTATCTTTGTGGATTTCCCCATCATAATCTTGACCCACCCACTTTGCTCATATGATCCCTCCTCTCTCTCTTCCAATAAACTCCAGGAGCTCAACCCAGTACTTGGTTGTAAATCACTGGATCTGCTTCCTTTAGTTACTGGATGTAGGTTCTATGAAGACAATTAGGGTAGTCACTAATCTGATTATAGGGGACGGCCATTTCTAGCACCCTCTCCACTATTCCTAGGAGTTTTAGATGGAGTCATCCTGTGGAATCCTGGAAATATTCCTAGTATCTCTTTTCTCCCTAACCCTATAATGGCTCCCTCTATCAAGATATCTCTTTCATCCTTTCTCTGACCATTTCCCAACTCAGCCATCTGGAGTCCTCATATTGCCATCCCTTACTCCTTCCATTTTACTCCCCTTCCCAATTTAACCAAGTGGTCAACTATGTTCATAGCAGCATTATTTGTTATGCCAGAAAGGGAAGCAACCTAGATATGCTAGAATGGATAAAGAAAATGTGATATACAATGGAGTAGTACTCAATGGTAAAAAACCAATGACATCTTAAAATTTGCAGGCAAATGGGTGGAACTAGGAAAAACCATCCTGAGTGAGGTAACACAGACCCAGTAAGACAAACATGGTATGTACTCACTCATAAGTGGATGGTAGGTGTAAAGCAAAGGATAACCACACTACAATCTACAACCCTTAGAGGAGCTAGGTAAGAAGGAGCCTAAGAGGAACATACATGGAAAGCCCCAGGAAAGGAGAATGTTAATAAAACATTTTTATTGGCAATTTTCTTTTGGAGGGAGAATTTTAATAATAAGGAAAAAAGTTGTTCTTGTTCATTTATTTGCTTGCTTTGTTTTGTTCTGTTTTGTTTTGTTTTGGAAATCTAAAAAAATAAGATAGTCTTGATTTTCGGCCTGTAACCTGTAGAGAATGACAGGAATTGGAGACATCCATGCTAATATTTACTTATGAATTTCTCTTGAAATATTTTAAGATAAGCTGTGTATTCTGTACTACTAATTTCTTTGTTGGAAAGTAAAAGGTAGGACACTCGTTTGATGATCATAAATGAAATTTGCCTTTGAACATTTAGCCATTTCTTTCTTAGGTTGTTCTCCATGAGACTAGCCCAGATAATTGCATGTTCACTACCTGTTTGAAACTTTGGCATTACTTTATATTTTTGTTGGAATGCTTTTTCTTTTACCTTCTTATTGCTGGATATCCCTCATCAATTAGGATACAGGTCAACTACCAGCTTTTTAGATTAAACATCATTGATCACTTGATCTCAAGAACTAAAGTGGTTGCTTTTTCATCTTCTATATCACAAAGAGAGTGCCTATCATTCCCTTTTTAAAATAATATTTGCATGTGCTTACTAATATGAATATTATCAATACATATAATGTACTATGTACCACACAAATTGGCTGTTGACTCCTTGAGAGAATCCACTTTGTCTTTCTTGTTTGGAACAATAATCTTTTTTTTTTCTTTTTTTCTTTCATTATTTTTTCATCTTCTATATCACAAAGAGAGTGCCCATCATTTTTAAAATAATATTTGCATGTGCTTACTAATATGAATATTATCAATACATATAATGTACTATGTACCACACAAATGGGCTATTGACTCCTTGGAATCTACTAGGTCCTTCTTGTTTGGAACAATAATCTTTTTTCTTTTTTCTTTTATTATTTTTTTCATTTATTTGACATCCTGAGGGCAGTTTTCCATCCATCCTCTCCTTCCATTCTCTCCCCCCACCTCCCTTCTGATCTTAAGGCCTAGTTCCTTTCCCATACAATACCACTACAGATAGTCTTTCCTTAAAATAAAAGTAAAACTAGTAGGTTATATCTGCTTGTGTTTTCCTCCCATGGAGTGGTCTAACAAAAAAAGTTATGGTTACTGAAAGTCCTGACCAAAATCATATCCTATGGCACTTGCTCAGGCCATAGTTCACACAGCTAGTATCCCCCAATGATATGTTTCTCTTGTTTCATTTCAGTTACTTGAGGCTGGGGTGATACACAACAGTGTTTCTCACAATTTACCCTGCAAACACCAGCACCCTTGATTCAGGACACTTGCATCTTCTTGGTCATATTTCAATTATATGTTTAAAATTAGCAATGAGGTAAAAACAAAATTCTTCAAATTTTAATTCAGCAGGTATTGGGCAATGCTTGAGAGATGCACATTAGTGAAAATCTATTGATATATTAGAACACTAAATTTGGAAACAAAGGAGCTGACCCTGAATTGAGAGTCTAGTACTTAGCAGAAACATTGGTTTCCTCACATATGAACACCACACACACACACACACACACACACACATATTTAGAGAGCTGTCATAAGAGTGAAGTAAAATAATAAATGTCAGTGGCACACAGCAGATATCTAATAAATGTTTTTTCAACAAATGGCATTATATCAATGGAAGCTGGAAACTTATTTTATACTCAGAAACCTATTGTCAATTTTTCAAAGAAATGGCTTGCAAGCCAAATGTTCTCCCATCCAGTATAGTACAGATGTTTTTGAAACTATATATAAGATTTAACATTTATAAGCATTAAATTTCATCTCGTTAGCTTTGGCCAGAGTTTCAGCCTGTCAAGACTGTTTTAAATTAAGACTCAGTTACTCAGTGTATTAGCTATTGCTTCAAGCTTTATGTCATCTGTAAATTTGATAATAAACCTTCTATGTCATTATACATATCATTAAAATGTTGAGGAGGACAAGACCAAGGGCAGAGGTATTTTTGCATTTTGTTTTGAAGGAAAAAGAATGCGTGAAATAGAGAAAGAAGATGAAATTATTTAACAAATTATAAATCCACATAGCCAAATATTGTCCTGTCAACATTTCTTAATTGCTTTTCCTTACACCATTTAAGAAACCATTTTAGTGAAAAACATACATAAAATATGATGTATATGCAAGTCTCTTCTTCTATATAAAACTCAGATGTAAAAGGGAACCAGAATTTAGTTTGCTCTTATTTATTCTTAGTGAATTCATGCTTTTTAGCAATAGTCATTTCTTTATGAGTGCTTAATCACAATGTATAAGCAACCAATTTTGTAATATCCATCAATATATATTAATCTGAGATTCAGTTGAAGAATGAACTGTTATAATATATTTTCTAAAATTCGCAAATCTGTATATACATGTTTATCATCTGCCCACACTTTTCTTGTACTGTTGTAGGGAACTTTGGAGACTACTAAAAGTAGAATAGATTCTACTTTTTTCAGTGCCCTGGAGACTTAGGAAGCTAGAAGTGAACAACAAGGCTTTTCTTCACATGAATGTGAATCACTAAGTGTCTCTACCAGCTTGTCTGTAAGAGCTTCTAGGCAAAGGCACTGATACTTCCTTCTGTCTCCTAACTTCCTCTAAATAGAACCTGGGTCACATTAAGGACACCAGACATGAGAGAATCTATATAACACCATCATTAAAACTGTTATGGTGTGGGAAGTTCTTCTGTCTATGTGTTGCTTTTATTGGTTAATGAATAAAGCTGTTTCACCCAGTGGCTTAGCAGAATAGAGCTAAGTGAGAAAACTAAACTGAATGCTGAGAGAAAAAAGGTGGAATCAGAGGAAAAAGATGTGAGCTACCAGCTGGGACATTTACCAGTAGGACATGATGTCATGGTGATGCACAGATTAATGGAGATGGGTTAGTTTAGAATATAAGGGCTAGTTAGAAATATGATTAAGCTATTGACCAAATAGTATTGCAAATAATATAGTTTCTGTGTGATTATTTCGAGTCAGGGCAATCGGGAAATGAACTATTGATCTCTGACAACAATTTGGCATCAGCATGGATGATTATATCCACATAAAACCTAAGAAATATTTTTTATAAAAAGGAATTCTAGACACAAACGGGCAGAGTTAAGCATGGCTTTTTGGTAACAGCATTTTCTTGAGTAGGCTCTGCTAAAAGCAAGCAGAGGCACAACTCTTTTAAGAGAAGGTTTCCTGACTCAGCAGTAGCAGCAAAAACTGCATGGCTCTTTTTAAAAGGCTTCCTGGTTCATGCTAGTTGTATGAACAACTCTGACTCTTTCAGGAGGTCTGGCTACAGAGCATTTAAATGGGGTTTGAAAGCAGAGTGCTACAACTTGCTTTATGGCAACATAGATTCGCTGTGTGCCTGAAAATGGAACTATGAGCATGGTTTGCAGAGGCAGTGAATGGTCCTCCAACATGTTGGACTGGGAGTAGCCAAAAGACAAAGCAGCCTTAGTCCTAGCCACATGGCTTAGCAGTTTAAGAAGTGTTCCTAGTCAGAATAGGATTACAGATACACAATAAAGGCAAATTCAGATTTTTAAATCTCTAAATGACTCACAGTGTGTTTTTAAAAATGTACATACGCTTGGGAGAGAGAGTAAAAAGAGTATAGAGAGTTATAAAAAGAAGTAAAAGGTTTTATAAAAATAAAAAATTCTTTGAAGGATAGAGTAAACTTGTAAAAAAGTAATAGAATAAGAAAAATAAGCCACATAAAAATGGAATATACATAGAGAGTCTGGATTATGTATATTATTGTGTTTTCTTTGAATTTTTTGACTGTGAAAAAGGTAAGAGAGATATTTCTTGTATGGGCTGCTGAGCTAAAGCAAGATAAATACTTGAAAGGTATCTTGACTTCAAAATTTAGGTTTAAGGGTAAGTTGCTTCGGAAAAGAGTTTTTTTTATTTTTTTTTTGCAGATGATGAGAACCTGTGGATTCCTTTCAGACTAATGAGGTTTGATGGACGAAGACCCCTGAAAATCTCCATGAACACGCCCAAAAATTACTTCACCCAACAAAAAGTAGAAAGCAGTTTAGAGAAAACAACAGCCAAATTCCTAAATATTGTTTATAAATGTTTGTTTATATTTAAGGGGAATATGCTATAGAGATTTGCATTGGTATGGATTTTGGTTTATATGTTGGTCTATGATATAATTTTGTTCTATTTTATTGTCCATGATGGTCCTGTTTCGGCCACTTGGGAGTTTCTTTTTGTTTCTGCATCTGTTAAACAATCTTTCTTTAAGAAATTTAATTCACAACTCATGCAAACTCATGGAGCAACACTATTCCTGGGAGCATTTCTCAAGGAAAACTGTTTAAAAATGGAGCCGCCTCCAGAATTTGTTTTCTTTTAATATTACCAAGTAATGATTATTCAGTGTATATGTAATTAATCCTGCATTTTTCCTACATCTTCCTTCAACAGTAATTAAGGACTCAAAGGTTTGGGTTCTGTTTTGCATGTTTATTTAAAAAAATACTGGTAGTGTTAAATGACAAGTGAATAGTCACCCTATATGTGGCAGAGAAGGCATAGACAGAACTTTGAATTCCATAAAGCATCTCATTGGCTCTCCTCTATTACCAACACAATCTGTCACTGACTTTAGAAACAGTAACTGTATCATTTCACTTCTCACTCTTGAAAAGTATTTCGCCCTGTTCTAGAAGAGACAAATTTTCATTTTTTTTCTATGCTTCCAAGAATGTATTAATCCCAGAAGTCAATTATTAGAGGAAAAAGTGTATCAGTGAAGGAAATCAGATAGCATGGATATTGAAGATAAATGAGCAGGAGGAAATTCAAGGGTATTTTAAAGTTATTATTGATTCATTTTTCTAATGTAAAAACAAAAGGTTAACAACTTCTAAATTAAGGACTTGAGGTAACATTAAAATATTACATTTTTATCTTTGCAAGTAAAGAAGTTTGTATACTTCTAAATATTGAATTCTAAAATTGCCATTAAAATGCATTTCTATTTTAAGGGTCTTGCTCATTTGAACTTGGGCTCTAAGATAGTTTAATGAAATGCCTTCCTCCTCAAATCAACATTTTCAGCTATACTTTGTTTAAATACTAGTTTTCAATTCTACTGTTACATTGAACTTGGACATAATCCATACAATTTTGTGTTTGTACATAAGTATACATTCTAGGTGATAACAGTTCATGCTCATTACATCCCAAAGTTTTTTGTGCTCCTCTTAACAAATTTTTAGTAAACAATATTTATAACATAGCACACTACAGTGCCTACCTGTAGGTGCTATGTTATGCAGTACAAACATTCAACCAGTGCGTACATCTCTCTATAACTCCATATCAAGTGGCTGTTTCCTAGCAGAAAACACTTGTTTACCCTTTCAGGATCACAACATTGGTTATATTTTATGATTTAAACAACCCAGTGCTTGAAAGCAGCCACAAACTTCTTAGAATATTGACTTATGTTTCTACGACATGACTATGGAATGAGGAAACAGAAGGAAGAAAGAGGAGGCATAAAAGGAAGAGTAAGTTTCAGGACAGGGGGAGGCTGAGGGAAACTCTACATAGGTGACCTCAAATTTCTTATCAATGCTGTGCATGCCTAGTTTGTTCATTCCTTCATTATTCTCACGTTTTAATTCTTTTCAATTCTGTATCCTTCTCAGATACTTAGCCTAGCTTTAGAAGAAAACGTGAGAAATATCATGTGATACAATGTCAGGTCAATACCTAAAAGAGGTACACTGGAAATTTTTAGAACTCAAGGTTACTACATGTGCGTGAATATAAGGAAATGTTTTTATGTCCACATTACACCTGGTTTATATTACATTCCTTATAAATTTGTGTATAGTACATGTTCTATCATGTGTCTCCAACTTAAGTGCACACCAGAATCACCTGCAGGGTTACTAAGCCTCAGATTGTTGGGCCTTATTCCAGAGTATGGGCTTTAGTAGGTCTAAGATGAGCTCTGAGAATTTGCCTTTCTAACAAATTACCAGGTGAGTCCGATGCTGCTTATCTGGCATCATAGCAAGTAAAAGCACAAAAATATGACAATCTGACTTCCATCATTTGAACTCATGGTAGAAGGTGACAGCTATGTAAAACAATCCTTAGACTACTTCACATGTGCCCCCACACACTGCTAATAAATAAAATCTGGGGATTATACTTAGAGAAACAATTATAAGTCAGAGGTTCTTCAAGTATTGCAGCTTCAAATAATTGTGACCCTCAATTCTAGACCAATTCAACTAGAACACTAGGGAGGACCATATCCCAGAGTTCCCTGCTTGAAGACATTAATGCACTTCAGGTGATTTGGGGATATATTCGGGTGTAAGATACCCATTTTAGATAAATATTAACAAGTTTTCTATTAAAATAATCAAATTGTGAAAAGAAAATTGATTTGATTCAAAATTAGTAATTAATCCTGGGGCATATAGTTTATATTTGCAAGTGATGAAACACAGTTGGTTTCTGGAAATCATTAATATAGACCTAAGGGAAAGAAGAGAAAAGAATGAAGCTCTGCCCTCATCAATATGAAATAAATTTTTGCAGTTTAGATTATTACTTCTAGCAGAAGCATTAAGGAAGTCGTACTACTTCTTAAATAATACAGATAGAAGAAAAGACAGTATGTATCTTCTCAAAAAAACATGTAGGAGGACCAAAAGGGATGAATTCAGTAATTAAGACAACTGTACTGAAGTGAAAGTTACAGAATTTGAATTATATTGTTTCAAACAGTGGAACCAGAACAAAGCAGCACTTCTAAAATAATAGCCTTACACATGATTTTAGTTATTCATGTGTAATTCCATGAATATATTTGATATATTATATAGATATTTAGTTAATATATAGACATACAAATTCTATATTCAAGTAGGTCAACATATTTTATTGGGTTTACTCATTAACTTGGAATCATATTCAGGCATCTACAGACCTTTGGGTTAGAGAACTGGGAATTTGATTTTGAAAGTAGTGGCACTTGAGCAGACCTTCATAAAATAAGTATATACATATCAAGTTACTTCAGGGTACAGGTAATTTTTAAAATGAAGGAAGGCAATAACAGAGCAAAAGTTGGACAGTGGGGTGGCAAGATGAGAAAGTAATTTACTACTAAATGATGGAGATGACAAGATAAAAAAATGAGCTGTCATTTAATGGTTTCTAAGTGATGTCTCTTCAGTATAATATCTCTAACTGAAAGCCTGATTGTGACTTCTCATCCTTGATCACCCTTTATTTCTCTTCAGAGAATTCTCAAAATTTTCAGAGATGGTTCTATACAGTGACTTAAAAGCAATCTCAGTAGGTCTTATCTAGCATTATTGTACATGCCCAGAGTCCCATTAGATAGCTTATGAGGAGGAAAGTCATGTCACATCAACTTAGCATTGTTGATATCTATAGTTGTATAGAAAGCATCAGTAAAACAATATTTCCAATAAACTGACTTTCAAGGCTCATAAAAAGTTCTTTAGAGAAAAAAGTTGATATGGAGCAGAAACTCATATTCATATAAGGAAAGGAAAAGTGGTTAAAAAAGAATAGGTGAATGGAAAATAACTGCTGTCTTATTTGTTAATTGAATAACATTTTATTCAAAAATAATAAAATGTTTTTCATAATAAATATACTATACATCTTATATGTATACATCTTGTCTAGTATACATATTTACATATAAATAAAATGAGTGAAAATGATGATATAGATAAAAAAGTAGGATTAATTGTCATAATATACATACTCTACACATGAAATAGTATAAAGTTTCCTGAAACAAGAGTTAGGTTAGTTGTCCTTTGCACACTCTGGGATAAAAACTAAAAAATAAATAAGCAATAACAAAAATTGACATGAAAAGGCAGAAAATAGAATCATATAAAGTACTCAACTAAACACATTAAAAGACAGTGAGAGGAAAGAATAAAAAATGAGAACAAAGAACAATGGCAGCAAATAAATAACATTAATTAAAAAAAACACATTCCAATCACATCAATAAGCAGTTTGTGTGGCAGTGGTCCAAGTGGACAGATTAAAATAAATTGCAAGGGAAGAACAAAAACAAGATCAAATTATGCTATCTACATGCAAATCGACTTTAAATATAACAGATTAAAAATCAATGAATTGACTGTTACACCAACGTTAATTTATAAAAGATACTGTTTCATGTTATAGGAACTAAAGAGAAGAAAATGATCAAGAGTAAAAAAGATCAGTGTTGGCCTGTCCATTGGTGTCATGCTTGTTCAGCTCACATTTTAGCAATTATGTTAGTGATTATATATATACATATGTATATATTTCTGTATATACATATATATATACAATTGCATATATGCAATGATTTTTAGTGAAAAAAGAGACAATTAATTTGAAAGAGAGCAGAAAGGAGCACATGGGAGTGTTTGGAGGGAAGAAAGAGAAGAAAGAAATGTCAAAATTATATTATAACATCAAAAATAAGAAAAATAAAGATTAATCTATCTCATAAACATGTGCAATATTCTTTAACAAAATATTAACAAACCAAATCCAAGAATGTACAGTAATATATAATAACAAAAAGGGATTTTTTTCCTCAGGAATAAAAAACTGGAACTGAATCAACAACTAAAAGTAAATGAAAATAATGCACTACATCAACAGGTTGAAAATTAATCCTTTGCAATGTTTTTATCAAGAGATGCAGAAAACATATGACAACATTTGACATTTACTTTTGGTAAAAATCTCTCTGTAAACAAGGAATAGAGAAAAACAGTTTCAACTTGATAAACATTAGCAAAAAGCTAGAACTAGCATACTTGATTGTAATAAACTAAAAGCTTTTATACTAAAAGCAGGAACAGAGTATGAATCCTCAATCTGATGTTTTTAGATTCCATTGCAGATCCCTAGGTAATATTGTAAGACAACACAAGGTGAGGCAAGAAATGCACACAGATTTGAAATTTTTAAAAATTAAAAAATCTGTCACTATTCACAGATGATATAATTATCAGTATAGAAGGTATTAACCAAAAACTTCTTGAAGTAATAAATAATTATAACAGAATCATCGTATATGAGATCAACATAAAAATTAATAACTTTACTATATACCAACCCTGGATAACCAATAAAATAAAAACATAAAATTGTTTGCATTTACTGTTGAAACCAGTAATAAATCTAAAAAAATACATCAAAAATCTCTATCAAGAAAACAATAGAACTCTGAAAAATCAAACAACTAAGTTAATGGCGATATATTACATGTTCATGAGTAAGAACATAGAATATTTTCAGAATATCTCAATTTGATTTATAGATTCAATATGATTTTTAATTTTGGTATAACTAAACTGCCCCAAAAATTATTCTGAAAAATATAGCACTCTTTTTGATTTGAATTTCTCTGATGGTTAATGATCAGAGAAATCTAACTCTGAGAATCTCAACTCTGAGATTCCATCTTACACCTGTCAGAATGGCTAAGATAAAAAATACTAATGACAGCTTATGCTGGAGAAGATGTGGGGTAGAGGGAACACTCCTTCATTGCTGGTGGGAATGCAAGCTGGTACAGCCCCTTTGGATATCAGTGTGGCAATTTCTCAGAAAATTAGGAAACAACCTACCTCAGGACACAGCAATATCACTCTTTGGCATATACACAAAGGATATTCAGTCATACCACAAGGACTTTTTCTCAACTATGTTCATAGCAGCATTATTTGTAATAGCGAGAACCTAGAAACAACCTAGATGCCCCTCAACTGAATAATGGATAAAGAAAATGTGGTCCATTCACACAATGGAGCACACTACTCAAGCAGTAAAAAATAATGACACTTTGAAGTTTGCAGGCACATGGATAGATCTAGACACAACCACGTTGAGTTTAAAAAAATACTGAATGAGATAACCCAGACAGACAAAGACTTACTCACTCATAAGTGGCTTTTAGACATAAAGAAAAGAAAAAACAGTCTATATTTCATAACTCAGAGAACCTAGACAACAAAGAGAACCTAAGAGAGACATACATGGATCTAAATACAATGGAGAAAAAGACAAGTTCTCCTGAATAAATTGTGAGTGTTGGGGTCATGGGAGAGGGGAGAAGAGGAGAGGGGAGGAACGGAGGGGGGCAGAGAAAAATTTATATTGCAATAAAAGCAATAAAAATATATAGCACTGCTTACAGAATTTGTCACCTGTATCAAACACTGAAAGTTACTATTTATTTCTAATTCAACCTTTTATTCTTATAGCCAACCTCAGAGATAAATCCTGCCATATTAATTCTATAGGAAAGATAACACAAGCTTGAATCAAGAGTATATTTTTGCCTGAAGTACAAAGCCTACCATCCAAAAAGAAAAGAATCTAAGTAATTGGTAATGATTTATGGATTTTTGAAACATATGATCTCAGTGATAGCTATATAACAACATGATTCTGCTATTATAGCAGTAAAGTGACCTAAGACACTATGTAAAATAATGAGTTTAACTGTGTTTCAATAAAAGTTCACTTACAAAAAATAGGCAATGGACCAGATGTGACCAGCAGGTTGTCATTCTGTCTTTTTCCATTCTTACAGAAGACTTATGTAGTTTCTTGACTTGGATTTCAATAAAAAGCATTACCCTTTATGTTTTTATATTTCTATACAATATCAAGCACAGAAACATATATGCATATATGCTTAAGTACTTAATGAATAGTTTCATATAGAATGACCAATAAATAAATTAATTCAGCTAATATTTCATGCCAAATTTCTAGGCAGAATTATAAACACTTGAGGCAGGCTGGACAGATAGAAATCATTACCTTTGTGAGACTTAAAAATCTATGTATCAAAACCATACAGCAAGTCTATGTTAGTTTATACAGATTTCATAACAAATCACTAGAAATGCAGTGGATTAAGCCACACAAATATACTATTTTGATGTTTTGTAGGTCAGAAGTCCAACATGTGTCTTAACCAATTTTAAAGCAGGCATTGTGAGCAGGGCTATATTCCTTTCTGGAGGATCTAGTACAAGATTTATTTCCTCATTTATAAGGTTCTTGGCAGACTGCAGTTCCTTAAATATAGCTTCCTGCATCTCAGAACAAGCAACGGGACATTGAATCATTCCCCAACTGTCATCTTTATCACTGACTGCAACCAAGAAATATTTTTTCTGATTTTAAAGACTCATCTGATTCAGTTGAATCCATCTGAATAATCCCAAACATCTCCCATCTCAAATCCTTTTTAAAACTTTTTTCTTATATAATGTCTTCATCATGTTTTCCACGCCCCTCCCAGATCGCCCACCTCCCTATTCAGTGAACTCCTCCCCTCAAAAAACAAAATGAAAATCAAAACAGACAAACAAACAAAAAACCAAAATAAGATAAAAAATACCACCACCACCCCAAACAAAAGAAAACATGGAATTCATTTTGTGTTGGTCAACTGTGTTTCAAGGCCCTTTATTAACCTCAGTGTCTGTTGTGTTCTGGAAGTAAAATGCTACCCCACACATACCCATGTGTTTGAACATCTGATTCCCATCTGGTGACAGTGTTTTTGGAGACTGTGGGACTTTTGGTAGGTGGGGTTAACAGGAAAAAGGGGGCCACTCTGGAGGTGGGTTGTCCTTAAGTTTTATAGGGCAGCCATATTTCCTGTTCTATCTCTCCTTTCTGACCTCTCTGTATGTGATCAAACTCCCACCCTACACTTTCATGCATGCAAAAGTTTTTGCCTTCTGGCTTTCCCTACCAAAATGGAATGCACCAACACACTCTAAGCTGAAAGAAACCCATCTTGCTTTAAATGAGTTTGAACCAGAAATTAGACAAATTACTAAAACAGTGTCATATTTACAGAGTTCATTTTGCTATGTAAAATAACATTTTAAAAATTCTGGACATTAAGATACCAACATCCCTAGAGCCATGGCTATATATACTGCTAGTACTGCCACAGGATTTACATCAAATCTGATGAAGTTAATTTTTCTCAAGAAATTATGCTTCTAGTGAATCTATGGACAATATAAACTGTATCTTATCATATTTAAAACTCCAGTCTCAGAACAATTGATTCTTCTCCTGACCATAAATGTGTTGTTAGGAGGCCTGTGTAATCTTGAGCTATTTCTAAATGATGCCAACGGTATCTCATATCTCCTATTCTAACATTAAAAACATTTAAATGATTCATTTTAAGGCTACTGTTTTCCTGAAAAGTTTCAATTTTAGAAACACACCATTCACCAGGTCCTGTATAAAATACAGGGCTCCCCCATGTCAGTGCACTAAATGGCTGTTCACAGCCTTGGATTTTCGCCCAGAAGACTTGACTGGCCCTCTACCTTTTTGTGTTTGTTTGTTTGTTATTCGTTTTTGGTTTTTTATTCTTGTTTTTGTGTTTGGGGACTTTGCTTTATTTGACTTTTTCAGTGCTGAGGCTGTAATGCTGAGCCACTCATATGCTGACTAAATGAGTCGCCTTCCTGTCATGCCTAGGTTTTCTTTCTATGGAAGTCTGAACTTCTAAACTTCCATTGAGCCTTTCACTCTAGAGATAAGACTTTCCTCTGTCCTTCAAGCATTTCACTAGCTATGTTTTCTGAAAGTTTGTGGCCACAAGTATGCCTCCCTTTTGAAAAGAGAAAATGTTATTTTCCCTCAGAAATCCAAGTTCCTTGTTTCGTTCTTTTTCCTGGGCAAAGTAACAATACAACTGAGACACCTTCCTACCATGCCTAGGTTTGGGGGTTTGCCACTTAGTAGCATCTATTACACTGTGGCTGCAGAGCTTCCATCTTCCCTGTGTCTTACCAATCCCTCCCATCGTACATATGTTCTAATTGCAGTTCAAACTTCCCCCAACTGATATAGACAAAGCCAACCATATAATCTAAGGGTCTTGGTACCAGGAGAGCTACTCTCTGTATGTCCCACCCTTTACTGAGAATAGCTACTGCTTAAAGAAGGGTTCTCTAGCTGACGCTTGCTCTGTTCATTGCTCCATTACATTGGTCCTACAGTCATTTTTCAAGTTGGCAATGCCACAGAAATCCAACTCTCTTTGCATATTTTAAACTTTCTTCCTGGCTAAATTATCCAGCCATGTTTAAAGCTTGGAGAGATATTCAATTCTTCTATTTCTCTCCCATTTTTCATTACGTCATTGTGATTAGTCCCAAGAAAAAGAAAAACAAAACATGCAACCTGGATTTATGAAAGGAAATAATATACTCTGTTCTCAAAAGGAGGCCTGCTTTTGGCACCAGACTTTCAGAAAACATTGCTAGTGCAGTGTTTTCAGGGTAGAGAAGAGTTTAGTTTCTAGAATGAAAGGCTCTGTCTTAGGTTTCTATTGCTATGAACTGATGCCATGACCACAGCAACTCTTATACTGGAAAACATTTAATTAGGGCTATCTTAGAGTTTCATAGGTTTAGTCCATTACCATCATGGTGGGGCACAACAGCATTCAGGCAGACATGATGCTGGAAAAGTAGCAGAGTTCTCTGTCCGGATCCACACACAGCAGAAAGAGTCAGACTCTGGGCTTAGAATGGGTTTAGGGAAACCTCAAAGTCCACCCCAGAGAGACACTTCCTCCAACAAAGCCACACCTCCTAATCCTTTCAAATATTCTCACCCTTTGGTAACCAAATATTTAAATTTATGATCTTACATATGGGTATGGAGGACGTTGTCATTCAGACCACCACAGACCCCGTGAAAGTTTAATAAAAGTCCTCAACCTGAGTTCCTATCTAGAATCTGCAATTACTTTGACAATTTTTTTTCAGCCAGAAAAAGCAAATAATGCCTGCCTCATGATGTTACTGTGAAAAGTAGGTGAAATAATGAGCATGAATGAACTCTGTCAGCTGCATATGTCAGTGTTAACACTATGAATATCTCATTAATGCTCCCTGTCTCCACTGCAACAAATCCTGCAACGGTTCGGGTGCAGGATGAACAGTTTAAAGCTAATCATTAAAATTGATTCAGGGGGGTTGTTTTTGTTTTATCATGTTAACATAATTCATTTTATTGCAATGCTGTCCATCAAATTTCACTTTACACAGAGTTCAGTCTAATCATACCTGATAATATTAGGATTGCCTTTACTTACAGATTCATTGAACCACCTTCCCTAAAAGCACAAACCAACATTTGTGCATATTTATATCATAAATCATACACTAAAAATATGCCAAAAGCAGTCACCTCTTCCATGAATCAGTCTCTGATTTCCAAGACTCATTTAGTTCCTCTTTTCTTCTGTTTTCTATCATGCATTGCCAAAACTGCTATAACATTCATAACACGGTATTATTATAGCACATTTGACCTTCATCCACAAGAAATTCTGAGCAACTATAGCACAGAGGTTTATTCTTTGTACTTTCATTCATAGTACATAGTAGATAATAGATATGTATTTACTGACATAGAAAAGAGAATGCAAGGAAGCCCCGGCTACAAGGACAATTACCCCTTAGAAAATTACATTACTTTAGTATGTTTCATGTAACTTAAAAAATAAAAAAGTGTATTTTCAAAAATATCATGCTAATCTTCCTGTAGCATAAAATGTTGATTATTCTAGTTGTGGTATAAACTATACTGATGATTTTTAACTCATTTAAATTAGGGATATGTGGAAAAAAGAGTTTAATTTGAGGCCCTCAGCCCATGAATGAAATTTTTTGTGGCTTTTAGAGAAGAAGAAAGCATGGAAATTATTTAGAGAATCATTACATGAAGAACACACATATGTCATGAGGGAAGATCAGAGTGAAAGGAAAATCAGAAAGTTGTTTCTACAAGGAGTTCAATTGCATATTGTCAAGTGATTACATTATCTGCCATAACATGTATGTCTTTTCAACATTTTAACAAAATTTAACCTGTGGAAAGATTTATTTGCTGATAGGTTTCTGTGAAAGTACTCATGCTGCTGGAGAACTTGTTCTTCTTGGGTGAGCTAGAAGTTTAGAATTTCAAAGAATACTCATTCACTCTTTACTTGCATCTGTCTTCAGTGCTAAAATTCTTCCCTCAGTGTATCACAGAGATGCATATATAATGCACAGCATGCAGGAGAATTTCAAGTGCCTAAATTTCTAATAATTTCCCAGATGCAGCCCCAGAATCTGATCAAAAGACCACACATGGAATAACAAGGTCCTGGTAGACACTGAATAAGACAATTCACCATCATTGGCATCTGTAAGGCAATTGTTGCTTTATTTCCCCTATGGCAGAAGTTACAGACCTTGTCTCTATTAACATTTTTTTACTTAAGAAAATAATTGCTTTAATAAACAACCTTCAAATACCGGACCTTTCAGTTAACCTTAATTGAATCACAATGTAAAATGCAGCTGGTATAATGGGAAAAGATGGTAATATGCTTGACAGACAAGGCAAATCATGTTTATGCAACATTTTCCATTTAAAACCTTTTAATATAAACCACTTCCCATATGGCTTCTTTAGAGATGTTACTAAAGGTGTATTTATGAGTGATGTAAGCATAGCATCCAGGAGCCCCATCTCAAAGCAAAGGTGAAATGGTCATCACAAAGGAGGGCAACAGAGAGTCATCACGTCCTAGTAATTACAGACCTTGGGATCAGATAAGTGGACAGAAAAGCTAATCAAGACATCTTCAACCAGTAATGACAAACTAAAGATCTTGCAACATAAAAGAGGCTATTTTCCCAATGCTTCACATAATATATTTTTGTTGCTCCCAGAAGTTATATAACTACATTCTTATCATGTCTTTCTTTATAACTTCCTTTAGCTAAAGCTTCAAGAGGGTAGTATTTAAATTTAAGAACAGTATCACTACAACTTTTATACAACATAAATTCTGTTGCAGTAGTATCCAAACTCTGTAAGCCCTATCTGTCACTCAATTTGAAGGTTTTTCCTAGTGATTTCCCCACTCATACTAATCCTCTTTGTTCTAAGTTCCTTCCTGCCTCAGTCAATTGACAGACTATATAAAGTTGTGAACACACAAACTTCCATGAGAGAGACTCTATCTCAAGCACACTTAAGTTACTTGATTGTGTGATAAATTCCATGTAAGGAAATGCATCTTTGTTTTCTACATATTCATCTCCAAACAGAAACTAACATACTTTTCAAGATTCAGTCTTCTTTTTCTGAAATAGAATGTCTGTGTTTTAACTTTATGTATAATTCTAAGTATTTCTATTTTGGTTATTACAAGAGGAGCCAATCTCCTTGTGATGTGTAGTTAGCTAACTGGGGCAAGCAAGAGCAGGAGGTAGTTACCAGTGTCAAGGCTAGAAATGCAAGGAGAGAGATCTATTACCTACCTATGAGCCAGTGTGGGGGAAATGTAGCTGTAGGAAAGGAAAGGAACTCTTCACACATTTTGATACAGAAAAATAGTCATGTGGTGGTTTTCAAGAAAATGGCCTCCAAAGAGAGTGGGACTAATAAGAGGTATAGTCTTGGAGGAAGTGTGTTACTCTCTGGAGGTAGGCTTTGAGGTCTCATAAATACTAAAGCCACACCCAGTGAGTCAGTACATTTCCTGCTGCCTTTGGATCAACATGTAAGGACTCTCAGTCTGCATGTTGCCTTGCTTCCTGTCACAACAATAATGAGCTAAATCTCTGAACAGTAAGACACTCCAATTAAATGCTTTCCTTTATAAGAGTTGCCATGGTCATAGTATCTCTTCAGAGCAATAGAAACCCTAAGGAAGATAGTTCCTTTTTAATGGAAAATCCCGATTCTGATTGACTGTGCCTGTAGGTGTCATTTTCCTAAAACGTGAAGAAAAGTAGAGAAACCTGAAGATGTAAATGTAGAGACAGAAAAGAGCAACTATCATGGTGGAATCTACAATCAAAATCAAAAAAGGGTAAATAGGGAAACATTCACTTACTGATTGTTGAGACTTCCCATCCTCTTTTTTGTAGTCAGCAACTAGGTTTTGATTCTTCAGGGAAGACACTGGATGGTTCGTTTCTGAGAAATAAGAAACATTTTAATAATTCTATAATAATCAGTCCCGGGACATATATACCTCTGGTACAGTGCTAATCTACCCTACATGGGGTCCTGAGTTCTATCCTCAATACACAAATAATATGGAAAATCCTCAAATCTAAGATAGAAGCAAAAAATGGGAGAGAGAGAGAGGAGTATACCAAAAGTTGCAGCAGTAGTAGAATTTCATACAGATATGAAATAATGCAACAAAATAAAGGAGAAGAAATTATCAAAAAGGAGAAGAAATCATCAAAACTACTTCAGCAAAATTTTCTAAATGCATTTCCAGGTAGAACCACACAACAAAAAAGAATAAAAATCAAGGCATCACCAAGTATACATCATCATAGAATTTAAAAACACTGGGCCAGGCATGGACTAAGGAGATGTCTCAGCCATTAAGAGTACTGGATGCTCTTTCAGAGGACTCAGGCAAGAATACCAGCACCCACACATGATGGTGCATGACTGTCATTATACCTCTAGTTCCAAGGCGTCTGCTGTCTTTTCCTGGCATGATTCTGCTCTGGGAATGAATATGGTATGCATACATATACTCAGGCAAGCTCAGAAAAAAAATGGTTGTGGAAACAATAAGCTTAGAAAATGGGGGAGAAATCAGGTCGTGTACAAAGGATCAAAAATGAGACTACTGGTATTAGAGAGACAGCTCAGCAATTAAGAGCATTCACTGTTCTTGCAGAGAACCACAGTTTGATTCCCAGGCCCCCACATGGTTATTTACAGTCATCTGTAGCTCTAGTCCCAGAGGATCTGGTACCTTCTTTGTCTGTAGTCTGTGAGTGCCAGATATACACATGGTACACATACAAACATGCAGACAAAACACTCATAAATAAATACAACGATAAAAAGAGAAATTGAACTACTTCAGAGTTGTAGAGCAACAAAAGAATCCAGAAGGCAATGGCACAGTGCATTCAAAAATTTGAAGGACAAGCCGGGCGGTGGTGGCGCACACCTTTAATCCCAGCACTCGGGAGGCAGAGGCAGGCAGATCTCTGTGAGTTCGAGGCCAGCCTGGTCTACAAGAGCTAGTTCCAGGACAGGCTCTAAAAAAGCTGCAGAGAAACCCTGTCTCGAAAAACCAAAAAAAAAAAAAAAGGAAAAAAATTTGAAGGACAGTCATTTTTATGATACATGTCTATTTAGCTACACCAACATAAAATTCATATGATATGCTAGACCTCAAAATTTTATCATTTATCATTTCATTTTCATTTAGTTATTGCAGTATGTGCAATACCAAGGAAGAACAATTAAACCATTAAAAAAGGAATACAAAATGAAGGGATCACTCAGACACAAAGGTTTATAGATTGATCTATATACACTACTCAGTTCATAAAAGAAAGATGTTTTCAAAGAGTATTTAACAGAGAAATTGACAACAAAAAGAGTAATATTGATTTTTAACAGATTTTAAAAGTGCTTAGTCTCTGCCGAGTGCCCCAAACAGAGGTGTCTCTGTCTTACTGAAATTTAGGTTAATTATTCTTTCTTTTTGCTTTTCTCCCCTGCCCTTTGAACGGCTATTATGATATGCTCACATTGGAGTGCTTTTTCTCTCCCTCTGTTCTTCTCTTTAAAACCTCTGATGTTCTTCTTTTTTGAACTCTTCCGTGCCTTCCCAAGATCGCCCACCTTCAAGGGTAGCTTTTTTTCTAGTTCATTTGCCTTTGTCCCCCGAGACCCTGGAGGTCCATCTGTGGATGCTGCTAATTTGAAACATAGCCCAACACAAATATTTTTGATCTTACTGATCTTTGAACATGTTATTGAAAAATCAATAGCATATAAAATCTCCAAGAATTATCTCAAGTAATCAACTGAAATATGTTAGCAACAAAGGGATCCTTGGCAAAAATGTAAAAACATATTTATTTTATAATTTTTGAGACCATTCTCTGTACATTATCAGAAGAAGAGCTGAAAATTTGGGTGCTCCCTCAAGTCTTAAAGAAAACCTTCAAGGGACTCTGTGGCTACTCATTTACTCAGACAACCACAAAGCAGGTTTGGTAAACACCACACTAAATCATGTTGAGTATTAACCCTCCTATCTTCTCAGGCTTAAGGGTCCTTGGTTTCATTTACTTCTTTTATCTGGGCATGCACCTGTCTCAGATATTTCTTACCTCTCTGTCTTTTAGAAAAAAGATTTTACCTTGGTTGAGAAACTCTTGTCACAGAGCAGGAACAAAAGTGATGTGCCCTTTTGCTGATTAATGTGCAAACTAGAGATATTTCACTGGGGTTGATTTATTTCGCCTGCAAAAATATTTAGCCTGCAAAATAAGTCTTTTTGGTGATATTTGCTTTCAAGTTGAAAGGAACTGACTTTATGTTGCCTTTATTTTTCAGTATCTTCCTGCTTACAGGAGCAACATTCCATGTGAGAACTGTGGTCAGTATTGGGGTCTCATACTGAGCAGCACCCCAGCCTTCCTTTTTGAATTTATTGATTGTCTGCTGCTCTTACTCTTCATTTATAAACAGTTGTTCTTTTTCATCAAAGCAGTTTCCCTAGAGTCTGTCTCACATAGCACAGGCTAGCCTTGAAATACCTGGATAGTTGAGGAATACCTTGCAGTTCTGATATATTTGCCTCCACCCCCTTCATGCTGATATTACAGGTGCTTGCCACCATTCCTGGTTTATGTAGAGCTGGGGATATCAAATCCAAGGTTTTGTGCAGGCTAGACAAGAACTCTATCAGTTAAGCAACATGATGCTTGTTAAGAACCCACAATGTAGAACCCAAGGAACTAATTCCCCACTTCTTTGGATTAGAACACTCCAACATTTCTCTGGAGTGTACTGTAACCTAGGTTTGCTAAATAAACTTCCACTTAAGCTGAGAAACAAACCAACCAAAAAGAATTAACAAAATACCTGAGATGCTTGTGTGTGTTAAGGAGAAACTGAGATAATTAGGAAAGGGAACTGAGTTAATGACAAGTACATAAAAACATGAGTAGCCCCTCCAGGATTCTACCAGAACCTGTACTCTCTGTCAGAAACCATAGGCTCCTTCTGCAGCCCATTGAACCTCTTGAACTAGCCAGACCTCCCACATACTTTTCCAGGATCTACCCTGGTGAGATTCCCTGATCTTTCCCATCGATGCCTTCTCCTGAACTTGCCAGATCCATAACAGGCCCCACATCAATTGCCCTGGTTTTGACTAGACATCCCTACCTGCACAGCAACCCGTCTCTACACCTCTGCCAGGACCCACTCTACCTACTTCCTAGCCCATAGTACCCTTTCACACCAAATATAACCTTTCTGGCAATTATTTCTAGATTTATCCCCACAATCAAGGCTTGGACCAGGAAGCACAGCCTATATGCCATCACAGTGGCCTTTCTCACATGATCTAATTTCACCAAAAGGATTTCAAATATTTAGGCCCAACCCAACCACATATCCTTCTCTGTCCAAGTCAAACTTAGAGAAGTCCTCATTGCCAAAACATAAACAATAGGAAAGATTAAGCAAGTATCTTCTCTACAAAATCTCAGTCCTTGAGAAACGTTTGCTGATGAGTAACTATGGAATCCAGAAAGCAGGAGACAAGAAGAAAACCACTACACAGATTTTAATAGAACAATCATAAACTCCATCAAAGAATTTAAGGAAGGCACAAAGAAGCACTTGCTCAGTGAAATCAAAGCAAAAGAGCTTAAGTAAATAAACACCTGAGTGATGCCCAAGAAAATACAAGCATAAGGTTGATAGAAATGAAAAAAAATCCAGAACTTGAGAATGAAATTCAATAAGGCAATAGAAATACTAAAGGGGACTCAGGTGAAATGAACATGGAACTGAAAAACCCAGCAGCTCAACTAAAAAAACTCAAAGAAATCTACAAAAGTAGAATGAACCATGTAGAAGATAGAACATCAGGATGTGAAAATAAAATAAAGGATCTAGATCAAACACATAGGAACATTAAAAAAACAGAAAAAGAAAACATGGGAACTGTACAACACCATGAAAAAGTCAAACTTTGAGGCATAGATGGAGGAAAAGAATGCCAAATCAAGTGAACGGTATAGTTCAGATCTTCAGCAAAATCACGGAAGAAAGAATAGAAAGAAGTGACATAATGATACAAATGTTATAAAAACAAGAACAAATTCTAAACCCAGTCAATGGGAAGAAATAGTAAGATTGAAATAACAAAAGGAATTAAGTCTAGGGCCAGGTGGATTCAGAGCAGAATTCTGTAGACCAATGAAAAATCACTACAGAATTCTATCAGGCTTTCAAGAAAATTCTGCAGTCATTTTAAAACTACTCACAAGAAAAAGAGAGGGAGAAGAAGGGGGTAGGGAAGACTAGAGTATGGGAAGCAGAGACAGAGAGGGAGACAGAGAGAGAAACAAAGAGAAGCAGCAACTCCACATTCAACCTACCAAGTCAGTATCAGTCAAATATGCAAGGCAGACAGATAGAGACTACAGGCAAATATTACTGATGAACATAGACCCAATAATACTCAATAAAAAACTTGCAAACAGAATATAGAAATACATAAAAAAGTTAATAAATCATTCCTAAGTTGGCTTTATCTCTGATATTCAAGGATGGGTTCATTGAATAGAAGTCACCATACTAAATCACAAAAAAATGGACATAAAAGACAAAACCAACAGAATTATCTCAGTAGATTCAGGAAAAAAAAAACCTTTGGCAAAATCCAACATGTTTTCATGGCAAAAGTGCTAGAAAAAAAAGGTGGGATTAGAGGGAAGACATCATGTACTTCTAAAGAGGGGCCCAGAGACTCCTAAGGTAGAACTAACCTGAATGTTTCTTTCCTGGGGACTAGCTTTTTTCACATGTAACAGAAGCTACCATGAAAACTTCCAAAGGAGGAAATCAGCAAACTACTACTCAGTCACTATGAATTTGAACCACAATAATTACCAGAATATTAGGGTAATCCTAATGGTACAGTAGTAGCTGGCATACCTTTATGGAAATCAAAAGCACTCTAATTGGACTTAAGACTGACTCAATAAGAATAAAACCATTCCTACTACTGGAAACCTAGCCAATTTCTCTGTGTTGGTAAAGTCATGGATTTGGAGAATTACAATAACTAATTTACTAAACCAGCACAATCCCTAATAATAATATAAACATTTTTCATTATACCCACAACTAAATGCAGTCATCACCCCTCAGCAAGGAAGAACCTCTTTGCAACAGATGAAGACCACTACAGAAAACAGCAACCACACAAAGTGCAGGGTTGTGGATCATAGCCCTAATGGATATATCTGAAGAACACTCTTGCTCCTAAGGTTTAGGTAATATTGCAGAAGAAGGGCTGATAAAGGCCAGAGCACCAGGGAGCTGGTTGTGAGATTAACTCCTAGTAACATCAGAAGCTACACCCATAAAACCCCACCAATATGTTTGCCTAATCATGAGCTAAACATGGACAGGGGAAGCCCACTAAGCCTTAACCATATACAAAGAACTACAGTCAACTATGGAATCCAGAAAGCAGGAGACATAGTCTTCCTGAAGGAAGAACACACCAATTGGTTATCCTACACCAAATGGCCATCCCTGAAAATACAAATACAAGTGATATTATACAGATTGAAGAAGTTATATTTACAAAAACCATGATCAATCACAATGCAGAGTTTTGATCTCCATCCCAATGTGTATATCTACAAAATCCTCATGAATATAAGGCTCAGGGAAAATTGCTGAAGATGGAGGAACACAACATTATAAGGGCCAGAGGAACAGCTTGCTCCGAGATTTTATCTCCTAGTAATCTCCATAACTATATCCATAAAGTCTTAAAAACATGACTACCTACACATGAGTTGAACAAGGACAAAAATAGACATTTCAAAGTGGACAAGGGAAAGCCCATGAGGCCTCAAGTTTACACAAAGAACTGCAGGCAACTAAGGAATGCTGAGAGTAGGAGAAATAGTCTTCCCCAGGGAAGAGCACACCAAGAAGTTACCCAATATCAAAGACTGGCCCCCAAAATATACATACAAGTAATATTATATAGGCTGAATAGGTTATATTTAGTAATATATATGTACATACATATATATAACAGCATTTATGGAAAAATGAGGCCATGAATTTGAAAGAGAGCAAGAAGAAGTCTATGGGAGGCTTTGGCGAATAGAAAGGGAAGGAGGGAATATGGTAATAATATTACAATATCAAAGATAAAAGAAATAATAATGACAGACCTGAGTAGCTTTAAGAAAAATCAAACAGTAATTTCTGGAAAAGAGGGGAGAAAAAAATAAGTGCAATACATTTTATCCTTTAGTTACATATATCCTTTTGTTACATCAATCCAGATCCAATTCTATACAAACATACAATAGTCAACATCAGCAGCATAGAGTAAAAGGAAGTCTGAGCTAATGAAGAGAAAGAGAACTATACTCTGAAGACATCAATATCTAAATTTGAAAATCAAAACAGGAAAAAAAATAAATCATGATATATTCCCAAAGATACAGGTCAAAGATTATCTAATTTGTCTGTAATAATTTTCACAGAATTTAATATGTAGGAATATATACCTTCATAAAAACTTCAAAGGAAATTTTACAGTAAAAGTACAAAGTGTATTTTAAAACTTTGAAGTTAACTAGCTTAGAAATTACAACATGCAATGATGTGGGAGAGTCTTCTGTTTGTGTTGATTTCATTCGTTAATAAAGAAACTTCCTTGACCCATTTAATAGGCCAGCCCTTAGGTGGGTGGAGTAGAGAGAACAGGAAGAAGGAAGTGAGGTAGATGGCTCAGACAGTTGCCATGCTTCTCCTCTCCAAGACAGATGCAGGTTAAGATCTCTCCTGGTAAGCGACCATCTTGGGGTGCTACACAGATTACTAAATATGGGTTAAAGCAAGATGTGAGAATTAACCAATTAGAGGCTGAAACTAATGGGACAAGCAGTGATTAAATGAATACAGTTTCAGTGTAATTATTTCGGCTGTAAAGCTAGCCGGGTGGCAAGACGCAGCCCCACCGCACCATCTACAATGCAACTTCCTTTTTACATGTGTTTTAACATTGTTTTGCCTGCAAATTTATTCTAATTGACTTACAAAATATGGTTTGGTAAAGCATCAATCTGTAATGTTATTTGATTATGTGGCTCCAGGGCTGATAGTGGTACTGAGTTTACCTTATAATCCACTAATAAAGAATTCAAAAGTGTATTTAAGAATTACTATAATATTAATTGATACTTGTGTTATGACATGTGATTCTTTAATATCCAAAGTTTGAAATAATGGAAATTCCTAGCTATGTGATAAATAGAAATTTAAACCCTTAGTTATTAAAATAGATCTCCCTTGTCAAGTCTGTCCTAAACACTTTCTAGTATAAGCATTTTTTTCTAGACCATTGAAACATTGTACTTTGGAATTTCTAATTAAGCACCAGGTTTTTATTTATTACATGTCTATTATCATTAGCTAGTATTAAATTATATACTATTACCTTTTCTTTGTATAGATTTTGCCTTAAATATAAATTTCTCAAAACAAGGATTTTGCTGTCTTTTCCATTAAAATATTAGTAACTACACCATTTCCTAGTACATACTAGGCACATAATACCTATTAATAAATATATTAATTTTTCACTTATCAAGAGATTTTATTATAGATACTAGGGAGATACTCAAAACACATCAACAGAGGATGTATTCATATTGCAAACAATATATGTTTCAATATATGTTTACATAAATGTAAATCATATATACTACATGTGAATTGTAGATATTATAAATTTCCATGACTTTTAGTGGATTTTTTCAATAGTTATTTTAAATTTATTTATGTGTGTGTGTATGTGTGTGTGCTTTCTTAGATGTATTTATGTTCAACATGTAAATATCTGGTGCTCTCAGAGGTCAGAAGTAGCCTAGAATCCCTAGAATAGTAGTAGTTACACATGATTGTGAGTCACCATGTGGGTGTACAGTAGCCATTGTCCTTTATAACACATTTAAATGCAACATGGCTGTTAAGTATTTTTTTGTTTCCAATTCATTTTAGTTCTTTTTAAAATCAGGAAGAGGCATGTAGATTGAGAACTGCTCTAAAATGTCCTTGTTCTTTCCTGTACAAAATTTACAGCCTTTGCATTATATCCCCAATATTTTTATCACATATCTGCTAGGTTCTAAGAATTTTGGTGAGAGGCATTTCATGAATAAAATGGACCAGTGTCAGTAAAATTTGTAAGAAGGATACCTCAGGCATACTTGAAATACAGCCCAGTTCTGACACTTCACACATATAGTAATTCATACTCCAGGGGGCTTTTTTCATTTTGTATATTGGCAAGCTGGAAAACCAACACAGACAAGATGGGTAAATTTCCTGAGCCTAAGGGCCATATTTCTAAAAGGAATGTGCTAAACTGCTTTTTACTCATACGTGACATTTTCAAAAGAGCAGATCAGCAAATGGCTTCTCAAGAACAAAGTCTTTACCCTTTGGTGATGTCACAACACTGCCTAAGAGTTCTCATAATTCATAAATATGAATTTATGTCATATTAATCACAGAGACCTAGGAAAGTTTCCTGGCTTACATGAATTTAGATCTAATTTTGGGTCACCTATTAAAACAACCATTTAATTTTCCAAAATAAATCATGCTTATAAAAATGTGGGGATTTTTAATGTGAAAATGTAGAACACGACTATAATTTCAATGTTCATTAAAATGGGATGCGTACCTAGACTATTAACCATTCAACCCATTCCTAAAAGTGTTTCCCCAAGAAATACTGTATTCATAATTCACAATTCAAAGCTGGCCCACATCAAGTGGCCAATAGTATATGACCTTCTGAAGCACACCTGTTAATACCAAAGACATTAATAACCTCCCAGTTGTAAACATCATCTTTTCTGTAGCTCCTTATTTTCATACTGTCCCTAGCATTTGAAATTGCTGAATCATTTAAAAGTCAAGTGTACTTGTATTATGGTAAGTAATATGATCACAATAAAAATATTTGGGGGCTAGGAAAGATGAATATGATGTTCAATCTGAAACTAGAAGAACTACTAAAGTCATCAAAGACAAGGGGTCATGATGTCAATGATAAGCATGCTACAAACCATAGAACCACAGACGTTCGGAACAGATTAAGTGATGAGGGGATGCAGATACATCTCATTAGGAAATAGAAATAGAATAGTTGGCTATGGATGGATGAGAGGCACTGGAATAGTAGGATCAAGTGGGAAGAAGAGAAAAGAGAGTATTGTGGAAGGGAATATGGAGACAGTTAAAATTAACGGTCATTTGAGAGGTACTATGGAAACCTCATATATTAGAAACTTCCTAAAATGTCTACACACATGAAGATGAACTAAATGAAATAACCAAATAATTGTGAAAACAGAGTCCCAACTGGCCATCTCTTGTCACCAAAGCTTCCAATACTAGAATTGGGTTGCATCTAATTGAATTTTTGTCCAAAAGGATGTCAAACAAATCCTCAAACAACCTAGGCTGCTACCAACCAAGAATATTGGTTATTTTCTACAAACTGACAGACAGATCATATAGCTGAAGACAAAACAGTTGTGTAAAACTGTTACGCAACTCACTGAAGGATGGAGGTGTCAAGCTGGTGCTTTCATAGAGGCTTGACCCCTATGCTCCAGCATCTTTGTTATGGGAAGAAACTCTGCAGCTGTCAAAAGAGAAACATAAACATCAGCCCAGCCACAAACCCTTTATCTACAATGGTGTACTGCCTGAAAGGTATGCTAAGATAATGATCTCAGAAAATCAGTGGGAGTGACCATCCAGTAACTGATTTGTCTAAAGGCCCACTCCATGAGATGGAACATATAACTGGCACTGTTTGGGGGACCAAGAACTGGACACTAGATACCCCAGGAACCTAGAGTAAAATCAAACAATTCCTGTCTAAAAAAAGAAAAACACAATGTTTTAATAAAATAACTCCTAATAATATTCTGCTGTGCTCATAGATAAATATCTTGCTTAGCCATTATTACAGATGATTTCTCCAGAATCATATGGGTACAAATATAATAATCATACTTTACACAGAGATTGATGGACCTTGGAACACTCAGCCCTACATGGGATATGTCCATCAAATCCCTCCTCTGAGAGCTCAGGGAACTCTGAGGAAGATGAAGTAGAAAGCAAAAGTTAGAGCAGATGGTGGACACCAAGAAAACAAGGTCCTATAACTCTACACGAGCAAATGTCTTTTGCTTGCTTTCTTTCTTTTTCTTTTCTTTCTTTCTTTCTCTCTCTCTCTCTCTCTCTCTCTCTCTCTCTCTCTCTCTCTCTCTTTCTTTCTTTCTTGCAAGAAGAAAAAAATCAGGTGGTCTGAGTACATTCACCTTATAAGGGGTTTGGAGTGCATATTAAGCAAAAAATTTCCATAAAGTTGGTAATTGTTTATTGATTTATTCGTTAATTCTTAGGATTCTGAAACAAAGCCTTATTATGAAGAGCTGTCTATCCTACAACCCTTCTATGTTGTTGAAATGAGCCTATCCATTATTCTGCTTCAACCTTCCCAATGCTGCACATTACAGGTATGTGCTACCAGGCCCATCCCTCAGTCTTTAAATAGGCCAAAGATGTGCCAAACTCTTTGGGTTTTATGTAAAATAAATAAATAAAAATTAAAGAAAAAGCTAAGTCTAATTTTTCTTTGTCACTCCCCTCTGTCAACCTCTGTGACCTTCTGCCAGTGCCACACAGAAAGACTATAACCTTTCAAAGAAATAATATCATTATTGGTACTACTGACTTTGGAGTCTTTCCCAAAATATCCTGTTTATAGAAAAATATGAATTACTACACTAGTCCCTCACTACTACATGAAATAATTAGATGAATAGGTACTCTAAGTATGAATTTATATTTCAAGATGTCATTATTTTCTAAAATAGCTGTGTCACTTAACACTGCATCAGGAATGGGTTGTACTTGCGGGTATGCCATACCTTTATCAATGTTCTGCATCATCAGCCTTTTGAATGTCAGCCAGGCAAGTAGTATGTATGATATATTTGCATTCCCCACATGAAAATTTTAGGATCTTGAGTTCTTTTTGGTAGACCATTTGTTTTCCTTTTTGTGAATGGATGATTCAGGTGCTTTTGCCTGTTCTTTACAGTAAGCTGTACTGTTTTGATTTCTAAGACTTCCTTATCTATATTTGAAAGCAAACTATGAAAAAAATCTAAGGAATGAAGATGTGTACAGCTGCAAAGAAAATTTAATGTTGAGATGTTTGTCTCTAAATATATAAATACTGAGCGTGGATGTGTCTCAAGGGGAAAAAAAAACCCTTTCTAAGATCTTAGAAAAACGAATTGAAATTTTGTCATACCCTTTTGTCTCTAAATTGAAATAATTGTCTCACAAGAAGGTAATATGTCAAAGTGGTACTGGCACTACATACAGAGCTAGAAACCAAGTAGCCCTAACTAATAATAACAGTTTCTATTTTATTTTAGTCTACTGGAGTTGTGGTCTTATACATTCAAGACTGGTCTCCAACTTTTAAAGTTGATGTAATGCTGGTGTTCAAATCTAGGACCCTGTACATTCTAATCATGCATCCTACCACCTGACTTATATCCACAGTCTCTGTGACTATATGTTTTCTAACATTAGATTATAACACAAGAATGAGTTCTTAACTTTCTGCATGAGACAGTGAAAACAACCAAAACCCACAGTTCATGTATTTTAATGATCCAATCATACTAATTCTAAGTAAAAAAAAAAAAAAACTCCATTGAGGATACTGCAATAATCTGTCTAAATGATTCAATTAACATCATAATACTAAAAAAAACCAGATGTAGACCACAAAAATATTTAAGTCAACAGAAAAATATTCTTAGATGATTAAAACACATAGTAGGTACTATAATAAAAGTCGACATTCTATGAAAATGAGGGAAATAAACTTAGAAATAAACTGAATATGACTTGTTAATAAAAAATCCATTTTTGATGTACATGGATTGTCTAAATAGGATATGAAATTAGCTGATCTTAAAACCCCATTTAGTGCTGTCTGTCATTGATTCTACAGTCACAGAAACTTTCTTATCAATATTCTGTTTTAAAAATGTGCCAGGTGAACAGAGGCATTCTATTATGTTTCTTTCCTTTTCCTTTGTCTCATAGGGCTAAAAGACATGAAGCCAGCAGTTCTACGTAAATTGAGCTTTTAAAAAAATATCTACTGTTTACATATTGAAAGTGGAAATGAGAAACATCATGAAGAAATACAAGTCTCCACAGAGACAGAGTAGTTAACCATTTTCCTTTTTTCTTCTTGAGACAGAATCTTTGTGAATAGCTCTGGTTGTCTTACAAACCAGTATATAGCCTGCATGGCCTCTGGGCCATAGAGATGCACATTCCTCTGCCTGTCAAGTGCTACGGTCAAAGGAGTGAGCCTTGCTGCTCCATTTTCTATTTCAATCTCTAAACAAAGGCTTAGATTCTTTCATCTAGTAGAGTAGTGGCATATGCACTGCTGCAGCATTTTACTGGTAGGAATTTCACCAATTCAGGAAAGCCATGTAATTTAATTTGGGAGCATTTTTAACTGAATGATACTTAAACTGAGGCCAAACTTAATTTTATGAGCATTTTCATGCCTTTTTTGTTAAGTTTTTTTTTCAGAGCAACCATTACTTTTCTACAAAATAGCTTACAAAAACCAGATATACCCATTCACCATCCAAATCTATTTTTATCAGCTCCTTTTACTAATGACCAAGTGGCATTACTTTAAATACCTTAACTATTATTTTCCTAACCCAGCTTATTATCTGCTTTTCCACAAATGTGACATTAGTAGTAGTAGTTGTTGTTGTTGCTATTGTATAGCTCTCAGTGGCCCCACAGCCTGGATAGTACCATGGCCTTAAATGGCAGTACAAGTCACTCAAATCAATATGGCTCCTGGTGACTGCATGACCCCTGTAAAACAACATGAATTTAGGCACAGACCATGGACATCTTTATGGCCTTCAATGGTAACAGAGACATCAACACAGACACTGGCTGCAGGCTGCAGAAGGACCACAGACTTTCACATGGCCCTCATTGGCAGCACAGGCCCCAAAATCTCCATGGTACATGCTACCATTATTGTTTATTTTTAACTGCTGAGTAATATTTCATTGTGTAAATGACCATATTTATTTTATCAGTTCTTTGGTTGAGGGGCATGTAGGTTGTTTCCAAGTTCTGGCTACCACATGTGGCCCTCAGTAGTAGCATAACCCATAGAGATCAATGTGGCTTCAGGCAGTAGAACAGACCATTGACATCTGTATGGCCCACAGTGGCAACATGGGCCACAAACATCAATATGGCCCCCATCAAGAAGCTGGTAAGGCCCAGGTGGCTTAGCTTGGTGCTTCTACCATGCCCACTTCCACAATGTTTTCTCATGTAGTTAATCAAGAGGAAAATATTGAACATAAAAATATATAAATCAAAATTATATCAATATAAGAAAAAAATTAAACCCAATAATGGAAAAAATTGAGCATCACCCCCCCAAAAACCCTTGATGATCAAATAAAGAAAACAAAAAGAATAAATCAGAAATAGCTTAAGTTCCTAATCCCATTGCTAGGAGCCCCACAATAAGACCAAGCTACACAACTAAGTCACACATATGCATTAGGCCTAGGTATATCTCATGCAGGCTCCATAGCTGTAGGTCCAGAGTTAGTGAGCTCCAGCAAGTACAAGTGACCCGTCTCTGTGAGTTCCCCTGTCATGACCTTGAGCCCCCCTCCCTTGCTCATTTAATCCTTCCTCTCTCTCTTCAACTGGACTCTAGGAGCTCGGCCCAGTGCTTAGCTGTGGATCTCTGCATCTGCTTTCATCAGTTACTGGATGAAGGTTCTATGATGTCAATTGGGGTAGTTGTTATATTTTGTTTGTGCTTTAGCAAAGCTTGCCTGAAGATCAGAGTATTGAGGTAGCCATACTAGTTAATCATAGAGGCCAGGCAGTGGTGGCACACACCTTTAATCCTAGCACTAGGAATGTGGAGACTGGAAGTGATATGGATGGGCAGAGGGAAGAATATAAGGCAGGAGACAGGAGTACAACATTCAGCCTGAGGATTCATAGAGACAGGATCTTGACTATTCGATTTGATAATGCAGAGAAGAAAAAACTAGTGGCTGTCTGCTCTGCTTCTCTGATCTTTCAGCTTTCACCTCCTAATATCTGACACTGGCTTTTTTATTATTAAGACCAATTAGAAATAATGCTACAGGTAGTCACTAATCTCATTATAAAAAAAGGAAAGTTCAAGCACCCTCTCCACTATTGCTGAGAGTCTTAGCTGGGATCATCTTTGTGAATTCCTGGGAGTTTCTCTGACACAAGGTTTCTCCCTAACCCCAAAATGCCCCCATCAAGAAAATTATTTCATTATTCTCCCAATCCATCCTGCCCCCAATGTGGTCCCTCATGTTCTTATAACCTACTCCCACCCTACCCCCCCCCCCATTTACCAAAAAGATCTCTTCTATTTTCCTTTCCCAGAGAAATCCATATATCTTTTTGGTTACTTAATGGTAACTAAAATGGATTACCTCTCTCTGGGGCAATGGATTGTAGCCTGAATGTTATTTTACGGCTAGTATCCATTTATGAGTGAATACATACCATGTCTGTTTTCTGGGTCTGGGTTAACTCATTCAGGATGATGTTTTTTTCTAGTGGCATCCATTTGCCTTCAAATTTCAAGATGTTTTGTTTTTTTACTTGTTGTCTGAGTTTTCTGTCCTGCCCAGTTCCGGCAGTTGTTAAGTCCCAAAGAAATCACACAGAGGTCTACATTAACTATAAACTGATTGGCCTATTAGCTCAGGCTTCTTATTAGCTCGTATAACTTATATTAGCCCATTATTTTTGTCTATGTTAGCCATGTGGCTTGGTACCTTTTTCAGTGAGGCAGTTATATCTTGCTTGCTCTGTGGCCAGGACAGGACTGAAAATGGTGCCCACCTGGACAACTGTATCCACATAAAGTCTGAGAGAGGTTGGGAAGTAATTCTAGACACAAAATAACAGCATTATGCATGGTTTCTTGGTAGCAGCAATTTCTCTCTTCTGCTCTACTTGCTAGAGGCAAGCAAGCGCTCTCATTTAAGAGAGGCTTCCTGGAGTTGAAAGAGGCAAGTCCACTCTCAAAATGGAGGTAAAACCACCACCCAGTCACCCCTAGCCTGACTCCAGCCGTCGCTGCCGCTGCCGGGGAGAGAAGGGCCATGATCCAAAGGAACCAGAACAGTTGAGGAAACGGTTTATAGGTGGTCTGAGCTTTGAAACCACAGATGATAGCTTAAGAGAACATTTTGAGAAATGGAGCACACTTACAGACTGTGTGGTAATGAGAGATCCCCAAACAAAACGTTCCAGGGGCTTTGGTTTTGTGACCTACTCTTGTGTTGAAGAGGTAGATGCTGCAGTGTGTGCTCGGCCACACCAAGTTGATGGGTGTGTGGTAGAACCAAAGAGAGCCGTTTCTAGAGAGGATTCTGTAAAGCCTGGTGCCCATTTAAGAGTGAAGAAAATCTTTGTTGTGGTATTAAAGAGGACACCGAAGAGTATAACCTGAGAGACTAATTTGAAAAGTATGGCAAGATTGAAACCATAGAAGTTATGGAAGACAGGCAGAGTGGGAAAAAGAGAGGATTTGCTTTTCTGACTTTTGATGACCATGACACAGTTGATAAAATTGTTGTTCAGAAATACCACATTATTAATGGGTGTAATTGTGAAGTGAAAAAGGTCCTTTCTAAACAAGAGATGCAGTCTGCTGGATCACAGAGAGGCCATGGAGGTGGATCTGGCAATTTTATGGGTTGTGGAGGGAACTTTGGAGGTGGTAGAGGTAATTTTGGTCGTGGTGAAAACTTTGGTGGAAGAGGCGGCTATGGTGGTGGAGGTGGTGGCAGCAGAGGTGGTTATGGAGGTGGTGATGGTGGGTGTAATGGATTTGGAGGGGATGGTGGCAGCTATGGTGGTGGTCCTGGCTACAGCAGTAGAGGAGGCTATGGTGGTGGTGGACCAGGCTATGGAAACCAAGATGGTGCATATGGTGGTGGTGGAGGAGGAGGATATGACCATTACAATGAAGGAGGAAATTTTGGTGGAGGTAACTATGGTGGTGGGAACTATAATGACTTTGGAAATTATAGTGGACAACAGCAATCAAATTATGGACCCACGATAGGGGGCAGTTTTGGTGGAAGAAGCTCAGGCAGTCCCTATGGTGGTGGCTATGGATCAGGTTGTGGAAGTGGTGGATATGGTAGCAGAAGGTTTTAAAAAATAGCAGAAAGTGGCTACGGTTCTTAGCAGGAGAGAGAGCAAGGAGTTGTCAGAAAAGCTGCAGGTTACTTTGAGACAGTTGTCCTAAATCCATTAGATAAACTGTTAAACTGTAAAAATCTGCCACAGAAGGAGTGATGATCCACAGTCAGAAAAGTTACCGCAGCTTAAAGAGGAGGCCCTTCTTGTTCAGGACTGTCAGAGCCAAAGTTTGAAAAAAGTGCAGCTATTGATTAATGCAATGTAGTGTCAATTAGATGTACATTCCTGAGGTCTTTTTATCTACTGTAGCTTTGTCTTTCTTTTTCTTTTCATTACATCAGGTATATTGCCCTGTAAATTGTGGTAGTGGTACCAGGAATAAAAAAAATAAGGAATTTTTAAAACAAACAAACAAACAAACAAACAAAAAGAGGCTTCCTGACTCAGCTTTAGCTGCCAAATCTTGCAGCTCTTTTAAGAGGTCATGGCATGAAACATTGAAATGGTGGTGATCAAAAGTTGACTGCAATGCTTTTTGGGTTTTAGCTGTAGCAGAAAAAAAGCCACACTGTTTTAAAATGCCAGCTTTTTGGGCCATCCTGCCAGAACAAACTCTGTGTCTTTCAGGCAGCAGGTCCAGCTACAGAGCATTTGAATATAGTTTGTGAGCAGACTGCTGCAGCTTGCTTGCTGGCAGAAACCTTGAAATTCCATAGAGTTGAGGCAATAAACATGGGTACAGCCAGTATCTCCTTCATGAGGCTGGAATCTCAGAAAGCTAAGAAATGGTCTAGATCCAGCCATCAAAGGCACGACTTTAATTATACCCATATTGTTTAGCTAATTAAATACTCATGTGGCCATAAAAAGAGAGAAATATACAGTAAAGATAGATTGAAAGATGAAAAATATCTCTAAATGGTTAACTGTGTGTTTAAAAATATATGTAGGCTTGGGAAAGAAAAGAAAAAGGTTAAAGTCCTTAAAATAAAAAATAAATAAATAAAGAGAGTAGTTGGGTGTGGGGGCACACACCTTTAATCCCAACACTTGGAAGACAGAGACAGGCAGACCTCTGTGAGTTCAAGGTGTGGTGGTATATGCCTTTAATCCTAGCACTTGGGAGGCAGAGACAGGCAGATCTCTGTGAGTTCAAGGACAGCCTGGTCTACAGAGTGAATTCCAGGATAGCCAAACATATACAGAGAAACCCTGTCTCAAAAAAGCCAAAAATTAAAAATAAAAGAAGTAGAGGTTAAAATAATGTCATGTAAATATGAAAAATACACAAAGAGTCTGGATACTGTATGTTATTATGTTCTCTTTGAATTGTTTGAATGATGAGGAAGGAGCAACAGCTGCTAAAAGATATTTGTTTATAAATGCTGAGTTAATCCAAGATAGATATTTTGAAAATACCTTGACTTCAAAATTGAAGTCAAAAGGTATGTTACTTTGGAGAAGAGGATTTGCTTTTGTTTCCACGGAAAATAAGATGATGTGGATTCATTCTTAGTTAAGAAAAATCAGGTTTGATCAAGGAAGACCATGTAAGAAATCTCTGGTGGGAACAGATGGCCCAGATGTCTGAGTTCTATATCCAGAACAGATTCAAGACTGCTGCCTGAGATGATCAAGCCTCACAGGATATTCCAATCAGGACTTGACCTAAATTTTCTTTTGGTCTCCAACCAACAGGAAGTAGCCTGGAAAACTATGCCCATAATCCCTAAAAATGGACTATGGATATTTTCCTTTATTTAGTATGTTGGTTACAAGTTGTTATGGCTAATGGTCAGGATAAAAGCTAAACAAAATATATTAGATTCAGAGTTCTTTTTTAAAAAATTAAAAGAGGGGATAGTGGTGTGGGACAATGGTCTGTATTCTGTCAATTATATTTTAAATAAACGCTGATTGGCTAGTAGCCAGGCAGGAAGTATAAGTGTAACAACCAGACAGAAAGTAGAGGTGGGTCAATGAGATCAGGAGAATTCTGGGAAGAAAGAAGCCTATTTCTCTGCAGTCCTGCCCCAGCCACAGAACAAGCAAGATGTGACTGCCTCACTGAATAAGGTACTGAATCACGTGGCTAACACGGATAAGAATATTGGGCTAATATAACTTGTAAGAGTTAATAAGAAGCCTGAGATACTGGGACAATAAGTTTATAACTAATGTAGACTTCTGTGTGATTTCTTTGGGACTTAACAACTGCAGGAACCAGGCAGAACAGAAAACTCGGGCAACATTTACTGCTGAGTAATAATCCATTTTGTAAATGTACCACATTTTCTTTGTCCATTCTTTGGTTGAAGGGCATCTAGGTTGTTTTCAGATTTTGGCTACTACAAATAATCCAATTCTCAAGTTAGGTTGCCTTGCCTAATCTTTTTTTTCTCATTTTTTTATTAAAAATTTCCATCTCCTCCCCTCCTCCTCCCCCTTCCCTCCCCCTCCCTTCCACCCATACCCCCACTCCGCCCCTCTCCAAGCCAAAGAGCCATCAGGGTTCCCTTCACTATGTTAAGTCCAAGGTCCTCCCAGCTCCCCCTAAGTCCAGGAAGGTGAGCAACCAAACTGACAAGGCTCACAGTGAGCCTGTCCATGCTGTAGAGTTCATGCTCATCGCCGTTGTCCTTGGTTTCTCAGTCCTCCTCCACCGTCAGCCACATTCAGAGAGTCCGGTTTGGTTCCCTGTGTCCAGGAAGATGCCCCTAGCTAGTTCCTTGGGTAGCTGAGGAGAGGGTGCCAGAAATGTCCAGATCCTATTGCCATACTCATGAATATCTTGCATATCACCATAGAACCTTCACCTGGCATTGGACAGAGAAAATGACAGAGCCCCACATAGAAGTACTGGATTGAGCTACCAAGGTCCTGATGAAGAGCAAAAGGGGGGAGATCATAAGCAAGGAAGTCAGGACTGTGAGGAGTGCATTTACCCATTGAGACGGTGGGACAGATCTAACGGGAGACCACCGAGTCCAATTCTCAAGTTAGGTTGCCTTGCCTAATCTTAATGCAGGGAAAGGAGCTTTGTCCTGCCTCAGCTTGATGTTCCATGCTTTGTTGACTCCCATAGGAGACCTTCCCCTTTCTAAATGGAGCCATAAGAATGGATGGAGGGTTAGAAGGGAGGTGGAGGGGGCATGGGATGAGAAAAGGAAGGGGGAACTGTGGTTAGTATATAAAATAAATGAAAAAAATAATTAAAAAATAAAAATAAATAAAATAAAAATAGTTTAAGTTAAAAATAATTTTAAAACATCTTAAACTATCACCATCAAAAATTCTGTGATCTACAAAGAAGAACACTCTTTTTATCCTTCAAACTGTTTGTTGTATTATTTAAAAATTAAATGATCAAACAGAATTGTAACAAATCAGCTGTAGAGCCTAAGCATGGTATTACAAGTCTGATTTTCAAGCTATAGGAAGGCTGAGATGGAAAAATTTCAAGCCTGAGGCCAGCCTGACTGAACAAGATACACACCCAATACAGTATAAGATACATATTAAGACAAAGTTTAAAATACAAAAATAATCAGTTCCAACATTTTGTAGTCTTTTTTATATTTTTATTTTTTTAGTAATTTTTTTGTCTTACCTTTTCTCTCTGAGCAGCCTGCATAGCACTTTCTGGTACTATGAAAGCTAGAAATCAGGTAAGAACATTCCTGTCACTACTAGTTTGAATTCTCCATGTTCTGAAAATAGTTTTTAATGTCTTAATAAAAATATAAAACCATTTTACCAAGTAAGATAACCTAGACTCAGTGAGACAAATATTTCTTTTTTTATGATTTAACTCATATATTATTCTTAATATGATATCTTTAGATTTGTGTGTTTAATTTGGAGTACCTGCAGAATATTATTAAATAACAAATTTATTTAAAATTATCTGGTACCTTCCATTGGTAGAGGAACATCTGCATTCCATCTCTTTGGAGGGGGTTTGTTTTTCATACCCAATAGCCATACTCTAGTCTCTAGAATATGATATGCTTTTTCTAACTCTGAGTCTTTCAAATCAAACAGATATACTCCCACACTCTAGATTTGGAACAGTAAGCACATTTTGCATACCATCCTAGTCTATGCTGTCCACCTGACTTCATTCATCCTAAGCCAAATCAATCTCTAGACCCAACCTGTCTCCACATCTACTCTTCCTTCACAACCTATTCAGTGATAACAAACTCAGAAACAACAAAGGAAATCTAGATACCCAGACATCAAAACAAGAAAACAACAATATGATAGACCAAGGCAGTATCTTCTTTCCAAATTCTACCAGTCATGTAGAAATGGTGGCAATAACATTACCTAAATGATCTTCAGGACACAGATTTTAAGATATAATTCTAAACATCATCAAAGTATTCAAGGAATTTAAAGAAGATACAAATAGATAGCTGCTAAATGAAATAAAAAAAAGCTTAAGAAGAACAAATGTCTGAGTGAATACAAATTCAAGAGAATACAAATGTAAGGCTAATGGAAGTGACAAAAACAAACCAGGACTTGAGAATGGATGGAATTCAGTAAGGAAACAGAAACATTAAAGGGGACTCAGACTGAAATGAAGATGGAAATGAAAAACCCAATAGTCTAACTAGAAAAAGGAAAGCAATATAAGTAATCAAGAGAAGACAGAATATCAGGATGTGAGGACAAAGTGAAGAATCTAGACCAGTGGTTTTCAACATGAAAGTTGTGACCCTTTCGGAGGTTGAAGGATACTTTCACAGGAGTTGTCTAAAACGATTTACATATCAAGATATTTATATTACAATTCATAAAAGTAGAAAATTATAGTTATGAAGTAGCAACAAAAATAATTTCATGGTTGAGGTTACCACATCATGAGGAACTATATTAAAGCACTGAAGCATTAAGAAATTTGAGAACCCCTGATCAGCTATAAGAAATCCTTCAGCCAGTAGCCTTTTAGTTTCCCACCACTTGAGCATGGCCTTTTATATTATAAATGCCAATGTAAAGCGTTCACGTGCTCTCTCTTCTGGTTGTTGTATTTGGTTGCTGTCTGCCCGTTCAGGCAGAGGACTGTGATCTGTGAGTCTACCACTAAATAAATAATCCTTTACTGTACTCAATTCTGAGCTAGTGTGGGATTGCTTTTAGTGTCCATCTTCATATGGCACCCCACATGGATCATAATTCCTCAACTACTGGGTGGACCAGTCCAAAAGGCCCAAATGCTCCATGGCCCAGAAGGTCTCCCACCTCTGCCTGCCTGGCTTGCTTTCACTTACTAAGTTTTTTTTTTATATAAAACCCCTGCCAGAGTGGAACTAAGTGTGCTGCAACTTGGAAATTTCCCAAGCTCATGCACATTCCCCCCACCACCACTGCTACATTCCCTGCCACACAGAGACTTGCACAGCTTCTGGTTTGTGCTCCCTGCTCGTGAGTTCTGGACTCCATGCTCCATGTACCGAGTTGATTTGATTGCTTATGGTTTGTCAAACAAATCATATTTGTGAGTATTTGACCAGCACCAAGGCAGAAGGCCAAAGCTGCACAAGATTGCTTGTGTTGCTACCAGTTGCAGAGCTGGTCATAACTCTGTAACTGCAACACTTGCTGGACAATAAACATTATTACACCTAAAGCAATTTACTATATCTCATAAAAGAGGTAATTATTTGATTATTAAATAAATCAATAAATTTGAAAGTTATATATGTGAAGATAACATTACCATGCACAATTTTATTAACCTTTTGCTGACAAAACTAATACAATCAAAAATCAAAAGTTACCTGAAAAAATTAATACTATTAAAAAGGATAACATTAATTTGACAGACAAAATTCAATCCATGTCAAAGGGTACTGAGAAATTTTCTGAAAGAATTCATACTATTGAATTTGACAATCAAAATCTGTTAAAAAGTTATGATATGTTAAAAGATAGAGTATATCTCCAGGAAGGCAATCTGCATGCTATCCAAATAATGTCCACGGATGAGATGTTATTTTTAAAGGAAGAATTTGAGACTTCAGAATCACATGTGCAGAATGAGGACCAGGCTAGGTGCCTGAATTAAATCACTAGAAATATATTCAGACCAGGAGATTCAGGCTTTACAAAAGACAGTGGTAAAAAGGTTTGAAACGATTGAGGAAATTATTGGAGCTGATAAACAGGGAAAGAAGGTACAGGGACAGGATTCAACATCACCAGTACCTGTTAGAGATGATTTAGCCAGGGTTTTAGCTTCCTACCCTTTAATCTACTCTGACAAAGCATCAAGTTCTAAATGCCCAAAAGGATCCAAAAAAAGGTAGATGGATACCTATAGGAATGTATGGTCTAAAAGAGATTAAGCAAGCAGTAGTGTCTTATGATTTGTATTCTGCATTTGTTACGAAGATGGTGATGACATGGGCTTCTAGCAATAAAGATTCCGCACATGACTGGCTTCAATTATTTTCAATAGTCCTGGATGATGGCCACAACTGCTGTGGAAATGTTAAGAGGCAAAAATTTTAGAACAGGGAAAAACAAAAGAACTTGAGACTTAGATCAAATTCTTGGTGAGGGCACTTATGCTGACCCACAGGCTCAAGCTCTTTATGATAAACAAATCTTGTCCCTATGTCATATGTCACAAAGCAGCCTTAAATACTTGGGACAAAACCCAAGAACTAGGAAATTATTGAATCATATACCAGGGTTAAACAGGGCCAGAAAGAAACCTTTAGTGATTTTTTACAAAGATTAGCTAAGGCTGTACAAATAGGAGTAATAGACCCAAATGCTAGACAAGTACTTATTAAATCTCTGGCTTTTGAAAATGTCAACTTAGAATGCAAAAAGATACTTGGGCCTTTAAAGGTTAGATTAGCACCAATAAAAGAATGAATTTTTGCATACAATGAACATTGAGACATTTGACTATAACACTGAATCTTGGGTAGGAGAAGCAATTTCCAAACATATAAGGGGACATCAAAATGCCAAATATTTTAATTGTGGTAGAATAGGACATCTGAGAAGGGATTGTAGATGAGAAATTCTTAGAAATAATGTCTCCTCTGGGAATGCAAAAATAAAAGGTATCAACCTTCTAGATTATGTAGAAAGTATGGCAAAGGCCATCATTGGACTGGTGTGGGACAATTGTCTATATTCTGTTCAATTATGTTTTTTTTTTTTTTAAAAAAATGCTGATTGGCCAGTAACCAGGCAGGAAGTATAGGTGGAACAACCAGACAGAAAGTAGAGGTGGGTTAATGAGAACAGGAGAATTCTGGGAAGGAGGAGGACGCCCATTCCTCCCCAGTCCTATCCAGACACTGAAGAAGCAGGATGTGACCTGCCCCGCTGAAAAAGGTAGTGAGCCATGTGGCTAACATAGATAAGAATAATGGGCTAATATATGTTACAAGAGTTAATAAGAAGCCTGAGCTCATATGGGCCAATCAGTTTATCATCAATATAGACCTATTGTGTGATTTCTTTGAGGCAAAATGGCTGTGGAACCTGGTGGGAGGACAGAAACCAGGCAGGACAGAAACCCCAGACAACATTGGACCAATGAATGCAGATCAACAAATGATAGACAAGGCATCTTGATACCATTAGGAAACTCCTTGGGGGGCCTCTCACAGGTCCCCAAGTCTAAAGTGGTCCAGTAATTACCAGTCACTGTGGAGGACATGTCTCACCAGGAAAATTAAAAAATCCAGAGCCTGCAGTAAAAAACTATACTGTTCTGGATGATGGGATAAAATGGAGGATGAATCAAAAATTTCAATAGGAAATAGAAAACATATATTCTGGCAGACTTCTATAAATGATCAAAGATCAAACAAAGCTAAGAGTGCGCATAAATGACATTGCAATTGTGGGTTTGACAGACATAGTTATGGACATGAGTATCATTACTCCAGAATCTTGGCATCCAAATTTGCCTCTTCAAAAGGCAGATGTTTAATGCCTAGGACTTGGAATCCTATCTCAAGTGAAACAAAGCACAATATGGATTGAATGCATAGGGACAGAAGGACAGAGAGGAAGGCTGAGGACATATGTGCCTAATATTGCAGTGAATTCATGGGGTCATGACCTGCTGTAATACCCAATGGAATACCCAGATTAACATTCCTGCAGTCCCAGAAATTAATATTTCTGGGAAGGATATTATAAGATACTGTATACAAAGTTCACCAGCCATTCAGGCTATACAAGAACACAAAGCAACTAGCAAACCTTTAGAGGTACCAACGGCCCAACCTTTAAAAATGTTAACTGAGAAATTAATATGGGTTAAACAATGGCCTTTAACAGAAGACAAATTACAGGCTTTATAATATCTGGTACAGGAGCAACTAGATGCTCACCATATTGAAGAATAAGCCAGCCCTTGGATTTTTTTCCTGTATTTGCTGTTAACAAGAAATCTGGTAAGTGGAGAATGGTGACATATCTAAGAGCTGTCAACAAGGTAATTCAACCTATGGGCCTCTACAATCTAGAATTCCTCTGCCTTCTCTATTACCAAAAGGATGGCCTATTACAGTTGATTTGAAAGATTGTTTATTCACTATATCTTCATAAGAAAAGGACAGAAAAAAATTTGCCTTCACAATGCCTACTTAAAATAATTCTCAGCCTACTAGGAGATACCAGTGGACTATCATCCCACAGGAAATGCTCAATAGCCCCACCTAATACCAATACTTTGTAAGCCAGCCATTGGAAGTAATATGTAAAAAATTTCCTAAATCTATAATTTACCATTACATGAATGACATTTTACTATCTGATTCAAATGTAGATACTTTAGAAGAAATGCTTGAGGAAGTAAAGAAAGTTTTGTCAAAATGGGTTTTACAACTTGCTCCTGAAAAAATACAGAGAGGAAATTCTGCCAATTACCTAGGTTATAAAATAGATTTATAGAAAATTAATACACAAAGGCACAAATTAGAGACTGGTTGCAAACTCTTAAATACTTTCAAAGATTGTTAGAAGCCATTTCCAGTCTACAACTAGATATTGGGATAACACCTGATCTAATAGTATAATTAAACAAAACCTTACATAATGACAAAGACTTAAATAGTTCAAGAGAATTAACAGCTGAAGCAGGAAAAGAATTGATTGTTATCGAAGAAAATTACAGAGACACATATGGATAGGGTAAATCCAAATCTTAATTGTATTCTAGTTATATTGCCTTTGAGAATTTTCCCTACAAGAATTTTAATGCAAAGGAAATATATTATTTTAGAGTCTATCTTTTTACCACATAAACCAAGTAAAAAATTTAAAACTAATGTGGAAAAAGTCTTTGAATTAATTATAAAAAGAAAATTGAGACTTAGTCAACTAACAGGTATAGATTCAGTAGAGATTATATTGCCTTTTACTAATGATTAAATTAAGAAAAATATGGGAAGACAATGAACCTTGGCAAAGAGCTTGTGTTAACTTTTTTATGAGAGATTAATAGCAATTATCCCAAAAGTGATAAAATTAACTGTAGAAGGAGCTACAGGCAGGCCTGCTTTTCATCCCGCCCAACTCCTGGCCGCCTGGCTAGCTTATGCCCCAAAATAACAACACACAAACTGTATTCATTTAAACATTGCCTGGCCCATTAGTTTCAGCCTCTTATTAGCTAATTCTCACATCTTGCTTTAACCCATTTTTAGTTATGTGTGTAGCACCACGAGGTGGTATCTTACCGGGAAAGATTCCGCATGTCTGACCTGGTGGCTGGCTTCATGGCATCTGTCTCAGAGAAGAGAGGCATGGCATCTGCATATGGTGAATGCATGAAGCGTCTGCCCCACTGCCTTCTACCCAGCATCCTGTTCTGTTTACTTCACCTATCTAAATCCTGCCCTATCAAAAAGCCAAGGCAGTTTCTTTATTAACCAATGAGAGTCCTCCACCAATTAACTTTATAAAGAGAACTACTTGGATCCTTCCCCGCATTGTATGGGACACACCAATAACTGGAGCCCATACATTCTATACTGATACAGGTAAATCTGGAAAGGCAGGTTAGAAATGAGAATATTTAAGTAAGGTGAAACAAAACCCTTATAATTCTGTGCAAAAGGCAGAATTATATGCTATTCTCATGGTACTAAGTGATTTTAAAGAACCTCTTAATATAGTGATTCACAATATGCAAAAAGAGTTGTCTTGCATATTGAAACCAATGAATTTATACCAGGTAATACAGAATTGACTTCATTATTCATACAGGATCAAGATATAATCAGGAATAGGCTTTGTCTCATATACATAAACACACATCTGATCCCATATTAGTCTGCCAAGTTTTCTAGCACAAGGTATACAGAAATTGATCAATTATTAATTAGAAGTGTGATGAAGGCTTCCAAATTTCATAAGAAACATCATGTCAATAGCAAAGGTTTAAAGAAAGTGTTTTCTATTACATGGCAACAAGCTAAGGAGCTTATAAAAGAGTTGTCCTACTTGATATTTTTATAACCAAACACAGCTACATGCAGGGACTAACGTATTCAAAGGAATGAAAATTGCGAATGGATGTGTTCCACTTTGCAGATTTTGAAAAATTAAAAAATGTACACCACACTATTGACACTTATTCAGGTTTTCAATGGGCAACTGGTTTGAGCTGAGAAAAGGCTGATTCAGTAATCACACATTTATTACAAGTTATGGACATTATGGGCTACTTGAACAAATGAAGACAGCTAATGGTACAGCTTATGTCTCTAAGAAAATGAAACAGTATTTTGCTTATGATAATATAAAGATATTACAAGTACACCAAACAATCCTACAGGCCAGGCAGCTATAAAAGATCAAATCAAACTATAAATGATATGTTAAACAAACTGAAAGGGATAGAAAACACCTCCTGAAATAGATTACATAATGCTTTATTAACCTTGAATTTTCTTAATGCTAATGAGACAGGAACAACAACAGCAGAGTGATGTTGGATAATAAAAATGTCTTCTGAATTACATCAGCCAGTGTATTTCAAGGATGTGTTGACCCAACAATGGAAACCAGGAGATGTGCTACATTGGGGAAAAGGTTTTGCTCTTGCTTCCACAGGAGAAGAAATGTTAAGAATACCATCAAAATTAATAAAGATACAGTTTGAAAAAGAGAAATCTCTTGAGAAAGAGAAATGATAGCTCATTCACAGAGGTGACAACCTTACAGGTGGTAAGGAAACCTCATAAGGGTTGGGGCAGGGCTCTGTTCTTGTCTTTGCAGGAAAATACTCATCTTCAAAAATTCAAGAGCTCTTGGACATCTAGATGTCTAAAGAGGAAAACATATTTTTTTAGATAGGGTAACCAAGCAAAGAGAATTATGACTTATGAGGACAGGTTATCTGAGGGTAAGAATCTCTGAACATAAACTAGAATAATAGTCATGACTCATTTAAAAATCAAAGTTGGCTTTTGAGTTGGACAATAGCCTTGTCCTTCTCTAAATCTAAGCATGTTAAAAGAAAAATTTAGAGTTTCTCTGTCATGTCAGGAGCCATCTGGTATGGGACAGAAAGAAGAAAGAATTTTGAAAAAAATATTTTTTCATACATATTTTTGTCTCTATCATACCTTTCATTGAATATATGTTTATATAAATAATAATTAACTTTTCCATAATGAACAATGAATTTTCCTGCAGTAATCTTTGAAGTTTCCAGGAAGAAGATGAGGCCCCACAATAATGACTCTACCTGGTTGATGTGATGTCATGATGCTGATAGTGCTACTATAAGACCTGTTTTGGGTACCAGCTGCTCAAGACGGTTGCAACTTGGATAGCTGAAATGGTGCACCTTTTTACAACATTCTGAATAGAACTCCAAATAGGAACCTCAGGAAAACAATACTGAATACTCAGAGACTATTTACAATTATATCAGATGGTAATCTTGAAGCTTAACCATCATTTTACTTTCACAGGATCCCATAGAAAGAACATAGCCCCCATAACAGCTGGAAGTAATTCTAGAAGACAATGTCCCTTCTCCCAACAAAGTTTGTCCTCAGGTTTAGAAACATCAATTAGGGGTTGATTATAATTGGTATAGGGTTGAGGGTTGGGGGGGAAGATTATGTAGACTCGGAGATCTCTTTGAATAAAAAAGAGAAATTAGATGGGATAATAGATTAGTGTGAGCTTACACTAATAATAATTGAGTAATAGACTGAATACATATGAGCTATTATTTATAGGCTATTTACATTGGTATAGATTCTTGTATAAGGATAGAAACTTAAATTATATTGAATATGTTCCATTTGTCTAAATATTTGTATACCTAGGCAAAATTATTTTGTCATATTGTATGTATGCATGCTTCTACCTTTGTTTATGACATTTTGTATATTGATACACTTTTAGGATATATTGCAATATATGTTTCTGCCTCTAATTAATATACTTACATTTTGAGGTCATTGCCCTCATTTGTTGCACAATTGTTTAAATATTGTTTAATGTTCTAATATGAAGTCTTAGTTTTTAAGTTATATAGGTATTAGGAATTGTAGGTCAATAGTCATCCATGTGTGTCATACTTATTGATAGATTAATCATGTTATTTAGATACAGAGAGATTGTATTCTGCATAGATAGGTAATCTTCAACCACTATAAAGAGCTGTAGAATATGGCATATAAATAACTTAGGGCTATGTTGACATAAGTCATCTGTTCTACATTTTGGAAGTTGCTTGATTGCACTTCCTGCTTACTCAAGTAATATTATTTCCCTTCTTGGGTCCTTGATGGGGTTGAAGACTAGACTAGATAAACGTAGTTACTTTCCTCTCATGACTTGGCCAAGTTATTTTTAAGACAAGACTAAGACTCTTTAGGATAGAATAATTATTAAAATATTTATCATATATTTATTGCTTGATATTGTTTATGCTGGTTGTAATTCTAATTTTTATACTTGATGTTTGTTCTAATTGTATATAATTTTGTGTTAACTTTAGAACTCTCTTATTTAAACAAAAGGGGGAGTGCTATAGGAAATCTTTCAGCCAGTAGCCTTTAAGTTACCCACCCACTTGGGAATGACATTTTATACTATAAATACCAATGTAAAGCGCTTGCTCCCACTTTCAGCTGCTGGATTCATTTGCACTTTTCCCTTTCTACCAGAGGACTGTGATCTGCGAGTCTATCCCTAAATACATAACTCTTTATTGTACTCAATTCTGAGCTAGTGTGAGATTACTTTTTAGCATCCATCTTCACTGATCTAGACCAAATAAGCAAGAAATATGAATTTACAAAAAAACATAAGAAATGAACACCCAGAAAATATGAGACACTATGAAAAACAAGCAACTTCAAATTATAAGGATAGATCATGGAAAAGAATCCCAAGTCAAAAGCATAGCTAAAACAATAAGGCAAAAGAAGGAAATTAAAAGGACAGAAATAGGGAAAGATGAAGTCATACTATCACTACTTGCAGATGGCATGATAGTCTATATATCTATTTACAAAAAAAAATCTACCAGAGAACTTCTAGAGATCATAAATTCACCAGTGTGGTGAATTTTCTATACATCTAGACTTTTCTATACATCAACAACAAACATACAGAGAAGGAGATCATACACACACTCCCATTTATAAGAGCCTTAAAGAAAATATTAATATCAAGTAATAAACCTAAAAATGAAAACAAATGACCTCCACAATGAAAATATTAAATCTCTGAAGAAGGAGAGCAAGAATTAGGGAAAGATGCTAGAAAATAGAGCAATGCCACATGTTCATGGATTGGTATAGTAAACATTGTGAAAATGACAATTCTACCAAAATATAAATACAGAGTCAATACAATCACATTCAAAATCCTCATCTTATTGTTTCAGAAATGAAAATTATGATTCTAAAATTTATATGGGATCAGAAAATTAACCAGGTAGCCAAAAACAATCCTATGCAAAAAGAATCATGCTGGGGTGATTACAATTCTAGATCTTAAGTTATATTACAGAGCCTTCACAAGTAAAACAATATGAAATGGAAATAAAAGCAGACATTAAGACCAATGGAACAAAATCAAAGAACCAAGCATGTGCATATGTAACTTCAGTGGCTATAATATTTAACTTTAAAAAAATGCCAAAAACATAAACTGGAGAACAGAAAGCTTCTTCAACAAATGGTGATAGTAGCATAGGTAGGAAGGTGGGAAGAGGATATGAGAGGAGTTGGGGGGAAGATGAATATGATCAAAATATAATGAATAAAATTCTCAAAAAATAAATTAAAATAATATTTTAAAAATTATTTCTTTTGCCGGGCAGTGGTGGCGCACGCCTTTAATCCCAGCACTCGGGAGGCAGAGGCAGGCGGATCTCTGTGAGTTCGAGGCCAGCCTGGTCTACAAGAGCTAGTTCCAGGACAGGCTCTAAAAAAAAACTACAGTGAAACCCTGTCTCAAAAAAAAAAAAACCAAAAAAAAAATTATTTCTTTTTTACAATTTTATGGCAGCATCTTCAGTCTTCCTTTACATTTTTACATTTCTCAATTAAAATTTCTTCTTAGTCTTATATTATTATCTGAAATTGTATTTTTTTGTCTATAGATCTCAACTAGAATTTAAGTTCCTTTTGACTAATACATGCAGTAATACAAAGATTTCATGCATTTTAATCAGTTAAAATCCCTCATGGTTTCATGCATTTATTCTTGAAACGACCTTTAGAACCATTTTGTAAATATAAAAATATTGTTGAAATTTTTATTGGAATTTCATTATCATTACAGACTGAAATATAGTAGATGCATAATGAACATTTTGAATACTGAATGAAAGGGTTTCTGAAGAATTCAGACAAATAATTATTTTTATTTGTATTATCTCAGAAGTTCTAGAAAATTTCATGAAAAAATGCCAAGAGAATTAAATATTACAGAGACAAATTGTAACCATTTGTAAATGATATGATCATCTTTCTAGAAATTATAAGTCATCTTAAAACAAAGCTAGTAAGAGATTCAAAATGGTTGCAAGTTATAAGTTATTAAAAATATTCTTTACTCCACATCCCCAAAATAAGCAGTTATAAAATTATACATTGCATAAAGATATATGCATAATTTAGAAATAGAATTGGTGATTATATATATTTATAAATGTACATCAATGAAATCACATACTGTATGTAAATATACAAATGAATACAAAATCAACGGAAAGCTATAAATTGTTCTGTTTTAGCAGTACTATTAGTTTCAAAATGATAATTTCCCCCAAATGAATCCAGAAGGTTAAAATAGCAAGAAAAATCTCAATATAACACTTGGATACTAACAAAATGGCTTAAAGATCACTTTTAAAAATAAATTCGAAGCCAGAAATCTTTGAACAGGAAAGAAAGTTGGATCTGTTTGCTCAAATAGTAAAACATAAAACTACATTAATTGAAAATTTAACAATTACTGTATTTTACACATGAATCAATGAACCAGGAGGAAGAAGCTATATTTTCTGACATAAAAATATACTAAAAACAATTAACATGATATAAGTAGCCTTTTAAATAATGGTGATAAAATGACATATAACAATGTTAGAAAAACAGTAAAATTTTCTAAGTGAGTCTAAATTTCATTTCACATTATATAACAAAGAAAACTATAATAATAGTAAATTGTAACACATCAAAGCAATGAGCTATTTATATTTAAATAATTTTTTTCTTATTTTATTTATGACCATGCTAGAAATTATTACCATGTTGAATGTCTCTTCAACTATTATCCTCATATCTTTTTCCTTTGTGTCTATGTTTGCAGATTTTCCCTAATCAGTTCTACCATTCAGAAATACTTTTATACGTTTGTTTGTAAATGTCCTTTAAATTTTTGTAATAATTTATGTGAAAAGAACTCTATTAGATTTTAATAGCTCAGCAAAAATGAAAAGGAGGAGAAATATAACTTTGGGACACTGGGAATTGCAGTGTCTTATGTGGGATGTGTTGCTTTTGTTGGTTGATGAATAAATCTATTTTGGCCAATGGCTTAGCAGAGTAAAATTAGGCAGGATGTCCAAGCAAAGATACAGACAGAGAGTAGGTGGAGTTGAGGAGATGCCAGGTAGCCACCAAAGGAGAAAGAGTCCTGAACAATTCCAGCAAATCACAAGCCTCATGAAAAATATAAACTATTAGAAATTGATAAATTTATAGTTAGAGCTAGGCAATAAGAAGCCTAAGCCATTGGCCAAAGAATTATAAGCGATATTAAACCTCAGAATGGTTAATTGGGAACAGGTGGCCAGAGAGAAACCAGTCCAGGGGAACAGATAATACTTCTAGTGACATATAGCACCAATGTGTGTGGCATGCTCATCCACATGAGTCTTGAGAAAGTCTAAAAAAAAATGAGGGCCTTTGTTTGTACAGATAGGTAAGATCTGTGGGTAGAGTGCTGCATGTTATGTATGCTCAGTTTCCCTTCTCTATTTATATAGACTAGGAACCCAGGTAGGAAATGGTGCTACAATGTATATATATTTCCACCTCAATTAACATAATCAAGACAATCTCCAATAGGCATATACTCTAGGCTCATCTCATAGCTAAATCTAGATACTGTCAAATTGGCTACATTCATCATGACACTTATAAATACTAAATTTTCTATAGATTTTTTAACTTAGAATATCTGATTATAGGCCAGGCAGAAGTGGCTCACACCTTTAATCCCAGCACTCAGGAGGCAGAGGCAGTCTGATCTCTGAGTTCAAGGCCAGCCTGGTCTACAAGAGCTAGTTCCAGGACAGGCTCTAGAAACTACAGAGAAACCCTGTCTCGAAAAAACCAAAAACAATCTGATTATAATGTAATTATATTTCTCCCCTTTCCTTCTTTCCTCCAAACCCTCCCATATATCTCTGCCTGCTTTCTTCAAATTCATGACGTCTTTTTTGTTCGCTTTTATTGCATGCAAATATATGTATTTATACCCATGCATATTCCAATATATAACCTGCTTAGTCTGTATATTATTGTTATATATGTTTTCAGGGCTGAGCATTTGGTATTGGATAACCAGATGGAGTAATTTTCCCTGCAAAAGATTATTTCTTCTGCTCTGAAAATTCCTCAGTTGCCTCTAATTCATTTGTATGGTTGAGTCCCCCAAAGGTTTTACCAGTCCACTCTAGCTAAATGTGTAGCCTGGCCGTTTTGCAATGGTATGTTCATATTTACATGCATGTTTATAAGAGCCACATCTCTATTTTATGGCTTAAGGAGTACTATAAAAACTGTGAGTGATAGCTTTTTCTATACATAAACGTGTATTTTGCTGTATGTATATTAAACATGAATTAAACCTATATGAAATGTAACTGAGAACACCGTACTTCAGTTTATGTTAATTAACTATAATTTTGTGGAGAAAAAAAGGCTGCAGTAGTTAAGGCTCAAAAAGAAATTGCCTGCTAAACCCACTTTTTACAATGAAGTTCAAATTTGTTTTCTACATACCTGAATAGTTCTCAAAGAGTTACAAAGATGAAATGTCTTGTAAGTTGAATGTTTGCCAAGTTATGATGTTTAAAAATTTTAAAGCACAGGGAGCTACTTAGTTTTTTTTTAAATGTATATCAAAATTGAAGTCATTATGACCTGTAGGTCTTATAGTATAGACAACTACTACAGGGCTTTTGATGTTTTTTACCTAATATAGTTCTGCCTCTTCTTGTTACTCTAATTAAGAATTCAAAATTGGCTTCAAAAGATGAAAGAATAAGAAATGAGAAATTTCTATATTAGATACAAATACTGAGTGCATTAGTCAGTTTTCTGTTACCCTGATAAACACCTGAGGTGAATCAACTTTAAACAGAAAATGTTACTTTTACTTAGTTTTCAAAGTCTCAGTACCAAGGCAGCATATCATGCTGGAAACACTGGGAAAAAGAAACTACTTTCCTCATAGCAGTCAGAAAGTAAAGAGAAAAGAGAGATTGGCACCCCAATATCTCCTCTGTAGGTAAATTCTCAGTAACTTCCTATCTTCCTAATCCACTTAGCTCGTAGGTTCTACCATTTTGCAATATTACCAAGCTGAGGACCAAATCCAAGGGCATATGGCCCTCTGAGACTCATTGAAAATTCAAACTATAGCACTAGTTTGTATAATAAATTCAGACTATCTTGTATCAGTGACTTAATTGGGATACGTAAGTATTGTACATAGGTGTCAGACCTTAACAAATTGCATCCTGTGCCATTTTCCTAAAAGACCAGACTTTTGTGCTTCAAAAGCAAAGAAAAAAGAGAAAAATAAAGAAAAGAAAGGAAGGAAAAGAGGAAGGGAGGGACAGAGGGAGGGACAGGGGAAGGGAGGTAGGGACAGAGGGAGGAAGGAAAGAAGGAAGGAAGAAAAGAGTAGTTGGATCCACGTATCATAATAAGCCTGCTCCAGTTATTTCACAACCTTTCATACTGCTTTTCAGCTAACTCTTAACATTCTTTTCACACCCCTTCTACAATGTTACCAGATTCACAGATTTGGGACATGACACAACAATTGCAATCATGAACTCAAAAACAATTATAGTTGCAAGATTGTCCCTGACAACAATTTGTTATAGATAGGGAAGCAACTTACAGAGCCCAACCCTTCCCTCTCGAACTGCTGATGAATTGTTGACTGTTGATAGGTTCAGAGAGAGGTCAATCATTGTCTTGAGTCTCACCCACTGGTCAGGTTGTCATGGACCAATGGACATCTCTAAACACATGATCACACAGACGGATCTGGTTAAACCCTAATGAGGTCACAAACTAAATAAAAAGGCAAGAATTATGGTCAAGAGGCTTGTGATGAGAGAAGGTTGACGTGGATAAGGGAAGATAAAAAGAGTATAGGGTTGGGCGCAATTGTAGCACAAATTCTAAGATAATTGTTTTTAATAATAGAAACTCAGAGTCAGCTGTTGGGAATGAAGCTGAAGGATCAGAGAAGCAGAGTGGCCAGCCACTAGAGTTCTTACCTTTACCAATGTTCAGACCAAGGGGCAATTCTATCTTCAGACTGCCTCCTCAGATTGCAACCTCAGACTGACTGCTACTCAGACTGTAGTGAGATCCTGTCTCCTTCCATTTTATGTTCCTCTCTCCATTCAACCATATCTCTCCTGTCTCCACCTGCCTAGTGCTGGGATTAAAAGGTGTGTGATTTTAAGTGCTAGGGTCGCCTTTGTGTGAGTGCTGTTTCTCTTTTAGACTGGATTAATTTTGTGTTAGCCAAGGGTGGCCTTGAACTAACACAAATCCATCTGCCTCTATCTCCCAAATCCTGGGATTAAAGGTGTATGCCACCATTGCCTGCCTCTGATGACTTAACTCTGCACTCTGATCTTCAGCCAAGCTTTATTTGTTAAAACACAAACACGGTATCACCATAGACAATACTAATCATAATGCATTATATGCATACATGAAATTGTTACAGATCACATTTAATTAGTATTTTGCAGTAGGCTGGTGTAGTAATATTTTGTTTGTGATCTAGCAAATAAAGCTTGCCTGAAAATCAGAGTACAGAGCTAAGCCACTAGTTAGCCATAGAGGCTAGGCAGTGGTAGCACACACCTTTAATTACAGCGCTCAGGAGATAGGTGCCTATGAATCTCTGTTCAAGGTCACCCTTACACAAGATTGATTCATTTCAAAAGAGAAACAGAGCCAGGTAGTGATAGCTCACACCTTTAATTTCAGTGTCTGAGAGTCACATGCCTTTAATCCCAGAATTGGAAGGTGGAGACAAGAAGGGATATGGCTAGGCAGAGAGAGGAATATAAGCAGGAAAGACAGGATCTTGACCATTTTGGTTTGAGGATTTGATAGAGGTAAAAGGTCTCTCTGGTGTCTGGCTCTTTTACTTCTCTGATCTTTTAGCATTTACCTCAATATCCAACTCCAGGTTTTTATTATTCAGATCAATTAGAATTCGTGCTACAGGTGGGTTTTTTTTTTTGGGGGGTCAGGACCACTGGCTCCCCACTAATTGACAGGGACTTATTAATTATAAATCAGATACAGTAAAATTGAAGTAACAACTTGCATCATATACAGCTACCAAGTATTAAAGCTGGAATGGAACAACAGAAACATCAGAAAGCTTACAACTTCATAGAAACTGAACAATCCATTACTGAATGAAAAATAGACCAAGAAAGAAATCATTAAAAAAATTAAGAACTTTTTAGAACTTAGTGAAAATGAAAATAGAACGTACCCAGACACATGGGGCACAATGAAGATTATTCTAAGAGGCAAGTTCATAGCACTACTTGGATATATTAAAAAAACTTGGAGATCTCATATTAGTAACTTAATGGTACATCTGAATGGTCTAGGTCAAAAAGAAGAAATACTATCAAAAAGAGTAGATGACAGAAATAATCAAATTTGGAGCTAAAATCAATAAAATGAAAAAAAAGTAAACCAGTACAAATAATCACTGAAACAGAGCTAGCTCTTTGAGAATATCAATAAGATTGAAAAACCCTTAACCAAATTAAATAAAAGACAAAGAGAGAAGATTAAAGTTAATAAAGTTAAAGGCTAAGTGGGAACATAACAAGATACCTAGGAAATTCAGGAAAATTATAAAATATAGTTTAAAAATCTGTGCTATACCAAACTGGAAAACCTAAAAGAAATGGATAAAGATAAATTCTTCATATATAATACCTGAAAAAAATCAAGATCCGATAATCATTGATAATTTTAGAGGTTTTTGACTTACAATTCTTTTTTACCCTATAGGTTTTTCATGTAAACTTTATGGTTTCCAATTTTGTATGTGTATGGAATTTCTGTTTGTGAAATTGTGTGTGTGTCTGCATTTGCATGTATTTTTTGACCCATTTTTCTTTGTTTTTTGTTTCATACTGTTTAAGTTTATTTTTATTTTAGTTTGGTTTTCGTTCCTTCCTTCTTTCCTTTCTTTCTTTCTTTCTTTCTCACTGCCTGTTTGATTTCTAATGAGAGCTGGTGTAGGAGGTCCTTCTGCATTTGTGTTGATTTCATTGGTTGAATAAAGAAGCTGCCTTGGCCTTTTGATAGGGCAGCCCTTAGGTGGGTGAAATAGACAGAACAGAATGCTGGGAGGAAGAAGGCAGGCAGAGAGCTGCCCGCCATGAAGCTGCCAGGTCAGACATGCTGAATCTTTCCTGGTAAGCCACAGACTCATGTTGACATACAGATTATTAGAAATGGGTTGAATCAAGATATGAGAGTTAGCCAATAAGAGGCTAGAGCTAGTGGACCAGGCAGCAAATTAATTAATACAGATCTCTGTATGATTATTTCAGGCATAAGATAGCAGGGTGGCCGGGATGACAAGCAGCCCGCCAGCCCGGGTGTAAGCCAGTCGGCGGTGGGACACAGCCTGTCGCTCCTTTTACAACAATAGCAAGAAAGGATGCAGATTTTTATGGGTAGGAAGGATATGGGAAAGCTATGACAAAATATATTGTATGAAGAAAAAGAACATGCATTTTTAAATATTAAAAAAGAAAAAAGTTGTGGTACCTATAACCACAGGTACTGAAATTCTACAACCTAGCTGGTTCATAATTATGTAAAGCTATGTCCTACTAATACCTTTAAATGTTTAGGATAGAAATGTCAACCTCAGTAATTTCATTATACAGTGTATGCATTATGAAATTGGTATACTATACAGTACAAATATGTACATACCACAATAACCAGAAGAACAATGCTGAAAGTTGTTATGACAGACATGGAGTCTTTTCCTAAGATTTTAAAGGAAAGCTGCCATATTTTCTGCAGCTCCTCAGAGCACAGAAATAATTGCAATATGACTTTAGGTTTCTTCATGAAAGCCAAACCTCACCAGCTATATAGAGCTTCAATATTGCTGAGCATCCTTATTAATTTCAATAATATGTCTATAGGCTCTTTTATATTTTTTTGTAAGTAGAAGGTCACATCATTTGGGAATGGTAGTTTTGTTTCTTCATTGTTACCTTTATAACTGTTTTGACTTTAGCTGACTTAAAACTGTTTTTGCATCATTCTTGACACTCTCTCCTACCATGAAATTCCTCCCAAATTCATCATTGCCTCTTTTAAAAACAATTATTGTTTTATATATATATGTATATATATACTCAGTATATATGTGTGTGTGTGTATAGACTCAATATATATATATATATATATATATATATATATATATATATATATATATATCCTACTGAGTCTATTTGGCAGTGTTAATATGCCTACATGTCCCCAAAAACCTGTTGTCTGAGTTTTCTGTACCACCAGGTTTTTATCCTGCCTGGTTCCTGCAGTCGTTAAGTCTCAAAGAAATCACACAGAGGTCTACATCAATTATAAACTAATTGATCGAGTAGCTTAGGCTTCTTATTAATTAATTCTTATAATTTATATCAGCCCATAATTCTTTCCTGTGTTAGCCACATGCCTTTGCACCTTTTTGTCAAGGCATCACATCTTACATCTTCTTGTCTGGATAACAGCTGCAGACTGTGCTTCCCTCTTCCCAGCATTCTTGTTTTCCTGCCTCTACTTCCTGCCTGGTCTATTAATCAGATAAAAAGGGTTTATGTGCTGCATTCTCATTCTCAGAAAATATGGCAGCTTTCCTTTAAGATCTTAGGAAAAGACTCCATGTCTGTCATAACAACTTTCAGCATTGTTCTTCTGGTTATTGTGGTATGTACATATTTGTACTGTATAGTATACCAATTTCATAATGCCTGGTCTATTAATCAGATAAAAAGGGTTTATGTGCTGCATTCTCATTCACAGCTCCTGCCTGGCAGCTCCAGAGCTAACAGTAGTGGTGCTTCTACTATTTTAAAAGTGGAGAGAGGTGGAGCCAGCATCCAGAGCAGCTGCAACCAAACTGCTTGCCATTTTAAAAGTGCTCCTAGATAGTAAAGAATTACAGATATGCAATAAAGACAAATACAGATGAGTCATAGTGTTGGATAAATGTACATAGGCTTGGAAGAGAGAAGTAAAAGAGTATAGTGAGCCATAAAATAAAGTTAATGCTTAAAAAAAGTCTTTAAAGAGACAGAGCATAGACAGTCATAGATGAAAATGAGTAAACAAAATAAGCCACATAAAGATGGAGTATACACAGAGTCTGGATTATGTATATTTTGTGTTATCTTTGAATTTTTTGACTGTAAATGAGCTAAGTACAGAGAGACATTTCATTATATGGGCTTCTAAGCTAAACCAGAATGTATATTATAAAGGTGTCATGACTTCCAAATTTGGGTCTAAAGATATATTGCTTTGGAAAGGAGGTTCTTCTCTTATTTCCACAGATGATGAGAACCTGTGGATTGCTACCAGACAAATACAGTTTCATGGAACAAAACCCCCTGAAAGGTTGCTGTTAGCAACCCCAAAAAGATGAATAATTTGCATTGGTATGGATCTTGGTTTATTGATACAAATTTAAGGTAAATTTTGTTATACTGTATATGTATATTCTGCCCTTGATTAGGATATTGTGATTGTGTAGTTTATTTAAAAAGGTAATGTATAATTAAGAAATATAGGTTAATAGTCATCTATAATAGTCAAACTTGTAGTCATATTAGGTTTTCTAAATATATAGTGATATATTTCTGTTAGTTATTCTTCAAATGTTTCAGAGACCTTCATAATATGGCATTCAAATGTTTTAAAAATTTAGGAGTTTTCTTGACAGTGAGACACATCTGCTCCTGGCAGCACCAGCTACTTCAAGAGGAAGATGGGCATTGAAGATGCTCCTTATGGAGTTTGCTAGCCATTCAGGCAAAAACTGCTCTTGCCTGGACTGCTTAACTGGACATGCAGGATCCACAGAGAAATGACTACTGAACTTGCCTAAAGTGAGATGATCCTTAAGGGTTCCTGCTTCATAAAAGAGTCTGCTAGACATTCTGCAGGACACAGAAGAAGGTGACTGCCAAACTGCCAATATAGGTGGAACTGTTTTTGAAATTTCCTGTTTTGTGGAAAAGTCTGCTGGATACTATGAGTCTGTAGGCTGAAGGTGGATGCCCCAATGGTACAGAGAACTTTGAGTGACTGTCCAGGCAGCAAGATGTCTGTCAATTCTAGAGTATTGGAAGTTGCTTACAATGTACTTCCTGTTTACTTAGGTAATAGTATATCCTTCTGGAGTCTTTGATGGAGTAGAAGAATAGATAGTAATAATATAGTTTTCCTTAGTTATGATAAAAGTAAAGTAGATATAAATATTGTAACTGTGATTCTTGCTTGATATCTATTTTGTTATATGTAATTTTACTATGTTAAAGTTAAAATCTTCCTTTTTATTTAAACAGAAAAGGGGAGGTGATGTGGGAGTCCCCTCTGTGTACTGTGATTACCATTAACAAATAAAGAAACTGCCTTGGCCTGTTGATAGGGCAGAATTTAGGTAGGCAGGGAAGATGGAACAGAATTCTGGGAGGAAAAAGGCAGAGTCAAATAGACACTATGGATCTGCCACTAGAGTAAGACGTGGAAATTTTGCTGGTAAGCCACTGCCACGTGGCAATACACAGAGTAATGGAGATGGGTTAAATTAAGATGTAAGAGTTAGCCAATAAGAAGCTAGAGCTAATGGGCCAAGCAGTAATTTAATTAATACAGTTCCTGTGTGATTATTTCAGGTCTAAGCTGACCAAGATGAAAATGTGGGCCCTCCTCCTACAACAAACCACTTGGTATTAGACATCTAATTTAAAAAAATATTTTAATGTGTTGATTTATATATTTGTGGGAGGGGAACACCTACATGCCACAGTGTATATGTAGAAATCAGAGGACAATTTGCAGGAGTTGCTTCTTACAACATGTCAGTCTCAAGGATTGAATTCAGATCATCACTCTGAGTGGCAACTGACTTTTCACCTATCAGCATCATCTTTTTTGAGATAAGATCTCTCACTAAGATTTGGGACTAACCTGTTTCATTGGGATGACTGGCCAGCAAGTTCAAGTGTCCTACCTGTGTCTACCCACCCTAGAACAGGTATTGCAAGCTTTCATTACCTGTCTATTTTACATGGGTGCTGAAGACAGACACTGGTTCTCAAGCTTCCAAAGCAAACACTTTCCTTACTGAGCTATCTCCTCAGTGCTGTACATAACCATTTTATACCATATATGAATAGCATTTATTTATGCAGTGTGTTCATATAGTCATCATAGTTAAGATTTTACTCTGAATTAAACTGAAAATTATTTGAAAGTTTTAGGCAGGAGATTGAAACTCAAAAAGACTTGCTGTACAAAGATGCTGACCTTGATGAATTGCCTCAGAAAGGTTTCCCTGCCCTCTGGCTAGTTGAAAGCATCAACAGGATATCATACTAGTGTAGAGAAGATTTGGAGAGTCTATTCCTATATTTACTCTCTGAATTCATGTATGTAGAATTCTAGATGTTATGACAAAAGCCTTTAGGCATTCCTATAATTCTCACTTAGTTCTAATGCTAACTTCATCCTTTTTCCTTTTAGACCAAGAGGTGGCAATGACTTTTTGATATTGCCAATGCTAAATACTTTACTATCATTTGTTGGTTTCCTTAGCCTTGCCATTTGTAATTAGTAGTTTTCATAACAAGAAAAGGAAAGAAGAAATGTCTTCAACAACTCTTTGTGGTTGGTCATCTGTTTCCTGCTATGTTCATGAGCAATATAAAGAAATTAAACACCAAAACACACTCTATACTCACATATTTTTCTAATCACATGGTTTTTCTTTTGAGTCATATCCTATATCCACCCTTGACCTCCAAAGTTTCTTTAAAATTAATGGTAAATATGCCTACTATTTTCAACTAAGGGGCAATTTTTGTGCCATTTGAGCTTGGAGGAACTGGACGCTTATTATTGTCATTATCACTGGCAGTTTTCTTTCCCATGTGAAGAAAAGATTGTATTCTTAATGAGAGCATGAATAGAGTTTTTAAGGTACCTTTTTTTCCATTCTGTCATTCATTATTTTAATGCCAAGGAGACTGGATTTTAAATCAAGGCTTGAAGCTCCTCCACATTCTTGTAAAGAATTTTAACAATAGTTAATCTAATCTCTTTTCAGTTGAAATACTGTATGCACCTGAGGGTGTCAGAATGGCACACAGGAAAGTCTGATTAAGTATTCCACTTCTGGCAGTAGGAAAACAGTGACATTTTCTAAATATTGTCTTAGGATTACTCTACTTGATAACGTGTGATACCATCTACACAAAACTTGCAAATCCATAGGTTTTAGCATTCTAGAATTAGAAATGTATAGAAATCTGAACCACAATTTAATTTTTCTTTTTTTATTAAATTTTTAAAAATTACTTTACATATCAACCACAATTCTGCCTCCCTTATTTTCAAATAAATAACATCTTCTATAGGAAAAGAAAAATAACCAGGTAGACATAGTTTTCAGTATTTCTACCATGTCAGAGTGTGAGAGAATGTAAAATGAATTTTAAACATGCTAACAGCATGTTTCTTCTTTAAAATAGGTTTCTCTATGTTGATCTAAAACTTACAAGATCAAAATGGTCAAAATTTGGTATCAGGAAAAAACATTCTTGGGAGGGCAAAACATCTACCTATAAGCAATTTTTTCCTCTCCTTTTATGTTAGCTTATCCCATTTCCAGAACATGGCACACATTACATAAGCTACCAAATTTATTGACCAGTTTGAATGTTTAAAATGTTTATAGTTACTTATCAAATATCAATATATCTTTTTTTGTCTTTTATAGGCTCATTTATCTTTTAAAGGCTTATACTTTAATTTATTAAAAATTTTATTAAAAATTTCCACCTCCTCCCATTTCCCCCCTCTCCCTTCCCTCCCCTTCCCTCTCCAGTCCAAAGAGCAGTCAGGATTCCCTGCCCTGTGGGAAGTCCAAGGTCCTCTCCCCTCCATCCAGGTCTAGGAAGGTGAGCATCCAAACAGACTAGGCTCCCCCAAAGCAAGTACATGCAGTAGGATCAAAACCCAGTGCCATTGTCTTTGGCTTCTCAGTCAGCCCTCATTGTCAGCCACATTCAGAGAGTCTGGTTTGATTACATGCTCCATCAGTCCTAGTCCAGCTGGCCTTGGTGAGCTCCCATTAGATCAGCCCCACCTTCTCAGTAGGTGGGCACACTCCTGGCGGTCCTGATTTCCCTGCTCATGTTCTTCCTCCTTCTGCTCCTCATTTGGACCTTGGGAGCTCAGTCCAGTGCTCCAATGTCTCTATCTCCATCCATCACCAGATGAAGGTTCTATGGTGATATGCAAGATATTCATCAGTATGGCTATAGGATAGGGCCATAGAACTTTAAGGCAATGAAGAAAGAAATTGAAGAAGATACCAGAAAATGGAAGGATCTCCCTTGCTCTTGGATGGGTAGGATCAACATAGTAAAAATGGCAATTCTACCAAAGGCGATCTATAAAGTCAATGCAATCCCCATTAAAATCCTGACAAAATTCTTCACAGACCTTGAGAGAACAATAATCACCTTTATATGAAAAAAAAAAAAACAGGATAACCAAAACAATTTTATACAATAAAGGAACTTCTGGAGGCATTACCATCCCTGACTTCAAACTTTATTACAGAGCTACAATATTGAAAACAGCTTGGTATTGGCAGAAAAACAGAGTAGTCAACCAATGGAATCAAATAGAAGACCCGCATATTAACCCACAAACCTATGAACACCTGATTTTCGGCAAAGAAGCTAAAAGTATACAATGGAAGAAAGAAAGCATCTTCAACAAATGGTGCTGGCATAACTGGATGTCAACCTGTAGAATAATGAAAATAGATCCATATCCATCACCATGCACAAAACTCAAATCCAAATGGATTATAGACCTCAATATTAACTGGAACACACTAAACCTGATAGAAGAGAAAGTGGGAAGTAGTCTACAACACATGGGCACAGGAGACCGCTTCCTATGTATAACCCCAGCAGCACAGGCATTAAGGGCAACATTGAATAAATGGGACCTCCTAAAACTGAGAAGCTTCTGTAAAGCAAAGGACACTGTCATTAAGACAAAAAGGCAACCTACTGACTGGGAGAAGATCTTCACCAACCCTGCAACAGACAAAGGTCTGATCTCCAAAATATATAAAGAAATCAAGAAACTAGACTTTAAAAACCTAATTAACCCAATTAAAAAGTGGGGCACTGAACTGAACAGAGAATTCTCAACAGAAAAAGTTCAAATGGCCAAAAGACACTTAAGGTCATGCTCAACCTCCTTAGCGATTAGGGAAATGCAAATCAAAACAACTTTGAGATACCATCTTACACATGTCAGAATGGCTAAAATAAAAAAACACCAATGATAGCCTTTGCTGGAGAGGATGTGGAGTAAGGGGAACACTCATCCATTGCTAGTGGGAATGCAAACTTGTGCAACCACTTTGGAAAGCAGTGTGGCGGTTTCTCAGGAAATTCGGGATCAACTACCCCAGGACCTAGCAATACTACTCTTGGGAATATACCCAAGAGATATCCTATCATACTACAAAAGCATTTGTTCACCTATGTTCAGAAGAATGGATAAAGAAAGTGTGGAATATATATGCACTAGAATACTACTCAGCGGTAAAAAAAAAAAAAAACAATGACATCTTGAATTTTGCATGCAAATGGATGGAAATAGAAAACACTATCCTGAGTGAGGTAATCCAGACCCAAAAAGATGAATATGGTATGTACTCACTCATAAGTGGATTCTAGCCATGAATAAAGGACATTGAGCCTATAATTTGTAATCCTAGAGGAGCTAAATAAGAAGGTGAACCAGAAGAAAAACATATAGTTATCCTCCTGGATAATGGAAGTAGACAAGATTGCCAGGCAAAAATTGGGAGCTCGGGGGTGGGAGTGGGGTGAGGGTAAGGGGAGATGGAGTGAGAAAAGTGAGAAGGAGAGGATGAGGAGAGCTTGGCTGTATGGGACGATTGGGATGGAGGAAGGGTGAATACGGGAGTAGGGAAGTATATATCTTAATTAAGGGAGCCATTTTAGGGCTGGGAAGAGACTGAACTCTAGAGGAGTTCCCAGGTGTCCAAGGAGATGTCTCCAGATGGTTCCTTGGACAGCTGAGGAAAGGGAGCATGATATGGCCCTATCATATAGTCAATATATCTTTAGAAAGCATCATTCCTAGTTACTTTAAATAATTGTAAGGGTTGTGTTTCTAAACATCTCAGAAATGAATGCACTTCTTTGGAAAAAAATCTGTTCATGAATGACCATCTGAATACGTGCTTGCCAAAGTAGAACAAATAATTTCAGGTAGCTATTGACAATACAAAACTGTCCTAATTCTTTCTTTATTCAAAATTCCACATGTCTAGAAATGAAGTCTAGGAATGATCTAGTTCAAACATCACTTAGAAATTTTTATTTGCTGAGAGCAATCAACTTTTCAATTGAGCACACAAAGTAATGAAAACTAAGGTGAAGAAAGCCTGTCAGATTCGTCTTGAAGGAACAGAAATAAGTTATAATACTTAACCTTTCCTCGTTAGTCACCTGATTCCAGAAAAGGCAAAAACTGACAAGCTAGGTACTTCACCACCACATGAGTACCATACCCAAAAGACTGAGGCTGCATCCTCTACAATTAACAGGTTAACAATTTAATAACTTATTGGAGCACCTTCCTGGACAGACTACAGCTCAGACAATGATGGGTGGGGCCCTCTCCAGGACAAGGACTGCTTAATTGTGCAGAGCTGTTGTCCCTAAAGGAGACACAGAAAATGAAAGCCAAGGTTTTCATCCTTATAGGGGCACTTTGTACTTTATATTACAAACACATTTCTACTTCATATTGTGTAAAACATCCTACACACTTCCAATTGTTTGTTCCAAGTTAACCTTCACTATAGCTCTCATCCAAAGGGAGAACTCAAGAAGAGCACAAAAAAAACCCAGAAGCCTTGATGTACTTACACCTACCTCCTGCTAAACAAAAAGATGGCCATGGGGAAAATGAAAGGATACATGCTACACAGAGAGCAGAAACAATAAGAAAAAAAAAAACCCAAACCATGAAAGTCTGTGGCAAGGTTGAGTATTTAACCAGTGGGTAAGGCTAAACTTTGGAATAATTGATTGCCTTTGTTTATGTCCGCTATATCATGTTCTGGATAAATGTAAGGTGTAAGACAAATCTTTTGGATACTAGCCCACTGCCTTTGCATATGTCTGGCTCTCTGAATTAAGTACAATTTAAAGATTTGATTCGTGTGTTACTTCTGGTTTTTCTTAGTGTCAAGTGTGGCAGATTCAGTTGTGGTACTGCATCTCATTACCTTGAGGAGTCAATGCCTTCTAGCAAAAACAGCTTATAACTACTTGTTTTAAAATTATTACTTTTATTACTGATTTCTTGCTTATCCTGACTAACTCTGTTCACTAAGGAAAACAGTTAAGATTATAGCATTTCCTCTTGGTGTATTTTTGGATTTTTTTTTGTTTGTTTTTTGTATGTCTTATAGCAAAATGGGGGATAATTGGTTTTTGTGTTTTTTTTCCCCCTTTGGCCAATTTCTGACAATGTAGCCATTTCCTCATAGTACTCAGGAAGAGAAAAATTCAGTCCTCTCTCTCCATCCCTATTCTTGCCACTTCTGGAAGCATTTCTTTCTATTCACATGTTTCTCAGAATTCAGGAACTCCAATGAGGCTTTCACAAATAGTTGATCTAATCTCTGCTGTGATTTTTTTCCAACATCGTAAGTTCTAAAGAACTTGTACCCTGACTTTATTTTATATGTGGGAGAGTCATGTGTGTATTGAGAAGCTGACATCAGTTCCTATTATTGGAAGTAAACATGCACAAAGAGGCTTTTACATTGCCTGATGATCCAGTTCCATGTTGAACATGGACATTATACGGTCATTCTTCTAGAAAGTAAAATCCCATTAAATCAGGCCTATATGTAATGACTGCTTCACAATAACAATGGGAGATATTAAACTGGAAAGTCCTGGCCAATTGCCTATAAAGCAATTTCCGCTCATTTAGCATCTTGTATTTCTACTAGGGCCTTAAAAACTGCAGTAAACTAAGCAACCATGTTTACAAGATGATAAAAAAAGAAACAGATAATAGTCCATAAAAATATCTTAACTACAATATGTTAAATTTTAAAACGGCCTTAGAAGGTAAAGAGGTAACTCAAAGATAATGGGGCAGAAAGGTAATAGCACACATTTTATTAAAGAAGGACTGACTCAGTATCACTTAACACACAGTTAATTTTCTGAGCCAAGTTGGACAGCACGTTTTTTCTCAGATATTTTGTTGAGATAGGGAAATCCTATTTTAATCTTTTCAATAAATTCCTCTTTTCTGGAAACCAGACTTGATTTTCCAAACAGGTTTTTTTCTCCCTTTTTTATATGCATCTATTTTATGACAGTTTTTCTACTGCAATGCCTTTTTTCAGTTTCTTCTATGCAGACTTATCCTCTGGTTAAGGAATGATTTTGTTCCTTTTTACACATAGGATTATCTCAGTGTGGCAGTTGGATCTTATGCATGCATTAATGCAGCCCTGAACCACAGAGTATCTTGGGTGCTTGGTTTGGTTTGCCAGGATGTAGTCAATCATCAGAGATCTCACCTCTTATGTTTAGAACTGTTTTGTATTTCTGTCCACGTGTATCAAAACTTTCACATTGTTATTAAAGAGCAGTCTTCTGTCCATTTGTCTGTTTGACTGGAGAATACCTATAAACTTTATGATTGTATTTGCAGTATCGCACACTGCTAATTTAAAATTAAATTTCAAATATTTGGTAGAATTTTAGATAACTTTAATGCAATGGGCAGTTCCATGAGTATTCTTATAGTGAGCATGGTGTTTGTAATCTATTTGTTTGCATTGATTTGGAGACAAATCATAGTCAAGTGTTTTCACAGATCACCTTATGCTACTTAAATGAACAACTCCAAATGATTCTGATTGTCTCTTATTCTACTTTCCAGCATCTCATGAACTTTAAACTTTGTCATGGAATCACATTTCACTAATTAGCTAGAGTAATGTGGCTAAGCCAAAGTTCTGGAAACCATTTGAACTTTTCTGGGTAAAAAATAAAAACTTTATGATTCATCCTTGGCTTCAAATGGAAATGTCCTGCTCTGTCCTAGAGAAACTGCTAGTTGACTACAACACCTAGTTATCCTTCCTAGACATCCAGTTTCATTGTATTTCCTTGCAGGTTGGCTTGATCATCAGTTTCCAATAAAATATTATGAGAGATATGTGCTATATCTAAGATCGGTGCACAAAAGCCATCCTATGTGTGACCTTCCTTGTCCAGTCATCTTTGATATGTTATCTTGAAAGCAAAGTATATCAGAGAATAGAATCACAAGACAGAAAGGGTCCAGGCATTCCCATCACCTGAAAAACTAAAATTGCCTGATAATGAGTTATCAGTATTTTAATATGTCAAAACCTGAGATTTGTAATTTTCTTTCAATGGTTGACATCACATTAACTGATATATTACAATCACCATCATTTTTTGTAGAGTCACAAAAACAATCTCTGGCTATGTCATAGTCACAGTTAAACCAAGATTAAAATTGCAAGAGGTAAACCTTGTTAAAGAATGCAAGAGCAAGAAAACCTGTTTCTTATGCTATGATCAATGGAGTAAACATAATTCTTCATTCAATGTGGTTCAATTGTACTTCTTCACATCAGACAGTCTCCTTCACATCTATATACCAAGCTGAAAATAAATGCCATGCTAACTTCTTTTTTTAAAAAAAGATTTATTTATTCATTATGTATACAACATTCTACTTCCATGTCTACCCACACACCAGAAGAGGGCACCAGATCTCATTACAGATGGTTGTGAGCCATCATGTGGTTGCTGGGAATTGAACTTAACGACCTCTGGAAGAGCAGTCAGTGCTCTTAACCACTGAGCCATCTCTCCAGCCCCCACCCCATGCTAACTTCTTAAGATAAATATGTAATATGTGAATTGTGCCACTATGACAACAGATACTTTGGAAAATATATAATATTTTGCCACATGTGATATTCAATGTATTAAAATGATATTATATATACGTATACTGAGCCATGTGGCTGATGCAGACAAGAATTATAGGCTAACTTAAGATGTAAGAAAAAGTTAATAAGAAGCCTGAGCTAATAGGCCAACCAGTTTATAATTAATGTAGACCTCTGTGTGTGTGTGTGTGTGTGTGTGAGAGAGAGAGAGAGAGAGAGAGAGAGAGAGAGAGAGAGAGAGAGAGAGAGAGAGAGAGAGAGAGAGAGAGAGAGAAGAGTATCTGTCTCTAAACATTACTATGGTTAAAATGTTACTTTTGAAATACACTCTCAGGATATGGGCAAGTGATTCATCTTACTGTGAACTACCTGTAGATCATTAACCCCTTCAATAATAGCCTTCTAAAAACTAATCATATCTTTTTAGTTTTCATATTTATTCTTAGGATTGTTAGTTCCTCCAACCAAATTATCTTTGACATAAGGTATTTCAGACATAGAAATGATTACTACTGGTGAATCTCAAGAATGCATTAGACTCTAAATCTGTGAAGTGTGTATGGGGGTGAGTAATCTCTACCATTTCCTCAGACCCAAATATGAAGTTTAGAGACATATCTTTTTTTTTTTTTTTTTTTTTTTTTTTTTTTTTTTTTTTTTTTTTTTGGTTTTACGAGACAGGGTTTCCCTGTAGTTTCTAGAGCCTGTCCTGGATCTAGCTCTTGTAGACCAGGTTGGCCTCGAACTCAGAGATCTGCCTGCCTCTGCCTCCCGAGTGCTGGGATTAAAGGCGTGCGCCACCACCGCCCGGTGAGACATATCTTTTATAGACTTAGATACATGGAGAGAAAAATAAATCTCCATTTTATTTATTCAAAAACTATGTTAGATTACTCCTGAGTCTGAAACAAAAGAAAATATAGACTTAAACTTTATTAGCAGAGCATAGCATTTTGCAATACATTTAAGTTTTGAAATTTGCTTCTCTATTAGTTTCTAAATTGACTAGCTGTTCTCCAGAGAAACAGAGTATTTTTTTAAGATCAAAAAAAGAAGTATCTATATGGTATATGAAATGAAATATTCTCACTTCCCTGGAGCTATCTGGTAAGATTCATTTTTATGAAAACCAATAACTTAACAGAAAATTTCTTATGAGCATTATGGTTTATTTTATAACATCAAAAACCTCTCATCTTACATATATAGCCTATTTTCACTCATTGTAACTGAGGTTCATACACTTTTAGGTATTTTGTTTTAGGTAGCAAACATAATTCTATGGATAAATATTCTCTATTATGTCTGTAATTTTAATGTTTGTATATCATCTGAGTGGAAGTATCATAGATTCAAGAAGCCTTAAAAAACTTTCATATAATTTAGTTTTGAGGTTTTTCATTAGAATATGTTCTCAATAGTATATACATGTGATCTATAGGTATTAAGGCTCACTGTACTTAGTCAAAGTGCAGAGATCATTATTCATAAAACATATTGTGACTTTCTATAGTGTTTATAAAGTAAAAAGTTGTTGCTTCAGTCATGAACCAATGTGAAAGTATCATTTATCATAAGAAACTTCCTAACAGCCCCTCCCAAATGAAGATATTGAGAACTGTACACATTACTATCATTTAAAACCAGAATATTTTCCAATCTTCCACTAATATTAGCTATATCAGCATTTTTCTTTTGTTATTGTACACTTCATGGATGTAAGCAATATTCACAAATTATTCCATTTTGCATTGCAAGAAGAAATGAAGTAGAACTTTTCTCATGGAACGATATCTCAAAGATAAACTGTGTATTCATATAAATTTAATATATTAAAAGAGAATTTAATAAAATCTTTAGTATTTGTTATATTACATTTTAATGGCAAAAGCTAACTAAATTGACATTTTTTAGTTGATTCATAGCTAAAAATCTAAATTTCTTCAAAAATAAATATAACTTTCCTCCTAGAATATCATAGAAATATAATATGTCATTACCTCATAATTCATATTCTTTCATATTAATTATTTATTCCCACTGAAATTTATTTTAGTATATGTTGCATTTAGTGGCATATATGATTTGAAGCTTGTGTTGAGATTGTATTAATGAATGTCCACAATGATCTTCTGCTTTCATTTTACGACAGCTTAAATTTGCACCTTTCTCCTGTATCAGTTACTTTCAGCTTTCACACATATAAATCTTATAAGCTGTAGATGTGTATGACAATGTATACGTATGATGTAAGCATATAATATTATCTCCTATGTCAGTGATAGATACAGCAGAAAAATTCCACTTTATAAATAAACTTAAATGATTCACAAAAATAAAATAAAGGACCAAAACTTACACCGATGCAAGCCAGTCACGATAAGAACCACATAGTAGGCTAAGTAAATTCAGAAGTGTCTGTTTGAGAACTCATCCATTCAGCATTTTTCAGTTTTCACAACTGCCTATTTAGAATTCATCGTAAACTTTAATATTTGTTAAGACAATTGGGAACAACTGCCAACATTCAATTTTTTTCGTTTTAAATTTTTTAGGAGTATTATTAATCATATTAGTAAAATACGAGTCACTATTAATGAAAAAGTATAAATTTCTGATTTAAACATTATTTTGGGGTGTCATTAGATTATACTATCCATAATATAGCTTATGAATTGCCACCTCCCCTACAGTTATATGTATCATTGTAATTGTACATGCTTTTCTCAATGCTCCCATAGCATTTTATTACAACCTATAATAAATTCCATATATACTAAATTATATATAACCAAAATAAGTTTAAAGTTACAAGAATAGATTCTTTATTCAGTGCATGTTCAGAATGCCTTTCATATGTCAGTGTTAAATCTCTATAACTGCATTTATGAATTTACTTTAAAGTCTGGAAATACTCCATACCAGGTAACTCCTTCCAAAAAATTTTCTTGTAATTAGAAAAGAATATCAAAAAGATACCTCAACTTATGCTATATTTATATTTACAATGCCTCAATTCTCTGAGAAGCAGCTTTCCAGTTATCTGTCAATTGGTTAAACCTTTAGGGAGATAATGTGGAAAAGTGGAAGTAGTTAAATATTGGCCCAAGAAATCTACTCTATTATAACTCTCGATTTTGTCTCTCATTAGCTAGGTAACCAAAATGTCTATATACTTTCCTTCCATTTTCCTTCTTAGTTCAGTAATTAATAAACTGGAGTGCTCCTTACAATGTACAATAAAACCAGATTGAAGAAAAAATGAAGGAAAAATTTCTTAGAAGAATTTTAGAAGAGCTTCACATCCATAGAGTAAATTTTGTCCATATAAAGACAGCTGGTAAAAATCAAAACCAATTCATTAGATCATGCTATTGATAAAATAGCTTATAAACCCCAAGAGAGGATAGTCTCTTTTACTGTGGCATGTATTCAAATTCTTAAACACAACTTTAGCATGAGGAGCATGTGATAAATTAAGATTGTTTTCCATTTGGGCCATTATCTCAGTGAAAATTATGCTTGATGAAAATGAGTCTGCCTTCTTTGTTCACTGCTGTACTTCCACCAAGGTTGGCAACAAATGTCACCAAACATTTATCTTAATAAAAATGTTAATTCTGCCATTCATTGTTTACTCTTTATAGTCTGTTACACATTCAAATGTAAAGAATCCCATAATTTTACTAAAGAGATGCCAAGAAGTCTATTAAGTTAACCGAAATCCAAATATACAGCGATTGCACTTATAATTAAGAAATGACATGGAATACATGGTTATTGCTTTTAAAAGAGAGACTTTCAGGAACGGCCATTTGAAACAACCCTCATTAATCATAACAGAAATACTGGCTAAAGACAGTGCAGATAATAGGCATTCAAAAAGGAACTTTGCATGCAAATGGATGGAAATAGAAAACACTATTCTGAGTGAGAAGCTTCATCTGGAGATGGATGGAGATAGAGACAGAGACCCACATTGGAGCACTGGACTGAGATCCCAAGCCCAAATGAGGAGCTGAAGGAGGGAGAACCTGAGCAAGGAAGTCAGGACCGCGAGGAGTGCGCCCACCCACTGAGACCGTGGGACTGGTCTAATGGGAGCTCACCAAGGCCAGTTCAAATGGGACTGACAAAGCATGGGATCAAAACCGGACTCTCTGAATGTGTCGGACAATGAGGGCTGACTGAGAAGCCAAAAACAATGGCACTGGGTTTTGATACTACTGCATGAACTGGCTTTGAGGGAACCTAGTCTGTTTAGATGCACACCTTCCTGGACCTGGATGGAGAGGGGAGGATCTTGGACTTCCTGCAGGGCAAGGAACCCTGACTGCTCCTTGGACTGGAAAGGGACACGACTGGGAGGGGAGTGGAGGGAGGGGGAGGGAAATGGGAGGTGGGGAGGGGGCCGAAAATTTTAATAATAATAATAAAAAAAGAAAAGGTATATCTATAATAGAAAAAACTTTCTTTAAAAAATGGCAACTTTCTGCTTATACTTTTCTGACATACTAACCAAAGAAACTACTAGGTAGGTCACGACCAAAATAGACAAAACTTACACTTCATTCATACAATTGACTAAAACATAAATAAAATCTAAGATCAAAGGAATATGAAAATAATCAAATTCATTACATTCAAACCCATAGACGACTATCAGATCCAGATTGTATGTATATAAGCGCTACAAAATCTTTATAGAATACATGATTTATGTGTTATATACATTATCTTAAAAATAAACATTACACACACACACTCAGAGTCTGACTTAGATGAATAGAAATTCAGAAATTTGGACATTTTCTTAACAATGACAGTCACCTCTACCAAGTGTTATACCCCATCTCAATCCCTGAGCCAATAGCTGGAGATCTTCTAATATTGGGATAAACAGCTCAATTGTAAAATCTTCTCTTCTTCCCCGCAGATTGTCTAATTTGGGTGTTTCTAATAGACTCATTTGCCACAGCTTCTGCAGCCACTACACATTAGACTAATGATTAACAGATGTCAAGGCCATTCCTAAAGCCAGATAAATTCCCATTGCCTCTGCATCATTCTGCAAGTTGCTTTCACTATTCAACACCACAAGCTGGAGACCTGTATAACACAGTGGCATTTTTAGTATTGCATTGTTTATGCTTGTACATTGTTTCCTTCCCACATTACATAATAATATTTTTGAAGATAAAGACCATTTTGAATTCAATGTCTGACACAAAATAGCTTTCAAAAAATAGCTCGCGTATAAATGAGCGAATTAATTCCCCACTAGACATCTGCAAAATGGATGTCCAACTGGCTCATGGAGCTCAGTATGGTAGAAACTTAGCTCATAATTTCCATCTCTACAAATTTTCCCCTTTGTTTTAGTTCATTGTTTTTAATTTCACTGGCATAGGCTGAAATGGTTCCTTTTTAATATTTCTATTTTCTATTGATTAACATATTCAGAAAGAAAGAAAGTTTATTTACTATTTTGTTTAAAACTTAAATTCGATGTTTGTATTTGCAATAAAAATTATTGCTACTGCCATATTAAATTTTCTTGCTGATCCAGGAATTATTCAGAGTATACTTTTTCATGTAGCTACTCTATTCTACAACTTTTAATAAGATATTTACTGCTCTTAAAATGCTAGTGTAATGCCTACAAATGTGCATATTTGTTATAAAATTTTTATGTAGACTTAAGAAAACATATTGTTCTCCAAAACATAAAGTTTGTTTCTCTTTCCTTTGTACATTATTGAATCACAATTCTAGTGCATGAAACAGTTTCTTACTTTATGTTGGGAGTAAGCAGAAAGACCAATATGTCCTGAGATAAGACAAAAAGGATTAGACTAAAAGGAGTAATACCATGCTGAGGTGGATATTTGGCATAATCAAGAAATCAATGAAGAAACAGTGCAAAGTGAAATGTGAACGGAGACATTTGAATGTGTGTAGAATGTAGAAATATGAGTAGAATCCATTTGTGTAGATGCTTGTGGCACTGTGGTTGCTATGATTTAATTAAATGATTAGATTGTGATGACTAAATTTATCTTTGACCATAATAACCAATTTGCTTTTAAATTTTACTTTCAGTAATACAAAAAAAAAACAATTCTGAGTCTCATTCTGTATTGATAAACATTAGATGACCCAACTATTTTGTTTATAAGTTCAAATTAATCCTTTATGTCTCATTTTGATTTTGTATTTAATACAACTTACTCACAAATAATGTTGTGATTGATTTTCTATATCATTCTTTGTTATCGTGTGTCCATTTTTGAAGTTATTTGCTTGCTCTTTGTAATTAGTCATTCTTGTATATATAACTTCAAAATCCTTATGCAGAGTCAGAAAATAATTTGTTCTATTTTAATAACATAACTATATGCATTTGTCATTCACTTTGTTTCAAAGATATTTTATTTTAATTCAATTATTTCCAATATTTCCTAGTAGAAATATCAAGTGTTATTTTCAGTACTTATCTTTTATTTGTGTGCCATTTGAGTAACCAGAGAACATTAGTAATCTAATTAGACATCAGAAACAAACAAAGACTTGAACAGAACAAGATAACTAAGGACATTCGGTTCTCCAATTGTTTTGAGTTGGGATGTAAATTCCCACTTGCCTTCGTAGTCAAATTAAAATACTCATTCCTGTTTTTGTTTTTATTTTTTTATCCTTGTTCTTATTTCTGTCAGAGTATTGAGAGCATGTGTGCCACAGTGCACACATGGAAGCCAAAGGACAAATTTCAGGAGGCTGTTTCTCTCTTTCTACCTTACATTTTTAAGATTTCATTTTAAGTACTTGTTTGCATGTGTATCTGTCTGGGGTTATGTGCATATGAGTGTATTGGCCAGCAGAGGCCAGAAAGAGTGTTAGATCCCCTGAATCTTGAATCATATGTGGTTGTGTTTTGCCTACTGTGGATACTGGTGAGCAAGCCTGGCTTCTCTGGAAGAACTGTAAGCACTCTTAACTGCTGAGACATGCCTCCAGCCCATCTACCTGTTTTTTTCAGAAGCTCTCTTGCTATTTTTGCCATGCCAAATACTACAGGATAGCTGCCCATGAGAATCTAGGCAAGTATCTATATGCCTCATATACCATCCTACATAACAGTAACAAAATGAATGAAAGATGCACACAATCACATCTTTTTACCCCCAATGGCCCCAGGGATAATACTTGGTCTTTGGGTTTGGGCAATAAGTGACATATCACACTGAGCTATATTGTCTTAATGCATTGTGGTAAAGAACATTGTCTGCCTTATCATTCAAGTTATCAGTTGTCATCTTTTGCATACCAGCACTAACAATGGGAGCTTCTTCCTAATTCATAACTATTTCTTACTGGTTGTCAATCATCTTCAGGTTTTCTCCTCACAAGTCTTACTTTTTCTTTCCTTCTTCTTCTCTCTCCTTCTCCTCCTTCTCCTTCTTTTGGTTCTTTGAGACATGGTTTCTCTGTGTAGCTTTGGCACTGTCTTGGCACTAGCTCTTGTAGACCAGGCTGGCTTCAATCTCACAGAGATCCTCCTGACTCTGCCTTCCGAGTGCTGGGATTAAAGGTGTGTGCCACCCCTGCCCGACAAGTCTTGCTTTTTCTAAAGAATGCTAATCTCTCTCTCTCTCTCTCTCTCTCTCTCTCTCTCTCTCTCTCTCTCTCTCTCTCTCTCTCTCTCTCTCTCTCTCTCTGTGTGTGTGTGTGTGTGTGTGTAGGTGGTGAGAGGTTGACTCAGATGTATTCTTCTAAGGCATATCTTTTTAAAAATTTTTATTAGAAAAATCCTCTTTTCATTTTACATAGCAGTGGAGTTCACTCTCCTGCTCCCCATCTTCTCCCTCTCCCCCAACTCCACACCTTCCAATCCTCCATCTATTCCTCAGAGGGGCTAAGACAACGAAGTCTGGCATACCAACTTGAGGAAGGACAAATTCACCCTCCTCATTATCAAAGCTGAGCAACATATCCCACCAAAGAGTGTGGGCTCCAAAACAGTCAAGCATTAGGCTGAGCTCCTGGAGTTCAGTTGAAGAGAGGGAGGAGAGATCATATGAACAAGGGAGTCAAGTACATGTTTGGGAAACCCTCAGAGACAGCTGACCTGAGCTAGTGGGAGCTCATGGACTATGGATTGACAGCTTGGGAACCTGCATTGGACCAAACTAGACCCTCTGAATGTGGGTGACAGTTATGCAGTTTGATCTGTTGTGGAGGGGTGCACTAACAATGTCATCAGAACTTATCTCAGCTTCATTGCTCCAGGTCTATAGGATCTATCTTAATTCCCCAACAGTTCCATCACTCACTAATGACCACATGAAGGCTGTAGAGATCTTTTCAAAGTCTTGAGTATAGAAGGTATTATAGCACACAAGTTCAACTACAATACTAGGATGAGGTCCAGAAATTTTCATTCACCTTAGATATCAAGTTTTCATATTGATATTCTATTTATTATAACTGGATATCTTCTCTCATCCCTGTTTTGATAATAATATTCAAATTCCACTTTGGTTATTTCTGAAACAAAATTTATTCAAGTGCTGGAAATATGTATTGTATTGAATTGAATCTCTCTTTTCAAATTCTTTATTGCAATGTTCTGCATACTTGGCTTTTTAAAAAAATAACTTAGATAATTGTATTTTCCTGCCATACTATATCACATTCTTGTCCTTTAATCTGACAACTCAAGCCTGATCACTATCCAATATATAACCACAAAGGAGAAATCAGGCAGTAACCTTGATAGCATTTACTCTACACCCCAATCACAGAAGCTGACTAGCTACCCACAAAATCAATTGGCAACCAACACAGGCAATTATGTGTGACACACCATTTTTGGAGTGTCATTTAAGAGTATACTGAGACTGGATCTAAGAAGGAAAACTGCATTTGCCAGGTGGCCTGCAGAGCAGCCTGCTGGGCAATAATAAATAAGAAGAGCAGTGACCTTTTAGTCTCAGGAAATGACATCTTGGCCTCCATGGTGTGAGTCTGTCTGACTAGCTTTGGTAGTGTCTTTTCTATTCCATGTGTAGTGTGATCTCAGCAGAGATCTATACAGAATATGGCAAATTGTAATGAACAATTACTTCAGTTTCAGTGAAACGGTGAGAAAGAGCTTAGGAGAAGATGAAAGGAAATCCCTAGATAACTTGCGGATGTCCTCCAACCTACTAAACCCTGAGCAGCATGTTTGTTCCACTTGACCTTTCCCTCTTCTGGATGTCCAAAATGCAGTGAGCAAGAAGGTATCTCTGACGATCTTATTCCTCACTGTATATAGAACAAAGAGAATTTTTGATTCTAGGACATATAATCTAATAAATAAGTAGGTTCCTTATGCCTTAAGAAAAACACTCAATGAAGCCATTGTAAAATAAAACATGATAACCAAGACCTGAATTTTTAGATCAATTACTAGTATAATGAGTATTGTGAATTAAAATTCATGCATTAAATTCTATGCTATATATTCACTAAAAATGCTAGTCAGACAAATTAAAGAGTGTTATTTTCCATAAAATTCCCAAGTGGAATTACATTTTTTTATGAATTAAAAATAAACATAATATTAGTAATATATCAAAATGCCAGTGTAAAATAACGAGGAAGAAGGATAAATGCAGTCTTTCCCAAGTTGTATTATTGGCAATATAACATGGTCAACAGAATTTTGGTATGTGGATGCATAAGTACATTTCTACTTCTTATTTAAAAATAAATAAGTCAGTGTTGTTTATGCTGATAATACATTGTGCTAATTACTAGTGACTTATAAAATTATTATGTTTTTATATTGAGTGAGATCACTGAAATATTACTGATGAACTATTCATAACATTAAATAAAATAATAAATTCATAGCCGGGCGGTGGTGGCGCACGCCTTTAATCCCAGCACTCGGGAGGCAGAGGCAGGCGGATCTCTGTGAGTTCGAGGCCAGCCTGGTCTACAAGAGTTAGTTCCAGGACAGGCTCTAAAAAAGCTGCAGAGAAACCCTGTCTCGAAAAACCAAAAAAAAATAATAATAATAATAATAAATTCATATGGTTTTTAGTAACTTGTTTTTTGCCCTCAGCATCATTTTTTCAATTTATGTCAATTCAGAAATAATTTTAAATTTTTAACCAGGTCTCAATTTGTACCCTTAGCTGTCCTGAAAATGTCTATGTAAGAGCAGGTTGGTCATAACCTCAGAGAGATCTACCTGACTCTGCCTCTTGAGTGCTTGGATTAAAAGCACAAAAATATGGCTGACTTCAGAGACCAAATTAATATGATATTAAGTTACTTATCAGTGCACCTCTCCTGTTTCTTTCAGCTAATACTTCAAATGATTTGGCATTTTAAAATGTGTCTATAAAAATCTTTAGAAATACTATATGAACTACATGGAGTAAAAGAAAAGACTTTAAATCTCTACAGATCATTCTATTTTCTGTTTTGTTTGCTATTCCTACTATTCTGTATATAAAATTCAAAGAACTAAAGAATGAAAATAATTCCAAAATTTCTGAACATTAATTCTTCTCACATTTCATGTGAGAAAAACATTGCTAATAATTATAATTACAGCAATTTAGGGAGCTCTAATTTTCATGATTATTTTGCATTTCAGGAGACTCATAGAATATTGTCAAAAGGAAACACTATATGAAGTTTAATAAGTTGTACATTACATAAAATAGGGCCCAACATTTACATAGTCGATGATGTGAATAATCTTCAGCATCATACATTTCTGTATCACTGAAAGTTAATCAAGATAGGTAAGTTAAACTCAAATGTGAAAATGTTATCTACCAGAATTCTTGATGATTATCTACACCCGTATCTGTGAAATACATCATCCAAATGACATAACTTCCTATTTTAATGCCAATATCTTCTCTGAAATATCATGGGATTTTGTTTTCTCTTTCTTTCTTTTCTTCCTTTCTTTCTTTCTTTCTTTCTTTCTTTCTTTCTTTCTTTCTTTCTTTCTTTCTTTCTTTCTTTCTTTCTTTCTTTCTTTTTCCTTACTGTCTAAGCGATACCAGACCATCACACAAGGTAGCAAGGAAGGAAAGCATCATATAACTCAGTGGAATGAGTGTCTTACTCATCTCTGTTACTAAAGACTGTGTCTTTGACAATCTATTTAAACCAGATAAGTACCTTTCAGCCTCATTCCATTTCGTTCTTGCACAGAAGCTATCATTCATAAACAGAATCTTGTAGTTCAGGAAAACATATAAGTATGCTCCAGAATCTTGTAGGAAATGGATACAAATTAAGCCACATATATGTTAAAGGTGAACTCTGAGAAAATAATTTTTATTGATTCTTTCTTTTCCTGTCTACCAGCCTGCAATCATGTATTCTTGTAGGAGTTCAATTCTAATTGCCAATGGCATGAGCATCCACAAAGATGCAAACCAATGTTCACTATATGTTCTTTCTCCTGATTTCTGAAGAGGTATTTAAAGCCAGTATTCTAAAAATAAATTTGGAAAGTCAGAAGATATTTTTCTGTAGGCCTTAAAACATTAATTTCATTTTTAATGTTTAGTAGACTATTAATCCCATAGTTTTATTCTTCTTGTGAAGCCAAAACAATAACCTAATAAAATCTTCTGGGTCATTTTCCCCCACCAAATAAAAAAATACAAAAAAACCCAAAAGTCATTAGTATGGCCAACAATTTCTTTGAACATATCTAACCTCACACATTTATAGAAGTTTAATTTATAACCATTTCTTGGTATAGTATGTCCTTCTGTCCATATGTTGCTTTTATTGGTTAATGAATGAAGAAACTGGCTTGACCTATAGCAAGGTAAAACTTAGTTAGGCGGGGAAAACTAAACTGAATGCTGGGAGAAGGAAGGCCAAGTTTAGGAGAAGCCATTTAGCTCCACCAAAGACAGACACTGGAAGTTTACCCAGTAAGCTACAGCCTTGTGGTGATACACAGATTAATGGAGATGGGTTAAATTAATATGTAAGAGCTAGCCAATAAGAAGCTAGAGCTAATAGGCCAAGTAATGATTCAATTAATAAAACTTCAGTGTGGTTATTTTGGGTCTGAGCTGCTAAGAGGCCAGGAAACAAGCAGCCTCCCACAATTTCTTATCCTTGATCCTGCCCTTATGAATTTCTGAATATGTATAAATAGTGAAGCATTAAAGACCTCATAGGAACATTCAGCAACCTGAGTCTATACTCAAGGTCCATGTTCACACTTAGATGACCACAATCTTCATTTAGGTCACAAAAAGGACAGGAAACAATGTAGACTCTGAGAAAACAGAAGATGATGAATAATAAGTGAGCCCTGTGTGAGCCAGCAAAAAATAAAACAAGATATATTTGAACTTCCATGTGTATTGGTTCAGTATTCACAATAGCAAAGAAATGAAATTAACCTAAATTCCTATTGCTTATCAGCAAATGAGAGTATAATGATTTATTGCTATATCCATATCAGGTTATCTCTCAACCTTCATTAGAGAGGCTTCTCCTCCCAGGAGAGAGAAATTAACACAGAAATCCAGAACTGGTCCACATGCAGAGAATAAGAGACTGCAGCGAGCTCCATCTTAAATGGGACAGAATTATCACACTCCTCCCCCTGAGGCTCAGATCCTCAAGGAAGAGGGAGCAAAAGATTGCAAGAGCAAGAGGCAGCGGGTGACATCAAGCAAACATTCTTCCAGACACAGTTTACAAAGTTGGTACACATGAACTCACTAACAATAATAGCATCCACAGGACTTGCACAGATTCAAACTGGACAAAGCACATCATGGAGAAAGGTTAACACAAAGCTCCACCCCTAACCAAGAACTGATTCCTTCTGGGAAAGATAGAATCAGTTTTTTCCAATGGTGTGTCACTGATCTGCCACCTATACTCCAGGTCAACACAAATGAAATCCTTTTTTGCCTACTGTGTACTGTTTTGAATATTTTACTTTGTTTGCATGTGTTGAAAGAGAAAGAAAATAAAGTTGGGTGGGTAGGGAAGTGGTAAGGATCTAGAAGAAGCCGGAGAAGGGGAAAGAATACAATCAAAATACAGTGTATGAAAAAGTTAAAAATATAAAAAAGATTCAGAGGTAGTAGTAGGTAACATCAAGGAAACTGTGTTTTCTGGACATAACAAGGCAGCTACATGTATGAACTCATAGCAATTGTGAATGCATTCACAAGAGCAGCACAAACTAAAGCTAGAGAAAGTCTGAGGATTGGGGAAGGGGAATTGACACTAACTCTCACTACAAGAGGGGAGCTATTGACATTTGATAGCTAATAGGAGAAGGAGATTAAGCTTTATTTAATGATGTAAACCCTTGTAGGCTAACCACATGCCAGTGACAACCTGGACAATACTGAGTGAATTCAATGGACAAAAAAATTTCAAAGTTGTATGGTAAAGGGAGAAAGGGTGGAGGGTGTGTGTATGAGAGGAGATGATGAAAAATGGAACATATATGTTCAAAATACATTGCATGAAATTTCCAAAAGATAAAAGTATTGTTAAAAATAATTGTTAAAAATAATAAATGCAGTATCCACACAATAGAATTTTATTCAGTATAGTGAGAGGAGTGGGCAGCATCCTGCTGCCTGCCCGGCTCCTGGCCACCCAGCTAGCTCAACCCCCGAAATAACCACAGAGAAATTGTATTAATTAAAACACTGCCTGGCCCATTAGCTCTAGCCTCTTTTGGCTAACTCTCACATCTTGATCTAACTTGTTTATAATAATCTGTGTAGCACCACGAGGTCGTGGCTTACTGGGAAACATTTAACCTATGTCCATCTTGGGCCTGAGTTTCATGACATCTGCCACACTTCCCTTCTTCCCAGCATTCCGTTCTGTCTACTCCACCCACCTAAGGGCTGCCCTATCAAAAGGCCAAAGCAGTCTCTTTATTCAACCAATGAAGCAACACACAAACAGAAGAACCTCCTACACCAATTCAGCTATAAAGAAAACTGAAAATATGGCATTTGCAAGAAAATAGCAGGCTTTAGAAAGTACTTTATTATAAGTAAGCTGGGTAACCGAGAAGCAGAAAGATATAACAATATTATCTTTCATATGTAAAACTTATTTTAATGTTTATATAATGTGCATATTTAGTGCTTTTATGTATTTATGGGGTATATGTCATAAAAGAGGAAATAAGGCAGAAGAATTCACAATGAAAAACATTAAGGGTTCTAAGAAAGAAAGGGCTATTGCATATATGTGCCATAAAAATGGGTGGGGGTTACAGGGAACAGGACACAAAGGGATAGGTAGAGGGATGGCAAAGATGGAAAAAGGAAGCTCAACAAAACTAAATATTTGAAAATTCCTTGATAAAACCTAATATGTTCTATACTAATTAAAAGCAAGATTTCTTAAAAAGAAAAAAAAGACTATCCTAAAGAGAAAGAGTAACAACAACAGAAATCCACAAAGGCAGTAAAAAAATGCCATGAAAAGAACATGAGACTCCTAAGAAGACAAAGCTGTGTGGCTCCCCTCTGAAGGGAGCCAAAGCAGAAGACTGCCCTAAAGGGTAACTAGTTGCACTACTGGAAAGAAACTGAGAGCTCTATATGCAGGACAAGCCAACAGCCCTCACAAGCCTCAGAAACGATGAACACTGCTGGTGACAGAGTGATTCTTCTGGTAGATCGCTCAACAATGCTGATGGACCACATTTTCTAAATCTGTAAAGTGGATGACAGAAGCTGGGCAACATCTTTTTAAAATTTATTTATTTATTTGTTTGTTTGTTTGTTCGTTTGTTTGTTTGTTTGTTTGTTTGTTTGTTTTGCATCCTGGCCACCTGCTTCCCCTCCCTTCCTTCCTCTCAGGTTCCTCCCCCTGCCACACACACACCTTCTCTTCCAATTCTCCAGTCCCTTGTCTTCCTCAGTTTTTATTTAGAAAAGAAATAGATCCATTTGCAGTCTTCTAAATGTTGGCATCCAGTTATAGCAGCACCATTTATTGAAGATGCTTTCTTTCTTTTTTTTCAGTATACTGTTCTGGTTTCTTTGTCAAAGATTAGGTGTTCATAGGTGTGTGGATTAATGTCAGGGTCTTCAGTTTGATTCCTTTGTTTTACATGTCTGTTTTTATGTCAATTTCAAACTGTTTTCATTCCTGTAGCTCTATACAGTAGAGCTTGAATTCAGGAATGGTGATGCCTCCAGAAGTCCCTTTATTGTACAGGATTCTTTTAGCCATCCTGGGTTTTTGTTTATTCCATAAAAAGTCGAGTATTGTTCTTTGGAGTTCTGTGAAGATTTGTGTTGAGATTTTGATGGGGATTGCATTGAATCTATAGAGAGCTTTTGGTAAGATTTCCATTTTTATTATGTTGATCCTTCCTATCCCAGAGCATGGGAGATCTTTCCACTTTCTAACATCTTCTTCAATTTCTTTCTTTAAAGATTTAAATTTCTTGTAGTATAGGTCTTTCACTTGTTTTGTTAAGAGTTACCCCAAAACATTTTATATTATTTGTGGCTATTGTAAAGGGTGATGTTTCTCTGATTTATTTCTCAGCATATTTATCATTGAGGGCTACTTATTTTCTTTTGTTAATCCTGTATTCCTCCCCATTACTGAATTGTTTATTAGTTGTAGGAGTTCCCTGGAAGAATTTTGGAGGTCACTTATGTATACTATTATCTCTTCTGCAAATAGTGAAAGTTTAATTTCGTCCTTTACGAATTGTATCCCCTTGATCTCCTTTTGTTGCCTTATTGCTCTAACCAGAATTTTGAGTATTATATTGACTAGATATGAAGAGAGTGAACACCCTTCTCTTCTTCCTGATTTTAGTGGCATTTGAGCTTCTCTCCACTTAATTTGATGTTGGCTGTCAGCTTGCTATATATTACTTTTATTACATTTAGGTTTATTCCTTGTATCCCTAATCTTTCCAAGACTTTTATCATGAAGGGGTGTTGGAATTTATCGAATGCTTTTATAGCATCTAATGAGACGATCATGTTTTTTTTTTTCAGTTTGTTTATATGGTGAATTACGCTGACAGATTTTTATATGTTGAACCACTCCCACATCTCTGGGATAAAGCCTACTTGATCATGGAGGATGATTTTTTTTGATGTGTTCTTGGTTTCAATTTTAGGGCCTCCATGAGTATAAACAAAACATGACATATCAAGTTGTAGTAAGACTAACCACCTCCACATGTATTAAAGCTGGGTAACCCAGCATGCATAGTAGAATCCTAAAAGCCACTAAAAGAGTCAGAAACAGCTCCTGATCCCACTGTTAGAAGTCCCAGAAGAAGACAACAAGCTATAGAACTGTACTTTATAGGCAGAGTGTGTAAGCCAATGCCATGTAGCCTTCCTTGTGGTTGGTGCAGTCTCTGTGAGCCTCTAAGAACCTAGATTAGTTGATTCTGTGAGTTATCTTGTGATGTCCTTAACCCATTGGTCTCCTACACTCAATTTCCCCCCTCTTCTGTTGGGTTTCCCAAACTCCACCTATTGTTTGACTGTGGGTCTGCATCTGCTTCCATCAGTTGCTGGATGAAGCCTCTCAGATGACAGGGGCTAGACACAAATCCCAGCACATCCCATAGGCAGGACAGTCTGTAGGCCAAAAGTTATTTGGCTAGGTTGGTTTCCCACTCCCTCCACTTGAAATCTTGCCTGGTCAGAGAGATGACCAGTATTGCTAGGAGTCTTAGTTGGGATCCTCCTTGTAGATTCCTAGGCGGTTCCCTTGTGCTGAGTTTTTACCTATTCCTATAATGCCCCCTAGTTCAGTATTCTCTTTCAGTGTTCTCCCTTCTTGCCCCTCCCCAATCTGATCATTCATGTTCCCATCCTTACCTACCCACAGTGTACTTTGAAATCATTTCTATTTCCCTTTCCCAGGGGGATCTGGGTGTCCCTTCCATGAACCCTCCTTGTTACTTAGTCTCGCTGGGTCTTTACAGCTAATATCCACTTAGGAGTGAGTACATACCATGCTTGTATTTCTTGGGCTAGATTACCTCACTAAGGAAATTCTTTTTCTAGTGCCATACATTTGCCTTCATATTTCCTGGTGTTCTTGTTTTTAGCAGCTAAGTAATACTCCACTGTAGAGGTGTGCCACATTTTCTTTATCCATTCCTCTGTTGAGGGGCATCTAGGTTGTTTCCAGATTCTGGTTATTACAATAAAGCTGCTATGAAAATAGTTTATCTAGTGTCCTTGTGGTATTCTTGAGCCTCCTTTCGGTATATGACTGGGCACCATCTTGAGAGACAAACTTTTGTTTTAAAATGAGCTATCCTGGAGACATAGAAACTGAGGGAAAAAAAACGGAATTGGAATTTAATCTGCCACAGACCCAAAGCAAGAGACAACCTTCTAAAGCAGTTATGGAGGACCAAAAGACAAAGGGCAAAGTAATTCAGACTTCAGGAGGTTTGGCTCAGGAACTGAAGTGCATCAGAAGTAGCTTTACTCCTCTACCATTGGGAGTAAAAATCATTGAACTGGGAATAAACTTGCAGTTGGGTAACTCTCATCCTGAACTCAGCAGTTATGTCAAAATCTTAAAGCCCCGATCAACCACTCACAGCTATAGAACCTGAGGTCCATGAAGCTCCAGAGTTTTCCTGGATACCTAACATCACTTCTGCAGTGTGACTAATGAAGACAGCTCCTCTACCTGTACAAATCTCAGTTGCTTGGTGCTTCTCACAGGCCTAACAAAATTTGGCAAACAAGCTAAGCTAATATATTGGCATCTCAAAGTATACAAATCTTCTCAGCTCACATACACAAAAACTGAGTGTGGCCTGAAAAGGCTTCTTGTATAACAAAGAAAGAGCTTCCAAAATGAAGACAGCCTAGCAGACATTAGACACTTTTTTTTTCTGGAGAAACAGCAACAGTAAAAACCATAGTAAAGATGAGTCCCCCAAGTTCAAGTCTGGCATGCATATGGTCAGAAGCTAGTTTACCATTTGATATAATTTTATCTGTTGGTGTCTTTTCTTTTTTTAATTATATACTTCTTTTGCTCCATCATATTTTAAGAACAAGGTTTTTTTTTTTTGCTGCGCACATTCATCTAATTTTGTTTACACACATTGTCATAATTTGATAGTTCTTTTTCCCATTTTTTTTCTCTTATCTTTCCCCTCCTTGTATTGACCCCCTTTTCTCTAGTATATTTTCAGTATAATTTTATATTGGCTTTTTATGTTTTCACTTTTATTTTCCTTCTGATATTTATCCAGTTTTTAAAAAAATTCTCATTATTCAGTAATTTTTTCTTTTTCTAATTTATTGTTCTTTCCTTGCTCCCTTACAAAACTCTAATCCTTTACTGTTCCTTTTTATTTATTTAACCTTGCTTCTTTTGTGTTATTACTATTTCTATATCCTTTATTTACTTAATTGTTTTATGGTTTACATTTATCTAAAATAGTTTTCAACTTCACTGCTTATTCTCCAATAGTTTTTTTTTTCCATTTTCCAGTTAATGCTCATTGGTAACATTAATAGGCTTGAATGAATTTTAAGAGTGCTTATATATTTTCTGCAGGGTGATGTTATTAATGTTACAACAGTTTGTTGTTTCCATAATGAGTGGTACTTGGAATTGAACCTTCATAAGTAGACATTCCAAATAATATTGGAAGATAGATTTATAGCCTATCATGTTGCAGAACACATATACTAAGAAAACCAAGGTAATGTGACCCTGACAAAAGAACATATCTCTTCTCTGAAGTCAAAGATACTAGAATACATAAAATGCTGAATGAAAAATTTCGAAGTTCATTAGTAAAAAAAATCAATGATTTCAATCCAGGCTATATAGAAAGTAACAAGCAAAATAAAAAATAAAAATGAATGTACAATCAACAAAATTAATTAAAAGAAAAAATCTCAATGTATAAAAGTACAAAATTGAGTAACAATACAAAGATTTTGAAAAAATGTAAGTAGAAAATTTGGAAATTAAATTTTCATGAACCTAGAAGGAAAAGAAACACAATAAAAACATTTTCAAAAGACAACCAAGAAAAAGAAAGCATATGACAGATATAGGATACAGTCAATGAAACACTATACTTAAACATCATTAAGCAAAACTAAAATAAATGACTACAAACACAATGTTCGAGAATGCTCTTGTACAATCAAGAGACAAGATCTAAGAATTCTATGGGATAGATGGAACTGAGAAGAAACTAAAGGCATTATAAATTTATTAGATGAGTTTTAACACAAAATTTTCTAAATCTAGAGAAATAAATAGATACACAAATGGATAAAGGGAAATTTAGAAACCCAAGTAGACATTAGCAGAGAAGAAACAATCCAAATATGCCATAATCAAATTACAAAAGCATAATAAAACTATAAAAAACTTTCCAACTAACCTACAAAATCTAACATTAAATATCCCATCAGCATTCTTAAAATCCAGAAAAGCATAGAACTTTATTTAAGTCCTAGCAGTATGTAGCTGGTTACAAAGAACACAATATACAGCAAACCTCTCTCTTAACATTGCTGCCAAAATGTAGCTTTTTATAAACAAACAAATTAGAGGAATTTATGATCATTAAGACCAATTGACACACCCATTTTCTAGTATCCAATAAAGTAGACTTCAAAGTAAAACAAGTCAGAAGATAAAGTCTTTCTATCTTAGTAAATGTTAGTTTATCAAAAATACATACCAATTACTAAGTGTTGCTATTCTCAGTTTTATGAGACAACGATAATGAGCACAAAAATTCAGAAAGATTCTTGATATTTAAACAACGACACCATAAAATCTTCAAGTTGATTGACCAATGACACAGTGGCATATGCCTGCAATACCAACACCAGGGACGTGAAAACAAGAGGATTTTTGGCTACATAATGATTTTGAAGTCATTCTGGTCTATATGGGACACTGTCTTAAAGAAAGAAAGAGGGGGTAGCAGAGAGAGAGAGAGGGGGAGAGGGAGAGGGAAAGGTGGAGAGAGGTATTTCAGAGTGGAAATACATCATAGATCAAATGGACCTACAGAACACCCAACATAAATAAAATACACATTTTTTTCTCAGCTGCCATGAAATCTTCCCTTCAATGAACCAGTTTGTAAGTCACAAATCAAGTTTTAACTAATACAAAATAATCTAAAGTATTTCTTTGATATTATGAGGTCATAAGATAATAAAACGTGAAATCAATATTGAAAGAATCTATAGTAACCACACAAGTAATTGGAGATTAAAGAATATACTTTGAAGTGACTGGTGAATCATTGAAGAAACCAGGAAAAGAAAAAATTAAATTTGTAGACTCCTATGAAAATGAAAGCACAAAACCCCTAGAATATAGTTAAGCTAATACTAAGAGGAAATTTTATAGCTATGAGAGCTTACATAAAAAACCAGAAAGCTCTTACATAACCTAATTATGCAACTCAGTGTCCTATAAAAAACGAGAACAAGCCAAACCTAGCAGAATTAGCTGTAAAAAAAAAATGATACAGATCAGGACAGGAAAGGAAGATGTCAAAGTCTCCTGATTTGCAGATGACAATCTTATACTTAAAAGACCCTAATAACTCCATTTGAAAACTTTGAGTTCTAGTAAATATTTTCAGGTAAGTAGCAGGAAGCAAAATCAACATACAGAAACTAGTAAGACAAAAAAGAAATTCAGGGTGAAAATGCCACTCACAATACCTTCAAAATGATAAATAAAATATATAGAAATAAACATTATCAAAGAAGTGAAAGAACATTGCAATGAAAACTTTTATATACATAAGAAGATATAGGGAGATGGGGAGATTCCCAAGGGTAATGGATTTGCAGAATCAACATTGTGATTGTATCATCAAAAGTAACATTTCTCATTAAAATTTCAATGGCATTCTCCACAGAACCAAAAAATAAAACCATAAAATTCATATAGAAACACAAAAAAAATCCCCAACAGAAAAAGCAATAAGAAGAATGCAGTGCATCACAATACCTGATTTCCAAACTATGCTACAGAAACACTATAACAAAAATGTCATGGTACTGACACAAAAACAGATAGATGTATGGAACAGAAAACACAGAAATAAATCCTCATAGCTATGATCAACTAATTATTTAGAAAGGTATAAAATCATACAGTGGAAAAATGAGTGTCTTCAACAAATTGTATTGGGAAAACCAAATGTCTACCCTAGTTTGCTTATATCGGTGTTTTAAAATACTGGCCAAAAGCAATGTTGGGGAGGAAAGTTTTTTTTTTCCTTTTTGTCTAAGTTACATATAACAGTAAGATCATGATTAAAACTCAAGCAAAAACCAGAAACAATGATCACTGTCTTCCTTCCTTTGGCTTGCTCAGCTTCCTTATACATCTTAAACCTACCTGCCCAAGAATGTACCACCTACAGTGGGCTGGACCTTCCCACATCAATCAGCAATAAAAAGCAAAACAAAACAAAACAAACTATCCTATAGACAAACACACAGGCCAATAGGTGAACGTAATTCTTCAAGTGAGGTTCGATTTTCCCAGGTATGTCATGCAAACAAGTAAAGATAGTAATGAGAACATTCTGATAAGAAGAATAAAATTTGATCCCTTATCTCTTACTCTGCACAAAAATTCAAAGGGAAGAAAATGAATCAAAGACCTGAAACCTTGAAACTTCTAGAAATAAGGTTTCTGAAAAAGACTAATAGCTCTGGAAATAATCCCATGAATTAAAAAAAGTGAGATCACATGAAATTAAAAAGTATCTACACAGCAATGTAAAATAAACATTATGAGGAAGAGATATCAAATAGAATGAGAATACAATAGACAATGAATTGATATCCAGACTATATTAGAACCTTTAATACTAAACACCAAAAAAAGAAACCAAACCTCTAAGTCCCCCATCAATAAATAGGCTACTAAATGGAATAGTTATCCAGAGAAGAAATGCAAACTGCCAATATAAATTTCACAAACCTTAGTCACTGAAAAGATGTTCAACATCCTTAGCCATCAAGGAAATGAAAAATAAACTTACATTGAAATTCTTTGTTACCATAGTCAGAATAACAACCACAAGGAAAATAACAAGAAATGCTGATAAGGAGGTGAAGAATGTAGCCTTGTCTGGCTACTATGAAAATGAGTCTGGAAGATCATAAAAGAAAACTGAAAGTGGAACCACTGTATGTTTAACACAGTCATCAGGAAATAGAACCAGCCTAGGAGATGAATGGATGAAGAAAACATGGAACATACACACAATGTAACTTTATTCAACCATAAAAAAAGAAGAAGTCATTACACTTACAAGAAACGGGGTATAACTGGAGATCATTATATTAAGCAAAGTAGGTCATATTTGGAAAGACAAGTATGTTTTCTCTTATATGAAGATTCTGTGTATATATGTTTATATATGTATATACATATAGCTATGAAAACACAAACGGAACTATGAGAAGGAAGGAAGATGAAGATAACTTTAAGATGCGAGGATGGAGTACAAAGAGAATAATGTAATACACATGACATGAATGCATGGGAACTATTTAGGGGATGAAGGGATACAGAAAGTGGAGGGGAGAGAGGGAAGGCAGTATAAAAGGACGGTGAGAGGAAGGGTGGATATGGGAGCAGGGAAGTATATATCTTAATTAAGGGAGCCATTTTAGGGTTGGAAAGAAACTTGACTCTAGAGGGGTTCCCAGGTGTCCAAGAAGATGTCTCCAACTTGTTCCTTGGGCAGCTGAGGAGAGGGCGCCTGAACTGGCCTTGTCCCATAGCCACACTGATGAATATCTTGCATAACACCATAGAACCTTCATCTGGCGATGGATGGAGATAGAGACATTGGAGCACTGGACTGAGCTCCCAAGGTCCAAATAAGGAGCAGAAGGAGGGAGAACATGAGCAGGGAAGTCAGGACCTCGAGGGGTGCGCCCACCCACTGAGAAGGTGGGGCTGATCTAATGGGAGCTCACCAAGGCCAGCTGGACTGGGACTGATGGAGCATGTGATCAAACCGGACTCTCTCGTACTCTCTGAATGTGGCTGACGATGAGGGCTGCTGAGAAGCCAAGGACAATGGCACTGGGTTTTGATTCTACTGCATGTACTGGCTTTGGGGGAGCCTAGTCTGTTTGGATGCTCACCTTCCTAGACCTGGATGGAGGGGGGAGGACCTTGGACTTCCCACAGGGCAGGGAACCCTGACTGCTCCTTGGACTGGAGAGGGAGGGGGAGGGTAAGGGAAGGGAAATGGGAGGAGGGGAGGAGGTGGAAATTTTTAATAAAAATAAAAAAATTAAAAAGGAGGATGAGAAAGATCAAAGTATAAAGGCATGAATGCCACAACTCCAGAATGAATCCTATTAATATATATGGTAACTTAGATAAGAACTAATTTTAAAACTACAAACTAAGAAAATCACTTCATAGGACACAACTGGACTTGAGTAAAAGTTTCTAAATGTAGTAATGGACAACAAAATGTGACCATCTTGAAAGGGACAAAACAAAGTTAATGATCATTCCTTACCCCAAGACATATGAACAAAAGTCAGTCCTAAGAGGGTTAAAATGAAGCCTTTATAAAGTTATATTTTTCTTAATTGCAAACATTTTGTTCACTAATATTTAGCAGAATATTTATAATACTTAGACTATTGATTAAGTAAATATCTATAGCTGAGATTGTCTATGTGCATTCTTACAACTGAAATATTGAATTATATATAGCAGTAATTCAAACAAAATGGTAGAAAGGCTAATGAAGAAGCAGGAAGTGAGAAGAAAGAAAGTGAGAGAGTCTGCTATTCCTAGCCAACTACAGATAGTGGTAGCCAAGGGAATGAAGGCAAATATCAGCAGATGAGCCTTCTTGGAACTCTTTAAAGAGTTCTGATTTGTGTGGTATCAGATCTTTCCTTCTCCAACTGCTAGAATCAGGGTTGTAAAGATCAAAATTGCTACAGATGTCTTTCGCAGATTAAAGCCAAAAATTAAGGTGCCAAAGCTGATGTTAGGAAGAGAAGGCAAAATTGACATACCATACCTGGACTGCCATGTTCACATGAGCGAAAAATAAACTTTGATGTGTGTCACTATTATTTGGTTTTATTTTGTATATTTCTAAACCCTGTTTTTTTAATGCTCTATTCATTCATTTTTGCATGTAAGCATATTTTATAGAGTTTATTTATTACTATTTCTCTCTTATTAACCAAACTTCAGTATATGGCAAATATTTAAGGCACATTATATGCTTCTAATTGATAAAATAGATGTAGATCAAATATGACATTATTTAATTATATTCAGGAATATTTCATATCAAATTACCTGTCCCATTAGCTTAATTGACATCTCTAAGTTTAGCTTTGTTTTCCCTCTTTAAAAAAGCAAAAAATAAGAAACATTCCAGACAAAGCCAGAATACATTATATTGGCTTCTATAGGAATTCCTATTGCCAGTATAGCTGGTGACTATGAAATACTCCTTGGACCTTGCAAAGAAGCTTTATGTGTACTGCAGAAAAACAGATGAGCGCTCCCAGGCCTGATTTACATAAGAAGAACAAACTTGCATTTCAAATCCATGCTTAGTTCAGGCACCCAGTCTTCATACATTGATAATAATATCTACAAGCAACAAGTCCAATTTCTTCTCTAAACTTTTATGCCAGACTCCAGTGAGAAGCCACTTGTCATATTGGACTAGAAGTGGTTTAAATGCAAAAGTGAACTAAACTATATTTTTATTCATTTTCAGATGAGAAAAAGGTATCTTTTTATTGTGATGATTTGGCACCTGTGCAAATAGAGAAAAAATTATTCCATTTTCCAGCATTCATATACATGGCATGTCTAATTCATATTACTTAAAAGTTGGATAAACCAAGTCACTACCTTTAATTAAGATTAGATGAATGAAAGTTGCTTTTCCCTCTTCAAGGTTAGAAAACAGAGTGCATCTCTGTCATCTTTATCCTTCACAGCACCTACAACTGTTTTTCAATACAACTTGATGCAACTGAATTAATTCTGTTGACAGTTCAGCACATTTGTATGGTAAATGACTTTTATGTGATAGACATGGTTTAAGAATACAAAGATCCTCAAGTGGGCTGGCACCTACTACCATATGAGCCTAGGTCTGTCAATCTCTGCAAGACTTAATTTCTCAGTTATAAAAAACAATAGGCTACTTTTTGTCCAGTCCTAGTGTCACCAGATGGGTCAAATGAGGTAAACCTGTAAAATACCTTTTCGTAAGAGATTATTTTTTATTACATATATCTCAGCAGAGCAACATATCCAGGATATTTTTATTTTCAAGTTTTTGACAATATTGATTCTTGCCTTTATATATCCCCAGTGAATCTTTGTTTTATTTGTGCAATCATATTCTGCGAATAAGTCATACCTTGTGATACTGGCATTGTGTCTACTCCATCCATGCTAAAATTCCCACATCCAGTGGTTCTTTCTATCATAAGAAAGGATTTCAGACTTCTTCCTTACATAATTGCTTTTTTCTGATACCAAGAAAGCTCACAGAGTCAAGCAGAAACTTCTTATGAATCTTCTGCAGGAGCCTTGGTATTCAATAGTTCAAGGCTATTTGCAAAGGATGAGAAAAGAGGCAGGTGACCTCTGTGGGTTCCTAGCCTTCTCACGTGATATTTTTGCGAATGGATGCAAAGGCATCATGAATTACATATCAAGAGCAGCTGGAGATTTTTTTTCCAGTGGGCTGGATTTAATCAGAACGTCTTTGTTTGAATAGCAGAGAGCTTCAGACCTCTGGCATACCCATATGCAAACGTGAATGCAAATTTCAAAACCAAAAAGGGGAACTTGTATTTAGAGTAAAAACTATTTGGACTTATTCACAGCCCAGAATACATGGGAACTGTACTTGCATATATCTTAAATCAAGGCCTTGTTTCATTTTTTTCTTTTGGCTAACATAATAAACAATTATATGATTCAGGAAACTGTAAAAACAGTTCCTTTAATATCCCAACTGTTCTTTTTGCACCATTTTGAAGTGTAGTAACTAGCTTAAGAAGAAACTCCAGCACATCAGCAATATAATAAAGTTATGAAACATAATACTATAGCTACCCATAAAAGAATGGCATACCCTGCCCTCATAATTTAAAAATTGAAATTAGGAAAACATTTAAATCCACTTTTTTTTCTTCCTTGCTTTTCCATTGTAGAAAATACAGAGATTAAAAATGTGTATCATCTTAGAAACTGTTTTAATTAGCACCATTGATTATGACAATGCTAAGGATCAGACAGCCAAATCTGATGCACATGATTTATACACTACCCAGTAATGTATAATCTATAATATAATGCTTTGCTAATAATTTCAAAGGTATGGGCATTCAAGAGACATAGACGAAGCATGGAGAAGTTCAGAATATTATAAAGAGGATGCACAACCCCTTCCATCCTACCTTAAACTACATTCTTTGGCCTGCAGTACAAGATGAGTACTTCAAGTCAGATCTGCTATCACTTCAGAGATGAAGGACGATCTACATTTGCAACAAGATGTATATAAGAGCTTGCATAACATTTTCCAGGGAGCCGTGTTCCATGTAGCCATGTCTGCTAATTAAGTTTACCATGCATGATCCTAGAGATGCCCCCTCAAAGCAATCTATAAACATGAATTATTTTCCTTGTAAACACTATTAGTTTATTTGTCAGGAGATCTTTATCACCATTTTTATAAGGCAATTGAGCAAGGTTATACTCCAGGCTCCCTTGTGACTATTTGCTCAGCAACAGGAAAGAAATGAATTGTACATCAATGCTGAATTGTTGTTTTCACAGAACATTCACCCTGTTTCAGGTATGATTGTGCAATTTTGCTAATGTGTCACTTCTCACATGCAATATAAAGCCTCTCAATTCTGTGTAACTTATACTAGCATCACATTTTCCAAATTAAAAAAAAAATCAGACAAGAAAAGATTATACAACTTGTTCAAATACCCACAGTTAGGATGAAAGTGAACAAGGGTTTAAGCAGTAGGCCTTAAAATCTGTTTTCTGAAGCATGATATGGTTCATAGCTGTGATAGCTGACCTTCCTGGGAGCTTCCCTTTGATTATGCTCACATTGATCCCTCATGCTATGCTCCTAAGGTGAACAGAAACAATGCTTCGAAGTTCCAACCTTTTCAGCTGCAATGAATTAAACACCAGTGAAAATTAGTTTATGCTCCTTTCATCAACAGATGGTGACTGGCTTATCATATCCTGTCTCTAAGCAAGCCTGACTATTTTCACAAGTAGCTAAAAGGATGGAAGCGACATTCTACTAGGATTGATCATAGCAGTTTCAAATACTTAGGAGCTTCCACCTTGGTCTCTAGAGGCGCTGAACTAGTCATAAAATATATTTAATGACCATGGTTGGAAAAAAACGGGACATACATGGAAGGCAAAAAGAAAAAGTGATCCAAATAATGCTGGGTTTACACTCATGCCTGCTGAGGTGCTAGGCATGAGAGTACTTTCAGTGAACTTTTCAAGTCAGATTAATTAACTACTAGTTGACTATCACTGAGTAATGATTTCAGTCAGCAGCTCATTGATAAGAATACTCAAACAGTCAAGCCCTGCCTGAATTCCCGACTCAAAAACAAATCAGAAAAGAAAAAGACACTATCCCGTTCTCCACAAATTGGTAAATTCATAGGAAAGAATCTCTAGATTAGGAGAGATGGTCTGTCTTAAGGAAAAGTTAAATATATGCAGAGAAATGCCTTTTTTATTTTTATTGATTTTTATTGAGCTCTACATTTTTCTCTGCTCCCCTCCCTGCCTCTTCTCTCCCCTTCAACCCTCTACCAAGGTCCCCATGCTCCCAATTTACTCAGGAGATCTTGTCTTTTTCTACTTCCCATGTAGATTAAATCTATGTATGTCTCTTATGGGGCCCTCATTGTTGTCTAGGTTCTCTGGGATTGTGTTTTGTAGGCTGGTTTTCTTTGCTTTATGTTTAGAAACCACTTATGAGTGAGTACATGTGATAATTGTCTTTCTGGGTCTGGGTTTCCTCACTCAAAATGCTGTTTTCTAGCTCCATCCATTTTACTACAAAATTCACAATGTTGCTAATTTTTTTTCTGCTGTGTAGTACTCCATTTTGTGAATGTACCACATTTTCCTCATCCATTCTTCGATAGAGGAATTTTTTATTTAGTAAATTATGCTCTTTTATTAAAAATTAATGGCATTCAAAAGCCCAAATGTTTTGGGAAGTTACTTCATAACTGAATTTTCACAAGTCCAAAGCACAAGCAATGACCAAAGGTGACACTTTTGAAAAATATTTTTTATTTTATTTTTTTTCACTTTATATGCAAACAGTTCTCCTTCTTTCCCCTTCTTCCACCTCCTCTTCCTGCCTCCTATCCACTCCTCAGAGGAGGTAACGCCTCCCTTGGGGAGTCAACAAAGTCTGGAATACCAAGTTGAGGCAGGACCAAACCCTTCCTCGTGTATCAAGGTTGAGTAAGGTATTCCACCATAGGGAAGACGCTCCAAAAAGCCAGTTCATGTACCAGGGATAAGTCGTGGTCTCACTGCCAGCCTGCCCCTCCTCCATACCCCACAACAGATCAAGCCACATAACTGTCACCCATATTCAGAGGGCCAAGTTAGTTTCTAAGCAGATTCCCTAGCTGTTGGTCCAGAGTCTGTGAGTTCACACTAGCTGGGGTCAGCTGTCTTTGTGATTTTCGAATCATGATCTTGATTCCCCTCCCTGCTTGCTCATGTGATTGCTCCTCACTCTCTTTAACTGAACTCCAGGATCTCACTCCAGTGCTTAGCTGTGGATCTCTGCTTCTGCTTCCATCAGTTACTGGATGAAAGTTCTATGAGGACAACTAGGATAGTTACTAATCTGATTACAGGGCAAGGCCATTACAGGCACCTTCTCCACAATTGTTAGTAGTCTTAGCTGGGGTCATTCTTGTGGATTCCTGGGGAATTTCCCTAGCAACAGGAGCCATTATGAGGTTAGGAAGAAACCTGGGTGGCACTTTTAAAGAGAGCCACATGTTTATGTTTCTAAAGTAAAACTGTGTGGGTGGTTCAAATTACACCAAGGCACATTTAAACTGATATAGCTATGTTGAAATTAGTCACTCCACTGCTGAGTTTTCAAAATAGAAACAAGCCTGTATTTCTCTTGGTAAAGATATAGGTATTAACGGCCAGCAAATATATCTTTTGTTGTTGTTGTTTAATCTTTTACAAGAAAAAATATTCAGGCATACCAGTAACTGCCATTTAGTTTAAAAGTTATAAGCAAATATTTTGTCCATACTCATGAAGTGAAGAGTTGAATATAGAAATGCATATCACTATAACTGGTAATTCTAGGTACCCAATTTTATAACTAGAGTAATATCAAATTCTACAAGATCCAAGTTGTGATAACAGTGGGTTTAAAGATTGCAAGAGCCAGAGAACCAGAGAGTTTGCTGTGAGACTGTGTCTCCTAGTAATGTCAGAAACTATATCCATAAAGCTTTACCACCGTGGCTGCCTAAACAGGACTGAAAAAGGACAGGCCTCTCAACTCCATATAAAATAATCTATAGGCAACTTAGGAATGGTAAGAGCAAGGAAAATAGTCTTTCCCAGAGAAGAGAACACAAATTGTTCATCCAATATCAAATGGTCAACCCTAAAAACATGCCTATATTGAGGGGATAGATTAGAGGTAATCTATACAGGGAAGTAGTTTATAAGTTACCACTATGCTTCTTTTTTTTTTACATATGTTTCTTCAGCCTAAAATGTATTAAGCTTCATTATGGCATTGAAATATTGAATAGTAATGACTCTCTTTACAATTTTAGGGTAATGCCCTAAAAATATGGTCAAAGTTTCTAAATGTCAAACATAGTAATCACATTAATATATTTCATAGAAATAAACACATACTCTTTTAAATTTATTATTATTATTATTATTAAAATTTTCTGCCTACTCCCACCTCCCATTTTCCTCCCCCTCCCTCCATTCCCCTCCCCATCCCTCTCCAGTCCAAGGAGCAGTCAGGGGTCCCTGCCCTGCAGGAAGTCCAAGGTCCAACCCACTCCATCTAGGTCCAGGAAGGTGCACATCTAAACAGACTAGGCTCCCCCAAAGCCAGTACATGCAATAGGATCAAAACCCAGTGCCATTGTCCTTGGCTTTTCAGTCAGCCCTCCTTGTCCGCCACGTTCAGAGAGTCAGGTTTGATCCCATGCTTTTTCAGTCTCAGTCCAGCTGGCCTTGGTGAGCTCCCATTAGATCAGCCCCACCATCTCAGTGGGTGGGAGCACTCCTTGTGGTCCTGACTTCCTTGCTCATGTTCTTCCTCCTTCAGCTCCTCATTTGGGCCTTGGGAGCTCAGTCCTATGCTCCATAATGGGTCTATGTCTCTATCTCCATCCATGCCAGATGAAGTTTCGATGGTGATATGCAAGATATTCATCAATATGGCTACAGGACAGGGCCATTTTAGGCTCCCTCCCCTCAGCTGCCCAAGGAACTAGCTGGGGACATCTCCATGGATACCTGGGAATCCCTCTAGAGTGAAGTCACTTGCTAAACCTAAAATGGCCACCTTAATTAAGATACCTTCTTCCCTGCTCCCCTATCCACCCTTTCTCCATCCCAACCATCCCATTCCCCCAGGGTCTTCCCATCCTCCCCTCCTCACTTTTCTCTCCACATCTCCCCATCACCCATTACCACCACCCCACCCCCACCCCCAAGATCCCAATTTTTGCCTGGCAATCTAGTCTACTTCCAATATCCAGGAGGATAACTATATGTTTTTCTTTGGGTTCATCTTCTTATTTAGCTTCTCTAGGATCAGGAATTATAGGCTCACTGACCTTTATTTATGTCTAGAATCCACTTATAAGTGAGTACATACCATATTCATCTTTTTGGGTCTGGGTTACCTCACGCAGAATAGTGTTTTCTATTTCCATCTATTTGCATGTAAAGTTTAAGATGTCATTGTTTTTTACCACTGAGTAGTACTCTAATGTGTATATATTCCACACTTTCTTCATCCATTCTTCCATTGAAGGGCATCTAGGTTGTTTCCAGGTTCTGGCTATTACAAATAATGCTGCTATGAACATAGTTGAACAAATGCTTTTGTAGTATGATTGGGCCTCTCTTGGGTATATTCCCAGGAGTGGGATTGCTGGATCTTGGGGCAGGTTGATTCCGAATTTCCTGAGAAACCACCAGACTGCTTTCCAGAGTGGTTGCACAAGTGTGCATTCCCACCAGCAATGGATGAGTGTTCCCCTTACTCCAGATCCTCTCCAGCAAAGGCTATCATTAGTGTTTTTGATTTTAGCCATTCTGACAGGTGTAATATGGTATCTCAAAGTTGTTTTGATTTGCATTTTTGATAGCTAAGGAGGTTGAGCATGACCTTAATTGTCTTTTGGCCATTTGAACTTCTTCTGTTGAGAATTCTCTGTTCAGTTCAGTGCCCCATTTTTCTAATTGGGTTAATTTGCATTTTAAAGTCTAGTTTCTTGAGTTCTTTATATATTTTTGAGATCAGACCTTTGTCTGTTGTGGTTTTGGTGAAGATCTTCTCCAAGTCAGTAGGCTGCCTTTGTGTCTTAGTGACAGTGTCCTTTGCTTTACAGATGCTGCTCAGCTTTTATTCAATTTATTCAATTTATTCAATTTATTCAATGTTCATTTATTCAATGTTGCCCTTAATATATGTGCTGCTGGGGTTATACGTAGGAAACGGTTTCCTGTGCCCATTTGTTGTAGAGTACTTCCCACTTTCTCCTCTATCAAGCTCAGTGTGTTCAGATTAATATCGAGGTCTTTAATCCATTTGGACTTGACTTTTGTGCATGGTGATAGGTATGGATCTACTTCCATTCTTCTAGAGGTTGACATACAGTTATGCCAGCACCATTTGTTGAAGATGCTTTCTTTCTTCCATTGTATACTTTTAGCTCCTTTGTCGAAAATCAGGTGTTCATAGGTTTGTGGGTTAATATCTGGGTCTTCTATTCGATTCCATTGGTCGACTTCTCTGTTTTTATGCCAGTACCAAGCTGTTTTCAATACTATAGCTCTGTAATAGAGTTTGAAGTCAGGGATGGTAATGCCTCCAGAAGTTCCTTTATTGTATAAGATTGTTTTGGGTATCCTGGATTTTTTGTTGTTCCATATAAAGGTGATTATTGTTCTCTCAAGGTCTGTGAAGAATTTTCATGGGATTTAGATGGGGATTACATTGAATCTATAGATTGCTTTTGGTAGAATTGCCATTTTTTACTAGGTTGATCCTCCCAATCCAAGAGCAAGGGAGATCCTTCCATTTTCTGGTATCCTCTTCAATTTCCTTCTTCAAAGACTTAAAGTTCTTGTCAAATAGATCTTTTACTTCCTTGGTTAGAGTTACCGCAAGATAATTTATGCTATTTGTGGCTATCATGAAAGGTGATGCTTCTCTGATTTCCCTCTCTGCTTCTTTATCCTTTGTATATAGGAGGGCAACTGACTTTTTTGGAGCTGATCTTGTATCCTGCATCATTACTATAGGTGTTTATCAGCTGTAGGAGTTCTTTGGTAGAGTTTTTAGGGTCGCTTATGTACACTATCATATCATCTGCAAATAACAAAAGTATAACTACTTCCTTTCCAATTCGAATCTCCTCGATCTCCTTATGCTGTCTTATTGCTATTGCAAGAACTTCAAGCAATATTGAAGAGATATGGAGAGAGTGGACAGCCTTGTCATGTTCCTGATTTTAGTGGAATGGCTTTGAGTTTCTCTCCATTTAATTTGATGTTAGTTGTCGGCTTGCTGTAAATAGCTTTTATTATATTTAGGTATGAACCTTGTATCCCTAACCTCTCCAAGATGTTTATCATAAAGGGGTGTTGAATTTTGTCAAATGCTTTTTCAGCATCCAATGAAATAATCATATGTTTTTTTTCTTTCAGTTTATTTATATGATGGATTACATTGATAGATTTTTGTATGTTGAACCAGCCCTGCATTTCTGGGATGAGCCTACTTGGTCATAATGGATAATTTTTTAATGTGTTCTTGGATTCGGTTTGCCAGTATTTTATTGAGAATTTTTCCGTTGATGTTCATGAGTGAGATTGGCCTGTAATTCTCTTTCTTGGTTGAGTCTTTGTGTGGCACCCTTCTCTCTTCAAAGTAGAACTATACTTTGTAGAATTAAAAATTTCAGGATTTTAATTTGAAATCTTAATTATTCATGATTACTATGTTCAGGATTTTAAAATTTATGGATTTCAAAATTCATGATTATGTGAATCTGATGAGGAAGTGCTCCTGCATCCTGTATCAGGGTGTGTGATTTGTTCTCATATAGAGAAAGGTAAATGAACGAAAGGGATGTTGCAGCTCTATTACAAGTCTTATGTAAGGGCAGTACTATCATTCATGAAAGCTCTGCCATAGTGACTAAATCACCTAAAGGCCCAAATTCTTAATCATCATTTACTTGAATTCATGAATTCAGGGTATTTCAGATTTCATAGCACTTACTTTCATTTGTTGTTATAATATCTCCAAATTCCAGCATAGCTCAGTATTACATAGATTTCTTAGTATTATAAAATATTCATGTTGTTCACAAGAAAGAGAGCAACAGTTTTTAACATCATAAAGCTTTGTAAAGAAGATACCCCATAGGCTAGGCTAGGTGACCCAGCAAGTAAAGTTGCTTGCCCCATGCCTGACATACTTGAGTTCCATGTCTGAATTTTACATGGTACAAGCAGAGAGCTGAATCTCATGAACTGTCCTCTGATATCCATGCATGTGACATAATCCATATGTATCCATCCACACATACATATACATTATAAAAACAACACAATAAAGGTATTTTTTAAAATATGACACTCAATAGAGAGCAATGAGGTCATCTGATAATTATACCATTACTTTTTAAAGTCAAATGCAGAAAACATTAGTAGAAAAGACAGCAATTGATTATACATCTTTATGTCACAAAATAAACCTAATAACAAGTTAGTTTATGGGTCTTAGGAAACATATCAATGATAGAAGCTGTCATTTGTCTTAACCCATCACTGCTAGAGTCCACCTAGAAGTTGCATACTACATGGATAATTCTCCTATAAAGTCAAATACTCCCAACAGCGAGAAGTTGCATTATTTAGTTCAAGAATTGTTTCTGGATACAGGAATATGTTCAGCTTTCTGAAAGGCAAGTCTGAAGGGCAAAAGCATCATCACATCAATATATTAAACAATATAGAATAATATATAGTGAATAAGTATCCCATCATCTTATTCACCCATAACATAATCCTAATGAGAGATCTACATAATCTATCAAGAGTTGCTTGTTAAAAACTATATGCATAGTGAAAATTTAGTAAATAAAAATACATGAATGAAATAAAATTAGTTCCTTGTTAATTGAGTACTAGCCTTTCACAATGGTCACTATTTTCCTTTTAGTGGCTCTTTTTCATCTCTTATTTTACTATTCCCCCCATACAATATTTCCTATAATCAGCCCCTAAATCAACTACTTATGCCTAGCAGCAGAGTGTACTAATATATCCCATCTCACATACCAGCAGTTTTCAGTCTGTGGGTTGAGACTCCTTTGGTCTTGCATATCAGATATCCTGTGTAGCACATATTTACATTTCAATTTGTAACGGTGGCAAAATTATGGTTATGAAGTAACAATAATGAAAACAATTTTATGGTGGGGGGGTCACCACAACAGGAGAACCTCTATTAAAGTGTCATAGCCTTGGCCTTGAGAGGGAGGGAGGGGAGGTATGGGTGGAGGGAAGGGAAGGGGGAAGAGGAGCAGAGGGAGGGGGTAGGAGGAGGGAAGGAGATGGAAATTTTTAAATATAAAAAAAAATAAACCATGAGAAAAAAAAATAAAAAAATAAAAATAAAAAAAAAGATTTGAATTACAAAATAAACATAATATGAAATTGGAAAAAAAATAAAGTGTCATAGCATTGGGAAGGTGGAAAAGCACTGTCATGACCTGAGGCAGTGACCTCCACAGGAGCAGGTATAAGGGAGCAACTGCTAAGGTAGCAGGCCCTAGCCAGAGACCTCTGTGGGACCATATGTGAGTCAGGGACTTCTGAGGGTGCAGTCCTGAAGCAATGACCTCTACAGACATAGGTACAAGGGAGCAATCATGGAGGGAGCATGCCTCTGTGAATACCATGCTACCTCTGGGGTAATTAGAACCGTGGCCCTGACTGCACCATGAGGAGCATCTGAGCCTTGGATCCACTGACACCTGGAAGATTGATCACCAGAGACACAGCCCCAACTACATACAATCAGAGGAAAATATGGATAGACAAGGTATGAACACACTCAATGCCACAAAAAACAACATAACACTAACAAAAACTAGTGGCCCTACAATAGCAAGAGTGAAACCCATATATAGATGAAACAAAAGAAAATGACCTAAAAATATCTTTAAGGGAATGTTTGACACCCTTAAAGAAGAAATAAAAAATTTCCTCAAAGAAATTGAGGAAAAGATAAATGAAAAATGGAAGATGGAAGAAATCAACAAATTCCTTATAGAAAATCAAGAAAAAGCAAACAAACAGATGAAAGAAACAATTCAAGACTTGAAAACCGAAATAGAGACAATAAAGAGAACTACTGTCATAAATTTTTTTATAAGGTGACATGGATATTATTACATGAAGTTAAAGATCAAATATTCATTCACTGTTTATCTGGGCTATTTTATGATCAAGGCGGAAAAGGTAAACAAAGTCGTGACAAGAAATAGTATCCTCTCTGGCCGTTTTGAGAGACACTCTTAAAACTGAGCTGCTTAGCTGAACTACACAGAAAGACTAGTTGTAGGTATACTAATCATTGTTCCCATCAGAGAGTCCAGTCAGTACCCAGCATCAACACAACGCACATGACTGAGTCGTCAAATGGCTCTTGTTCCCATATTAGAACCCAAGTAGAGCATAGCTATCCTCATTGAGTCATTGCAAAATTCCAAATCATAAAGAAAACATATACTAGTACTGTTTTCAGACACTAACCTTTAGAGTGCTGTGATAGTCAACAATGAGTAAATGAGACATACCCAAATTCTGTTCTCAAGGTCTACTTTGGAGAACTTTAAACTAAGAGTACTTAAGGTCATCCATTGACCTCATAATGTCAGTAAGTAAAATATATAATTGCCCACTGAAAGTCTATACTGTGTCCATGATACTTGATTGACTTAACAGACAATCAAGTATTCTCTTGATTAAATATAAAGACCCCAAAGTCCATGAGAGAACAATGCAAGAAAACATTGGCTGTTACACAATTCTTTTTATGCAATTGATACTAAATCTGAATACTAATATTCTAAATAATTATGCCTCAATTAATTTCCCCATTCTTAACTCTATTCTAAGTCCTGCCCATGATTTAGGATACTTTCATCAGTTTCAAATTGGAAGAAAACTTAAAGGACATTACTTCAAAGGAGAAGAAAAATATAAGTAGTTAATTATAGGCCTTAAATTTTCTGCTTTTCATCAGAGTATTCTCAGCTGGGCAATAAAATTCAGGCACATTTTCAATTAATTAGATTTTTTAAAAAGTGAATAGTGACTCATCTAAACTTCTTTCCAATATAGAATTTAGAAATAATGTTGTTAACAAAAGGATAGATACCTAGAAATTTGCTATATTTTCTTGTAGCACTATGGCTCAATAGATTTGTCATTTTAAGAAAAGTAGATTGCTTAAAAAATCATCCATAAGCAGGAAATTAGACCCTCAACCAAAATATAGTCATAACTATCACCACTAAAACAGACAATCCCAATATTGTTATGACCTAAAAATATTACCCACCACAATAAATCCACTGTAGCACACTCAAATAATGACTAGCTAAAGGAAATAGCACATGAAAAGAATAAAGCTTTAGTTCTCTGGAGTTCTCAGTAGCTTTATGAACACAGCACTATTGTGACTTCTAGGAGGTTAACTATAAGAACATCAGTTTCAAAGATACAAAACAACAACTCTATCAAATCCTTCAATCTGTCATTGTGACTTTCTTTGCAAAATATACTGCAGCAGCTATTTTTAGTGAGTGCATCTGACCTACTTGAATTTCTTTTTACAAAATTTATTTTTTAAAACTAAAATCTGTTTCAATTCCATTGCTCATTTTAAAACACTTATCTATTTTAATGATTAATTTAAGTGCAAGCAGGCATTTTCCTTAACTCTCACATAGCTGCTTAATAAAGTGTACCTCAAGATGGTTTTTAGCCCATTCTCCCATTTTGAAACAAATCAATGATCTATAAGACATGGCTTTGAAAATGCTAATAGATTGTGACTAAATCAAGATAGAGGAAATGTTTGAGAAGTTTCACTAAGTGATATCAAGTTGACTTCTCTTGGTTTTGTTTAGCTTTCAAGAATTCATAAACCATGTGCTCATATACATGTTAAGCCTGTCACAAACCATGTACCTGTAGTATCTCTTCCAAAAGAGGATAAATAGCATTTCCAAATGAAAAGACATTATTTTTCAGAAACCAAGCATGCCATGCTGTTTAACATCAGTGATTAAAGTACTATTTCTACATACACATCTACTTGCAGGAATAATTTATTGAGCACTTAACCTTCCAGAAAGTTTTAAATGCACAAAATGACTCCCTTGACAACTAGGAACTTGCTCCCTGTTGGGTCATTGATATTGTACAGTATCTTGAAAGACACAATCAAAACCGATAAATCACTTCCAGTTGCATGCACTTACACAGCTGTTTCTAAGAGTTCTGAAATTCAAAAGGCTTTCCAATAGAAGTATTTTAAAATGAAATAGAAACATCTTGTGTTGTTACTGGTATTTTTCTGGATTTCTCTAGAATTCTTTCTGCCATTGTATTACTGGGAATTGAACCTAGGTTCTCATCGTGGTAAGAAAAGAAACCTCACTGAGTTTTCTCTCTTTCCAAAGACTTCCTCTATAATTTATTATATGTAATACTATCATTAGACTTAGTACTTCTGAATTTTTTGACTTGGCTACTGAAGCATAATCAAAGGAAATATAACTTTCTAGTCAGAAATTTGCTAGTGATATTTATAACCTATTGGTAATGAGCTCATGGTATGTTTGCATTTTCTTCATAGGAAAAAAATGTAGGGAATCCTTGTGTCTGCTTCTTCTATAGTTACTACAAAACTCAAATGTTGGTGGCAGTTATTTCAAAGTGATGGAATGTTGTACAACCTTACTACAGTGTATAACATATTAGTTGCCTACCCCTACGGAAACTAACAATCAATATATAACTGCATCCTCAACCATTCCATGACCTTTGGATGTTATATTTCTATTTCCTACTCAATGACACAATTTGTTCCTTACACCCACACAAAGTTCCTTCTGCAAATACTTTGTAAGTTCTAGAACTACCTGGAGTCCCCAGGGCAATGGAAACCAAACACTATGGCAGAAGAGGAGACTTATCCAAAGAAACTGTTATCTGGTTGAAACAAGAAGCAATAAACAGGAAAAAGAGAGAGCCAAATAGTAAAGTTCTTGACTTATTCCCTCCCTCCTCTTTAAAATTTACTTTTAAAATAACTCTCAGTTACAGATATCATGAAGAATTTACTCTCCAACACACAACATAGATTCCACCATGTAATAAATGCATGTGATATCATTAATTTTACAAAAGTAGGTTGTAGAAATTTCTGCTCTTCCAAATATTTATTCATCATGTCTTTAAGATATGGAACTTGTTAAATTGGAAACAAAGGCTACACCATGAATGAAAGAATCATAATTATTAATTCAAAATGAATATAAGTGTCCCCAGAAGCTACCATTTTAGGCTAACTTATTTCTATCATGAAGTAAATAATGGATATGAGGTACTTTTCTTCTATTGAATAATGGAGAAGAAGCAGGAAGACAAAGACTGGTGGTGCAGATCTTTTCTACATTTGTTTAGTTCTAATACAATTTAAAATAATCTGAGGAGAGATTCTTTCAGAATACAGTTGTGTCTTTGCAAATCCTAAAAGGAAGTAGATGGAACACAATAGACAGATGGAATTATAAGGTTACAAATAAAGATGGCATTGTAGGAATTAGTCTGCCAGATAGTAATATCATCTTTCTTTATTACTAATAATGAGTCAAGTTCTTAGAAAACTACCTCCAGGGAAAATAAGATAAAGTTTCAAGTATATCTCATGTTTGGAACTAACAAAGAATGATCAGCAACATTTCTGGAAACATAGATAAACTCAATATCTAAGAGTTAGAAATAACTTCAAGCTGATACCCCAGGAAGAAATTCTTGGTTAGATACGTCTCTTAATTCTTCTTTCTGTAGTCACACTTCTGCTTGTTCCTTTCCTCTACATCAATACATCAATTAGTATGGAAAATGAGTATATTTTCCTTTATGTATGCCTATGTTTGTAAAAAGTGGTGTGGGTGAGGCACAGTCTGCTATCAGAGATGTCTCACATAGTCACAAATACCAGAGATCATGAAATAACACTCCTTTTTCCATCGATTCAGCCATCCTTCCCCAGAGCATCTATCTAAAAAAATACATCTTGACATTTTCCCCTCCTTAGTCTGTCCTCAAATCCATGCATAAAGGTTTCCTAAAATATTGGGGGGTTGTTCGGATTTTTGTTTTGTTTTGTTTTGTCTTTGTCTTGAGACAGTGATACTTGGTAGTCCGTAATCTCAGCTCTTAGGTGTGAGGCAGAATGATGATGATCTTAAGGACACTTTGGTCTATATTTATAGGAAGATCTTATCTGAAAAAAAAGAAAAGAAAAAAGCAAGAAGAGGATGTCTCTTAGTTTTAGAGTGCTTGACTAGCATATGCTATTTTCTGAGTATAATCTTCAGCACCAGAAAAATGCTAAGATTACCGTGTTTAATCTTGTTTTCTAATTATGCAAAAAGTTTCATTAAATTGTTGGCTTTTATGTCAACATCTTCCTCAGTGTAAATGGGTTGTTATTGCCAACTAATTGGAAGGTAAATACCTGAAGGTAAACAAACATACTCAGTGCTTGAATAAATGAATAAAAATTCATTGCAACCTTTTAAAAATTTTAAAGGTATTTCCAAGTAGATAAAGTAAGCTGATCTCATATACACATATTCATATATATGACACATTTCAATGGCTTTAAGTAATACTATCATCCCTAAAATTTGAGGTGTATAAATATACTAACTTCAAATCTACCAAGGAGGG